>NC_044254.1:7906657-8507282 GCF_003957555.1 Calypte anna | reverse complement strand
TTTGTCTTCCTTGTGCAGGTGGTTGTGATATGGGGGACAGGCCGTTGTGACTATTATCCACACGTTAAGCTGACTGATCTTCCACATCCAGAGCTTCACCTCTTGTACAGAGGCACCTGGGAAGGTGAGGGGGACAAGGAAGGGGGCTGCCTGCTGCCCAGAAAATGGACTTGAGTCCATTAACCTTTTCATCCTACTGCCTTCAGCCTATCAGGGAGAGGATACAGAATCCCCTTGGCCTTTCTTTTTTTCTGATAGCTGTTGCTGTTTCTGTCTTGGGGAGCAGGGGAAAGGGAGAGATGCAGGGCAGAGCTTGCTCAGGGAGGTTGTGATGTCTCCTTCCTTGGACATACCCAAAAGCATCCTGGACCTGGTCCCAGGAAACCTGCTCTGGGAGGTCCTGCTTGATCAGATGGGCTGATTGCCTCCAGAGTTTCCTTCCTGCCTCAACTATTCTATAATTTTGTGAAATGATGCTTTCAGACTAATGGGGACTACTACATCATACTGTTTGACTAAATATTCTCAAGCTTCTCAAAAATTCTCAGTGATCAGACTAACGTAATTTGCTATGAGTATCAGCATATGTTTGTACAATATAATAAGAGAAGGGCTTCACAGGTTTATCAAAACCTGATACAATTCCTCATAAATCATTACCTCATCTCTTGCTCATAACCTGTTGTATTTTCAAGTCCAGTTTAGTTTTTCCTAAATGTATAAAAATGTATAAAAAATTAATTAACTCATTAGCTTCATTACTAGTTTTCACCATAAGCACACTCTGTTAGCAGAGAAATTTGTAAGAAATAAAGAATGCATCTGGGTCACAGAAAAATCAATTTGATCTAAAACAAGACAAGAAAGTCACAACTATCAGAGCATGCTTGCTTCCATTCTCTCTTTATCTCTTGAAAGGCAAATCAGTCAATATTCTAATGCAAGTCCAGCAGCCCAAAACCTTTTGTCTCAAAAAAAAAAAAAAAAAAAAAAAAAAGTCAAATCACAAAAATCATGCTTAGTGAAGTTTGAAGCTTACACAGTAACTGATTTCAAGACCAATCAGTCACACCCATGATCTTTAAGGTCCTATCCAACCCTAGCCATTCTACCATTCTGTGATTCTAAAATGCTTGACAGATAAACAAATGTAGGAATAAGTGTTTAGTTGGTTACAGCAGTATTGCTTTTTGGCTGTCCTTACTTTACCACAGAGTATGCAGATGAGCCATATTACTTGGAATAATAAAACTAAAAGTGTATTTTACTAGTATGAAATCATGAACTGATTTCAGTTGATTAACTGAATTCATAGGTTAGAGTAATATTCCTAAAAATGAACTAGTACTCAAAAAATTGATTCTGTGAATCAGAAACAGGTATTCAAGTACTCAGAAGATATGACGAAATCTGAAACCTGTTTGTAGTCAGCAAACAGAAAACTTAGGGAAGGTTTTCCAGAAATAGAGAAAACTTGATCAGTTGTGTTCTGTTTTCCTGTTTGTAGTCAGGAAAGGAAAAAAGTTGTGATAATAATGGAGGCCCTTTGTTATATCCATATGCAGAATATGAATTTTAAGAAATCTCTTCTTTGTTTCAAAATCACAAATGTATTTTCTCAGAATATCTGTATGCACAGCTACACATTGGTCTTATATTTCTAACTGTTTTGCACTGATATAAATACTATTAGGTCTCGGGTTTTTTGGTAACACAAAACTATAATAAACCCACTAAGTTTTTATTAAAAGCTAAGAAAAGCTGGCTAATGTAAATTTACTCTGTTTCATAATCTAGAATTCACTTAGTTTTAGTAGAATAAATAAACTGCCATATAACCTATGCTGTTAAAAGAAAATTACAAAAGGTATGTTCCAGCTTTGCAAAGAACTGTCCAGCTTTTACTTTGGTATGGTCACTACAATAAATGATTTTAGGGTATTCCTCTACTGGCTCTTGCACCTTCTACAAGCAATTGCCTCCTAAAAATGTCAAAAAGCTCTTATCAGATAATCTTTATCCTTTATTTTATACCATCAATACATATCCAAAGATTAAGTTTTTATGCATCTTCTTTCTATCAGAACTAAAGCTATTGGGAATTTTTCTTGCCTTGTTTCAACACGCAACAGAACTAATTTGATGGAGATGTAGGAGAAGAAAGCTGAAGATAAGTCTGAAATAAATATGGTAACTCTGATACAGTTTCAAAACAGTGATTAATACCTCACAATTTCTCAGGAAAACAACTGCCTTCAGCTTTGCTTCCTTCTCCCATTCCAAATCCCAACCCTCAAAGTTGGTGAAGCAGTAGGAGGAAGAAAATGAAAAGTAATTATTTTCCATGAAGTCTAAGACTGATATTCAATTAATTTCAAGATCATTGCTAGAATACATTCTATCTGTTCACAGCTTTTTTTGTCCCCGCAAGAAATAATGTTTCCTAACTACTCTCTTTTTTCTATTTAAGAGATAGTAGCATCTACTCTTGAGTAACTGTTTAAAAAAAAAAGAAAGTACCTGTGGCTGAAATGGTGGAGCTGTGGGCCCCTGCATGCCTTGTGATTGTTCATCCATTCTATCACATAAGTGTCCTTTACAACCTGAAAAGAGAGAGACACAGTCATTACACTGAAATTCCATCTCTATGATCCACGAATACCACCAGAGGAACTAAGAATTAATTTTCTCATTTGCATACTTGAGTTTACTAACGTTTAAGTATTCCAGCACTGTTTTGGAAAGGATGGGTTTTATATGTGTAGCTATTCCATAAAATGAAATAAATCACTATACACAGCTGAACTTATTAAAAGTTGTGCATTAAACCACTTGACCCAGAGACACTGCTCTGCCTAATAAAACCTGCATCACCTCATTATTCCTCAAAGACACCAATCACTTGTTCAAGCACATAGATCACTTGCTGGCCAGTACCTTAGACCTATGAGCAGCACGAGAAACATCAGATCAGCAGAATTACAACTGCAGCATGCATACTGCTCACATTGCATTAATTTATCTGTAGAGTTTAGGGAATATGCAAGGACAGTTCTACCTAAATAGAAAAAAGCTAAACACATATACTTGTTACATTCTGACAAGCCAACTAAGAAGGCTTTGACATGCAATATAAGCAGCACCTGCCTCTGTTCCCGACTGTGAATCTCTCACATCCTATCATTAAGATTGGAGGAAAGATGACTGCCAAGCTCCCAAGATAGAGAGAGGGCTTTGACAAGGCTTTGACCAATAATAAAGGTTGCAGAATACGCACAATCATTATTACAAAGAACAGGAGAGACAAAAATGCAAATGCTCATGCAGGTTTTTTCTCAGCTAAGCTGATCCCTTCTCAGGCCACAGGACATCATGTTGAGGTGGAGCACGTGCAGCACCCAGTTTTTCACTGGTGCCTACCAGGGCCACCTCTGTTCAGAAGAGGACTACAGGAAGTTCACTGAGAGCTCCAAATGCAAGCAATGAAATGAAGTTTTACATAGGACAGAAGTCCTGAACCATTTTTTCAACAAACATAAATGAAGTGTCTGCCTAGTGCCTGCTCAAACCTGCCAAGGCCTTCAGAGGAACAAGTGTCATATCTGACTATAATAAAACTATTCTTTCTTTTCAATTTATTTTTATTTCCTTCTCCAAATTCTGAAAGTCCTAGAAATGCTTTGACATAAAACACTTTTCTGATACCTCTTAATCTTTAGCATTAGTGAATTTCCTGTGATATATTTCTTCTGATAAATCTATATACTCCAAATACTGCAAACGTGTCATTTGGCACACAGAGCTATTTACCTTTCACAAACATTTCTTTAGAATAAGTAGAAATTTCCTAAACAGGATTTCAGTTCAGCATGAAAGCATACAATCTATTATCTCTGCTAATATACACACAAAATAGATCTTCCCAATAGTTTCTTTAGAGAATACTAAAAAAGGTTAAAAATAACTGTCAGCATAAACCAGCAGAGCTCAGATATGTTCTTCAAAGCCTATTGCAAAATAGTTAAGAAGCTCAAAAAAATAACTTGTGTTCACAGTACTGCTGTAATTCTCACAGCATCATTATGAAAAAAATATTATTAGATGAAATAACCATAAAGCAGCTTTACAAAGTTTCTCAATATGCTGTCCTGGGGTACTAAACAGTGGACAGGATAAACAAAACAAATAATTAGCAATTTGTTTCCACTCCCCCATTTAAAGCAGTCTTCCCACACCATTCCAGTACCATTAGCTATTTGTAACCCCAAGCCACAGCCATCAGAGGCTCTCAAAGGCTTCGCCTTCCTGTTCTTAATAGCCCTGTGTAAAGCAGACAGTTTGGGACTTTCTGGTGTTTTGTCTGAGTATTAGCTATAATAAATCCAAAGATACAAGAGATGCAAACAAGCAGCTCCAGGCAGGTCAAGAGTAAACAGTCAATTATGAGGCTGAGGTCAGAAGCAAAGAAGTAGGAATTGCAAAGATTTCTAAGACTGTCAGAAGGAAGGTGGTGGGAGAGGGGGAACAGCAGGTGGATCCATGCTGTACACACACCACTGGCAAGGCAACCTCTCAGCCAGCTCCAGTACACCAACCCTGACAATTACTGCATTCCCCATACAACCTCCCCCAAAAGGCAAGAAATCCTAACACAGCAGCACTGAGAACTAAATTGTTGTCACAGGACTGCACCTAAATTCTGCAGATAAATTCAAAGAGGATTGTGCAGCTATCACTAGTTCTGGGGGAAGAATGCATGGCAATTTTAAGGAACCTTCTGCTAATTTCCTGCTCTAGAGATCTTTCTATCACTTCAAGAACCAAATAGTTTTTCTTCTGAAGTGCTATTCTGAAGGGCCATTTTAAAAATTTTTAATTTAATTTTAATACCATGAAGATTTCTACTGGAAGCTTTGCAATGTGTTTTCCTAGTATGGTTCCATACTAGGCTGCATGCTGACCATGTAATGCTCCAACAAATGATTCCTATGGGTTACAAACATTTGTTTCAAAATCTCTGGGCAAAAGAAGTAAATGCAGAACTCTTCATATACTGCAAATATTAATGCAAGACTAACAAAGTCTAGGCTGAAATGCTTATATTACGTATGTTGATTCAGGTACTATATAATGCCTTCTTGTAATCTGAGCAACCAGAGGCACTGACTGGAAGTGTTTGTTTGGGAATTTGTCTTCTTTTTTTTCTTCTTCTTCTTTTGAAATGTGGGGAGATGGCAGAAGAGGGAGAAGTCCTATTATCACTGCCAGCAGCTCTGCCCTCTGTGGCTTGCTTTTATAGTAAAAGCAAACAAACTAAAGAGGTAACAAATATGTTCCACCATAGGAACCAGGACAGATTAATTAACTTTTGGATTTGTTGTTGCTTTTGCAGAGGAAAGGCAGAAATGAGTATTTTCTGTTCATGTACAGAAGGTTTTATTTTTTTAACTCATTTCTGTCTTTGAAGACTGCATAATAGATCCATATTTTAGAACAATTTGCTATTTTGAGCATATAAAAATACTAGGATGAAAATTAATCTATTTTTCTGTTTTTCAACATAAGCAGGAATTAGATGTTGCTGCTTGAAGACTGTTGTCACATGAAGAATGCCTTTCACATTGATAGTAAACTCCAAAGGTCAAGACACAGTAGTATAATATTTATCATATTTCAAATTGAGACAATAATTATTACTCTTCCAAAGATGGTCTTCAAGTTCAAATTTGTGGTGAAAAGGCACTACAACTACTGCCAAGAAGTCATACCTTAACTTAAAATTGAAAAGTGAATAAAAAGCATTTAAATATGTCTCTCACCTCTTTAAACAAGTAACACAATGAAATGTTTCTGCAAATCCATCACCATGACATATGTTGGTTCATGGAAAACAGAAAGCTGATGAAGTGAGAAGCAAGCCAACTGCACCACCACTACTCAAAACTTTCAAAGTGCCAAAAATCTGATGTTTTTAAATGCTCTCAAACTGATCACATAGAAGAAAAGGATTCTTCACTTTCACCATGCCACTTGCAAAGACAGGAACAATGACACTCTCTGAATCATTTATCTCGCAAAGATTACTTTTTTCATTTTGAGGATGAAAATCATTTGGATTTAGACCAACCTGTACACAACAACAATCACAGTAACACAATCATGTACACTAAATCTTACATTTTTAACTATACTTTGCAGGGATGAGAAGGGTTTCAGTTAACTACTAGTGCCTTCTAAATCTTTGTATTTTTCAATACAAATTGCACGTGCCACCTACACATAGAAGATGCAGGATGAAGCACCTGGGCATACAGACAACACAGCCAGTTTTTCATATGAAATTGCAATTGTATACCAAATAGCTTAATAGACAGTTTACCCTGTGCCCTAAGCCATACAGCAAAAGGAAGTGAAGTCAGCCAGCACGGGTTTAGGAAGGGCAGGTCCTGCCTGACCAACCTGATCTCCTTTTATGATCAGGTGACCCGTCTGGTGGATGAGGGGAAGGCGGTGGATGTGGTCTACCTGGATTTCAGCAAAGCCTTTGACACCGTCCCCCATAGCATTCTCCTGAAAAAGCTGTCAGCCCACAGCTTGGACAGGAGCACCCTGTGCTGGGTTAGGAACTGGCTGGAGGGCCGGGCCCAGAGAGTGGTGGTGAACGGGGCTGCATCCAGTTGGCGGCTGGTCACTAGTGGTGTCCCCCAGGGATCAGTATTGGGCCCAGTTCTGTTTAATATCTTTATCGACGACTTAGACGAAGGGATTGAGTCCATCATCAGCAAATTCGCAGATGACACCAAGCTGGGAGGAAGTGTGGACCAACTCGAAGGCAGAAGGGCTCTGCAGAGGGACCTGGACAGACTAGAGAGCTGGGCCGATTCCAACGGGATGAGGTTCAACAAGGCCAAGTGCCGGGTCCTGCACTTTGGCCACAACAACCCCATGCAGCGCTACAGGCTGGGGACAGAGTGGCTGGAGAGCAGCCAGGCAGAAAGGGACCTGGGAGTCTGCATTGACAAGAAACTGAACATGAGCCAGCAGTGTGCCCAGGTGGCCAAGAAGGCCAATGGCATCCTGGCCTGTATCAGAAACAGCGTCACCAGCAGGTCCAGGGAGGTGATTCTTCCCCTGTACTCAGCACTGGTTAGGCCACACCTCGAGTACTGTGTCCAGTTCTGTGCCCCTCAGTTTAAGAAGGATGTAGAGGTCCTGGAACAGGTCCAAAGGAGGGCAACCAGGCTGGTGAAGGGACTTGAGCACAGGCCCTATGAGGAGAGGCTGAGAGAGCTGGGGCTGTTCAGCCTGAAGAAGAGGAGGCTCAGGGGAGACCTCATTGCTGTCTACAACTACCTGAAAGGAGGCTGTAGCGAGGTGGGAACTGGACTCTTTTCACAGACGACCTTCAACAAGACAAGAGGACACAGTCTTAAGTTGTGCCAGGGGAGGTTTAGGTTAGATATTGGAAAGAATTTCTTCACGGAGAGGGTGATTAGGCTATGGAATGGACTGCCCGGTGAGGTGGTAGATTCTCCGTCCCTGGAGACATTTAAAAAAAGACTGGATGTGGCACTCAGTGCCATGGTCTAGCAACTGCTCCGGTGGGTCAAGGGTTGGACTAGATGATCTCTGAGGTCCCTTCCAACCCGGCTAATTCTATGATTCTATGATTCTAAGTCCTTACCAGTAAATCAGCTTATCAACCTGTAACTGCCTGAACTGGGAATAACACAGTATCTTGAGGCCTCACCATTCTTTTCCATTTCCTTCCTGGCACCTGCCACAGCTCTCCAGTATCTGCCCAGAGGTCTGAAGATCATGCAAAAACACAGTACCCCATAGTGCCAGGGCACATTCCTACATCCCAACAGGAGCTCACAAGCCACAATTAGCACTTGGCTTACCAGGTGGTTTCCATCTACCTGCTAGAGATCACCCATGCCATTGTTTGTGACCTACTCCTGAAAGGGGACCAGAGCTCATCCCTAACATTTCATTGGAAAATATTTTAAAAGAATAAGATACCTGGGAAAAACTTGAAATCCTTGTGGCTTTAGGTCTTGCAACTAAGTCTTTATAAACATGATGACATTATTTCAAGAGAAGCATAAATGAAATGCCTAATCTCATGCATGCTTTTTAAGAACTACTTTCATAGCTCCAGGCCCACAAACCACTCACACTGAAATATAGTTCACATTATTCAGGCAATAAAGTTATTCAGTTAACAGATGGTAGTTCTACAATAACAACAAAAAAATACAATGTAATGTAAAAAATACAACTGTTACTAGTCTCGATAATACATGGTTTCCATTAGCTTCATGCTATACACTATTGTTTGTTCATTTTGCCTTTTAAGCAAGGAAATTCTGTAATTAATGTCAGAGAAGAAACAGCTCTATTTTTTAAAAGTATGTACTTAAAAGAATATTCAGTGTGTTACAGGTCTGCTGAGAATCTGAAAGCCTGGGTGGTTTGTTTATTTCTGCAGAACAGAGATGTAACTATTCCACTTAATTGCCAAAACAGTGAAACAAGAAGTTCCACCATTCCTCATGTGCTGATCAGACACAGGGTGGATTCAGCTGCTATTAACAAAGGACAGAATGTACTATGTTTACTTCTGGATTACACTGTCAATTAAGGCAGATATTTTTAGGTTTTACTATAACCATTATGTTGTTTTAGTTAGGTTAGAGCCAAGGCCCTCCAGAAACAACCATCCATTTAATACATTAACATATACTCTTTGGTGCCAACAAGTTAGGTTC
This sequence comes from Calypte anna, assembly GCF_003957555.1. NCBI lineage: Eukaryota > Metazoa > Chordata > Aves > Apodiformes > Trochilidae > Calypte > Calypte anna. The sequence continues at coordinate 8,498,508 of NC_044254.1, read as the reverse complement.
TTCAGTATGTAACACACATTTTAAATGACAAATTTTAGATCCCTACACTTTTTAACTATCTTTTACTAAGTAAATTCAAAGATAAGGATCACCTGAGAAGAAAAGACATATAATAACAGAAGTTTCCATATAAGAATACAGGTTACAGGAATACTGCCATGTGCTTGTATCACACATTCACTCTTAGCTACCCAAAAGCACAGCCCAGGTAGAACATTCAATTACCTACCCTGGTTGTAATGAGGAAAAAACAAACTAACAAACCACCAACAAACCAAACTACACAACACCCTGTGCTCTGGGAAAAAAAGCATTTAAATTTCTAAATGCCTCATTGAATACCTAAAACAAAAAGCCCCAATGACCCATTGCACCACCTGGCTGTTAGTCTCAGAAATCTCTGCCAGTCTGGTTCCAGCTCTGCTCTCTGATGTAACTGCAATTCTCTGCTCCTTAAATGAAGGCCACGAACTTTTTGGCAGGAGCCATACTTTCTTCCTTACTAACACCACAAAAACAGCTTGGACCTTCATCTTGATGGCAGTAGGTTAAGAAACAGGCATCCTACTGCTTTATTAAACACACTGCCTTAACAGTCCTTCCTTAACTCTCCTAAGGAATGAAAGTCAGCTTTTGGAGGGAACTGCTCTCTGGTCAAACCATTCCCAGACTTTGTCAGGTCCCTCTCTTCAGCACCCACTCAGCACTGGCAGTCAGGATGCTCACTGCAGTTTAAAAATATTCAAAGTGATTTTAAAAGCAGGGGCTCAGGGGTCACTCAGGGAAACTCATGGATGAAGCCAGAGAGTATTGGCAGCTGTAAAACGAGCATCCTGACTTTATTATTCATATTACATTAAATGGCAGCACAGCTATGTGTTTTACAAAGAAATGGGATGTCAGAAGTCATGTCCAATACAGCAAACTAAACTGAAATCTAAATCTGTCATAATTCTTAAGTTAAAAAGTAATTTTTTTTCTGATGCTCTGCATAAACAATTGAAGAGGAGAAACACCTATATTTGAAGTCATAATAGGAACATTTTATTTGCAAAGTGGAAGTTACTCCTGTTTCACAGATAATATTTTAACTAGGTATCAGGAAATACAAAACAACAACCTGCATACAGTATCTCAAAAGCAGGACTCAGAACACTAACATGTCCAAAGCCTTTATACACTTCCTGTATATCAGTACCCCAAAAAGCACAAGTAAACCAACAATCCATGATGTAACAAAGTCAGTATTAGTGAGTTATTTAAATTATAGTGTATTGCAATGTTGCTGATTATTTAAATTATTCATTTATTCAATGAAGAAGTATCTAATATATACATTAAATAATTACCACACTGGTTTATATTATTTCTCTTCACTCTATCAACAGCTGGATTAAATATATACATTAATAAAGCAAAATGCATTTAAGTTGACACTCATTTGAACTCTGCCAAGACAATCAGCAAGGGACAAAGCAAACTCAAGACTGGAAGACCAGGTAACTCATTAGCACACTAAAATCTGTCATTCATCCCAATTAGTATAGATACATAAATACACACACATGCATGTTAATATATATGCATAGAAATACATAAATACGCATACACGTCTACACATGCCTGTGGCTACTTATTTACAGGTTATGCATATACACACCTATACATGTGTATGTACAGATTACTTACTATTAGCTGGAAGTGGTAAAAAGGAAATATTTGCCTCATATTGTCAAAAAACTGTAAAATTCTCCACAGAATTACCTACATTAGAAAAAAGATTTGCAGCTTCTAAAGAACTTAAAATGATTGAATAGAGATGTATAAGCAGAAGTAGGCTTATTTTTAATGTTAGAAACAGCTTCTAAGAGCCTGCATTTTTTAATATACTACCAAAAAAATATAAAAAACAAAACAAAACCAACCCACACAAGACAGTAAAACTGGGTTGAGCCAATTTTGCAACAGCAGATGTAACCATACACAAATAAGATCTACTCACAAAAAATTAAGGGAATACACTGAGGTTCTTATCTTCTCATCCAACTGTCCCAATTTATCATGCATATTTTCCAGCCCCAGAAACACAGGTGCCAGTCACTGTCATTCCCCAACTACTAAGGGTTGGCTCTCAGTCAGTGCTGACTTTAATCTTCAAGTCCAAGCTCTTCTGCTTCCCAAGTCCACTTCCCTGCCTCTTCATCCATTTGCACAATTTAGAAGGTGTAGTTTGTTTACTTTTCCCTCTCCAATGATGTCACTCGGGATAGATTGCTTATCTTGCTAGATGCTCCCAAAGGGCTACACATGTGCTGACTTGCCCTTTTTTGAAGCCTTTGTTTATATTTCGTATGAACTGAAGAACAGATAGGAATCGGAACTGCTCAGGCAGCTGCCTTCCACATTTGCATTTAACTTCTATTCACCTGGAAAGGAACCTGATAACCCATTCCTTCATACTGCACAGCCAGTTGGAAAGGACATATGTGGGCTGTGATCGAGTCATAGTGAAAAGTTCTGCAGGCAATCAGGTATCTAACCACAGTACTATCAAGAAAGCAAATCCTCAGCACGAATCACTCTCCATTGTGTTGCTGCCTCTGTAAGGATGTGGTTCTAGGATAGCATGAACAGATTAAGCAATGCTGCTTCCCTTGCCTTCAGCCATGCCTTCTAGACCTTCTTTCTTCCAGGGACGTTCCTGTGGCTACCAGGACCAGTAAGGTAATTTGACACCAATCCTGACAAAAAGTTGCTTTTTCCAGTTCAGTTTCCCTGAATCTTGCTATTGCAGGGACAAGCACACAACTGTGATGGCAAAAGACAGGCAGGAAAACCTACCTGGGGGGAGAGCTACCCTAACTTGGATAAGGAAAATTACACCTCTAATGAGAAATTATACAAGCTACTCTAACAGCTTAGTGACACCAAGGGTCTTCCTTTTCTCTGCCACATGATCCTGCATAGCTATCTCCAAACTCACTGGATCTTTGCTGAGTTGATTTAATTCCCTTATACAGCTGGGGTTATGTTCTGCAAGCAGTGAGCTAAATCAATGCCCTGCAAGAGTTGTGTCAGCAAGGACTGTGCTAACACCAGGTGACCCCCTGGCTCAGCCACATCACCCCTACTGAATGCCAGAATAAAATGTAAGGAGGGGAAGTTTAGAGATGGAAGATGTAGGAAAGGTATTATAGAAGAAAGAGAAACTCCTCCCTTCTGGCAACAATACACTAGTGCACATTAGCTCACCACATTCCATTTTGCGTCACCCTCAGGTAGGGATGCTAACAAGTACTGAAAATAACTATGACAGGAAAGCCAGCACAGAAAGAAGGCAATTAATTAAATGCCAAGAGTTTTGCCAACAAAATACGCTGCTGGAAAGTAGAAAAAGGAAACAAAACAAGCAGAAGGGTAAAGCCAGAGAAATGAAAGTGCAAAAAAAATTCAGAGAAAGGAAACTAATGCATGATTCAGAAACAAATTATGCCAGCCCCAAAACCTCACAACTCCAGTTGGCAAGGAGGGAGACAAAGAGACCTTTCCCTAACTAAGGGATGGTTTTGAATGCATCTGTAAAAATAAATTATTCATAAAGATATTTCCTAAAGGTGTAAACATCTGAGCTTCACACAAGAGTTAAAAAAGATGCAGGACAAGAGACTGGGAGCATTGTCAGACAAACCCATTGTTATTAGGTACAGGGAAGAACACCACACAGTTTGGAGGGCTGGCTGCACACAGCTGTGCCTCAACCATGACTGGTAATATCCACATTGCTACAGGTGAAGTACAACACATTCAACAATTAATTCCACATACACCTTAAAGAAACATCTAAATATCATAGAAATCAGTGCAAGACAACACTTTCTGATATTCTGCAGGTGTTAGATGCACGTTCACAAGTTGCAAAAAAATTATCTTAGGATGGAGCTTAAAATATCCTAAAGATATCAAAACCAGTGAAGCACTTCACAGAAAAGAAATGCCAGCCACATTTAACAGGCTTTCTATGCTCCTCCAACTAGCACTACCTCTGAATACTGAAACCATGCATGAGAGCAGCAAGTAATCCAGGATCCCCAGGTCCAGAAGCAAAGCAGCTGGCATCCAGCACACTCACTTCACAGGCAGGCCACAGCTCAAGTTCCCAGCTGCTTCTGCATTTTACATTGAGCCACCACTGGCTAAAACATGCAAGATCCATTCCTGTTTCTGGAGTATCCTCAATGACCAGCTGCACTGCTCTGAAGTCCTTCTTAGCTCCATGAACTTCCCAAGAAGCCCACATACCTAACACACAGTTATGAATCTCAGTCTGGGCAAGTACTGGAAGTTCACTGCTGCAAAGACAACTCCTTTTTTGGCTCTGCTCTCAGAGGAGGATGAAAAGGGTACAGAAGAAGGGCCTCTACAGGGCAGAATGCTGTGTATTTTCCCGCCTCGAGTTTGTAGACCTTTTGCCTTAAAGCTTTCAAGCAATCAATGATTTTGTAAACTTTACACACTGATAACAGAAGATTAACTGAAAATGACTGGTTCATCAGCACTTCACAGGCCCGAGCTCATACCTCTTCCAAAGATTTCAGCAAGGCTCTAATCCACAAGCTTTACATGTACTTTTTTGACATTTTATAGTAATTACTCTGGTCCAACACAGATCTAGCTAATAAATAAGACAGCAATAACTTTGTTGCAAATCATTTCAAACAGATTAATCCAAAGAGGCATGAATGAAAACTCTCAAATGCCAGATGATGCACTTTATTTACTTTGTCACCTAGAATCAACAGCTAGAACTCACTAATATCTCAACATTAACTATGTGAGATCAGGTTTTAATATGATCGCTCACTGTATGATGAATGATGATAAATACAGCAAATCTAAAGGCTGCCCTTACCACCTCTTTGGTATTTTGCTCAGTTATTATCATCTCTGTTGCAAAACACATGACACGTAGCTAAACAGAACAAATTTCCTGGAAATTAGTCAGGTAACTCCTATGGCTACCCAAAGTATTAACCTGCACAACACACACACACACACACACACACACACACACACACACAGCATTTCTAAGCAATACTCTTTGGGAATCTGAGGGGATTTTTGGATAAGCCCCGAATAATTTAAAAAAAAAAAAAAAGCCCCTTGAGGCAGAGAAGAAGTTATTGCAGTTTGACATTTCCCCGGAGACTTTCCAAGGTAATATGAACTCATCCATATAGCGCAGATGTTTGGAACAACACCAAACTTCAGAAGGCAACAGGGCATCAATGTTGATACAACTGAAGGTGGACAAGTGTAATTGCAGGATACTGTACTAAGTGTATTAAACATGGGGTTTCTTTGCATACATGACTGCTTCATCAAATTGTCTCTGAATCCAGGACTGGCTATACTTTGCACAACAAAGCACAAAAAAATTAGAAGTATGGGTGGGCTATATGGGTCAGTCTTACAATTCAGAAGATACCACAGGTCACAATACAATAAGCAACTGACTTACTGTACTCTACTTCTTATTTGAGTTTCTCATATGCTCACAAGCTTTCAGACAAACTGTAGAAGGATAGGCTTTTTTCTTCTTTGGAAATACGTTTCTATGGTGGGGATGAGATTCTACATGTCTAATTCCTGTACACGCTGAAAGACACTGTGATAAGGCAGTTAAAAAACAAAAAAATGTTTTAGTTGGCTAGAAAGCCTTGATTTATTCTCAAATTATTTTTTTTCATACTAGCCTGTATGCTGAAAACAGGACACATGTGATACAGGCTACCTTTACCTCTACCTTCACAGTGACACTCTAAGCCTGCTTTTGGATGTCTACCCAAACATGAGATACTTCTAAACATATCTTCAAGTTTTGAAATTGAATAACAAGTGTTCTTAGTGTGTCTTCTCTTCCAGTATCAAAAAGGAAATAAATAAACAAACCTGGAGGGCTGTGAGTTTTCACTTTGAAGCTGTCAGGCACTGCTTGCAAGTTTCCCCTCTTTACTCTACAAAAAAACTTCCCCTGCCTAAGTTTTCCATAGCTCATGAACTAATGCCTGGTTCCTACTGCATTTTATCACTCTCAAGACAGCTGGAGTCTAAAATTTCAAATGCAGACATTTCTACAGCACTGCAACACTGTCCCCTAGATAGCCTTGAGCGTAAAATACTTTTAAACTTTGCTTTTCCTGATTTAGCAGAGCTGCAAATAACCTCTTGACATCTAATGATCCAAAGTGTCTGCCTTACAGATTAACATATCATTCACTGCAATTTCTGCATCTCAAGCTTGTAATACAACTTTATACTGGAAATATATCCAGTACATTCAGCAAAATTACTTCTGCCTATGTGACCTTTCCTGGGAAGTGACACTGCCATTGCAATCTGAGATAATGGTGCTATCACCTCAAGGGTAACAAAAGTTTGCCATTCAGTTGATGCAAAAGTGAAAAACCCCAAGAACTACTTTTTCCAAATATCAGAATTCAGATATTTCTGTGATTCAATGCACACACACCTCCTATTCTTTTACTGGGGGTAGGTTTAACATAAGTAGTTTTACTATTCAAGCAGGGATGCTCCTTATGAAATGCAGAGCAAAACAAAGCACATTTCACCCAAAGAACAATATTCTGAACTGCTGCTCCTTAAAGCCAAACAGGTATAGTTCATAGAGGCAATGGAATTCAGGACCACGAGTAGTATAACCAAGATCGGCTGCTACTTCAGCAGAAAAGCAGGGAGGGACAGGACAGGGAAGCACAGGTAAGAAAAAAGACAAAACCCCAGCAGCTGGAAGATGCCAGGCTGCCAGCGTTTCCCACCAGGCCTCAGTTCCTCACAACCTCGTACAGCTACTGGAATGCCACCAGCTGGGAGCTTCACCAAGCAGGGAGGGAAGGCAAACACAGCCCAGCAGCCAAGGGAGGAAACGCTGGTACCTGCAGAACTAACCCTCAGGGTCGGGCATCCCCTCTGCCCGCCCCAGGAGGAGGCGGCTGCCCGGGCGGGAGGGAGGGAGAGAGAGGGGCTGAGGCTCCCGCCCGGGACGGGGCTCTCTCGACTCGCTACCACAGGGCCGCGGCTCCAAGTGACAACGCTGTTTTTACTCAGTGATTTCTTAAAACCTCCAGACGGGGCCTGTCCACCTCGGCTGCGCCGAGAACATCTGCCCGACACCAGGTGAGGGGAGGGCAGAGGAGCCTGGAGGAAACCCGTCGGAAACGACGAAAAACATCAAGGAAAAAAGTTCCGCTAGTGGCATTAACCCGAGGAATCCACCCAGGGACAGAGGCACGGCGGCCAGACCGCGGGCAGCCTAAGGGGCTGCTGAGGTGGCCGGGTCCAGGCCACTGCCCGGCAGGTTCACGGCCGCCCCCTCGTCTCTCGACGGCAGCAACCGAGCTCCGCAGCGAGGGCGACTGAAACGCCACCACAGCCCTCAGGAAGCCACCTCCCCGACCGCCCCACTAACGCCTCAGCTCCTCTACACCGGCCCGTCCTGCCCCTCGGGCCACGGAGCGGCGGGCGGGCGGCGATACCCCGGTGTGAGGCGCAGGTAACGCCGCTCTCCCCCCGGCTCCGGCCACGGCCATCCCGCCCCCTCGGTGCGGCGCAGAAAGTTTGTCGCTTCCAGTCCCACACCGCTCCCTCGCCTTACGGCGGGCGGAGCGGCAGCTCCCGCGCCCAATGGCGATGCGAGACAGAGCCCCAGCCGCCAATGGAAGGAGGCGGGAGGCGGGACCGCGGCAGCCGCCCGTGCGGAGCGGCGGGGAAAGAGCCTCACGGACCGAAAGTACGGCCGCCGGGACCCCCGCCACGGCCCCGGTCCCACAGCGCCCGCCCCGCCGCTACTCCGCTCACCGGGAAGCCTGGCTCCGCCTTCTTTAGGCGCGGGGGGCCCGGAACCGGCTTTCTCTCCTCCCCGGCTTGTCCAGCGCCTTAGGCCCGGGGCCGGGCCGGAGCTGGCCGCGGGCGCCTAGCGGGGTTCCCGGCGGGCGGCTCGGGCAGCCGCAGCGTCCCCCACCTCCTCTCGGCCCCCCGCTGCTCCTGCTGGGCCCGTAAACATCCCGGCATCCCCGAGGAGGGAGGCGGAGCGGCCGCCGGGCCCCGCCTCGTACCGCCAGCCCCCTGCCGGCCGCAGTGGAGGGGACCGCCGGCCGAACAGGTTCTGCTCCGCCGGGCCAGCGCCGAGCTCGATTTGGGAAGGTGGCAGCGGCCACTTGAGGGAGCGGGGCGCCAGCAGAAGGTCCCGACCGGCTCCAGGGAGCCGCGACCCCGCCGCTCTCCGGCCTCGTCCTGCGGGGTGAGCAGCGAGTGGCTCGGGCCCGAAACGGCAGCGCTGTCGCCGGGGGCTCGGCGGGCATCCAGCGGCAGGGAGCGGCGGCCTCCGTGTGCGAGGGGAAATCCGCAGCTCCTGTGAGAATGCCTTGGCTTGGAAATGTTCTGGGACAGGCACCGTGCGGGTGCTGCCTGTTGATGCTGTCAGGCACAGCGGGGCCGTCGTCTTCACTGGCGCTGGAGGCGCGGAGCAGTTGCGGGAAGCGCAGCGTTCTCCTGGGCAAAACCCGGAGTGGGGGAGCAGGAGAAATGTAAGCTCAGGCCTCTGGTGGAGACTAGAGACAGGTTCTGCAATTCAGTGAAAAGCACAGGAGTAGGCTTCGGCTCAGGCTGCTTGGAAAACACTGCGCAGCAAACAACCTCCTTTTAATTTTGTAGAAATTGTGATGCTCGATCTACAAAACATTAGGTTTTGGTCGAGTATATCAGCTGGAAGTGGCTCAAACTCCTTTTTGCTGTACTTAATAAAAATAATAGTGACAGGAACAAAAAAGACCATATTCCAAGTAAGTCCTGTCCCACAAGCTTCTACTTTTACAACAGCACTGGGGTTAAGTAGATACAATTTGCTGAATTCTGGAATACTACTGTTTTTCAGGTTCCTCGAAGTTTAGTCTGCCTCAGGCTGAGAAAAAGCAAGTACCTTCACAGGACAGAGATGTTAGGAAAGGGAACAAGTATGAAAGCAGATCACAACTTTTCCAGTAAGGTAGTGGGTTACTGTGGTCAAGCCACTTCTTCCTCGGGTGTGGAATCCCTCTGTAAAAGAGAAGTTTGGCACTCACTCCAGTGAAAAAATCATAATCTAAAACTATCTTGATTCAGACATACTGTATTTTTCCAAAGCAGAGTTTCCATGAGGGTTGGGTTGGCTTTTTGTCCTTGCAAGTTATACTTCAGTCTCTTGCAGAAATAGGAAATGGGTCAGCATGTCTGGGAAGATTCTATTTACCTCTCTGTATCTTTTGCTTTTGAGGCAAACTCCTCAGCTTTGAGAAATCTGCAGTGTATTCAGTGAGAAAAAAAGTCTAAAGTTTAAAAAGAAATATTTTTTTTGCTTTCTCTGACTGTATTGGGCTTTTTCATCTTTCATCCAATTTTTATACTCACTGCACATTCATTCTTTTTCCTTGACTTCCTGCATGCTATTATTTAGTTGTACATTCCCATACTATTTTGGCCTCTCTGGTTGCCTCAATCCAGTGGCTAATTTAGCCTGACATTACCAATTACTGCAGCATCTTTTCTTTCTCATATTCCAACCTCACCGTTGTTGGAGGATGGTTGTCTCCATTTCCTTTTTGGTGCTTGAGAATCAGAAAACCTAAAAAGGAAGAAGCTGCTTCAGTTTATTAGTCTATCATCATAAACAGGGAAAAATAATTTAACATAAAGGTAACTATAGTGTGCCCATTACTTTTAAATTTGCAAAGTGGCAGATTATCTACAGATAATGGAAGATTGTCTTCAGACCTGTGCTGTACAAACATTTCTTTATAGAACAACATTTTTCTTTTCAGTGCACATATTCAGTAAATAAATTCATCTAGTGTTCCCTGTAATGGAGCCTTTATATCAGACAGAATCAGAAAGGCAGAAGAGGCTCCAGAAGACTCAGTAGCCTTAGGGTTTGTTAAGAAGCAGCCTTGTCTCTGGCAAATGCTTCTCTTGGAGGCTGGAGGGGTTGCTGCCTAACCTGCTAGCAAAGGATTAGAGAAAAGGGACATGGTGGCATTAGGGATCTGGGAGAGAGAAAGTGATTTGTTCCCAAGTCTAATTAACTCTTGAAGGTGTTGCCAGCAAATGCTCTACACCTGGAATCAAACAGGCCAGAAGCAGAAGGAATGAACACCTGACTATTTGTCAACTGATGCTGCATTTCACTGGCCTTGTTATAAATCTATTTATATATCTATATTCATTTGAGAAAACAGCACCAGTCTTTTTCTGATAATTGAAATCTATATAATTGAAACCTGTGAGTATATAAACTGTAAGTATAGCCAGGGTTCAAGAATATCATAAATTTCAAGTTATGATAAAGGGTATTATTTGGAATGGCAGTGTTACAGTTGGATTGTCAGTGAACTAGAAAACAGTGTCTTATGCCAGGACTGAGCTATTGGGCTTAAAAGCAGCTAGAGAATGTTAGGTAACAACATAAAAGTCAACTGAAACTCAAATGTTTAGGCCTACTCCCCATACAATTCCTAACCTGCTTTCTGCTGTTATCCTGGCATCTGGACTACCATCTATTAATCTATGGTTTTTATTTTTTTCATTAACAGAATAAGCTTCAGACTCAGGAAAAACAGTTCAGAACTTTAAAACCTTAAGGCAGAAGAACTCACCAGGACAGAGGAGTATAGGAATAGATATCTTTGGAGCCACAGAGGTGGGAGCATAACATAACAGCTCACTGGTTACCAATTCTTTAGGTTCTTCAAATCAATAAGCTACAGAAAATTAATCAAAAGGAGCAACTGCTCTGCTCTAAGTCCTTGAAGCCTGAAAATACAGGTTTCAAGTTTCCCTGTATCCTGGTTCTTTGTTGCTGGCAGTAAAAAGGCTAGGATAGCTGCCTGTGCCATGGTAGGGGAAATAAGACAGGCTGTGAAGGCAGGAGTAAAGAGAGAGATCTCTTATATCTGCACTGGATAAATATTATGATAGGGTCTTATGCAGAACTTAAGCTTTTAGACCACAGAAATCATTAAATGGAGCCATTCATCAGAGCTTGCAGAAGCTCCTCTGATTTGGACCATGCAGAGCACCAGGCCTTCTTCAGAACTTCTGTATCAAAGAACCATTTCAGAATTTTTATCATAATATATTCAAATTCAACACCCTTGTAGAAATGAAAAGGCCAAATAAATTTACCACAGCCACAGTGAATGTTGAAAAGAGGGCTACATAAAATCAAGGAAGTTTGTTAAAAGTAAATTAAAAGGAGTAGCTAAAGGGGAAAATGACCTGCATTAGAATTTCCAAGTATCTATCATCTATCAAAGCCAGTAAGAGGGCCTCCAAAAGACAAGCAGAGCAAGACATGAGAATAAAGGATAGTACTAAAAACAAAAAAGCACTCCCAGAAAAATTGTGTTCAGATGAGAAAAACAGAAATTCACAAAACCTCTGGCAAGTAAAATGTAAAACTGTAAAAGGCAGGCCAAAGGAAAATGTTCGTAATGGTATAAAACTTTATTGTAAAACCTCTTCCAAGCACATCAGAAGTGGGAAGCCTGCTGCTGCTGTAGACTTTGCAGGGCCCATAAATTATAGTGATTTAAAGACAGAAGAATTCACTAAAGGTAAGAAAAATTGTTTGCTTATGTCGATACTATGAGATTCCTACAGGGGAGCCCTCTGTACCACACAAACCTCTCAAGAGTTTTTGGAGAGGTGTGGAAATGGTAAACATGGATGATACTAGATGATACTAGATTCCTCTGTTTCAAAAAAATTTTTGAGAAATCTTCACTAAAGCTTCTTAAAGAAATTAAGCTGCTTTAATAACAGGAAAGAACCAGCACTTAGCTAATAACTGATATCAGATAGGAAAAAAGGTAGAAATAAATAATCCATTTCCACAATAGAGGGAGTTTCTACTATAGTCTGGGTCCATTACTGTTTACATACTCTAAAAACAATAAAGAGAAGAGATTATAAAATGACCAGGTTTGCCAGTGGTACAAGAGGATGTAGGATACTAATTTAAAAATAAAAACAAAACTAGAACTGTAAAACAAGAGGAATGGACAAATGCTCTGTAACAAGAAAAATATGTGAAAACCTTCAGTTTAAATATAAATTACTAAATGAGATGCCTGAAGTGAGATAGAATATTGATATGACAGTTTATAAAAGGCATAAATAATTGTGATTGTTAGTGTTTTATTGGTTAACATTGATAAAAGAGTAATTATTCCTTAACTCCCCTAGTGAAAGAATTAGGTGCCATAACATGAAATAAACAAAAGTTTTAAATGAAAGAGATGAAAACACTTTTCTGTATGCTGACTAATGAAACTGTGTCATGTATGAGTAGACTAAAAAATTTCTCAGGAAAGGCCATAAATAACCATTTAAACTATATATTTTAAAATTACAGGTATGACTGCCAGCTACAAATCTTCTAGTTTTGACACAAAAAAATATTGAGGAATGGGATTACTTTATACTTTTTTTCCAGAGGTGATTTGCTTCACCTCTTATGGAGATGAACCATTGTTCCAAGGAAAATGGAAGGTGTTTTTCCATATAAATATTGACAATTTTTAATTTCAAGGAATTGAATGTGAAACTGTATATTTAAAACAGAGCTTCTAAACCTGAAGGCTGACAGCTTAGTTTCCTGTGACAGCAGAGAATCATAAACCCTTAGCAATATTCCTCATGGGAAGGTTTGGCTACATAGGCAAATGTGAGAATATTGAACTTAGGGAACATAAAACTAAAGCAAAATTTCACTAAGAAATAATACAATGTTGTCAGTGAACAAGTAGCTATATGTGTCTACTTCACCACCAATAATAATTCATAAAGGTTCTAAATTTTTAATTCAATATTTTGAAATTGAAAAATTTCAGTCCTTCTTTCATTTAGGGTCCCAAAACCAATATTAATACCATATACTTTTTTCTGATCCCTCCATAATTTTTTGTTATGTGCAGGAAACTTTTGCCATTTATGAAAAACAAAACTTGGGCACCAAAAGTGGGAGTAAACTGAAAATTGTAGTCCACTTCCTGATTAAAAACTGGTGAAATAAAATATAAAAGACCTTCTTTCAGTGAAAGATCACTGAAGTAAGACAACATGAGGTTGCTGTGTCCTCCCAGGACATGTTCTGCTGCCTTTCCTAGCAGAACATGTGACAGTCCCTCACCATGAGGTCTGGATGCAGGAGCCTGATTCCCAAGGAGCAGAGGACAGGTTTGTTCTATCTATTTGCTGGCAGTTTTGGGGCTGCAGCAGCATAGGCAGGACACACTCCTCCCACTTTGCTGGTTGTATGACTTTTGAGATACGATTATCAGCCTGAAAGCATTAATCAACAAACCATAACTATACTTTATATATACTATGTAATATAATATATATTTATTTGATTTTATATATATAGTACAGTTGGGTGCAGGGTCATTGACCACAGGCTTATCTGAGGACAGGACAGCTTATTCTCCCCATAACAGAGTCCCTCTCCATTGCTGCTAGATGAGCAGGCTTCAGGTTTTTTTACACCTTATTCCATTCTCATCTTTCCTCAGTATGTGCTAGCTGTCCCCATGTTGCTTAAGAGCAGGGCTGCTCTCACTCATTTCAGAGCCTTTGGTAACAGCCTGCCCAGCCAGCATGTTCAGATTCAGCTGAGGATTATTAGTGCCATGCTTGAGTTACATGATAGCAATGACTCTTTTCAAGAAACCAGCAACAGACATACTTCTCTATATTACATCTTAGTTCATATAAAATAAATGATTGTCATAAACCCTTACACATTGAGCTGCTCTTCTTCTCAATCCTTTTTTTTTTTTTTTTTTTTTTTTTTTGTATTTTTGCAAGGACATTTGCTGTGTCTATCTAAAAGGCCAATCAATTTTGAACATCACAGATTTTTTTGGTCTCAGAAGCTGTGACAATGAACCTCTAAACTGGAAAGTAATCCCTATATATCATAGAATCATAGAATCATAGAATCATAGAATCATAGAATCAATTGATTGGCCCTTTAGATTTTTTTTATTTGTCCATCTTTTAAGTTAATTTATTACCCTGCTCTGAATGCCAGAATCTGATTACTAGTACATTTTTCTTAAGTAGAAATTACCTAACCTGTATCTGGCAATGACCTTTCACACACAAGGTTCTTTCATAGAAGAACAAAAACATATTAATGTACAAGAAGCTCTAACAGAAGCAGATAAGCCTTTTGGCTTCCAAATAATTGTTCTGTTTGATCCAGGAAGTAGCATTTACAATATGGCACAGGTTTGACCCAGGATTAAAAACTGCCTTTGAGTCTATAAACATGTACTTGCCATTAAAAATTACAAACTTTATATCTGGTATCACTGAGGTCCAGACTCTTAGCTAGTATAAGCTGACATAGCTGCTCTGACTTCAGTGGAGTCATGCTGATTTACACAGCTGAAGACCTGGGAATTTTAACCAAAAAAGATAAAATTCAGTCAAGTTTGTCCTTTCCTTCAATAATCCGTAGCTGCCAGGAATTATGTTATGCTTGAGTCATTATTACTATAAAACTAAAAAAAATGCAGTAAAATACTAAAGAAAATCTGTGACCCTTACATTTCAAGTCAAATAAGATAAATATCCATGTTTATGGATCCATATGCAGAATCACATTACCTGTGGTGTCTAGGAAATGAAGTAGTGTCTAAAAAATTTACTGAAACCTTACCTAAACCTTTTTTTTCCCCTTTCCCAGCTAAATCCTTGGGTAGGTCAGACATCTCCACTGTTGTGCTCAGTGTTGAATCCCTGAGGAATCCATAGAAGTAATTTATTTTTATATAGTTACACAGGTAAAATTTTAAAGGAAGTTTGTAAAATATATTGGTTTTTTCCGATGCAAAGTGATAAACAAGATAAAAGCATTTCTTGGCTATTTAGCACACAAATAAATCATGAAGCCACAGACTTCATGGAGGTGGATATTCAATGTTTGTTATCCACTGTATCATACAAGATGATAAAACTGGACAGCTACTAAAATTGCACAATTAAGATACTCTTGCTCAGACTCAACCAAACGTACACCTTTGCAGAAAGGCAGCCTGAGATTCATGATTATTTAAACACCAGTTACTGTTTACATTTAGTCCTGATAAAAGAGAAAAGGGCATATTAATTGCATGTAGACTTTTTGCCCAGAGACTAATACAAGTTTTTACAAATGGACTGAATTCCAGGGTAAGTCGATAAATTTCATTCAAATATTTTTATTCAGACTTTCCATATAGGTTTGGCCAACTTTCCTCGTCTCTTGTTCCAGCCTTTCAACTAGAAACAAAATTAAGCTAAACCAGCATTTGTTCCCCTAGAATCCCTTCTCTTAGCCTGTGTCACAACTCATTAGGGTGCAACTCTCCTGAACAAGAAGTGTCTCTCACCATGTCTCTGCCTGGTAGAATGGAGCCCATGCCTGTGCTGCAGTGCAGATTCATAAAGATGTTGTAAGGGTGTTGACAGAGGTAACTGCACTAGTGGGGAATTACAGCATTTATGGTAAAAATAGCTATTGACAGTCAAAAAAATGAAACTTAATTTCCAGTGTTTAATCTTTATTAGCTGGAACTTCCACTAGACAGGACATGATTTTCAGTGTCAATTTTGCTAGAATAAGGACTGCAGATTTTTTCTACTAGCTTCAGCAGTTTGGAGCAATCTTTGGAATAAAAATCCACAGAACAAGTGAAATGAATATTGTTGGCATTTTACAATAAAACAAGAGTGCATTTTATAGGTGGCTAGCAGCTTGTAATTACCCTTAGTAAAACTAATCCTTTCCCTGTGCTTATTAAAATGTTTCATGTATCAGCAAGCCAGGAAAAGGACTCACTACTAATCTCTTAACTTGCACTAAAACAGAAACGTCCACTTGAGTCATGGTTCCCAGTGCCAGTCCTGTTTCTCTGACTGCTCTTGGAATTCAAAGCCTCTGAGGGAATTAAAACTAACACATTAGATCCTAATTAAATCCAAAAGGGATGTGAAATGTAACCAAATAACTTTCCAGTATTTCTTGGGAATATGGTCTCAGGAGAATAAGGAAGGAGCGGTGGATTTCAATGAATTATTTCTCCCTCTTCTGACAGAAAATGTCTGCAGTGTTCTTTTGACCCCTTTTTGATTTCTTCAAGGGAAGCATTTGACTCTTCAGGCTTCCTCCTGCAAATATATTTTTTAAAGTTGCTGCAGGTTTGTAATAATTTAGTAGGATAAAGAAGTACAATCATTATGACTGCAGTCCTTTTTTTCTTCAATTAGTATTTCTAATCACATTAGACATGTTTTCAGTATCCAGAGAGGATGCCTGATCCCTACAGCTATCGTGAACCATTAACTTTAATTAAAATTTACAAGTCTAATGTTGTTACATCTGCTAAAAGCATTAACTGCCATGTTAATTACCAAAATGTTAATGTTGCGTTAAAATATGAATGTTCCCTTTTGACAGTTTATCTGTGGTTTAATCATTTAATCATTTATTTTTGGTAGAATATCTCCTAAAAAAAATGCAGGAGGAAAAAGGCATAAAAGCATAAATGCTGGCTGAAATAATGACACATAATGGGTAAACTTCACCTAAATAGACAACTTAATACTTTAAAAATATCAGAATATCAGTTAGCAGAAACTCATTTGTATTCTTTGCTGCATCTGAAATAAATACATGGCACATCTGTCATATCTAAGTTGTTATTTCTAATTCCAGCACATTGTCTTGCTGTTACTTTATGGGGAAATCTAATCTGTGGGACATGGGTCTTTAATCCTTATAGCTGAGGATTGTCATTTATTTGGCCATACACTAGAACTTCCCCCAAAATGAGATCCGAGGACTTCACATCAAAAACTTCTATTGAATTTCTGAATTTCCCCATATAACTATTTTGAAAATAGATTTAGAAAAGGAGATGTCTAGAACTCAGTCCTGAAGTAACTGAGCTCCCATCCTTACTATAGGATCAAAAATTTTAAATCACAGAATCATTAAGATTGGATGACCTCTAAGATCATCAAGTCCAACCATCAACCCAACACCACCAGCCAACTATACCATGTCCTCAAGTACTACATCCACACGTTTTTTGAGTGCCTCCAGGGAGGGTGACTCCACCATCTCCCTGGGCAGCTTGTTCCAGTGCCTGATTACTCTTGCAGTAAAGAAATTTTTCCTAACATCCAATCTAAACCTCCTCTGGTGCACCTTGAGTCCACTTCCTCTCATCCTATCGTTAGAATTAATAATAGGTATAGCCAAGTGTTCGCTGTAGTTCATCTAAACAAAAAACAAACAAACAAACAAACAAACAAGCAAAAACAAAAAAAAAACGCAAAGCAAGCAAACAAAAACAAACAAACAAAAGAACACAGAAAAAACCCCCCGTCACTTGCTTTATTTCATGGAAAGACCCCATATTAGTCTTAAGGGCAATGTAATTGAAATGAATAAATTATTCTGGCAAGCCAATGTTAAAGATAATTATTACATGTTTCCTTCACACTGATAATTATTGTAGTGTCTGAAGTTAACAGTCTGCCAATTTCTTAATGTGATTGTAAATAAGAGCTATTAGATTTCATACCAGAATCTATTTTTAATTACATGAGGAAACCTTAATTTTGCATGTAGATTATCTATGTTACCTGTCAGATGCATATTCCTCATCCTGTTGAATACTAGAAGTAGGCAGCTGTTCAGCAGCAAGTGCGTAATTGGTTTTGTAGAGTGGGGGAAAATGTCTTTTTAGAGATCAGATAACCAGTTCACAAATTTAGATGGTTTATTAGAATGATAAAATTTTGAAAATCTGCAAGTCAGTGTTCAGAAAACAGCATTTCAAATTACTGTGCTGAGCTTATTTTATCATTTTTTAAAGGAACTATATCTGTAAGTTCCTTCCTATAATCTGAAAATGACAAAATTGCAGAGACCACTGCAGTGGACTGTCAGCTAACAGGACAGTGTGTACAGGACGGCTTCACCACAGCCTGCCCTTCCAGTTAATATTGTAGGAAAATGCTGCAATGATGCATCATTTGCCTTCCACAGAGTTTGGATGCCTCATCTTCACATCCACTTGCAGGTTTTTTATTAAAGGACCATCAAATGAACTGGTCTGAAGCTGAAAAAACTCGACAGAACCCAAGCTGACCTGAGAATTCATGGAACCTACCCCACTTCCCTCCCTGCCCTTCCCTCCCCTACACCCCTAAAAAACCCCAAACAAACAAGCAAACAAACAGCCATACTTTCCAGCTCAGTCAGTGTAAAACCCAAGCTCAGCAGCAAAGGCTGTTTCTGTTGTAGACTTGAGCCATGCTGCATTCACATCCAGTAGGACTAGAAATAAGACATTGAGTCCTTTGATCCCAAGGCTTTATAAAATTCTACTTCAAACAGAAAATATTTCCATTTAAAAATAATAGTTGTTATTATTTTGAAGACTGTAGTAAGTTGCTAAAAAATGTCTTGTAATAGTCTGCCAGAAGGCAAATTATCTCCTGGGTTTTGTTTGCTTGTATAGATTTCATTGCCTGCAGCAATACTGCTTAAAGTCAAGTTTACAGAAACTTTTGTCTCTCCTGGGGAGATGAATACCTTCCAAAGCTCATTATTTATTTGGGAATATACAAGCACTTAGAAAAGACAAAGTAGTATTTCAAATTACTTATTTGCAGTTAATCTGATACTTCTGTGTGCAGATCACCATCTTCTTGCAAGGTTCTGTATTAACACCAGTCTGGGAGCATGGAATTCACCTCTTCTCTTTTGGAGTCTGTCAGTTCTTACAGTTAGGGGAAACTACTTGACTCCTTTTTTCTAAGGAAAAATAGAAACACGATTTTATTTGGTTCCTTGTGACTAATTGTTTGACTGTCATTGTAAAGCAGAGCATTAAGAAGAGTGCTGTACAGCCACTGAGACACACAGACAAGCAAGAAGCTTCCCTCTTCATAATTCCTTTTATTTTGTGAAGCGTAAATTAACTCCATTGTACCATGGCCACAGAGTAGCTCCAGAAAAAATGTTACCTTTTCTTTTGCTTAAGGGAATGCAGGATCTTATTCAAAGAGATAGCAGTAAGATAACAATGGATTATCAGTATTCAACAGGTTGTCTCAGAATATACACTAAAGAAAAAATATATAAATTGTGTTTAACAGCAATGTCTGCTTTAAAAATTGCATATATTTCCTCTCTGCCTACTTTTTCCATAGTGCATGTACTAGTACTATTAAGAGAGAACTTTAAAAGATTTCTCTCATTCCTTTCACCAAACATTTGGGTGGAGGATGCTTGTCTGAATTCACTGTAATCACTAATCACTAGCACTAATCACTAATCACTAGCAATCAGCCTAGTACATCATCCTTAAAAGCTACTTTATGGAACTGTAAAACAGTGGAGTTTTATTATTGTTAATTAAAAGGCCAATGTAAGAGTATTATTTTATTAACTCTTTCAAGCTAATCTTCACAACAGTTTTTATCAGACAAAACATCAAAAGGTGAGCTATGCTTAGCTTTTTGAGAAGTGACAGACTCAGCTTCAGCAGTAAACCTTTTTTTGACCTTTCTTGTGAATATACCTACATTCTTGAATGAACATCTCTCTGTTTCAGAATCACTTTTACAAATCTAGATTAACTTTAAAGAGAACACTTTTGATTGCACATACCTGATTTTGCTCACAGAGGAATTCCAGTGTATGGATACATAAGAACAAATCTAGCGTCAAGGTTCTAATTTATTTAGGACTCCACTATTAGTGTATTAAATGTACCTTCCAGAACAATACAGGTTTATGGCTCATAATAGGTATGCATCATTATAGGCATGCATATATATGTGTGTGTATATTTTTGTATATTCATATGTTTCATATACATGTGTTCTTATATGTGTTACTATAATTAACATATCAGAAACATGGTTTTTATGGGAAGCAAAAATGCAAGGGTTGTTTGTGATTTAGAAAGCATAGGAACACTTGAGAAGGAATCAGGGTAGGAGTCAGGGCCCATGCCACAAAAAAAGTGTTAGGATCATCAGCCCATCTGAAGTGCATCTATATCAACACACCCAGCATCAGCAATAAACAGGGCGAGCTGGAAGCCATGATCCATCAGGAAAACTGTGACGTAGTGGCTAGCAAAGAAACATGGAATGCCTCACATGACTGAGATGCCACAATTGATGGCTACAAACTCTACAGGAGGAATAGACAGGGAAGGAGAGGTGGTGTCATGGCCCTGTATGTTAGGAATTGTTAGGACTTGAAAGTAGTGATGACAGACAGGGTCGAGTGTCTTTGGATCAGGATTAGGGGCAAGGACAACAAGGCTGATATCACTGTGGGAGTCTGCTAGATCTCCCAGCCAGGGCAGTTAGGTGGAAAAAATATTATATAGACACTTAGAGGAAATCTCACAGTTGTATTTCTTATGGGGGATTTCAACTTCCCTGATGTATGCTGGAATTACAACACAGTAGAGAGGGAACAGTCCTGGAGGTTCCTGGAATGTGTCAAGAATAACTTCCTGACTCAGCTGGTGAGTGAACCAACCAGGGAAGGTGCCCTGCTGGACCTATTCTTTGTGAATAGGGAAGGGCTGGTAGGAGATATGATGGTTGGAGGTCATCTTGGACACAGTGACCATAAAATGATAGAGTTCTCAATTCTTAGAGATACCAGAGGGGGGGTCAGACAGAAAAAGTCACTCGAGACTTCAAAAAAACAAACTTGAACTTTTTTAGAAGCCTGATTGCCAGAATCCCTAGGGAATCTGTTCTGAACGTTCCAGGAAGGCTGGATGCTCTTCAAGAAGGAAGCGGTGAAGGCACAGGAGCAGGCCATCCCCATGTCCTGTAAGGCAAGTCAGAGGCATAAAAGACCAGCCTGGCTGAACAGGGAGCTTTGGCTGGACTCAGGAAGAAAAAGAAGAGTTGACAATCTTTGAAAAAGGGGCAGGCCACTCACAATGACCACAAAAATATTGTGAGGCTATACAGGGTGAGAATCAGAAGGGCCAAAGCCCAGCTAGAAAATAATCTGGCCTCTATTGTGAAAGACAGCAAGAAAGGTTTCTGTAAATATATTAATAGCAAAAGAACAACCCAGGAGACCCTCCATCCCCTATTGGATGCAGGAGGAAACATGGTGATAAAGGATGAGGAAAAAGCTGAGGTGCTTAATGAATTCTCTGCTTCAGTCTTTAGCAATAGGGTTATAAAGAAGTTATAGGGTTATAAAGAAGAAACCCAACTCCCTAAGCCAGGAGACAGGGACCAGGAGCAGAATGACCTCCCCACAATCTAGGAGGAGATGGTCAGTGACCTGCTACACCATACAGATGTCCACAAATCTATGGGGTCAGGTGGGATGCACCCAAGAGTGCTGAAAGAACTGTCAGGGCTGCTCACCATGCCACTTGCCATCATTTACCAGCAGTCCTGGCTGACTGGAGAGCTACCTGCATGGGGGTTATCAGTGTAACCCCCATATATAAGAAGGGGTGGAAGGATGACCCAGGAAATTACAGGCTGGTTAGTTTGACTTCAGTACCAGGCAAGAGGATGCAGCAGATCATCTGAGTGCCATTGTGGGGTACATACAGGACAACCAGGTGATCATGCACAGTCAGCATGCGCTCATGAAGGGCAGGTCCTGTTTGACTAACCTGATCTCCTTCTATGACAGGGTGACCTGCTTCTGGAATGAAGGAGGGGCTGTGGGTGTGTTCTACCTTGACTTTAGCAAGGCCTTTGACAGAGTTTCCCACAGCATTCTCCCGGGAAAGCTGACTGCTTGTGGCTTGGATGTGGATAAAAAACTGTATGGATGGCCAGGTCCAAAGAGCTGCAGTCAGTGGAGTTAAATCCAGCTGGAGGCTCCTGACAAGTGGTGTTCCCCTGGGCTCAGTGCTGGGGCTGCTCCTGTTTAACATCTTCCCTGATGGTTTGGATGAGGGGACAGAGTGCACCCTTAGTACCTTCGCAGATGACACTAAGCTGGGTGGGAGTGTTGCTCTGCCTAAGGGAAGGGAGGCTCTGCAGATGGATCTAGGCAGGCTGGATGGATGGGCCCAGGCCAGTTGCCTGAGTTTCAGTAAGGCCAAATGTCAGGTTCTGCACTTTGGCCACAACAACTTCTGCCAGTTCCACAGGCTTGGGGAGGAGTGGCTGGAGAGCTGCCCAGCAGAGAAGGACTTGGGGGTGCTGAGTGACAGACACCTGAACATGAGCCAGCAGTGTGCCCAGGTGGCCAAGAAGGCAAATGGCATCCTGGCCAGTATCAGGAGCAGTGTGACCGGCAGGACCTGGGAGGTGATCTCACCCTTGTGCTCAGCTTTGGTGAGGCTGCACCTCAAGTCCTGTGTGCAGTTTTGGGCAGTGCAGTATAGGAAGGACATGATGGTGCTGGGGAGGGTGCAGAGGAGGGCAAGGAGGCTGATTAGGGGTCTGGAGAACAGGTCTTGGGAGGGGAGGCTGAGGGAGCTGGTGCTGTTCTGCCTGAAGAGGAGGCTGAGTGATAACTGACCTTATCACTCTCTACAGATACCTGAAAGGAGGCTGTAGTCAGGTGGGTGTTGGCCTCTTCTCCCCAGTGACAGGACAAGAGAAGATGGGTTCAGGTTGTGCCAGAGGAGGGTCAGATTAGATATTATGCAAAATTTCTTCACTGAAGGAGTGGTGAGCCATTGGAACAGGTTGCCCAGGGAGGTGGTGGAGTAACCATCCCTGGAGGTATTTAAAAAACAGGTAGATGTGTTGCTCCAGGAGATGATTTAGTGGTTAAGGTGGGTTAGGGTTGATGGTTTGAAGGTCCTTTCCAACCATAATGATTCTATGATGATTCTATGATTCTGAGATGACAATGTAACCAAGTGTCCTATGGAAGCAGTGGTCAGATACACACAACACATTCCTACAGTTCCAACACCACTCTGGTAATCTGATACAATGATTGCATTGGAACTGAGTGCTATTTTACAACCTGCAAACTGAACTTGCAACTTAACTGGTTCCTAATATTTACTAATGATAGGTTTAATGCAGCATAATGATGCTAAATGTGCAGTGTTATTAGATAAACCCACACATGCAAATTTACTAAAAATCAAACACTTGCTTTTAGAATATGCATGACAGAATATGAATCCACTATTATTAAATATTACAATAAAGTATGGAGAAATTAACTTCTTTGTTCTGTAATCTTCACCCCTGTGGCTGGACAAACATATTCAAGGCCCACCCATTTTCTTTTACCTAGCCAGTCTTCCCCATGTCTCTGGTTTGCCCTTTCAGTCTTTCCTTATGTGATGGAACACGGGAATCTCTGGTAAGGTTTCCTCTGGAAGTTAAAAATGGAATACAGGGTTTTGATCCAGATGTTTCCACAAACTACTGCTTCATCTAGCATGACACTGAAACTGAAATTTAATTTGGAGGCTTCTTGGACTGTACTCCCTAAAAATAATACAAGAAAATATGTATTAATGGAAACTTTGCTCCAGAATATCCAATTCGCATTAAATCAGAGTAAACCACCAATGATTTTCCTTGTCCTGTTTCCACTCCCTTGCTTGTTTTTTTCCTAGTAAAATGTCATTTCAGTTACAAGCTGCCAAATGAAATCTGTACAGATACACAGTATGCCCTGCTGTTCTCTAATGTTCAAAGGATATTGTTGTTCTTTAGCACCTTATTCCATCTGAATTTCTAAAGGCTGACAATTAAATATTCAAAAACATGTTAGGTCACCAGAGATAATTATTGCAGCCTATTAAATT
Organism: Calypte anna; assembly: GCF_003957555.1. NCBI lineage: Eukaryota > Metazoa > Chordata > Aves > Apodiformes > Trochilidae > Calypte > Calypte anna. Next base: position 8,474,608 of record NC_044254.1, on the reverse strand, counting down.
ACTAAAATATGAATTTAAGTATATGGACTGATCCTTAATTTAAAAAAAAAAAAAAAGAATTCCAAAGAAATTAAACAATGTATATTAATTTGCCCAGAAAAGACTTTCTTATTGTCAGTATTTCACACAAGTGAGAACAAGTAGTCATAAATTCAGAAGAGAAAGAAATGCTCTTGTTCAGCTGTTTTTTCTTAGGAAAACATGGCTTGGAATTAGCATTATTTTGTTTTAATCATTTCTATAGCTGTTCATTTCCTTATCATTCATTTCTAACTGTCACCAGACTGCATTATGAAACTCTGCCTACCTCCTCATCCCTAGTGAAAACAGGCAGTATGTAGGGAAACCTAGACAGGATTTTTTATTTCACCAGGAAACTAAAAAGATACCCAATTACCCAATACTACATCTTGCAGAAGTTAAGGTATGGAGCTAATTCAGTGGCAACATTGAAAATGTAATGATGTTCATGTTCAGCTTTTAGGACTTCTGCAAGAATAGAATGAAAGCAGAATGTGATTTAGGACTGAAAATCTGATAATCCTAAGTAGAGCCTGATTGTCACTGAAAAGGACAGTGTGCAGAGTCTTCAATAAAATAGCAATATTGCACAAGTGTGGGATGCAAAATATATTATTATTCCCTCTAATGCTCTTCTAAGGTTTCCTTTTCATGCAAATTTCTCTTTGCTGGTTATTTTCCTCACAAGAACATACATTATAATTTCTTGTTCTGTTGAAATTTTACATGTGCTTAAAAAGGAGAGAAACCTCAGTGGTGACAAATGGAAGGTGATAAACCTCAGGAATAACAAAATCTTCTGGTATGAGCTGGAACTTTTTTCTTGGAAAAATCTTAGGAGAAGAACATCCAACTATAGAATGACAATGACCCAAGAAAATGTTATGTAACACAAGGATATTTAAGGCAATGACAGGATTTATTGGGAGTGTATATTCAGAGACTGTACCAACAACATCTCACAACTTTGTGATCAATTTTTGAGGAAGATTAATTCACATTGAATCAGATTAAGAGAAGCTACTAACATTAGATGAGTAGTATTTTATCAGGGTACCATAATTTTTGTCTTCAGTTAAAGAGAGACAGAAAAATGGGGACATTCCCCCAATTTAATGTAGCAGGCCAGCAACAGAACTGGAACTGGAAGCAGTCTATTTGAACACTATACCAGTTATCTTAGAATCAATTAAAATTGTCCTTTATACTTGTAAGCTTTCTTCACAACATGTGGCAGAATTCATGGAACTTCACACAAAATTCACTGAACTGAAAGGATGATACTAAAGATTAAAAAAATATTTAGAGGGTCCCTGATTAGTAGCTACCTTAATCTATATAAAAAAACAAAACAGAACAAATATCTTCCTTTTGGACTACTGTCTCTAAAACCTGACTCCAGTCCTCTTGCCAGTGCCTTAATAAATTCCAGAGATCACTGGGAGCAAGGTTTGGAAACACTTCAGCAGGTGAACCACTTTCTGAAAACTGAAACCTTTGTTTCAAAACCACATTCAGTTCAAGCTGACTCACAGAAGGCCTGAAGTTAGAGGCTCATTCTCTCTTTTCTGGACTCAGTCCAAGCAGAGAAGACTTGGAGAGAGAAAAAAGATTGTTTTAGTGATCAGGATACAAATAAACAAAACCTGTCAGACACATTGGCATGCATCTGCACAGATACAAGGAAAAGAAATTAGCATTCATTCAAAGCTGTTTCTGCTTTCTGACAGGTAATAATGATTGTTAATGGGACTGACATTTCCACTAAACAATCAAAACATATTCTTCAAAACCTATTGCATAATTAACATTACTTACACACAATTCACTTCAAATAACATCAAATTAGAAAGACTAATGGGACTAGAAAATAGCATCCTGAAAAGCATCTTGTCCAGGTGTTAAAAGTGAGCCCTGATAACTTACCCAAGGCCATGCTTGGTTGCTTCTCAGCAACCTCCTCATTCTCAGCAACCTCCTCAGCAAGTCCTCATTGTATTCTGCCATTGCTAGTAGTAAAAGGTTGCAGACATGAATGCAGGACTTTCAGGGACCTGTTTCCTCTCTGTACTTTTTTCCAACAAGTATTGCTGGGAGAAAAGGAATGATTTTGGGAGGAAGAATTGATTAGCTATACACAAGACTGGTTGCTACATGTGGCAATCCACATGAAATGGATTGAAATGGCAGGAGATCCATCAGCAGAGGTAGCAACAAAGTTCATGTCTTTACCCAGCTGATGAGTGAGATGGTGTTGCCTGAGTAGCTTAAGGTTAGGCAAGACAATGATGGAGTTTAAGTTCTTAATTTCATTCTATCCTTAGCAAATCAGATACTTGCTGCAAGTTCTATTTGTCCTCTAAATAAACTTCTCACTATTTTGCTGGAACAGAGACTTATCCATTCACATCATCTATGCACAGATGTTTTAAGAAGCACTGCACCTACTGCATATAAACTTTTCAGCTGTGTTCTTATTGTAAGCCAGAGGAAAATCTAATGCAGAGTAAACCATGTGTCCTCTTTGCTGAATTAGATACAAAAGGCCTGCAACAGCTTCTCAATGAAACAATAAAGGAAAAAAAAAAACTAATTACTTTTAATGTAGAGCTGTGTAATGCCTGAAATTATGACCTGGGAGGTATCTTCCAAAAATAGAGCTTGAAGAATTGAGACTAACCTTGGAGGCAATAAGCAAATCATTTGTTGTTCTTTGTAAACTAAGAATCACAGAATTGTCATGGTTGGAAAACACTTCTAAGATCACCACATCCAACTGTCAACACTGCCCTCACCCCCCAAAAACTATCTGTTTTTACATATCTATATCATCATGCTCACTAGACCGTGTCCTGAAGTGTCTTATCTACACAGGCAGCCCATTCCAGCACCTGACTCCTCTCTCAGTAAGGAATTTCTTCCTCAGATTTGGTCTAAACCTCCCCTGGTGCAACTTCAGGCCATTTCATCTCTCCTATCATTATATACTTGAGAGAAGAGGCCAAGGAACATGACATGTCTTCTGGGTTTGGTGGTGGGAGAAGGAGGGTAAAGGGAAGTTGCTCTCAAATGATTATTAGAAATATAGTAATAAATAAAATGTCTAGGAAAAAAGGAAAAAAAAAACCCAAACGACTTCTTCTATGGACTCTGATGTTTCCAAACATTGATTGTGAATTGAACAAGATAAATAAAGCAGGCTGAAAATATGCTGTCAAAACTTTTCATAACACCAAGATTTTTAATGATTTTTTAATGCTCTGATGACAGATATATGAAAATTAGTACAAAATGCAAAGAAAAATATAAAACTTCACTGTAGAATTTGCAAAGACGAAGAAGAAAGTGTAATTTCCTAGCACTGATGACAGCGTAAGCATAGAGTAACTTTCAGGAGAATTATTTTTGCAAAACACCAGGATGTTTCACATGCTTTGGTTTCTAGTACGTCGTCGTTAAATCAAAGAGTAGGGTTTTGTGTTTTGTTTTTTTTTCCAGGCATGTAGAAAAGTTCACAAAAGCGAAGCAAATTCTGACACTACCAGTTAGGCTCTTCAACAGATAAAGTAACTTGTTCATATTATTCCTTGAGATCAAGCCAACAGATAAAATAGCCTACAGATTTCCAGCTGAGTACATAAGCATGAACAAAATATGGTGATTAAATTCTGCATTGAAGTTTAAATAAAAGTGTAATTATATCTAACACTGCAGCTTATAATGTTTTGAGGATTTATGCAGGAAATGGGCAATACACAAGTGCTACCTGCAGTGGATTCATCCATGCATGGATCACCTATGTATAGAGACACTTTATTCTGTGTTAGGAAACCACTGAGGATTTGCTTATCTAAAACATTGCATTTACATCACATAAAAAGGAATGTGAACATAGGTTTTTATTTTGACATCTACAATTCTACTGCAATTGAATCCTGAAATGAATGTCACTGTTGAAAATATTCATAATGCACTAATCTTCACAGTCTTCCAAATCCTAAAATGAATGCCATCTTGCCAGCAATTAATCCAACATATTGTTTCTTGCTACTATTTATCATTTTATAAATATGATGGTAAAAACAGAAGAACAGTGTTTGAAGAAGAGTTAAATTTCTGTGGAAGCAATTTGAATTCATTGAGGGAAATTGAAGAGGGGCTTAAATGAGCAAGATACCACATCACTACTATAGTTCCTAAAAGCAGTCAGCAATGATTGTTTATAAAGTTCTTAATTTTTCATTTTGAGTGAATTAATTTTTGCCTCCAAATAACATATTCTATGTCAGAGTGCTTCTCTGCCATGTTCCTCAGATACAATGTTTATATGGCTCCAATACCCCATCATATTTTACTTCTTTTATTGACTTCTACCACATCCTAGAAACTCTGAGCACTCATAGGGATAGAAATATATAATTACATTCCATGGTCTACAGCAGGAAATTTGGATCTCTATAGGGGAGTAAAGATGTGTTTGGTGTGTTTGGCTTTTTTTAAGAAATCAGAAGTATTTAAGTTCGTGCAAAAGTTCAGCTGAAGGTGTGCAAAGATTAGGGGTTAATGAGACAAGGTGAAGAAAATTTTACTTTCAGGAATGTTAAAAAGAGACTCCAGGATCAGATTTCCACTGTTTAGCCACTACTGTGTCAGCTGAGCTACAGTATTTGTCCACAAGCATCCTCTTAGCCTATAAAAAATAAATAATTCCAATAGCACCTTTCCCAACAAAACAGAGAAAATTAAAGTCAAATTCTTTTGCAAAGAGCAGGAACAGCCACCTCCAGAGCCAACACATAGCAATGCTTTAAGTCAGAATGGCCATACAGGGTTTCCCAACCCAAATTCTGCAGAAATATGCATGGTTAAAAACTATATGCATGGTTCAAGATTTTCTGAAGAGTTCAGTCTTGTCCCAAGGAGAAATATCCCATTCACCTGACCCCAAGCTGCCACTGGCAGAAATCTGCAAGTAGGGAATAAGCGTGTTAAATGCCATCTCCAGGAAGGTGGGAGGGAGATGCAGCAATAGCCAGAGTACATCATGAGTGCATTGCTCGAATGTTTCTAAAATTAGAAGTAAGCATATATCTAAATGATAGGAAAGATATTCACAATAAGGCAGAAACTGAAGACAATTGAGAGAAGAATGTTGATGATACCAAAAAGAGGAACAAATGAACCCAACTTTCTTAATATTGGTTCTTGAGCTTTACTTTCAAGGAAAAAAATCTTGACATCTAGGGCCCAAATTTACCTTCCTGAAAGCCATCACTGGGGATGTTCTACCTAAAAGACCTATTACCCTTTGAGTAATTTTGAATTTTACTTCCTGTAAAATCCCCTCTTACTTCCCTGTCAGCACCACAGTCTACCCAAAAACCCTTATTGTAATAGCGTGGCCATGAAAGTCACTTCATAGCATTCAGGGGTATTTCCAAAGTGATTGAAGAGGCCAAGACTGAAGCCAGCAGGGTGACACCAAAGATTAATGTAGCTCAGTTTTTTCTACTTTCATTTGTGTTCTCTTGGATTTGCACTTTTAACATGAAAATAGCTTCAGAGGAATAAATCTCTTTTAGTATACTTGTTGGTTGACAAGGCCGTAACTGTGAGAGTTCTGTAAAGAAAGGGAAAAGTATAATAAAACCAGAAGCAGTTTCTTATGATAACTTTTGTAGATTTCAGTGCAGTAAAAGCAAGCTGGGAAGCACTTAGGATCCATCTTTAAATCCTCATGTGCTGCATCTTTTTCTTCCGCAGCATTTTTTCTTCTTTGGTCTGGTCCTCTAGAAACTTGTAACAGACTTCACTCCCATGAGTCTCCCCCAAGATCCCTAAATAAAGTCTTTATGATCAACAGCACTGTCCAAGCTCTTTGCCACAAATTAAGTAAACAGTCACCTTTTTCTTCTCCTATTCCCTTCTCTGGGAAGGGAACATTTATACCACCCTGGCTCCATTGTTTTTCAAAATGGGCAACTCCCCACAGATCTCCAGAAGTAAAAAACACAGGCAATCTGGATTATAGCACAGCTTAAAAAGCTGGATCAGCACTGGAATCAGCAAGTATTTAATGCAGGCTAATTTAACCAGTTTCTCAAAGGGTGCTGGAAAGATTTGGTAGTTTATTATGTGTTGAGGCAGCACGCCCAGGGCACTGTGCTGTGACAGGAGACAGAGGGACCTCTTCTCTACTTGGTAGCTGATCTGCTTCAGAACCCTGAACCACTTTGCCTGCCTCCCCTCCTCTTGTGAATCTGTCTTGCTCATTAGAGTGTAAGGTTCTAGGGGGCAGGGAATGTTTTCCATCACAGGTGAAATCCTTGTTGTGTTGCAGTCAACAATAAAACTCCAAGCTCCAAGCATTCAGAAACTGTTCAGCACAGTGACTGCTCTATTTCAGTTTCTAGGTGATATAATGCAAACAAATAATAGCTATAAAGCATCTTTTAAATTATGATTTTAAAGCAAAGCAGTATAGTCTTTCATAGCTAGGAGGCTATATTTATCCAAATATTTGATGAAATCCCAAGCCTTCCATAGAGAGGGAAATATTTTTTAATCATACATGAAATACATGAAAAAAAACCCCATAACATTTTTTTCTTACACCCTGACAAGGCAGACTTTAAATAGATCAGTGTTATATATTGTAACCCCTGCCAGTGTCAAAGTGTTTGGAAGAGAGAGGAGTGAGAAAATGGGGAAAGGTTAGGAAAAAATAGGTGGGGAAAGCAGACCACAAGTTAGGAATACATTTGAATAGTTTGGAGTTCCTTAGAATACACGACTGAGCTGTTGAGGTATGACAAATACAGGCTTTGCTTTAAACTGGCATAGTCTGCTGTTATTGAGAATGCTTTTAATATTTCAACCTAAAGATATCCTTTAGGGTGACATATTGCAAACATGCTTTCTGTTTTGTCTTCAATTTTTCTTTGTTGTTGGAGCTGCAATGTAAATGTGCACCACATTTCCCTCTGCATCTTCCTGATTACATTCATTTTAAAGTCTACTCTGTGAATTATCTTCCCCCCAGCACCAAAGCATACAGGAATATATGTCAGTATCCTGTCTCAGTATTCTGAGTTTGACAATAAAAATATTCACAATAGTTTAACTGTACAAGGGCAGAAGTTGTGAACGTAGGCCTGTGAAACTCAGCTGCACACATCAAAGATGACTTCCTGCGCAGGCCACAGCAAAGTAGGAAATAAGCAAATGCTCTGCAGGGTGGAGGGCAGAGCAGAGTAAATCCTACGGATGATAAAAGCAAAGAAAAACACCCCACACATTTCCTGATACAGTGGGGAATTTCCTACTTTCATCCCTTCTTTCTTGACTGTGGCTCTGGCTCCTTCCATGCCAAGTCCCTCCTTTTCTGCCTTTACTAAGGACGAGAATGAAGAAACTCAGCATTCCCTTAGCTACCCCTCACTCCATTTTGCTCAGCAGGAGTAGAACTGTGACACAGAAAATTCTGACTTTCCTGATTTTCCATGAGTTCACTCTTAACTGACCCACTCAGCACCAAGTTGAAATCCTAGCTGAAATCCGAGGATGAATTCATGATTACTCCATAAGAAGGGCTGGTGGCTCTCAGAAGCAAAAACCAAAGAAATGCTCCCTAAGAAAGGAAACCTTGATGAAGTTGTTATGACATGGTTTTAGGCTTCAGTTTTCTTTGACAGTTGTTTTGTTACCATAACAACTACAAGTGCTTGCTGCAGACCACTGCACATGGGACTGCACAGAACTGAAACGGTCCTTGCTGTAAATGAAAAAAAATTCTAAGAAGGGGATACAGATGCTTGGAATAGAAAGTACAGATTGCTCATCCACAAGGTAGTAATCTGGTATCACTGCAGCAGCAGACTCATAACTGGCAAATTTACTGTAAATATCACAGCAAAGGAGAGGTTTGAGGATGGGTGGAGCCTAAGGACACAAAAATGATGGTTTGAACATGCATGTAGGGTTGCCAGAGGGTCACATTTGCCACTTTTAGTAATAAATAGGATTAATAGGATTCAACACTTTCCAAAAATTGCTGGGTAATACTGAAAAATTGTGTTAAAATTCCTGTTAAAATTTATCATCAGCTGTGGGTTTTTTCAACTTCATACTTTAACAGTTTTACAAAACTTGGTACCACTATGACTGAAAACAGTATCAAAGAATTAATCTACCATATACCTTCTGATTTGTACTTTAGATATTACATCGACTGTAGGTGTTGAAATTAGGGCTGTTATTTTTGTACTAGAGCACTTGTCACTGCTCTCCTGAATTTAAATTTGACTATAAAAAAAATATCTGTCATTAAATTTTTAAACATGCTTAGATTATTAAAATTTCAAAACAAAGCAAGAATTGAATTAAGTGCTAGGAAAAAACAAACAAAAAAACCATTAACTCAATCTGTCAGAATCAGAATTGTCAAATGCATCACTCTAAGCAGCACTATTTTTGCCATTTTCCTGTTTGCTTTTAATACCTTCTTTGAATAATGTTCAACTACATTTTCTGCTTTGTTTTTCTAAGAAAGCCAAACTCATCTTTTATCTTGAATTTATGGGCACAAATCAAATGAATCTCATTGCTTAGGAATGATACAGTCGGAGAGGTATTCTCAGCATCCCAGCTACTAAATTCAGCAAATGCATCAGACAATGCATCACTTTTCCAACTCTGAAATACAATTCAGATACTTGTTTTTGTATTTTCTGGCACAATTCTACTACTGTGTAGAGAGAAGCCAGACCTTCAGTTTTCTGAAGCTTGTATTAGAGTTTTGCTCTAATACCAGTTTGTTTTACCACTTTGCAGATTTGTAAGACTCAATGATATTTCTAGTATCAGAGTTTGTGAAGGCAAATCACATCTGCACTGGAGGACAGATCTGTTTTCAAACAAAAATGTCTTGAGGTGTTCTTATGTCTGATCAAGCTTTATTTTTTTTCTCTGAAGATTAGGGAAGCAAATCACCCACTTCCAGTGAGTAATTATTTTTTTTTTTTTAAATCATTGGTTCCACCCAGAGTATGGTGAGAACTTTTGTTGTAGTTGGGCTGGGTGTTTTGTTTTTTTTCCAAATATGCACATTTCATTAATTAAAAGCACATTTTATCTAGATTTTGATTAATATCATATCAGAGCAATTGTTCAGATGTAACACTCAGTCTTTCTGAGGAAAACTGGCCACTTTTTCCTGTAGCTGCATTATTTTCCATACAGACTCCAGACAGAGTTGCCACCACTCTTTTAGGAGATGTGAACATCCTTTGTAGCAATCTGCCATCTGCAACATCAGAATAAGTCTGGTTTTCTTTTCATACATGAATATTAATATTTCAAAAGAAACAAGAAAGGCAAAGAGATATTTTGTGGAAAATCAGCTCATTTGTGAGTGCTACATTGCAAAGTAGATCAGACAGGATTTAGGTCCTTCAATAGCTTCTACATACTTTTCACCAAATCACTGCTGATAGATAGTTTTCATTAAGTGCCTTATGTTCTTCCAAAGCTCCATGCTGCAAAAAGACACAAATCAAAATTCCATGATGAAGAATTAGTCTAGCTTCTGTATTCACCAATTTAATTTTTAAAGTGGCAATTACTGCTAAAAGTCTTCCCAGTATTGGTCCTTTCAAATACTTATCCTCCCATAATCAATGTATAAAGAAAACAGACAATCCTCCAAGATTTTAATTCTTCCAATACTTAAGGCTTTTTTGGGGTTTTTTTCTTAATAAGAAAAAGGACGTATTTAACTTGACACAGAAATAAGAAAAAATGTATTTCCCACAAACCAAAGGATTTAAAAACTCTACAGCAAAATTTGGTTGTGGCCAACTGCTTGAGTATATTTCTCAGACAGTGATTTGTCTTGTTTCTTGAAGTGCCAGGGAAAAGAAAAAGAGGGTGGATTCCTAGCATTTTTAAGTGTCCAGGTTTTGTGCTCCCTCATCATCAAAATATGCACATGCTAAGTGTTAAATACTTGCTCGTGCCATTTCTCAAACAGGTTTTTACTGTAAGGTATTCTAATACTCTGTCCTCACACTTTTTTGATGCCCTCCTCCTTTTTTGATGGTCTCATCTGTTCTACACATTACTCTACTCACCTGTTTGAAGCCCCCAGTGCAGCAAGACACTCAGGTTCCCTAACACGAGTCTGAGTAAAGACCTACTGAAAAATAGAAGTACATGTATATAGTTATTCATAATATTAGGCTATAATTGACAAGCTGCTTTTACATGGAAATTAATTTCATGATCTCATTATAAACTAACCAAAGTTTCATCAGTGATTGATCATGTGAGGGAAAAAAAAAAGAAGATAGATTTAAAGAACTGAGCCATGTGAACAAAATGAGAATGAAAACCATTAACAGCACATTGGGCAGATATATGCCAGACAGAGCTGGAAGGGGTATTGACACAAGTAATTTAATTATAAGTTTCTGTTGTGTGAATAAATAGAAAAATCTCAATTAGTTATGAAAAATTATGCAAGATTTGGCTGTCACCTAGCTGTGAGGATCACGAAGAAATGCTGATAAAATGATTACAGCATAAATGACAGACAAAGGCTAATGTTCACAATTATGTAAAAGGAAGAAAGGAACAATATTATGGCTTTTTTGTGCCATCTTTCATACTAACTAAAATCCTAACAGCTGTAGGATTGTATCAGAATGCCCAAGCTTTATTTTGGATGGTGGGAACAGGTGTGAAGAAAGAGTGAAAAGATGGGTCTGCACATCATCTGTACAGCAGCAGCTCCTGAGGGACAGATTCCTTGGCTGGTGGAAAGAGTTTAGAAAGCTTAAAATCAAGGAGACCAGGCAGAACAAGATTTGAAGGACACATATCACTTTCTGAATTATACCACCACCAGATTTTGCGTAGATGCAGTAAAAGCTTTTGCAAAGGTTTTTCTGCTATGGTTAAGGTGTGAAAGCATTCTGGAGAAGAACCAGCATGAAACAGGTATGTTGTCCTGAGCTTTTCTACAAAGAACACACTTATGGGTATCTTTCTGCTTGAGAAACTCAGCGTTCTCACTACCTGACTCTCAGGTTCCCTACTCCCACATCATACTGCAGCTTTGAGAACCCAAGACTGATTTTTGGTCAATCATACAATTATGGTTTGCATTTATACTGAACACCAAAGTCTGACTCTGAACTTGGAATTATTTTCAATGGGATCTGACTGTGTACAGATGTGATGATGACCTGTGCTCCAAGACTTTTTACTGCAGGTTTTAATTTCTAATACCATTCACATGCTCATTTGCAGGTCTAGACCTATAATGCTTTGTTGGCTTGAACAGCTGTGTTTTTATGGCTGAATGAAAGTTTAAAGGCTTGTGTGTACTTATTGTATATGTCCAATTAATCTTCACTCTGCGGGAACAACTTTTTTCCCTTCTTTTTGCTACATCACAGTTCTTATGCTTGTTTTGGACTTCAAACCTGGCTCACACTTCAAGTTAACAAGGCTGAGGTACTGCCCTAATAATCCCTAACCTATTTAAACAGCTCTTTAGAGCTGCTGGCCTACCTAGGATCTTGTTTTAATTCATGAAGTTATTTGTTGAACCCAAGCAAGACACAGGGTTTCTGGTGGTAGGTGTGATCTCACAGCAACACAGCAGAATCATTTCATCTCAGTCATGTTATAATATTCCAGATAACAGACCAGGACTTCATTGTGCTGGGTACTGTGCACAATAGAAAAGGCATTTTCTTCTATATCAACAGACTAAACAGAAGACAAACCTGACATCTCCTCTCCCATTTTATAGGCAAGTAACTGAGACAAGGACAGATATGAGCATGAGCTAAATATGAGCATGCGTCAGAGCAGAGCTGAGCTGACTGAACAAAACTCTTCAGGGTGCTGGCAGAGCCTTTAGTCCAGCCCAGTGTGGTTTTCTGATACTTTGCTACAGTATTCCCATCCCTTCTGATAGCACCATTTATGCCAGTAAATCTGAGTGTTTAGATTCCTAAATTCACTACTGCATCCTCAATATAGCAGCTGACAAAGTACAGTCTACGTGGTGAAAAGGACTGCTGTATATCTAACAGTGCCCTTTACCATAGCTGCCATGGAACAAAAGACAGGCAGATCAGGACTCCTTCTGAAAACATAACGTTGGGATTTTTTACATCTTATTTAAAATACTTTCCATGTACATATATACACAAAATTAGAACAAAGCATCAAAAAGTCACATATAATCTGAGCAAGATTGCAACATGTTATAAACTATTTTAAGATAAATTTTGAGGAAGGCACAATAAAAATTCCAGTTCCAGGTTTATAAAATCCACACAAACCTGATTACTCTGGAAGGGACAACAGGAGATTTTTGCAGCTCCTCATTTAATTCGTCCTATTGCTCTGCAGATGGCAATAAAACTTATTTTCTACTTGAAGAGTGTCTCACCTCATCATAATCAAGGAAATACACTTTCCAACTAAACCAAAAACTTGGCAAGCAGAAAATGTTGCACTAGCACCAAGTAATCCCATACAAAAAGCCTGTCTCTCATCTCACTTGTTTCGATATGCCAGAAGTATTTTTAGAAGACCACAAAGTAGATTTCTCATATTTTTACTGTGAAATATTCCCTCCCATTTTTCAACATACATGCTCTCAAGACTCCAACAATTGGCTAAGCCTGCTCTACACCACATGAGACAGAAATTTCCCTTCCCCACAAACAGGTCTGTAGGGTTTTCAGGAGGGGGGTGGAAAAGCACAGCCAGCTCATTGCCTGCTCAGGCCTCCTGGTGTGATGGGAAAATGTCTTAGGAGAAAACCAAGGTCCTCCAGAGCACATCCTCAAAACTTTCAGATGAAGCTGCTGAATCATTTTGCCACAAAGGGGAGGAAGGGAAGGGCTGTGCCCAAGGACTGGGGAATCAGAGCTCTCAGGTTAGGAGTCAGAAGAGCCAAGGCAAATGACTGGGAGATGAAGGAGGAGGATGTAGCCCTAAAGGTGAGCACAGAACCACCCTGACTGGGTACCCTGTTTCTTGCTCACAGTGGGAAACAAACAGGAGGCATCCTCCTGGAGCCCTGAGACTTGACTAGGTTGGAGCAGGGCTTAAAGTCTGAATAAATGGCTTCATTGGAAAGGTAAGTTGAGTGTTGCACTGCACTTATCATAGAATCATAGAATCATAGAATCCTAGGGGTTAGAAGGGACCTCGAAAGATCATCTAGTCCAACCCCCCCTGCCAGAGCAGGGCCACCTAGAGTACATCGTGCAGGAACGTGTCCAAGCGGGTTTTGAATGTCTCCAGTGAAGGAGACTCCACGACCCCCCTGGGCAGCCTGTTCCAGGGCTCTGTCACCCTTACAGTAAAAAAATTTTTTCGAATATTCAACTTGAACCTCCTGTGCTCCAATTTACACCCATTACCCCTTGTCCTATCACTGGTCATCACTGAGAAGAGCCTAACTCCATCTCCCTGACACTCACTCCTTACATATTTGAAAACATTGATGAGGTCACCCCTCAGTCTCCTTTTCTCCAAACTAAAGAGACCCAGCTCCCTCAGCCTTTCCTCATAAGGGAGATGTTCCACTCCCTTAATCATCTTAGTAGCTCTGCGCTGGACTCTTTCAAGCACTTCCCTGTCCTTCTTGAACTGAGGGGCCCAGAACTGGACACAATACTCCAGGTGCGGCCTCACCAATGCAGAATAGAGGGGGAGGAGAACCTCTCTTGACCTACTAACCACACCCTTTCTAATGCACCCCAGGATGCCATTGGCCTTCTTGGCCACAAGGGCACATTGCTGGCTCATGGTCATCCTCTTGTCTACCAGGACCCCCAGGTCTCTTTCACCTACACTGCTCTCCAGCAGGTCAGCCCCCAACCTATACTGGGACATTGTGTTGTTCTTCCCCAAATGCAAAACTCTACACTTCCCCTTGTTGAATTTCATCATGTTTCTCCCTGCCCAACTCTCCAGCCTGTCTAAGTCTCTCTGAATGGCAGCACAGCCCTCTGGTGTGTCAGCCACTCCTCCCAGCTTAGTGTCATCAGCAAACTTGCTGAGGGTACACTCTATACCCTCATCCAAGTCGTTGATGAAGATATTGAACAACACCGGTCCCAGTACCAACCCCTGAGGGACTCCACTAGTCACACACCTCCAACCAGATTCTGCCCCATTGACTACAACTCTCTGACTCCTTCCTTTCAACCAGTTCCTGATCCACCTCACTACCTGATCACCAAACCCATACTTGATCAACTTATCTACAAGGATGCTGTGAGAGACGGTGTCAAATGCTTTACTGAAATCAAGATAAACCACATCTACCGCTCTTCCATCATCTATCCACCTAGTAATTTCCTCATAGAAGGCTATGAGGTTAGTCAAACATGATTTACCCTTGATAAAACCAAGCTGACTGCTCTTGATGACCCCCATGTCCTTGATATGCCTGGAGATAGTGACAAGAACAAGTTGTTCCATCACCTTTCCAGGGATGGAGGTGAGGCTGACCGGTCTATAGTTACCCGGGTCCTCCTTCTTGCCCTTCTTGTAGACTGGGGTGACATTTGCTATTCTCCAGTCCTCAGGCACCTCTCCTGTTACCCATGACTTACTGAAGATGATGGAGAGTGGCCTAGCAATGACCTCCGCCAGCTCCCTCAGCACCCTTGGATGCATTCCATCTGGACCCATCGACTTATGGATGTCCAGATTACTCAGCTGATCCCTAACCCAATCCTCATCTACTACGTCAAATTCCTTTTCTATCTTGACTACTTCTGGGGCTAAATGAATCTGGGGCTCATGTGGAAACCCTGCAGGAGTAAAGACAGAGGCAAAGAAGGCGTTCAGCACCTCTGCCTTCTTTATATCCTCTGTCACCAGGGCTCCCATCTCATCCCTTAGTGGGCCAATATTGCCTCTAGCGTTAGTTTTACTAGCTATGTATTTGAAAAAGCCCTTTCTATTATCCTTAACCTGACTTGCAAGGTTAAGTTCCAAGGAGGCCTTAGCTTTCCTAATTGCCTCCCTACATCCTCTGACGACAGTCCTGTATTCCTCCCAAGTGACCAGCCCCCCCTTCCATGATCTGTAGATTTTCCTTTTCCACTTAAGTTTTCCCAGCAGTTCCTTTTTTAACCATGCTGGTCTCCTAGCTCCCTTACTAGATTTCCTAACCATAGGGATGCTCTGATCCTGTGCTTGCAAATAGTGGTCCTTGAATATTGACCAGCTATCTTGAGCCCCTTTATCTTCTAACACCCTGTCCCATGGGATTTCTCTTAACAGTTGACTGAGGAGGCCAAAGTTTGCCCTGTGGAAGTCCAGGGTTTTGGTCCTACTGGGTATTCTGTTCCTTCCACACAGGATCCTGAACTCTACCATCTCATGATCACTGCAGCCAAGGCTGCCATTGACCACCACTGCTTCGACAAGGCCCTCCTTGTTGGTTAGTATAAGATCCAGCAGCGCTCCTCTTCTAGTCGGCTTGTCCACCATCTGCATTAAGAAGTTATCATCAATGCACTGGAGGAACCTCCTAGACTGTGAAAGGCTGGCTGTGTGAGTCAACCAGCAGATATCAGGGTAGTTAAAATCCCCCATGAGGACTAGGGACTGAAGTTGTGAGGCTGCTTTCAGCTGCCTGTAGAAGGCCTCATCAACCTCCTCGCCTTGATCAGGAGGTCTGTAGTAGACCCCCACAACTGTGTCACCCACACCAGCCTGCCCCTTAATTCTTACCCACAGACTTTCAGCTTGCCCCTCATCAGCCCCTGCACAAAACTCAACACATTCTAGTTGCTCTCTCAAATAAAGAGCAACTCCACCACCTCGCTTCCCCGCCCTATCTTTCCGAAAAAGTGCATAACCGTCCATGGCCACATTCCAGTCATGTGACCTATCCCACCATGTCTCTGTTATCGCTACCAGATCATAACCCTTAGCCCGTACACTGACCTCTAACTCTTCTTGCTTATTCCCCATGCTGCGTGCATTAGCATACAGACATTTCAGGAAACAAACAGAGCACACTGGTGGGACTAAATACTTCCACAGTAATATTTGACTGCCTTTTCCTTGAAGCTCCTCTGGGGAAGAAAATGACGAAGGATATACAGATGACACACAGACTTTGAAAGTTTGCTGCTTAGCTGTGTTATCAGTGCTGAGTGGCTTGCAAAGGGGTATTTTTCTTTCCTTGCACTTATATGCTATTTCTGTGACACTAGGAAATGATCATTCAAATATTTTAGCAAAGCTGCAACCCTAAATCAAGAACTGTCATCACTTGGAGTCAAAGGGAACTGCCACCACTCTTATTTATGCAGCTTTCACTTTCCAATAGCAATTCCTTTATGAACATTTTCATAGTAAAAATTAATGACAACTCCACAAGAGCCTTTGAGATTGAAAATTTGCTAGCAAACTGTGAAACAAAATCTTTAAACACTCTGAAGCATTTCTGGTGTCTGTCCAAAAGACTATTTAACTATGTTAATTCCTCTGCTCAGAAGTTCAGCTATAAATTTTCCTAATCAAGTGGTTCTATTTTTTTTTTAATGGATAAAACCTGTTTCTTTAAATGATAGAAAAGATCTCAGAAATTATTTTTCAAGTAATTAAAAAATAGATTCAGATATGACAGTATTTCCTCACCTTCAAAAATAGGTTGAAAGTATATATGCAATTGTATATATACAGGAGAAAAATCCTTATACTATCAAGTTTTTTTTGCTCCAGGAGTGAAACTCTTGACAGAGAATCTGGACAGATCTTTGGGAAGTTAATGGCATGAACATACATCAAACCACTGAGAGGTACAGCATGAATATGCAGAGCTCAGTAAGTGACAAACAAGGGCCTCTTGTGTGCCAACAAAATGTGCACATTCATTTGGTTTGGTTTTTTAGGGTGCAAAACAATTTACAAATAAGTATTCAATGCCTTTTATTGAAGTAAGTTGCATGTTAAATTTTCATATTTAATGTATTTAGGTTTGAGGAAACTTTTCAGGTTTCATTGCTGCAGGGTGTTAGCATCTCCTGTTCTGAAGGCAACGGGGCCAATAGTTGACTACACAAGAAACATAAATGTACATTTTAAATTATATTTAGTAAGAAAGGAACCTGAGGCTAGCAACACAGATCATATGCTGCTTTGAAATCTAATTCCTAAATAATTTTATGATGCACAAAATCTTTACTTAATCTGAGTAATACTGGGTAATCATTTGCCAGTACATGGCATATATTGACAGGGCTTCTCTGAGTCAACTGCTAAGCAAAATCAGAATTATAACCTGTAAGAGAAAACCAGGATTGCAGATGAAACTCCTTTTCTGACAAAAGTCTGGATAATTGTAATTCTGCTCTGTTAAAAATATCTTGAGATCGTAGATGCTTATGCCTGAGGCAGCAAAGAATAACAAATCCAAACACAAGTCCTTCTGTAAGGGTAGTGCTGCAGCACTCCAGCTCTGCTTCAGTGGGATTGTTTGTCATCAAATATACATGAAAGACCAAGCCCCCTGCTTGACTAGACATGACAACTTAACATTGCCTCTTCCATTGCAGTGACATGAGCATAAACACATTAGCAAGTCCTGCAGTGTGATCAACAACAGATGTAAAATTAAGAGTTGACAAGTTTTAGCAGATAGCTGAGCCTTCCATGTCTTCTGCCAAATTTAATTTTGACTTCCAAAAATCTTCCAGGCAACTATTTTTTAAAAGACTTCAGAAATTATTCCTCTTCTTCTTTTCTATTCTTGAAGTTGCTACCAGTGTTCTGAAAAATTAGTATTCAGATGATGTTTTTTTCATGACAATTTGTGTTTCCTTTTTTGTTTGCTTTTCTTTTCATTATTTTGCACAGAAAATTGGGTCCAGGAAACTTGTTACCTTTTCATTTATTCACAACCCATAGCATGAATTAAGGCAAAAAGTTAAACTAATAAATTATCTATTGCAACCTTAATTTTTAGGAAATATTTCTCAGCGAACATTAAGACCAAAATCCACCAGCACAAGAAAGTGCAAAGGGAAAACCAAATATAAGCAAATCTAGTAGTAAAGACATATCACACTACCTTAGTCACCAGCTAGTAACCAGTAGTCTAACCAGACTTGTACTAGAGAATTGAAGATACAATTTTTTTTCCCAAATTCAAGAGAATTCAAGACTCAATATTGTTTGTGTGTAAATCCAATTCATATCAAATAGACATAATAATTAAGCAATAAGCCATGACAGGTAACACACCTATTATCTCATGGTTAACTCCCAGGGCTTTATAAAGCATAAGGTACCAATGAATGTGCCTATTCCCTTTGGGTATAATTATATTTCAAAAGCCATTTCCTGGAGTTGCTAATATGGTTTCTCTTTGTCTAATTGTTTCTTCACCTTCTGTGGATTCCAGTGGTATTTTTCTTAAAAAAAAACCTTATCCTACAATTTACAATTGCTGACATAAAGATTTAAGTGTGCTGTGTCAGGTTCAAAGTTGTGTTCAACCTATGATGTTCTTTAGTCATGAAAATATTTTATTGAAACTTGAACGCCAGTTTTCTAAATCAAATTCACCCTTAATCATTCACCCTTAATAGTTAAAGCTTAAAAATAAAATTTTCTTTTCATTAATTCCTCTATTATGAGCTCACTGTAAAACTGATGTTAATATGGTAGGAACAATGGTGATGTAATGAGTGCATTTATGTGATTTATTGAAGATCTTTCATCTATCCAGTACCTCTGAAAACTCTTTTCAGTCTAAGAAAAAATCATCTGCAGTAAAGGAGAAAGAGGAGAAAGGCAAGGAGAACTTCCACAGCATTTTATGGTCAAGAAGCAATTCAGACAGCAAGTCTGACCATGTGTGGTCACCCCTCAGCCATCTGAACCCACCATAGGACATGACTTTTTAAACTGTTCCAGTCTTGCTCCTATCACCTTCATGTCTTCATAGACTTACTTTTTTATTGCTCTAACTAGCAACATTTTTTAGATTTTTTTTTTTTTTAAACTGGGATTCTTCATTTAAATTTTCTGCTTCTTTGAAATTTCTACTTGCAATCTTGTATGACTCAGTCCTGTATATATCTTTATACACTCCTATATAAACCTTTATAAGTCTCATTTTGAAATCTGAAAATACTACAGTCAGCTCAGTGTTTGTAAGTTGAGATGTAAATAGGGGTCAGAGAATGTGTAGGCTATTTAAATTCAAAATTTTCAGGAGCATGAAAATAAGACTGAATTTTTTTCATAAGGAAAACTAATTATAGTTCAGTTATAAAGTACAGGTAATGAAGTCCTAAAGCAGATCAAAAGGTTATGAAATCAAGCCCTGTAAAAAGGTGGCGATAACTGGGAGAGACTATTGTAATGACAAGGTGATAATCTGGTTTAAGAAGCTTGGAACAGAAACTGACAATTGCAATTAATGAATAAAACAGAATTGAGAGGAAAGAGAAAGGGATAGACATAAAAAAAATTTAAAATAACAAAAAAATTCACATAAAATGAGTGTCATTTCCTCTACCAAATGATGGGGACCCAAACAAAAAGTGTTAGGTTTGATCTATTTTGCTATACTTTTTCTTCTGAAAAGCAAAAACAGAAATGCTGCTGACAGATTCAGGGCACACTTCACAGCAGTTAAGAGTGGTGATTGCTCTACTACTATTTCTTCCCAGTTTGTTCTACTCAGTTATGTCTTCCATGACCCCTGTCTACACCTTCCAAAACAGGATTCCAGGACACCCAAATGCAGGAAATCATTCCTAACCAAAGCTGTGATTTCCAGGTATTAAATAGTGATTCCATTACAACTACCTCAAGATTTCTTATTTTCCCTACATGCTTATGCTGTATCAGTTTGCTCCTTCTTACCATTACTTTTTAAAATTAACCATTTCTACCTGCCACTTTTTTTGTTGTATCTTTCATTCATCTGGCAGAATCTTATATGATGCCTCTGTCATTCATTTTGATATCAGTAGGCCACAGCAGAAAGCTGAAAGTAATACTGTTATTTTGAGATATTTCACATATTATATTCTAAATTAAATCTCTTTACTTCTCCATTCCTTTGAAAGAGTTAATATAAGGGAAGATACTTCCAAAAAAAAAAAAATCTCAATTTTCATGGCTTTGAAATGTATGCTCAAAAAAAATCTTTCTTTATTGACACATTTGATTGCCAGCTGTTTACTGCTTTAAAACATTTGATGTTATTTAAATGGCAATTTGTCTCAGTTGATATTTCCCTCCAAACAGAAACTCAAATACTCCCATATTTGGTAGAATACTGTTACCAAGTGGAATGAATCATAGATGAAAATTAAGTCAACTAATAGAGTTATTGTTTTATCCTTGCTATGTTTAGGCTTTCCCAATTTTTAGGAGTTATGGAAAAGAAGATACCTATCCCAGATCTTACAATCTACCAATAATATTATTTATAATTCTCAATCTGTATGCAGCATAAAGAAAGAGTATATTTTGTAACACAGAACTACTTACGTGCAATGAATCAATGTGTGTGTAGATGCCTTCTTTCAGGAAGCTTCAACACATTAACCTGCCAGGTTTTCTAAACTGAAAAATATTCATATAATACTTTTACACAGATGGAACTGCTGTCAAGATTTGCACAAAAAGACCACATTAAAAACATCTGGAAAAACCTTTCCTTCTCTATGTACTGCAATAGACTTGCAAACAATTGATTTGGTTACGTGTTAGAGTATTAAAACAAACCAATTATTTTCAGAGTTGCTCTCTGGCACTACCCCAGTCAAAAAATTGGTTTTCCTTCTCCAGTGCCAGACACAGCTGCCATGTGTGGGCTTTGCTCCTTTCCCTGTTTGTCACACAACAGACAGCACTGTTCTGCCACTCTTCATTCCCATAACAAATATAATAAAGTTAGCCTTATTTTCAAGGTCTCAGCAAATGGATGGTTGGGTTTTTTTGGTTTTTTGGGTTTTTTCTGGTTGCATGGTCAGTCCTGTGATAGCCTGTCTGAAGGTGCTGTTTGCAAAACAGAATTTTCAGCCACATTTGAAATAAGCAAGAGAGAAGCACTGTGCTGCTACCTGCCATTCCCACTCATGTTTCAGAAGGAAGGGATGTCAGATCAGCTAAAGTTGACAGCCAAGCCCTTCAGAGAGAAGAGAAGGAGCTGAAACAGGGCAAGAAATGTTCCCCAAATCCTACAGCAGTGAAGTGGCACCAAAGCAACAAGTTCTTGGGTTGCAAGAGAGCCTGAGGAACTTCTCTGCATTGTGGAAGACATTGAGTGAAAGGGAAATGGTACATAAATAGTTGTTTCCTCTCTTAGCTAGCCTGCAAAAGCACTACAAGAAAGCATAAATAGCTTTACTTTAGCTTCTAGTCTGAAGAAAGCTGGGAAAAATACAGAAGCTTATGGTTCCATTGACCAAACCACAGTGAAAAGGTGATTATTCACAGTCAGGCCCAGGCTTGGGGAGATCACTCCCTCTACCATAGCCTCAAATCCCCTCCATCTCTTAAAAGTAATGGAACAAGTCTATTCAGGTATAAGTAGTCACATGTGAGCAGTGCAGCAGTGGATCAGGTGTGTCCTGGGAGCACATCCTGGGAGCAGCAATGACATAGAAACCAAAACATGGAACCTGGCTTTTTACCTCAAGTTTTCCTTCAAATCAAATAATGGCTCTTGCATCTCATCTGAAAGAGTCTTTCTGCTAAGAGGAGTTTGAGACTGATAGTGAATGTGAGTGAATTTTATAATAAGTTTAGCCATGTAATTTAGCATCACGTCTGCCTCTAAGCCTTAGGAACAGCTGACACTGTTGCCCCAAAAGGGACAGAGGTTGCACAGATTTTTAGTTTTATCAACTATAACAGCTATCGTCCAGAAAAAAACTGGTTTGAGATGTAGTCCTGCTAAGTGTCTGAATAGCAGCAAATCCTATAGAAATCACTAAGCAGAAAGATGCTAAAGACCACATAGAATAAGGAACTGTGCTAACTAAGCTACTGTTGTAATGAGAAATGCTTTTGGCACTTCCTACTTTCCATGTGATATTCAGAGGAGCAAAACAATATTATAGCTGATTGTTCTGCTTGATTTCACTTGTACCTCTTAGTAAAGCTTTTGGATAGGTTTTAGGGTTAAAATTACTTGATAGAGTTCAAAATCTTTTCTGAAATGAAGAAAGCAACCATTGCCTCCAACTGTAAACGCTCTATTACTTCTATGGTATTTAGGACACTGGAAGAAAAGAGAGCACAGAAAGGGGCCAGAGATTTTTAATGTCAGCATGAGATAATGTCATCATTTGTTTTCTTTCAGTTAAAGTCTTAAAAAAAACCAATAAAGGAATAACAAACATTAATTGCTCTAATAACACCTTTTCGTTAAAAGGGGGAAATCATTCTATAGTTTCTCTGAACTTATGCAAATCTTATACAAGAACAATAAGTAACAAACAGCAGAGCAAGCTTCTATGAATCATTAGCTTACTGTGTTCTTAAATCCTGGTTATTTCAGCAAGGTTCAGTAAGGACTGATATTAAGCTTTGAGTATGTAGCCAACAAAATCTGTGCATGTGGCTAAGCCCAGATATGGAAAGTTCTCAGGCAGAAAATGCAAAATCCTACATATAACTTCAAACTCAACAGTTAATTTTCCTGAAATCTAAGTGCTGTTAAAAGAGCTTCTAACAAAATGCTCGTTATTCTTTTGCATGAAATTCTAATTCCTTAAACAAAGATGTATGGTACCCTTTTCTAATGGCTTAGAAGCTCAAAATTTCATTCTAATTCTTGCCACAATTGTCCTTCATTTAAAATAAGTTGAATAAGTTTGTGAAGTCTCCCAGCTGATTGTTTAGAACAGCCTCTATTTTCAGAACAGAATCTCTATTTTCTTCTATGGTACTTAATATTTTCTTCTCTTTTTACCTCTTCTTTTGTTTCTCCTGACCCCATAAATGCTTTTTGTAGCATTTTTTAAAAACTCAATATCAAAGTCTTTCTTCAGGAAAAAAAGGGAAATCAAATTTGTACCTTCAGACTATTGAAGCAACAACAGAGTAACAAGGCAGCAGGCCTTGTCAAAACATATTTAAACGCAGAATTCTCCAGAGAGCTTTATAAGAACAGAGAAACCCAAAACAACAAAAAAAATTCTTGATGTTGCAGTACCCTATGAGACTTGATTTTTGTTTTAAATCAGGAAATGCTGTTCCTGAAGAAATATGCATATTGATTTGTTAAATCTGTGATTTAAAGAGCATCTTTTTGTATGTGAATGGCACATTTTCTTTCTGAGTTAAGGAAGTCTTCAGAGAAAAGGATCCTCTAAGAAACTGTTCAAGCATCAAAACCTGACTTATTTGTACAATGTTTAGTTAAGAAGCATTAGACATGTTAATAGGAATGAGTGTTTTCTGCCAGGAAAAGATGCATAGCCATACTAAATTAAACCAAATAATTAACTCACATTTTTGAAAGATGTAAGAGGGCAACTGCTTCAGACTATCTTGTAGTGAAATGAAAGAAATACTAGAAAAATTGACTATGGGAAAGAAACTAAGAAAATCTTCAGTATAGATGGTATAGATCAAAGGCAAGCAGAGAGCTAGAGCTTTTTTCAGATTTTTTTACTAAATGGGAGACATTTTAGGTCAGTAATTCATTCTTGAGGCAGAACAGTTTGATTCAGTATTTGGATCAAGATCACAACTTATTTTTTGAACCAAGACCCAAAGATCTATTGCCTAGATAGTGAGTTTTGTTCCACTGTTTTGAGTTTATAGATTGTTACCATATAGTATATGAGGACCTCTTCTGTGCTCATGGTATGCATCTTTCTCTCCTAAACCAAAAACTAATATAATTTGGTGAATAACCAAAGTCCTGTCTGCATATTACTTCTACGGGAATAACAAAGACTGAAGGATTTGGTTTGTAGTTGTCTCACCCTCTAGTGGCAGAGAGCCCTTAGTTCTCATGGGTGAAGAAATAGGAGATTATTTTTTCCTTCGAGTCAATGGTGCTGTATTGCTTATTTACAGCAAGATAACAAGGAATGGATTTTTTAATTTTTTTTTTAAATAAGGCTGCAGATCATTGTCTTCAATGTGGGTCCATCACTTCGAATGGAGCAATGCAAAATATGCTGAACTGCAGGCAATAAAAAGATGAAAAAGGTATTAATGAAGGGTAGTGGTGTGCTCAGATGTGCTCCCAGTTATGAGAAATGACTGCTATGAAAGCCTTCCTATGCCTCCACAATTAGTAGTAGTGTTATCCTACTGCCTAGAGACTAACTGAGATGGAAGCTCTATTTCCCCCCAACTCCAATTCCCTATTAAATTTTCATTTAAAAACAGAAGACAGACACCCTCTTATTTTGATCTCCAAGAAAGACTAAAAACCGTGAAGCAAAGTTTTTTATGAAAATAGAATTCTGGCCAGATATTAGATGAAAAATTAATATATTTTCTATTCTGCTGTTGGGGGAAAAAGAAAAAAAAAAGTATTAAGTAGCTTTAGCTCCTACAGAAATGTATCTGGAACTTTACAGAAATAGACTCTTTGAAACAGAATTAATTCAACCCTGAATCCTTTAAGTTGGTGACAAATTTGTTATTGCTATTTGGTTTGTACAGTCTGACGAGGACAAGCCAGAGAAGGCTTTACTCTATGTGATATATGTGTCACGTACATATATATGACTATGTGACATCACCAATACTTCCTCATAGGTAGCCAGTGACTGAATGGAGAACTCTAAAGATACCAATCAGCTAGAAATTAGTTCCAAACACTATTTGTTTTGTTAGGAAGGAAAGCCAAAGGAAAGCCTCTGGCCATATTTTAGAGGAGGATATATAAAGTAGGAAACCACAGGGAGCAAGCAGCAGTTTACTTGCCAGTGTGGTAGCACATTTTTGTTAAAGCAGTTTTACTCAAGTTCTTAAAAATAATAATTCTTACTTGTACATACAATGCTGCTGATAATCAGCTAAAGTTTTACCATGTCACATCAAGCTGTACATTTTCAATTCATTATTTTTAAGTATAGATTACGGTACATGATTCTAACTGTCTGTATTTCCCAGTATGATTTTTCATTTGCTTACACTTTGGCCTCTTAGAATTTGTCCAACTGGAAATCTTTGTCATACCAATATAAGATAAATATTTCTGAAAACTGGAGTACAGAAAGCTAGGCTTTTTGTCATATCCAAAATTCTAGTGGCCTTTTAAATGAGAAATCTTCCTGGCAGAGCACAAGAAAAATTTAATCTGATCACATTTATAGGACTGTGAAGCATCTATTAGAAGCATGAAGCCTTTATGCTTGCTCCAAACACCTGCATTATCAAGAAACTATATAGGAATTTCAGCAACATGAAGAGTCACTTACTCCAGAAAGCCCAAATCATAGAATTAGAATGAAAAATGGGTTTAGTATTCCATGAAGCATACAATGCCAACACTATTTCAGTTCCCAGTGTGCACCAGCATTTTTGCAAGAATGATGTCAGGTTTGCACATCCATTTTGTAGATATAGTGATCAGTAGAGTCTCCAGAAAGATTTCTGGAGGAAGCAAACCTTCAGAGAGAGCAGCTGACAGCCACAGGCCCCAAGTATTAGGCTCTGGAGTGAATCTGTCATCTTTGGCTACAATTAACTCCTTCTCACACAGCTGAATAGCACCCAGTCATTGCTGGGTAAATCTGAAGCTCTGCAGCCTCACTGGCACACACCATTTAATCTGGGCTACAAATGTTGCCTTGGGTGCAGGTAGTTCATTTCACCTACTGCATTACTTGTTGAATGCTTTCTCAAGTTTTTAATGTATTTTAAGAGTGCCTAATAAACATGTTTTACTTGATGTTTCCCCATATAAAAGTCTCAAAGCACAGATAATGGGAAACAGATGACACTAGCAAACTCATTTTATATATATGTATGAGTAGCTTCCAGAAAAAAAGATTGAATTCTTATGGCTGGGTTGAGTTGAATTATACCAAATTTTGATCATTTACAACTCTAGTGTGAATTTGGGCAAAACTGAAGTGATACAGTTACAGGCAAAGATAAAATAAGAAAAATAATTTCAAGATTTAGAGCCACAATAGAAAAAGTCTCTGAAAAAAGACACTTTTAGAGATATGATTAGATTTCATATATAATTATGGTGCTTGCCACCCTTATCTACTACAAAGTCTACATTGTGGCTGTAAATAAGTCCATTAGAAAACAATGCTGCAGTACCAGTGTATAGGGAGCAAATCATATAATAGAGTAATAAAAACCTTATGCAAGTGTCACATTTGTCTTTGTACAAAGCATTTGTAAGAAACTTTGGATTCTTTTTTCCAGTGCTGCATACTGGATTTCACTCTCACTAATGTCAAACTAATGATCATACACGTACTGTAGCAGTAACACAGAAATACCCACATTCAGGGAAGAGGTCTCCAGGCCCCATTCCTGGCTCTGAAGAACAATACACAGAAACCTGAGTAATGCCTCTTGCCCTCTCTTTGACAGGCTGCTGAACTTGAGGGTTGCTGCAAATAATATTGATTAATTTCAATCATCTGTTCTAGGTGTGCAGGTAAACATTCACCTATGGTCCTATCTGACTTTTAAACAAGATGTAGTACAAAATCAGGACACATAAATTGTGCTGGATTCTAGAGGTTTGCTTGTCTTGAAAACTGCTTAAGTGTAATCGTTGTCTAACTTGATTTAAGACAGAGGAGTGCCAGTGGTATGCATAAGGTCACAGTTAGCTGACATTCACCACAAAGGAATTTGAACACTGGAAAGCTCTATCTTCCAAAGCCCTGATCCCATGAACTCCTCAGTTCACTGCATACCATACTCTGAGCTTAAGTGCTCAGCATTTAGCATTTCCTTCCAGGGAAGACATAGAAATCAACCTGCTCAGTCTCCTATTGGCATTCTCAGGCTTGATATTAAATAACAGAGGAACAAGTTTACCTTGGATTAGAGTCAGACTAGGCCTGCAGAGGACACAAACCACAGATTTTGAATTTCATCTGTAGATGGCACAGTGCAGACAGAACATTACAAAATGATGTCATGTATGGCCATACTCGTCTTACGCCTTTTGACATCAGTAACGGCTCAGTCACACAAACAGTGTTACTCAGGATGGAGAAAAATAACAGCTCTCTGAGGGATCTGAAAAGAAACCTCTCAGAAAAGGACTGCTGTTAGCACTACAGGTGAAGAACCACCCTAGGACACAGTCCCCTATTAGGCAGAGAGGAAATGGCAGCCTGTGTTCTGACACGTGTCAGCATCAGCACTGAGCCCGGGAGCAGCGATGCAGACACTGCCGTGTGTTCCCTACACTGTGTTTGCTCTCACTGCATTTTACAGCCTGAGTCAATCCACAGGCACCACACAAGGGGATTTATGCTCTGGGCAAACCATTATCCTACTGAGGTGACCATGTGGAGCTGCCTGCAGAGGGTGGAGCTGGGTTTTAAATGTTGCTGGTGCAGTTGCAAAAATATGATCGAACTCTGTTCTCCTTTCCTCTTCAGACTTTGGGTTGCCTGGATGTTTTTACTTAAATGGAAGGACCATGAATCCACTTCTTCTTGTAAGAAAGAAAATCAGGATCAAAAAACCACAATAAATATTAGCTTGAGTTTGAAATAACTTTTTTTCCATGACTTCCTAAAAGCCACTCAGGCTGGTTCTTGCTTATGCTCTCCATGGCTAAGATAGAAACTAAAAACTCCTGTAATTTGTATTTATACATAGGCAGTAAAAACCAAAATCTGAGCATGCTTTATTGCTGTCTCTGTCTCTCTTATATCTACCTCAAAACTGGGCTGGATATTAAGGATCATCATTTGGAAGCACAGAAGAAATAACATCTGTTGTAACCTGAAGTACCCAAAGTAGGCCTTTTCATTCCTGCCAGTCAGCAAAATAATAACATTTGTGCAAAGTGTATTTCATAGATGGTGGTGACATCTTTGCAAAACATTCAAATTATAGTTTCATCCTTTGACCATTTATGCTCTTGACCATTAATCCAACAGCATCTGTTTGTTCTGATGCCAACTCCTAAGCAGAGATAAGCAACTGGCAACAAACAAGGCAAGTTTCAGCACCTTTATGGATATTTGATATTACTCTATTAACATACCTAATAATCTTTAGTCTTTTAGAAGGAAACAGAGTTGGTATAAATTATACACTAAACTCTGATTCTATTGGTTTATGCCTCCAGTTAAGTTCAGTAGTGAAAAAAAATCCATTTAAAGGCATTTCTAAATGACACAGGATAAGGAAGTTAAAGACATGTAGAAATGTTTCCACAACCAGGATCATGCAACTTGGAAGTAGAAAGAGGAGCTTAAATTAGGTTGTTTTTTTTTCTTATCAGGGTTCTGGTGCCCATTATCATCACAGTGTGCTGTGTAGTGCAGCCAGGACCTCTCCGGCCAGGGTCTTGCTTCAGCTTTTTCTTTAACTCTGTGCTAAGAGGGAGGGCAGAGGAACCCCAGGCACAGAACAGAGCCAACACACACACACACACAAAAAAAAAACCCAACAAAAAACAACACAAACAAACAAACCAGAGCTTCAGCAGTGTCCTGGGACAGGGCATGTGGGCCCAGCTGGGGCTGGGGAGATCCCACATAGACCAGGTAGGCCTGAGAACTAATAAAAGGAATAAAAATTGCTTGGGGAACACAGGCAGGAGTTAAGGTGGGTTGGCTTCACATGGGCAAAAAATGATACAGAGGAAACACAGATGTTCAAAGGCACTGAAAAAAATTAGTAAAAGAAACTGGAGGATTAAGCTAGCTTGAACTAAGAGGTTATTGTAATGAAGAGTTATTTAATTTAATGGAAAAGTTCTTTGGAGGCTGAAGGGAGAGAGACACCTTTGGAAACCACTTATTGCAATGCATGTTTCCTAACACATATTTCCCTGTTACTTTGCTGAAACAAACAAAAAGCTATGGACATTTTTAGAACTGTTCTGCACTGAATCTTAGTTCTGTAGAATTGGTTTTTTCACTGACGATATGCAGTACTTCAGTTTTCAGTTCTGGTCTCTATTTTTCTGTTTCAGCCAGATACAAATGTGGATATCAAGGATATTTACTGAAAAAGCTCTAGATTTCACCAGAATTCAACACTTCATTCTGGAAATTCATTGAATTTAGTCAGTTTGAATAGGTTCAAGGACACAGGCATTCTTCTGCTGTTACAAGACAATAAGCAAAGAGATCTCAGGGTCTGGATGATTTTTATAAAAGATCTGAGTACTCCAAGTTATACGGCCTTCTAATGTTACTGTGTTAGTGGGAAACTGTGAATTGGAGAGACTCTTGATCTGTGTCCATCCACAACAACAGCAGTGGTTCACCATTGTTGTTTTGAACCACTGATTACTGTGTATTTAGTGTCCTGTTAGTTCTCTGCTCCAGGTTAAATGGCAGGAGCAAGGGATTCATGCAGGACAGTTCAAACACTGCTGTATGTAGAAAGCACTCCTGGGCAGATAAACTATTTCTAATAGCTTGTAATGAACAGCAGCAGCTCTAAACTCTTTTTTTTTCCCAGTCAACTTCACAATAAACATTGTCTGTCCAAGGGTTTGATTATTAAGTTTTGACAAAATGGGGTAGGATATCACTTCAGCAAGTGTAGTTACAGCTTGTCTGTGTAAACTTGTATAAGAGAAGCAAGGATTATTTAGATAAGAAAGCTGAATGAAGTAGCTTCTTGAAAACTAATATTCAGAGCATCAGTGCAGCAGCATTTTATATCCAATGTGCCAGCAGGTACATAAAAGGCACTCAGTGCCACTCAGGCACTTTAGATTGTCCAGTTAATTTTCTTTTCTGGAGCCCGCTTTTCATTATAAAGTAAAAAAAATACTCCACTGTACAGCTATCAAAGAAAATGAGAGGTATTTTCCAGTACTTGTGGCTGCAGCCAGAGCAGTAATTATGCAAATATCTTTGCAAACCAAAAATACTCCCCTGTAAGCTGCCAAGTTGGTTGCTTTCTAAACTTATCTTACTGTTCCTACTGATGCTACATGCATGGCTCCTTGTTGTGATGGAATATGCATTGTCTGGTAAGGTTAATTATCCTCTATTAATTTAACAGAAATCCTGAGTCTGACTATATTTAAGTCTCTAAGATAGAATAGTTATTAGTGTTCTCAGCTTTCTTGATATTACATTTTATTTTACTTATTTTAGGATATTGGCCAACATTTAGTTACTTCCAGATAATTACTCGTAAAAAATTACTCCTCTCAGTTGTGGGGTTACAATGCATGTGACTTCAGCAACCTCCTTGATGATTTACTCTCAGGTAAGTCCAAATTCCTCCATGGTGAAATAAGGATTCATAGGATGATAAATAGAAAACCACTGTAACTCTCCCAGTGACTGCTTGTATTTGCAGTCTGATAGCCATTCCATAACTTGCTCTTTCCCTAATTATTTTTTTGCTTTATGCAGAAGTCTCACAGGTTCAAGGCACTGTGCATCTGTTCAGACTCAGAAATCTATGTTAAAATATGTAACTGAAGTGCAAAAGGAAATCACATCTAACTTTGAGTTTCTATCATTATAGTAATTATTGAAAATATTTTTATTCTCTATTAAAGTCCAGTTTGAAAAGAGGGCAAACTGGAAAAAAACCTCTTTTTTTCAAGATAGAGTAGACCTTCTGTCTAACCCTCCACACCTAGAAACAGCAAATACCAGAAATTTCAAAGGATATTTGCTTACAAACCCACTTCCAAAAACAGAAGCACACTTGGGTCAGAAACAAGTGAAACTAAAAAGTTGTTTGTTCCTAATATTAATAAATTAATTCAAAATATAACTGAATGTATTTTATATCATTTGTTATGATACAATAAATTTGTAAAGGGGTTACAGTAACTTTTAAGCCATTAATTCAATAATTGCAATAGGGTTTTTTTAAGATATTACAGGGGAAAAAATGGCAAAATAATCTGTACATTTAGGTATTTCAAGCACTACAGGTTTTTTTGGTCCAAAGCTATGAAAAGAAAATAACCATGCAGAAGCACAAATTCACAATATTAAAACTACTCCTGAAAAATGTTTTACTGCAAATTATCAGCAGAAAAATCATGACAACTGCCTTTGCTAGAACATGTTAGCATGGAGAGTTGCTTCCTATAGGGTTGAATGACTTAAATAAATATGAAAGTACTGGTTATCTGAAGGCAAGACAAGGATATGTATATAGGTATGTGTCCAGATGAGTCTGTGTCAAGTAAGAAGAGCAGAAGAATTGTTCGACATTGCAGAATAACAGAATAAAGTCTCTGACACTGTAGTAGCTTCTGGAAATTCCAGTATTGTAATTTGTGGCCTGTATTTGGGCAAAGGAGGAAGAAATATTTTGAAGTCAATTTAATGCATGTGCCAGGTGCTTGGATTAGCAGCTCTGAAAAATGAAATCCAAAGCACAGCACGGCATGGCTGTCCTATATATTCTGCCTCATTTTCAAGGTTGTGCTTTCTTTAGAGACAAGAGAGTAGTTTAATCTCCATGTTCATTCAGCTTCTGGCTGAAAGCCCACAGAATCTGACAGGGAATATTCCCCAGTTTCAGTGGGCTACAGAGTCAGCCTTCTGTCATTTGGCTTGGTCCTGCAAGCCATTTCTCTGGTGTGTAATTCTGAGTGAGATGTTCTGGGACCACAAGATCTGACTTCTTTTTCAAGAACAGGAGTGCAGAGAAATGCTGCATTTACAGGTGGATATGTGTCCACTAAAAAGACCCCAAACACACTTGATACAATCCTGAAAACCTAAATTTGTCTTGCATTCTCTCAAACCTTTTCTGAAAGGATTCCCTTCTTTTACTTCTTATATAATATTTACTCTTTTAATGCAGGAGACAGGTTTTTCAAATAAATTAGATTAGCTAATGCAACTAGTCAGGTCAAGCAGAGCACTATGCAGGACCATCTCCAAAGAACAGCATTATTAAGAAAAATCAAACCATAATGTTTCTAATCAGACACAGAGAAATAAACGGTTTTACTTTAATCAGTGATGATTTTGCCATTCACTACCACTGCTACTCACCGGAGCTACCAATTAATTTATTATTCTCATTTAAATCAGGTGACAAAAGCAGCACACTGACACTGTATCATACTAGAACCATGTCTGTAAGTAGTAAATCAGGGGAAGAAGGAATCCAGCCTATTACAGAATGCAGTGATTTACAAAAGAAAAGTTACAGTGCATAGGTTTTTTCTTGACCCTAAACTCCACCTCATTCTTTACCAATTTGAATAATTAATGTTTGTAATACTTTCCTATGGACAACAGGAGGAAACTACATTATGACTGTGACATGAATAACTGCTTTCCTACATACACTTACTTTCTGCAGTAATAAATATGTGTAAAGGTCTGTTTAAGAATTTCACAATCTACTTAAATTTCTGATCAAGCTGATTTGAATTAAGTCCACCATGCTAACCTTTTTCAATGGAACTTTACAACATACTATAAAACTGTTGTTTAAACAATGCTTCCCATAATTGCCACCAATAAATGATACCTTTTTATTGCCATTAGAACACTCTTGGTTACTGGCTTCCAGAGACTGCTGCAGTAATCTGTATGTAACTTTGTGTTATGCTGTTAATAATCGTATGATTTTCTTTTTTTAGAATTCAGAAACTGGGAAAGTTTAAGAAAACATGCAAAAATGCTGAGGATACACGTAAGTGAAATATTTAATGTCCATCATTCATAAAAGTTACATTGTTTACATAGGGTTCATTAGTATATAATAAAAATGTCATCTTAACGGAAGATTTTCTGGCAAGTCTTTTATATGTTAATTTGTTTAACATATGCTTTGGCTATACAGCTAAATAGGAATATATTTTTAAAACTCTTTCTGCAAATAGTTGCTTAACAATTACAAAACCTCATTACTAAGAACTGGTTATTGTTACACTTATTTCTTGGCTTGCAAAAATCATCTCTGATTTGGACTGAAAGCCTTAGGACCAACTTTCTGTAACATACTTGTTTATTGCATAGTGACCATGTAAACAGCTCAGGGATCCACTAACTATACCCTATTACTCTAAAACTCATTATGGGTTCCACATACTGTAGTGCTTTTTGCTTTCTTATATTGATGAAGAATTTGGGGGTTGATTTTATTGTTGATGCTGATGAGAATTTTTTTTTAAGCAAGTCAGTTTTACTCAAGAAGCTAAAAAATTAACACCAAAGTAAATAATTTTACACTGTGCAGAGTACTGCTACCTCATTCTTGTTGCTTTTAGATATAGGTAATATATTGGAACTGCACTGTACTGCTTCTTTTCAAAAGAAAAGTTTAAATTAGTTGGAGCAATTAGCTGTGTGTTTACATAACGTTAACTATATTTGCATCAAATGAAATGTTTATTAATGAAAGCTATTATACAAGAAACATCAAAGAGAAATTCATCATACAGAAATGTACACTATATGTGACAGATGGAAAAGTGCATGCAGATTTGTCTCATTTGAAAAATAAAAAAAAAAAAAAGAAAAAAAAACAAACTTCAGAAACAATAGTACTAAAGTTACTGGGTTTTGATTCCTATGATCTCAAATGAGTGAAAAGTTGTCTTTGAATTTACAAAAATCCATTTAACAGATATGACTAGTACTCATTAGCAAGCAAGTGGAATGAATGCATTCA
Source organism: Calypte anna (assembly GCF_003957555.1). Lineage (NCBI taxonomy): Eukaryota > Metazoa > Chordata > Aves > Apodiformes > Trochilidae > Calypte > Calypte anna. Next base: position 8,440,762 of record NC_044254.1, on the reverse strand, counting down.
GATTTTATTTTACAAGTACTTGTGCTTGACAAATGTGATTTTATTTAAGAAAAGTTTTCTTCAAATATGGGCTGGGTAGATTGCTGCCAGGTTGCTCTGGTTTTATACATAGTTTCTCTAAATTTATTTTTAATACCACACAATTTGTTGAAGCCTTCAGTTCTGTTAATTAGACACCATAAAATAACATAGGTTTTGTTAACATTCAGGAAATGACATCAAGTCTTTTATTTTTTTTTTTTGGCTCAATAAATTTTTTAATGTATGATTATCATAACCTAATATTGTCTTTGTCTTCACTGCAGTGGATTTCCGATCAAACTTTTCCCCTTCTTTTAATACTTTAGGGAATTTTCAAACGTCGGGATGTTTGGCTGTAATGCCCCATGATTTGTTCTCCCTGAAAGAAATCATAGTGACAATTTATTAAACTACAGAGCAACCTGGCTTTTCGGGGTCTGCAATTCTATTTTGTGTTCAATATACCTAGCATTAAATCTTGATTCATTTCATCCTATTATTGAGGCTATATTTGTCATGCAATTACTTTAGCTGCTAGTTTTCTGGCTTTTTTAGGAGTTTAAGAAAGGGTTTCAGTATCAAATCAGTGGGGCATTACTTTGCATGTTCAAAAAAAGGGGTTAAAAGGCTAAAATCTAAATGGCACCAGCAGTAGCATATACATTGAATATGAAGAAATTGAAAACCTAAGAAGGACCCATATTTTAAAATACTTAAAAGGCCGTGCTTCCATGTTTAATACCAATTGTTCACAGGTATCAAAAGCAGAGACACACTGGTACATGTAGGCTTTAAATTGAGAAAAACAAAAATTAAAAAAAAAAAAGATTTAAAAAAAAAAGGAAAAAAAAGAAAACTGATGGGAAAGAAAACTCCTTAGATTCAAAATGGTTTATTCACACAAATTTAATAGGATATATCACAATTGTTTGGTCCATAAATATTTAGGGGAAATAGTTTCTATACAATGCATTTATCAATAAACAAAGAAACATGGACAATTTTGCTAGACCACTTACTGTACTATAAACACGAAGCTCAATATATAAGATTATTGGATTTATCAACTATATCTGAAAGAGTGCACAACTGCTTTCTATGACATGTTTGTCCCCTCTAACAGGATACACCATAAAAAGAGTTTCAGAAATAAGAGGTAAAACAGTACAAAACTAGTGAGGTGTCAAAAGGGCTTAAAACAGTTAAGTTAACAAACAACACATATATCCTGATTTTTCACAAACTTACTCCCAAGGTATATCATAAGGCACATAGTAGAACTGAGTTTTAATTAGTCTACTTAATAAAGTAGATCTCTAGTACCATATATTGTTCTGTCAAAGAACAAAATTTATAAGTATCAATATTTTTACCTGTAAAAGTGTATTAATAAAGATCTCAGCCTTACCAAGGTCGTTTGGTCTGGTTAGTGGTAAATGCCCATAAGGTAATAGAAATAGGAAAAGTCAAGATTTAATATCCGTAGAAGATGATAACCATACTTGCTAAATATATAATGGCAAACACACCTTTCTTCTATTACAGTGTTAACATCTCTTCCCTCATCTTTTTTTTTAAAAATAAGCTACTTTTCTGTGCTAATTTTCTAAAAACCCTGAGCAAAAATTACAATAATGCACTTTAATGTGGGCAGTGAACTGTCAATATGTAACCACACATTTATACAGCCAAAAAGGACACCTTTAAAATATATTAAATAGCCACTTTGACCACCAAAACAGAGATTTGATGGTGTTTAAAAAGTGGGGTATATGTGCAAAGTCATTCTTAACAATCCACTAAAAGCAAGACATAGATCTTGACTGGTTTTTGTTCAGTTTTGTTTCTGAGACTCTCCACAATCTAATTGGTGTTCAACTACAATAAAAGGATACAAATGAACATTCACCACTGCCCAGACCATTCAGACTTTTAGCTTAAATAAAACTAAAAAAAGAAAGATCACTATTGTAAACTAAGAAATGTATTCAGATCAGCATCCACAAGGCTTCTGAGTTTCTCTGCTTTAAAATTATTCACTGCCAATTTCCATTTTTGTAAGAATTGTTGCTAACGGTTTTTCTTTTATACAAAGTTTAAAAAGTTAAAGGATATGTTAAAGATATTAATGAACTAAAGATTTTAAGTTAATGTGTTAAACAACGTGTCTGATACAGTCTCAGGAAATACCTAAAATAAATTCAAAAGAATAATAAACTGTGCTGAAATGTTTTCCCTAGACATCTTAAGAAATTATATTTTGCTTATTTCCATTTCCCCTGAAAAACAGGGTTTATCAAAACCTTATTTCAACAGTACAGATGCATAAGCCTTTTTGGTAATTATTTTTGTGCTCATTAAAGTAGCTGGGCAACCTCCTGCCTGCTTTAGTGGTACAGTAACAAGCCCGTGTAGCTAAACACACTTATTTTTTTTTTTAATCCAAATCAGGGCTGCTTGACAGACAAAAATGAAAACTCCTCTCTATGCAATATTTCAGATCAGTGACTCCTCACCGAGTTGTTATTCTGCTGTCATTACTTTGATAGCATCCATATAGGACTCAGCTTGTTCTGCACGATTTTTTGGGGGGTTTTGCCTCCTTAAAACACAGGACAGGAATTTGGAAATGAGCATCCTGCTCCTGCCCCCCTCACCCACTGCCATCACTGAGCCTCTCCAAGCCCTCCATCCAGGCACCAGTTCCAGCTGGGTGAAGAACTGGGAGAGGAACCTTGAGCTACCCTCACCAGTGCTCAGTGAGGGTCAGGCTGGCTGCTCATGCATTGGGATAAAAAAAAAGCACTGACACTCGCAGTCTGGCTGTTTGAATGATTAATTCAACTCATATTCATTTTTCAGCCTTTTAAAAATAAATCACGCAAAACTTTTAGATGTTTTATAAAAATTAAATTAAATTTGTGGTTCCTAAATGTGGTGAGTGAACATCCAATGGCAAAGCAGCATTCTTTTGGTCATAATTAAACTGATTTTTATCTAGTTTTCAAGGCGGGAAAAGAATCTTTTTTTTCTTTTTAATGTGGCAGTAATTTTTTTTCAAGGTCCTGGAAATAAGTAACATACAATTTTAAGAGGCACTTATTAGGACGATTCATAACCTTGTTTTCAGTTATTTGATTAATTTTAAAAATTGGAGTACAATTTAACAACAGTAAACGTTCATTTATTATAGCAACATGTTATTTCAAACTCATTTGCCAAGTGGCTGCAGATGCTACACATCAAGCTGTTTATTTTTCCAAAATATTTTGTGGGTTTGTTATTTGAAAAAAAAAAAAAAAAGGCTTGAAAATAATAAAAATAATAATTATTATTATCATAAAGAAGAAAAGGAAGAGGTAAAAAAAAAAAAAAAAAAAAAAAAAAAAAAAAAAAAGAAAAACCAAACTGAAATGTTAGAAAAGGTTCGTTAAGGTAGTTTGTGAGGGGCTCCCGGATTCGTGGCTGTCCAAGTTAGAGGTCACTGATGTCACTACAGTGATAGTGGGATTGGTCAGGTCTGTTAAAGTGGTCGCAGTGCCGGGTGGAGTGAGTGCGCCGCTGTCTGCTGAGGGCGGTGCCGGAAGTGCGGGGCCATCAGCTTTATCGACACCCCCATTCTCCTGCCGCAAAAGGTTCCTTCTGAATTTGGCTCTTGCGTTTTGAAACCAAACCTGCAAACCAATCCCAATGGATTTCTTTACCGATGCTTGTTTTGCTTTGCTTATTTTTTGTCTTTGTTCTTGCTTTTAAGTATTTTTTTTCCTTTTCTTTTTAATGTTGTTTTTTTTTTCCTGTGGCAAATCGACTAAGGCTCTCTCCACAGCTTCACTTGCTCCTTTCACAGGTGGGACCCTGCATACAGGGCCCAGTGCTACAGGCACTCAGTGGGATGTTGCAGACCTCACAGAGCAGCCTTAAGAAAAATCTGCTGGCTCACTCACCCCAAGAAAGCAAGTTTCTTCGTGGCTAGATAGCGTAGCAGGTTTCAGGTAAAGAACCATTACAAAGACTGAGGCGAAGGGTGAATGAGCAGATTTTTGCCAAGGCTGAAAGTTTGTAATTTTTAAGACTGAAAGGGAAGGAGGGGTGATGACCCCACCCCTCCCACACAGCTTGTTCAGATGGGTCACCTTCCCTTTCTGTTCTCTAAGTCACTGAAAATGTTTTAGGTGAAATGTAACACAGACGTTTTCCTTCTAGCTCGATTGCTGCCCTTCTTTGGCATTCTGCATGTAACAGACATCTTGCTTTTTATTCACTGAGCTAGCTCATACTCTATAGTGACTTTTTAAATCTAATTTGCCAGGCTGTCCTTCCCAAGGAAGTGACTTTTCACTATGTAAGCTGTTAATGATAACAGTTGTCTAACAGGCATTGAGAGAGGGAGCTGGCTGATCCTGGAGGTCAAAGCTTCCTTCCAATGTACCAGGGGATGTGCTCACTGAGGGGCCACATTAACTACATCAGGGGAGCCCAGAGGCTTCACCCAGTGTGTATAAAATGAACAGGAATGCCATCACTTCCCTTAATAAGGTCACCACAGAGAGACTACAGATCTCAGGCTGTCTACTGGGTTGGTTGGTAGGTTCTGAAGAGAGTTCCCTCATGTTGAGGATGCAACTAATGACAAAATACATTTCAGTATTTGGCTGCTTTGGGGTGGCACGCCTGCCATGTACCATACCATACCTCTCTGCACACCCTCTAGGGACACACCTACCAAAAGTTATTTCTACATAGAGTGGTATCATTACATGTAAGGGAAATGCTGTTGACTGGCAGGGGTGGGGGAAAAGTCTGTCAAGCCCGTGATGTGGCTTCTTACCTGCAGAACTCTCTTGGTCAGGCCTGTTTTCTGGGCAAGCTGCTTGAGGTCCTTGGCATCTGGGTTGTGGTTGATGGCAAAGTAGGACTTCATGGTACGAAGCTGGTGGTGTTTGAAGGAGGTGCGCATGCGCTTTGTCTTCTGGGATGGGGGATAAGGCTGCTGGTCTCTGTCCAGGTGATCTGCCTCATTCTCATTACAACCTGTTCAGTAAACAACATGAAACAAGAAGTTAGTGGCTACACATTGTGGAGAATACATTTATCGAGGCAAAAATCTTGAGTCACATGCTGTTTGGAAGCAAGCAAGCAAGGGCTAAAATGGTGCAAGGAGAAGTGCAGATGTGGTAATGAAATGAGACAAAAAAGATCCAGAGCTGCCCTTTCCCTATTCTTAAAACATATTATGTTCCTCAGGCCTGTACCTACTAAGAGCAGATTTAGAAAGTGCTTTCTCCTTTGGCATTTATTTTCAAACTATTCTTTTCCCTGTGGTGATAGTTTTGCTTTCAAAGAGTCATTCAAAATTTCTTTCAGATTCTGAAATCTCACTCAGTGAAATACTCTTAGCTTGAGAGAGGAATAAAGGTCAAATGAGCATTTTGAATGTTCCTCAGCTTTTCCCAGAAATCACAAGCACCTATAAAAAAGATGTACAGCAAGAAATTTTGTTATGACAGTTGATCAAGAAGCATAAAATCTGGATGTTTTTGCTGTTAAGATAAATGCTTTTGGACTCTGAGAGTTTATATGAACTGCTCAGAAACCTTCATTTGTGGAACATGTCTAGAAAGCAGTTACATTAAGGCTTGATTCAGTTTTTCCATCTCAGTCCCATTCAGCAGTAGCTCTTAGTTGGTGTTGTTTTAGAATATTTACAACCAACCAACTACTGGCTCAAAACTTTAAAAGAATTTCCCTGATTCAGGATTTTTGAAGTGTCTGTGAAAGATTAATTTGTTTCAGATTACACTTTCATGGGTGTGAACTGTACCCAAGAGTTGCAGCTGTTAGGGAACTGTGGCATTGTTGCTTCATATTGGGGAAAGATACGACAGCATTGGCAAAAAAAGGTAAGACAGACATCTGTATTTTTCTTTTCAGGTAAAAAAAACTGGTTACCAACTTGTATGATCTCATTTTATAAAGATATCTCAGTCACACAGGAAAAAAAAATGGTGTCATAGCAGGTAATATTAACAGCTAACTAGAAAATGTTTCAAAATGTCTGTAAACAAGACCAAGTTACATTAATTGCTCATTTGAATTTTTTAACTGCTTTCCAATAGTTGTTTGATTATTTACTGGGCCTAGTTGATTCCTACTTCTAAAAAAAAGAAATAAAGAAAGAAATAAAAGAGAGGAGGAGAAAGAGGGAAAGCACACAATACAGCAAGGCTGACGTTTACAGTGCTAAAAACAGAAGCAAAGCAACAAAGCAACTTGAAATGAGGAGAAAATAAAAAGCTCCTTGATGGTGTTTTCTCTTTTGAATTAAAAGACAAGTCAACTCAAAGAGATGCTGGTAAGACAACACTTTGACAGAAAATTGGGTGAATATTTAATTATAGCTAGATTTGCTTCTAGTCTTGGTAAGAAGTGTATCTAAACTTTCAAACAAAGTAAGCTGACACTTCTGAAAATACCAGGAGTTGAAAGTTGCCTTAAAAACAATTTCAGACCAAATTTGGATTGTATTTACTACTTGTTTTCACAACCAGTCACACTGTCTTCAGTCACATTACGTGGGTCGTAACTTATGAGCTGACATAAATCAGAACTCAGTCCTCAGGTTTGACTTCAGATAGCTGCAAGCTGGTTTTTTGTGTGGTTTTCCTGGATTTGCTCAGTTTTACAGCAGCAAAACAAACTTCCTCGGGCTCCTCTGTCCTGCTCACTGCTTTTGTTTCTGTGACTGCTTTTTTCTTTTTTTTTTTTCTTTTTTTTTTTTTCTTTTTTTTTTTTTTTTTTTTTTTTTTCTGTGGTCTACTTTATTTTGGTTTTTATTTTCAAGAGAAAATGGAAAGAAGGCTCCAAGAATCCTCATATGATCCTAGTTTGTACGATGATTAGCTGACTCTCTATTTTACATGAGTAAAACAGCATTATGTGGTTCAGCCACAGCAGAGAGCAGAGTTTTACTCTATCTAAACTAAGATAACTAAGGGGGAGCAAAAAATCGGGCAAGACATTATTGTTCATTTCTTTGCAGCAGGATTGGAAGGCTGCTTAATTTTGCTTTGGAGAGAGCTGGAACAGTTTGCTTTTTATTGCCAAGATTTCTAGTGAATTCTTCAGTTTTTCACACATACATTTATATAATTAAATAAAGTAAACAGTTCTTTGAGTAACAGCTGTGTGAAATATTTTCCTAGGGAAATCTTCTTCACCATCTCATTTCTATATCCTGTGGGCTGTAAGTCAACACAGTTTCCCGCAAAATACATATTAACTCTATGATATAAGAGGTAGTACAGAGAAAGCCTTGAATGTTTTAAGTACTTTTGAATAGTTTCTTCCATTTTTCACATACATTCCAGACAGCTCGCAAGTATGAGTGGCTTTTACCTCATAACATTTTGAGTTATTTATTGTTGTGTTTCCACTTTAGAACAGAGGAGCTGAGAAGCAGAAATTAAACTACTAAAGGAACAGCAGAATAAAAAAGCTGTTGTAGTTCCGACAACAGAATCTGAATTTCCATCCCGGCCCAGCGCTAAGCTCCCCTGCAACAAAACGTGCACGCAAATCTGAGCCAGGTACTGCCAGATCGCTTGTGTATATGCAGAGTTTTCTGCTCAGCTCGGTAGGGCAGAACCGGAGCTGGCAGGGCGGAACTGCAGTGCTCCGCAGGCCCGTTCCGCGGTGCGGAGCTGCGCGGGGCTGTCCCGCCGTGCGGGAGGGCAGCACGCACCGCAGCGAATGCCCAGGAGAAAAAGCCCGCCTGCAGGCTGCGGGCTGGGTTAGAGGTTCCCTCTCCCTCCAAAAGCGGCAGTCTTGTATCCAACATTTCGTTTTCTGTTGACTGGTTGCTCTTTGTAAACGACTACGTGCAAGAGCAATTACTGAATCGCGGGGCAGGGAACGCAAAATGCATGTCGAAAAGTGACTGCCAATTATTTAGAATTTTTTTTTTTTCTTTCGAGAGGCGATGTCATCTACTGCAATTCATTTCGTAACTGTTAAGGGATTCGTTTTCCTCCCCCTGGATCTGGAGCTCAGTGAGCTGGAGTCGTTTGCACCGGATGCACAGTTTGGCTGAAAACTGTATTTTCTCGAGACGATGTGACAACCCTGAACGCTGCTAAACAGTGCTTTAATTTTTTTTTTAAGTTAAAAAAAAAAAATCATCACGTCCCTAACAAATCAGATTTGTCAGTCCTCTAGCCTGGGTACAAAGCATCCGAATCGAGCGGGGTGTTTTTTGCTTGCTTGGTTGGGGCGGTTTTAGGGAAGTCGGGATAAGGGTTGTGGGGTTTTTTTAATTTTTTCTCTCCGTTGCCCGGAGACTTCTATGAGCGTATTTTCAATTAATGTATTTTCAAAATTATCAGTATTTTTAATCTCATTAGACTCTGTGGTACATCCTATATGACCCATTGTTGTAAAGAGGTGTTTTAAGACTACCACACAAAAGCTAAGTCGTCGTTCATAAATAGTGCCCCTTCTGAGTCCCGACATGAAGTTTAAGGGAGTGTTTTACCATTTCCACAACTTTTCATCTTTCCCTAATTTCTGACCCTAACTGTGACTATGAATTCTCACTAGAAATATTTATATTTATGGATCTGGGGGTGTTGGATGATGGTGTGCGGATCAGAGGGAGTGCAGACGGGAAGAGCAGGCGTACGAGAAACACCATTCGAAGCCGGGGCTGAATGAATCCTGGCTGCGCTACAGGTTCCCTTTTCTTTAGCAGCTTTCAGGATTGATTGGAAACCGCTCCGTAGCCAGGGATTCCAATGTCATCTTCAATTAACAAGGAACAATTAGTGCAGTGATTACCCTGCCTCCAAGGTCTACGCATCAGAGGAGTTGAAATAGCCTTGCAGAGCTACCCAGTTCCCAGCTAAAGCCCGTTTCACATGCAGCCCCAGAGGAGTTGCCGGGGGAGGGATGGAGGGGCTGCGGGGAGCTGGGGGAGGATCGCTTATGAATCTCAATGTCGGCGGGTTGAACTTGGGTGGATGGAAGAAAGCCCCGGGCCGAAAGCAGTGCACTTCTATCGACCTGACCTTGTTGGAAAGGGAGGCCTTGACCCCTCCCTCTGCTCTCCGGCGGGGCCAGTGTTTCGCAGAGGTTCGCTCTGCCGCTGCCCAGACCGGAGCCCCCTGCTCCCTGCCCCGCTTCACAGGGAGACGCCTTGCTCCGCTCTTGCTTCCCACACCCTTCTTTCCTCGTTACTGTCCATGGGGAGCTTAAGTTTCACTAAAATGATTTTTGGAGTCGGTAGCTTGTTATTTCGGATTTACCCTTTCTGCTTTCGTCTTCCACCTAATGAAACACCGCTTGAATCGCTTGATCATCCCTGAAACTCCCTCACCTCTGTCCCCTGACACTTTGTTTAGGCACGGTTTGGTTACTTGAGGGACTGCAGCTAGGGAAGAAGTTTTATACGGAGCAACACTTGCTCCTTTCCTGCCATTGAGGGAGCAGAAACCATTCTCCTTAATTACTTTTGTTAGGGCTTAGTTACAGGGAGCAATATTTATTCGCTGGTTTCTTGTACAGTTGGATCATTTATGTGACAATAAAACAGGATTATTTAGCCTGAAGAATTAATTCCTATAAATTTATTGTCTATACTTAATGTGTATACTGCACTGGAACTGTAGGAACCATATACTGTAACTTCCTTTTTTTTTTTTTTTTTTTTCTGATCCGTTCACTTCTAATTTGAGGTCAAAGTGGTGAGGTGCTCTTTGCTAATAAGACACAACTAATGATAACAGCATCTCTGAAGTTTTTACAGAGAAAGAATGCTATGATGAGGCTGGGATTTTTTTAAATTTTTTTGGTTGGTTTGGTTTGTTTTTTTTTTTCTTTACTCTGGGAAGTGACTAAGTTTGCATGCTTGATATTAATAGGCGAAGACAGCCTTTGAGGAGGGCTGCTGTTAGCTCTCCTGCAAACGCTCCAGCCCTCAGAGGGCTGTTTGATTGATTTTCCAATCATTAAGCAGGATTTGGCCTGGCTGAGTTACTCATGCACTGCCTAGCCGAGGGGAAGCCCGAGAACGCTCTTTTCGGAGGAGCAGGAGGAGGTTCGGCGTGCGTTCCCCACCTGAGTTGTAGTTGACGATGTCCACTCCCAAGGCAGGGCTCTTTCTTTTCCTGGGCCTCCCCTTCTGGACTGTGCCAGTGCCGTTGAAGTAAGGCAGGGCCAGCCCTCCGCTCTTGGCTGCCAGCTCGGTGTAGCTCAGCTGTGGGGGATACTCTCCTTGCAAAAGGGACTCGAAGTGTGCCCTGCAGTAAACCAGGTTGTCCTTCATGCCAAAATGATCCCCTGTGGTCAGAGTCTTGTTGCAAGTGGTGCAGGTGAAGCAGCTCAGGTGATAAACCGACTCCCTGGCTCTCATGACCATTTCAGAGGCTGAGATCCCAAGGTGGCAGCGGGCACATCTCTGCACGGAGAACCTTCTGAAGGAAACAGAAAAGTGGGCATCAACTAGAAAGGTAAAGGCAGACCTTACCCGATTGCCGCCCGCCTTCCCTCCCGGACTCGGGAGGTCACTGGGACCCTTGTCCCTGCCAGGGTCGCTCCCTCTCCGGCCCCAGGACGGCCCTGTCTGCCGGCTCTGGGCCCTGTCCCGCCTGCTGTCAGTGCCCTGGCTGGTCGGGACCGCCACTGAGGAGCCGTCACCGGGACCCCGGGCTTAGAGCCTTGCACCTTCCTCCCGGCTGAACTCTTCGATTCGAACTTCTGCAGAGCCCTTCCCGCTGCCCGTGTGCGGGCTGGGGGAGTTGCGTCCCCGCTCTCCTGGCCAGTCGTGGAAAAACGAGAAGGGCCGGGTGGAGCTGAACCCCGGGAAAGCTGAAAAGGGGGGATAAAAAGTGGCCGCTCCCGGGGCCCGGCCGCCCGGCACCTTCCACGGGGCTCTGCCGCCCCTCCCGCCGCGCCAGCCCCAGGAGCGCTCCCCGCCCCGCGGTTAAACCGGCGACCTACGGGCGGGCAGAGGGGAACTTTGGTTGGGAGGTATTTACGGAGAGACAACGCAGAGCAGCGGGAGACCCGAGGTCTTCTCTGTCGCCGTTTGTGCTCCGCCACACATGCTCAGTCGGCGTGTCCCCTGTCCATCCGTTCAGTTTTTAAACTCCTGAGACTTTTCGGAGGGGACATGTTTACATGATTAAAGAACGCTGACTGCGCAAAACTACCTTTGAAAGCCCATGTGGAAAAAATTTCGGTTCATAATGCCTTGTGAGGGGATATGCGTTTGAACCCATGGGGACTGGTTGCTGTACCTGTAGTAATCCTCCTTGCAGTAAATACTGCCGTCCTTGGCAAAGCAGGTGAGTTCTGACTCCAAAGCCAGTTTACATTCACAGCACTTAAGACACCTGAGGTGCCATTGTTTGTCAACAGCCAGCAGGTAATATCTGTCTGATATCTTCCCTCCACAACCAGCACACAAAGCAGGCTTCTCAGGGCTCATGGGGGGCATGTTCTGCAAAACAACCACACCACAAGGGGATGAGACAAGAAGAGAAAGACAGACGGGCACACCGGGCTGGGGACGGCTCCTGCGCAGGGCCCGGAGCTTGTACAAAGAGACTGGGACCAAATTCTCTGATCCTGGAGGGAAGTTTGAGGAGGAACTGGGACCATCCCTTAGAAAAGTACTGCCATTCAGCTTTTGCGTTTATCCCATTAAACCGCTCCCAACGATATAATGTAATTTCAATACGTCAAGGCAACTGATTAGGCCTCTCAGCAAGAAAAGCAGACCCCATTTTTTTTCTGAGGTCCCGAAGTTAAAGTCTGTAGCTTCCTCCTTGAGGGTTTTAATATTGGAGTTCTTCACAAGAACAGCGTCCTAAAGTAGGGAAATACTGTTTCGCTGCACCAAAAGTTTAGGGCAGAGGCTTGCACTGATTTTCTGGTAAATTTTCATCCGTACATAAACCAGCCCCAGACCCATCTCTAAAGAAAACCAGGCCATGTAAAGCAGAAGTAAGAGAAAGGAAACAGGTGGACGATGTAAAGAGCAGTGAGCATCAGTGCTCACCACACTGGCTAGGGACGTGGCCAAAAAGATGTCACAGGGTGATTTCAGCTAAAATTGGTATCTTTCCATCAGCAAACTTCTGCAAGTTCCTATTAACCTTCTCCCCACGAGGATTGTCGCTCGGGACAAAGGGAGACGGAGGGACGGCGGAGACAAAAGCTCTGCCGTGAAACATGGGGCAGCGTTTGCTGATAAAGTAACAGGGAAACAAAATCCCGAACATCTTGTTCTAAAGTCACAACTGTTTTAAAGTGGCAACTCCGCGTTCACTTTCCAATCTGAAGTTGTGTTCCTCGCCCACTTTTTTTCAGCAATTGAAAAGGCGACTTGAATTTAGATTGCAAATCCTCCTATAACAAAGCGACAGTTTATTTAAGAGAAGAAGGGGAGGGGGGGGGATGTGGGGACTGGGGGGTGAGGGGGTGGGGAGGGAAGGACTCTGTGGCTCAAAGCCTTAAAGTAGTTTTCCAGGCCGTTACTTTGTGTTCAGAGCCTTGTGCGCGATCGGCGGAAGCCCTACAAGTTGTAGAAAGGGGAATCTCCCTTAGCACGAAACACAGTGTGACACTCGGGCTTCTCAGACACCCCTTAGTACATTTGTTAAGACTTTGGTCAGTCCTTTGACTAAGAGGAGATATTACTCCTAAAGAAAGTAGTCGGCGGGCATAACATTCAGAGAGAGGAGTGCCTCTTTGTATCAAACCCACACTTCAGACCAAAAATGGTTACGAAAAGTAAGCGGTCGCGGTTTGCGGTTGGATTTAGGAGGTGCCAGGAGTGCAAAAAAGTAAAGCACACCTCAGAAACTCCAGCTGCAGTCCTGCTCGAACGGGGACGCGCGGGCACAGCGAGGCAAGCAGGGGGAAAATCCTGCTCCGCTATAAGGACTGAAAACCCGTCACTGCTAAGGTTTAAAATCTATTTCCTCGTTACTCCAGAGAGTATACACAACCACAGCGATTAGACAAACGCATAACCCATCCTGGCCAGAACAGCCCTCAGCATTCCGTGTGTGTTTACAGGGAGCCTCTGAAGGGTCTCTACAAGCAAGGGGTGGCAGAGAAGGGGCAAGGGGAAGGAGCGCCTTTCTCTTCCCCAAAGCCATGGTTTATCTCGCTGCGGGTCCATGCTTGCAGAGACTGCCTTTCAGAGATTGTCAGCTCCCTTCTTACCGTTTCTCGGCCGTTCATCTGTCCCCCTTTGGCCAGGCGGGACTCGGTCTTGGATCTCCTCTCCATCTCCTCCATGATTCCTTGGATATGGCCTCCGGAGATCCCGTGGAAAAGCATGGCTGGGGGACGGAAAGGACAAGTATTTTCTTCTGCTCTGCACCCCACTATTTCCATATACAGACCCCAGAGTCTTTAGATCATCCAAAATGTTTACACCGAGGAGCACAGTGCAGGGATGGAGGTTGCAATAGGAGCTTCTCTTTGCACAAGCACCGAGGGCTTCCTGAAGATGTGCAGAAAACAAACAAGGGGGAGAAAATGTAATAGTAATTAATTTAAAAAATAAAATAATAAAAGCGAGCTAAAGGATCTGTTACTGTTCTGGAGAGCTGCGGCTCCCGACTGGAGAGACTTGGACGTGGGGCAGTAGAATCGGTCGGGAAAGGATATAGTTTTGAATACAAAGAAAGCAAAAAGAAGTGCTATTTTCAGCAGTCCCTGGTTGCTTTAAAGTTCCCAGTGCCTGTAGGTTGGATTTGGGACTGCTGCTTTCCGGAGCTCTGTCCAATTTGTTAAGAGACTAAAGCCAGCCCATTTTTGATAATTTAGTAGGAGGAGTTCTCTCCCTTGAGCCGCCACTGATTTTTATTCAGACAACAAAGACCTGTCATACTCCTCTCAACCCCTAGTGATGGGCAAGCAGTGACAAACATTACCGTCGGGGCTGTGGGTGGGGTGGGGTTTATTACCTCCCCCAAACACGGAGTCCCGGGAGTTGGCGGCCACGGCGCCTGGAAAGGGGCAGGGTGGCCCGGGGGCCCCGCTCCCCTCGGAGCCGCTCCGCGGCGGCGGAAGCTCCGTTCCGCGGCCCCTCGGGCTGGCACCGCCGCTACCGGCTCCACCGCGGGGAGGGGAGAGGGAGGAGAAGCGCAGCTGTGGGGTAGCCGAGGCTGGACGGAACGGTCAGACCGCTCCCAGCGCCCCGGGCCTGGCGGTCGCCGAAGGGGTGGGTAGGAGAGACGGCGGGAGAGGATTGCGGAGGCAGGAGGGCACGGCGGCGCCGGCTCAAATCCCGGGCGAATCGAGAGCTTACCGGGACTCTACCCGCCCTGCTGCCGCCGGGAAGCATCAATCCCGTGGGATCCCTGCCCGGGCCAGCAGTAGGACCTCCGGCACTCTTTGCGGGCAGCCTGCGGGGATAGCCTCCGCCAGCGACTGAGCGGGAGGGCGCGGAGGGGTCCGGGAACGTCCTGGTGGGGCTCTCTCCCTTCGCCCGCTCCCCGGCTGCGGGCTTTGAGAGATCATTGTGTGCAGGGGACTGAACTGTGCATTCCTTGCCGACTAATCTCTCTCTCTCTCTGCTCCCCCTCCCCTCCTTTTCCCTTTTTCCTACTTACTTTTCACACTACTCTTCCTTGCCTTTCCCTGGAACAGCTGCCGGCTGTTTCCTGACACTTCGATCCCTACTGAAGGATCTTCCTGGCGGCAGTTTTGCGCTCCTTGTTCCCTGGGGGACGCTCCACACCAAACCTGAGCGCGACTAGTGAAAGAAGTACCCCAGCCCCCACTTCCTTTCTAAAGCATCCCAGGGACATCCTCAGGGGCTCCTCGAATCACCTCTTCCATGTAACCCAAGATTCAGGCAGCCAGTTTCCTCCCTTCTCTCTCCCCCTAAGCAGCTAAAATTAATGTTATTTGCAGATTGAATGTGGCTACATTCCTCCGAGTGCTAGAATACAGCTCATAAAACACAATTTCACACAAAGATGAAGTCAATCAAGTGAAATAAATCGGGATTTTTTTTTCTCTGTTGGCGCACTAGACCCTGGACAGCAGGGCTGCTATTTACTGTAAGTAATGAAGTAATGTAATTAGCCCTTTTGGATGGAAATCAATGTGTTGTATGTGTGTGTGTTTTAATAAGATGGTAATAGCTATAAAACCGACAAGACTGAAAGGGGTGAGGGAATCTCCCTTAAAATGGGTAGATCCCTCCATAACCCGTAGTCTCCCACAGAACACTTCTGGTCTGGAAAAAACCAAAAAAAAAACGCCAAAAAAACCCCGACACCAATCTGATCCTGTGTGGGGGAGGAGAAGGGAGAGGTAAGCTTTCCTTGGAGAAAACAAGTCAATTAGTACAACAAGCCATCAGGAAAAAATAAACAAGGTGATTCAATCCGGGATACGGGAGCTTTTTGTTCGGGCTCTCCTGCCTCCCGTCGCCCCTTCGCGGTGCCCCGGGATGCTCCGGCAGAGGGGCCAAGTCGCGTCCCGCTCACCCCAAGGCCCGGGGGAGGGCAGCGCGGCCCGGACGGGTGGGCCAGTCCCGTCGCGGGGCGGGTGGCTTTGCTGAGCGCTGCGGAGTCTCCTGCGGATGGAAGAGGCGGCGCCGAGGTTGTTTGGGAGGGGGGGGCCGCGCTCCGGGACGGGGGTAACCCCTCTGCGAGAGGGTTTGCTCCCTACACACCCTGAGCCCAGGAGTCGCCACAAGCGTGTGTCTGCCTGGAGTGGGAGGTTGTGGTGGTCGCTGTGGGCTGAGGGGAAGAAACCTCAGCAAGAGACGAGTTTATTTCTAATAGTTACAATACGGTCTTTCCACTCTACTGTCACGTTCAGGGTTTGTTTGTTAGTGTTTTGTTGAGATTTTTATTTCTTTTTGTTGGTACCTTGGCTTTTTTATTTAGTTTTGTTTGGGTTTTATATTTGTTTTTTTTATTGTTTCTTCTTGTTGTTGATTGTTGTTTGTTTTGTTTGGGGTTTTTTTTATTGGTTTTTGTTGTTGTTGTGGGTTTTTTCCTTTGAGCGAAATACCCTTTATTCCCGTCCAGATATTTTGGCAGGGGTGACGCACCCTGCCTCAGTTTCGTGTTGTGTATGCTCTCTTTCAAACAGCCTGCGTTTCCCACGGCTCTCGTGTCGCCAAAGACGGGTGTCGCCTGTGTCGCCCGTGTCGTCTTTGTCAGACGAAGGCACCCGCCGACGCCCACCCACCCTACAAGGCACGGGCCGCCCCAGCGGACCCTCCTGAGAGCGCTGCCGCCGCTGTGCCCGTGTCCCTGCCGGGCTGAGGACGGTCAAACTCATCGGGGAGAGAAGGGGCTTGGAGGGACCCTCCGAGTGGCGCTGGGCCCAACTCCCTCGGGGCGGCTGAAGTGGGGACACCGCACACCCCGAGGGGGCTGTGTCCCCTCTGCGGGCCTTGCGAGTGCGGGCCCCGCTCCCCTCTCCTCCCGCACAGTTGCTGTTTCGAGTTCACCGAAAGACTGTCTGCAGGTGCAGTGGCAGAGCGTCAGTCCAAGCCAGAGACACAAAAAATATTGTTTGTTAATTTCCATCTCTACCTTAGCTCGATGACGCCGTTAGGAGTAATTGGGCAGAATCAACAAAACTCAGAAATGACTAAACCTCCTCCGTTTGGGCACACTTAATTAATTAGAGGGTCCTTTCTTTCTGCTCCATCAGGTACGGTTAAGGATACGCCGCTAGATACTGCTGCTCCAGTCAAGGAGGCCAGGGGTTTCCAAGGCGTTTTCTGATTAAAATCCTAACGCTGGCAGACCATTTCTTACCTAAAGGGACACTAAAAGTTTGTTGCTAGCATCAAACGTGACTTCTCCGTTTTCAAAAGGCCTGTAGGAGGTCAAGGTAAATCTGCTTCAATGTTCCTGAGATGCCTCACTGCAAATTGAAACTCCGCTGCTCTAAGGCAGGCTGGTAGCGAGAGGTTGCCATCACAGCACGAAGGTCTCTGTATAGTTTTGCTGGTTTGCTCGGGGAGGGGAGGGAAAGGCTCACAAAGAGCACGACAGGGAATCTGAAATCCAAATCTACCAGTTTATCCCTTATGAATCCATCTGCATTTCGCCTCTGAAAACAGTTTCTCATTGCAGGGTGCTTTTATCTCCTTTCGCCTCAGCATTTTGGGAAGGGCATCTGATGTGCAAAATTCTGAATATTTTAGTAACGTGACAGGCGCTCCGAGGTTTTCCTTTCTGTAAGGCTATACCCAGACTCCCCAAGATAACGAGGATGAGGGGGGATACATCGCTATCGCGATTGCCACAGGTAAAACCTCGGCCGGCGCGTCCCCCTGCCCGAAGCAGACTGGGAACTCCCGTGGCCCGGGCCCGCAGCTCCCCGGGCTCTCTCTGGAGCCAGTTCCACCTTCGTAATTAGCATGTGTCCTGGACGGATTTCAGCATGCGGTCTCTAGGATCCCCTTTGCTATAGAGCCCTTATTCTTCCTGGCCACGGGCTACAGTCTAAAGCCTATTACAGCGTGAACGATCTTGTGATTAGTTCTGAGGATTTAGGACAAGGTCTACATGCAAATTAATAATTGACCAACAATAATTAGAAGAAAGGGGAGGGTATTCAAGAGGCCGTGTGGGGGTGGAGAGGAGGGGGAGTTCTTTAAGCAGAAATGGTTTGGATTGCAGCCTGTCCCAGACGAGGCCGTTGCGCGTCCCGGGCTGCAGGCGCAGGGCGATGCCCGGGCACGGCTCCGGCTCAGCCGCCTCCCGCCGCATAAGGGCAGCAAAACCGCACACCGGCCCCGGCAGGTACCTCAACTTTTCAAGACTCTTCCAGTTTAATTATTTTCAGAAATTTAAAGTTTGTGGTGAGGGCAGCAGCAGGATTAGGTTCCTGTTGCCTGCAAGTCGGGTGGTCTATTTTTAAATTCTAACGCTATTTTCTGCTCTACGAGCTTGTGGTGGAGTACAGTGACATTAATGATCAGCCTCATCTCTTTGTGATGTTCGCCTTTAGAACAAACGATCTAGGCACAAAGAAGAACAATCTGGGTAGAGTTACATCTCTCGGCGGTGACATCAAACGTAGCTAATGTCGTTTTCAGCATTAAAATGGGTTGCGTTTTTTGAAAAAAGCCCTCTATTGTTTTAAATTCCACTTTGGTGTCAGAAACGACGTATTTTACCATCACTGTTTTCTGCCTCGAGTCCTCTCGAGTGCATGGGAGGCCAGCTCTGGGATTATTGTTACAGAGCCGGAGAAAGCCTATGCCTGGCAGCAGGGGCTCAGACACCGGTCCCTCTCTCCCCCAGCCAGGCTGCTCGCTGGCTGGCAGTGCTAGTAACACAAGCGCAGGGTGTCTTTAATGGTAAACATAATCGAAATAAAAACCCCAAACCTCCAGCGTGCTCGTACCTCCTGTTAATCTCAAAACATGCAGACTAAACCAAGTATTCATTTTCTTAAAGAGATTATATTTAAATAATAAACAATTAAATGATTTGCATAGTAATCTCAGACACATATCTCCATAGCCAAGCGCTGGTGACTGACCACAAACAAGTGATCACACAGCCAGAAGAAAGCAGGAGAGGCAGATTATTGTCTGACAAGAAACTGTTCACCAACAAGGACCACAGCATTGTTAGCTTCTTAGTTGTCTGATAACAATCTTAATCGTGTTTGTACTCCAGTTGTAGTTAAGCCATTGAAAATTATCGTATTTTGTTGCTTTTGAAAAGGATTCCCTTACAGCCTAGATTCACAGACAGGTGAACGGAGCCGTTCTATTAAAAAAAAATAAAAGGAAGGAAAAAAAAAAAGCCGCAGGCTCTTTCTCTCTCTCTCTCTCTTTTTTTTTTTTTTTTTTTTTTTTTTTTTTAATTGATCTGAATGACTTAGTCTTCCCAGGCTGCTATTTTTTTAGATTAAAAGACAGATGCACCGAATCTTGCCTACGTATACAACTGGGGAAAAGACTATTCTATGTTAAAAAAAAAACAAAAACAACAAAAAACCCCCAAACCAAACAAAAAACCAAAATAACACAAAAGCAAACAAATGACCACGTCAAAGAAACACCCCACAAATGACACCCAGGAGTACTAAATAGCTGCATTTCTAGCAAACACTCATGCAGGAGCTTACCTTGAGACCTTAGAAGCTTCTTCCAAAATTGTACCCTCCTTAATGAGTGATGAGGGATGGGTTTTGGATGAAGAAGAGACGCAGTGATCTAGCCAGTAGATGGAGGTTGTTCCTTAGCAGAGGATCCCTATGTTAATTAAAATAAACAAGCTGCTTCGTGGAAAGATCTTTTTTTTTCTCCCTCTTTCTTTCCCCCTCCTCTACATAGCCTTTCTTATCGAATTGGCTCGAATTTCTAACCTCTGACCTCTTATCAACATGCACTTATACCTGCCTTCTATTTTCTGTTTGTTTCGAAATATTTTCCTAAATAAATAAATAAGAAGAATTAATGAAAGCAAAAATAAACCCCACCTCTCAATTTTGGCTGGTCTGCTGGATTTTCTTGATTAGCTGTCTCAGCTCCTCAGTAATCAGGTGAGGTGTTAATGGGGAGCTGGTTGTAAATAAAACTAATAAACCAAAGGACATATTAGGAAATTAAAAAAAGCAAGGACTGAGAGGCTGCTAAAAATACTGTAGCGAGCTGAGCATTTCCCCATCATGTCGTTTTTTTCGTTCTGTGTTTATTCACAGATGAGCAGCAACCCCCGCGTTGTTGCCATCTCTCCACATTTATTTTTTTTTTTCTTTTCAAATCGCACTGAACCAGCCATGGACTGCATCAACCCTTCCCACTTTCATAAAAAGCCTCTCAAATGGAGTCGCTAAACAGCAAACTTCAGCCTGATCTGATGTGATATGATATACGGATTCATGGTGCAACCTCGCTTTGCCAAACCCGATGAAACTGTGAGTTGTCATGCAATACTACGCAGTCAAACCTGGGATAATTGTAAAAGTGAACCCAATTTAACCCATTAGAATAAAATCAGATGCCAAGATGAATCGGAATCATTGCTTCTTAGGTGACAGTACCGATGACAATTGATCCACCGGCTCAAAAGAAAAGAAGAATATAGGGTCGGGAGTAATTTCTCATACTCGGAGTCTCGCTCCCCGGAGGGATGAGCGGAGCCGGCGGCGAGGCAGGAGCCGTCTCCCGGCAGAGCTCCGGAGGGGCTACGGCCGCGCCTCTCGCCGGCTGTTACGGAGCGGCTCTCACACGGGGGTATTACTGCAAGGGCCCCGTGGCCAGGGAGCTGTTTCTGGAGCAGAACACGAGGTGACTCTCGCTTAGGCTTTGTTTGCCTGTTTGTCTTAACTCCTGTGACAGTTTCCTCTTTTAAGTCGTGTGACCCTTAGGTCCACGTGGACGGTTTGGTAATCTAATAAACCCAAAAAAATTTAAAAAACTAAAAGCAAGCAAAGGATGCTAATGATCTTCCTTGGAGTTTGTCAGGGAGGGGTGCGGAGCAGGCAGGGGCTGCTCCCTGCCGACGAGCGCACCGCAGGGCAGGGGTCCGACCGTGCGCCCGGGGCAGGGCGGTCGGATCCCTCTCTGCCAGCTGCCCAAGCTGCCAGCAAACTGCTGCCGGAGGGAGGGAGGGAGCTCGGCAGCAGCCGGTAACAGCATCGGGGAGCCGCTCTCCCCGCCCCGGGCTTGGTCCCGGCCGGCGGGGGGAGGTCCCCGCGGCGGCAACGATCCCGCCCTCCCGCGGACAGGGCGTGGGGAGCCCGGAGTTCCGCGGGGAGCGTAGCGGCTTCGGGTCCGCTGTCACTATGAAAGTGGACGTACAGCAAAGAGCACATCCTCCACGTGCAGCAACTCACCTGGAGAAACCAGTCAGGGAGGTGTCAGTCGGGGGTGTGTGTGGGGGGTACTTCTGACAGATAACTTAAAAGCCGAGGTGTCTTTTCGTGGAAGCAGTGTTTTTGGGGCAGGTGACCATGAGCTCTGAGCACGCAGTTTGCTCTGTCGTCCTTGGGGCCACGCAAGTCCGCCTTAGTCCCATGGTCTGGATAGCGAGAACTTTAAAAATAAAGTTTTAATGAAATCCATTCTCGATCTGGAAGTGCAAAGCCATCCCGGGCAAAAGCGGGAGCAGCCCTCGGGCAGGATTAGCTACACCCGTCAGGCTGTGTCTGCCCTGAGAAGCGATTGGCCGCAGGGAGAGAGGTGCCTTCACAGGACTTGCTCTCTTCGTAAAATTACTGAAATAGCCACCACCGTCTGCGCCAGATACAATGACAATAATTATCAATAATTATTATTATCATAATCACCACCGCTGTTATTGCTGCGACTTTGAGTGAGGATACCGGGGCCTTGACGGAGCCCTCAGCCCTGCTACAATCCCACTCTGGGCCGACCCGAGACGCAGTCCGACTGGACCGCGCAACCGCCGGCGTTCGTAGCTCTTCCCTGCTGCTCCACTTTACCTCTAAAGCTCCCAAGCTACCTTTTTTTTTTTTTTCTTTTCGTTTCTTTTTTTTTTTTTTTTTTTTTTTTTTTTCCCTCAATTACCGGCTCTCTAATGGGAGCAGGAGGCAGAGGAACATGCAAGGCTTATAATAGGCCACCTGCTGCGTCATGCCTAACTAGTGTTATCTTTATTTCATTATTACTGCTGCCTCGGCAGCATAACCGGACCTTGCGTTACAAATTCCCCACCTTAGTACCGACAGCCAGGACAGGAGGACACCGCCACGCCGGCGGGGGAGCGGTGGCTGGTGGCTCTTCAGTGACAGTGACCCGTGCTCGGTTCCTGCGCAAGGACCTTGACGTGGGGCTGTGTTCATCCCTCAACTTTGGGGTGCACAGCTCACTGGATGCACCTACAGCTGTCTCCCTGCATGGCCCTCCTCCCCCGTCTATTTGCATGAATACGCGGAGCTATATAAACATCAGTAACAGCCTCATACCTTAAATCAGTGTTTATTAGCACAGCTATTCCAAGTAATTTCAGATATGTTGACTCAGTCTGTTCAATGTAGCTTCAACCTATTGACTTGCCAGACGAGACGTTCATGTGGACCCAGTTGCTAAAACGGTGAAAACAGACTTTTGCTCTAAACCATGCTACTTTCCCATCTGACGGAAGTTAATACACAAACGAGATCCATTTGGATGTTTTGTGTTACCAGAAGGCTGCGCTGACGTTCAGATGATCTAAATCTTAGCATCTGGAAGCCTGTACAAGCATCTTTTTGGAACAGGTTTCAAGACATTTCGTTCAACCAAAGCTGAGGAAAGATCAAAATAGGACACCAAGCAACTGATAAGAGTTTCCCGTCTAAATGAAACTGGTTGCTTCATTTGAAAGTATACAGATGAAAAAAATGTCTTTTCATGTACTACACCCGTCGGGTAACCCCACACCCTTTCGCCCAAAGGCGATCTCGGAGATGTCCCCAAGGTCACCTCCTGCAAATCCCCCGCTGGCCGAGGGCTCCGCGGGGAGCAGGGAGACCAGTTTAATTTCCGAGATACTCACTGGGCTTGGGCTTCGTTTAAGAATTTTCTGGGCTCAGCAATTCATCGATACTATGATAGGACACACTATCTGAGTGCCATTCAATCTCAGTGAAGATCTGTGGTGTGGGAAGTCACGCGAGACAATAAAAACAAGAGTCTGGATATCAATAACTTCAACAGGAAATAAAGGAGGACTTTCCTGTTAATGAAACAAAGACGAAGGAGCTCTGGGCAAGGTCGATTCTAACATACTGGAGTGCTTGTGCCTCTTGGGTGCTCATGAATATCTGTAGCGCGCTTTACACCTCATATTGTGTTTGCAAACAGAATTCTTTCGTCTTTCAAAGGCTTTTACAAACTCGGACACCAAACAGGCCCGTGTTCAATCAAATACAAAGAATTTTAAATATTCTGGAACCTAGCGATTCTGTTGAGCCCTTTTTCCTCTCCCATCCCCCATCTCATTGCCGGGGATTTAATGTGGTAATGAGTATGTCAGGAGTACTCCTCGGGCCCTGCCCCAGGGCAGCAGGATCAGCTCCCGGGCTTCGGGGTGCAGACTCCCGTGGCTTGAGGCCCTCTGCGGAACCTCGCGGCCCGTCCTGGCCCGGCGGCTTCCCCTGCTTTCCCTCGGGAAGGCTCCGCGGCCGACGCCGGATGCCGCCTTGGTTCTCTAGGCATCCCCGAGCTCATTGTACAAAGACGTCGGAGCATCCCCCGGAGCCGCCGGAGGGAATGGGCGGATTTCCCCGGGTACGCGGCGGGAACGCTGCCGCCACCACGGGCACCCGGCGCTGCCCGTTGGGAGCGACGTCTGAGCTCAGTGGGGTTCACAGCACAACAGGACAACAACAACACTGCGCAACACACAGCATGATACAGCACAACACAACACAACGACGTCCCTCCCCGCCCCTCCTTCCCAACAGCCGAAACTCCTGGGCGTACCACCATCATCAACAATTCTTGTACATCGCGGTGCTAACAAAAGTAGCACTTAAATAAAACCGTAGGGTTTTGATGATTGCATATACTCGCTTTCTTAGTTTCTATTAAAGTGGAATTAATTGCATTAATTGTAAACCGTTACTTGTAGAGTGAAAGAAAGGGAAAGGGGGATCACTAATACCTGTAAAACACACTTGTACCTATGGTTCGGTTTGCATTTTATTAGAGTTAAAATGCATTCACTGGAAGACAGGATCAGGTACAGCGAATGCCAGTATGCCGGCAGTGGAAGCCACAAAGAGCTGATGGGCTTCGGTTTCGCAGCCGCTCTTGCAGAAGAGAAGACATTAATACTCATACATATATATATATGTGTGTGTGTTTGTGTGTGCGTGTGTTTGTGCTGAAGCGCTTCTTTTCGGACTGGCCCTTCACGTTACAGACGTATGGACACTACAGAAGAAATAAAACAAGTCATTAAAGCACTACTCAGTAATCGGTATAGAAAATCCCGACCCTGCTTATAGTTAACAAGAATTGCTAATGATATATAAATCATTTGATCTATTGTGCCCTCCAGACTTAAAGGAAAAAAATGGCAACCCCAAGCAAATGGTCCTAATTAGTGTCCAAGACTCCACTTCCTAAATGTATCCTTCCAACTTGTTCCAGTTTGACTATCCAGAACAATCTTTTGTCCTTAAACTTCTTTATTTTGTGTGTTACAGAAAAAATGCTCTGCATACCGGAGCTCAGAAAATAGCTCACCTAAGGGTACAGCAAGGCACCAGGAGCAGAAGGGAGGACGAGATAATGCCAGTCTCTCAGTGTCTCCTGTAAATAGGTCCTGATCATGTAATACTTTATTTCCTCAAAGCTTTGCCTCCTGACAAGACTCCTTAGAGAAGAGCAGAAGGGGGTTTCATCAAAGAAGCAATTCTCTGCTTCCATTCAATCAGCAACACAAACTTTAGCAAGGACAAACTGAACACGGAGCCAGAGCCAAGCCGTGCATATTCCAGCTCTCTATCCCATGCTTTCACACAGCCTTTCCACTGCTTTAAGGTGTGATTCTTTAAGTTAAGTTCACAATGGGTAATCGATGTATACCACACTTGATGTGGCACCCAGGTGAAGGAAGATTCAGGCACCAACTGGAGGAGTAACAAGAGCTTGGACAGTGCCTACTGTGGCCTTGATCTTGTCTTAGCTGAAAGCAACAAAACTGTCCACGTTTGCTAGCACAGGAGGCCTTTTTCTTGGATATACAAAGTAAAAACTGTTATTTCTTGTAAGCTGGAGTACCAGATACTAATTCTTCATGAAAATCACCCACTCTTCCACCAAATCTCACATCGTTTGTCATTTCTCTATCCCACTACAAAACACAATTTCTGACATTTTAAACAAAGTTTTGAAAAAACGAACTACCTTGGAGATAAAACCCATCTTAATTCTATCGTCTTGTGTTTTTGTTTTGTTTTGGGTTTGTTTTGTTTTGTTTTTTAAAGAAATGCTTGGTGGAAAGAGATTTTCTGGCATGCTGATTCTCTTCCTAGATGTGATGGACTTGCCAAAGGGAACAGAACTTGTATAAAACGACAGTCAATTAAACAACTTCTACGCGGTGCTCTTCATGGTATTTCCAGGGGATATTGATAACGAGAAATGCTGAAATATTTTATTTTTACTTAAAGAAAATCTGTCAACGACCTTCCCTGGACTTAAAACGTCCTTGACTCTTTTAAAGTCACAGTAAATTCCATAAGATGGGTTGCCAACTCTTACTACCCCATCAAAAATGATTGTACAAAGTCATGGAGACAACGTACAAGCTGATGACGAAAGGCAAGGTTTCATACTCACATGTCTGCATGCAGAGCCACAGCATTTACCTTTCTGCAAGTGGGCAACTTCGGAGAGCATCACACCACCAGTAACTGGATCCACAGAGGTCTGCTGGCCAGCCTTAAAGCAAAAACAACCTCAGCTCTGAGGAGTCTTCAGCTCTTTGAGGTTTCATGTTGCGAGAGAGTTTGATACCGTCCTTTTATAGCTGCTAAAATGAAACAGGGCTGCTTGCTGAGTCATGGTTAGATGTTTTTATAAAGAAATTATACTCGCTTATTCAGTAAGACTTAACAAATCAATAGATGGGGCAAGTTACAGGAGTGAGTGCGGCGGATCTACAGCTATCGTTCAGCTTCACAGTTCCCCGTCCGCTCCTCAGAGACGGAGCACGGTGTGCTGGGCAGCCGGAGATCTCGGTAGCCGCCGGCCAGCCCCGGCACCGGCCACGCTCTCACGGAGCGGGGCGGAGAGCTCTCGGCCGGGCTGGCCCCGGCGGGAGGAGCGGCAGCTTCGCAGGAGATGCCGCAGCATTCTCACATATCACACTTTTCTTTTTTCTTTTTTTTTTTTTTTTTTTTTTTTTTTTTTTTTTTTTTCCTCGCCACTGTTTCCTCTTGCCTTTCCAAATTACAGCTCTTGGACTTTTACTTGTATCCCTCCAGCCTCCACCCTACGAGACGCCCCGAGCATGCAAGCCCGGGGTCACCGAGCCACCGCTTCCAGCAGGGGAGCAATAAAGGCGGCGGGGAGCAAGAGGTGGCCTCTACACCCTCCCTGCTCCCACCCTCTGCTCCGAGGGTCACCCTTCCCTTGCCAAGGGCGGCCAGGGCTCGGCAAAGCGTCAAAGCAAGCCTGGACCCCAGCCCCGGTCACTGCTGCAGGACACCCCGGGGGAATGCTGAGGTCCGGGCCGCAGCGGAGTCACTTACCACATCTGCACGCGCTGCCGGGTGACTATCGGGTCATCTCTTCTGTAATGCAAACCACGCGCTCACGTATGACACCAAACCCGAACCTGGGAATTACACATATGCATACACATATAACAGAGATCCGAGAGCAGCAAGAGAGTTGTGGCTCGGGGAACGAGGCTGCGGGCAAAGTTTGCTGTGGGCAGCCTCGGTTCTGGGGCCACCAGCACTTCCCGGACTCACAGATCCGGTTACATCCCTGGAGGGAAACAGCGACCCGGCTCTAAGGTAACGGAGGCTCAGCCCCGGCACCGACCCATCTGTAGCTTCTCTGTGAGGGGCTGGCCTCCGTCTCCGGGCATTTGGGTGCTTTTTGGGATAGGAGTGGCTAACAGAGCTGTGCTCCCCATGAACACTGCACATCACCTGGAGCTACAGAGAGTAAGGACTCCTTAGGCGGGGTATGACAAGAAGTCAGCGCAGTGCAACCATTACTTGTGTCTTTTTGCCCACATATTTTTGTTACGACTTCCAATCGTACAATTACATAGTTTCTCTATATCTACTGCCTCAAACTGTTTGATCTGTGATTCCAGTGCTGGTTTTCAGAACAATCTCAGGCTGCACATGCTGTTCCTCAGGAAGGATCCTGTCTTTCAGATCACCTTCTCAAGCCTTTAGCCTCGGTCCCTACCTGTTTGGAAGCGTTTCTGGTTTCCCTGTCTGGGGCTTCTCAGAATTGACCCTGCTGCATCAGTTTTGCCACAGTCAGGTATCTCCAGAAGTTCAGACCGTGAACTGAGAGACACCTCAGACACCTTGGCAGAATCAAAGCCTTACTGATGGGCTCTATCACTGGGGCCCTTGTCCCCTAACATTTTGCTTAGGATTTTGTCCTTTTTCTCAAGTTACTGCCTCAAGGTCACCCAACTCCCTTTCTGGTTCTTCTCCCATTGCCTGTTCCAGAGTAGTGATCCCCTCTTTACTCCTGTATTTGATTTTTTTTCCTTCCCAAACATGATGGTTCTCAGGAAACAGTGCTGCTTATCAGATGTCCCTTTATTCCTCCTTCATGCTGAGTGTTGGTTCATTGCCTCAGCTGAAGAAGTCTTGCTTCTGTTCTCTCACACTGAAGTCCAGCCCTTGCTGGCTCTATGTGTAAATCAGACACTTTCCTCTCCCACAAACTCCAAGGCCAACAGGGACTGCAGACAACACTGGAATAAAGTTTTCTTCTCACAGGTTTCAGACCCAGACAGTCTGGAAAGACCCCAGAGCAGCCCAGAAGACAAATGGCAGATCAAGTTGTGCTTTACCCTGAATCTGAGCATTTCTAATGAAATGCAATAATCACAGAATTTAGTTGCACATATTCAGCAGGCATATCAAGACATATAGGTGCATGCCATGCATGGTTTGTTACAGCTTATGACTTGGCCAAAATAGGATACATTCTCACTAACTTGACCAAGGCTGCCTTCTCAATACACAGTGATCCTAGCACACTATCTTCCTGCCAAATATGTTGCTGTTCCAGAGGACTGCATCAAGTGGGTTTCAAGAGTTTAATTTTATTTATAAATTCATATAATGTTCTGTATGGTGCTTTGCAGGATCCAAAAATGTGTGCAAGTATTGATCATAATCTGGAATATTATTTTCTTTCTTTGGACTGTCTTTATTTGTTTGATGTATGCATCATCAGTCTTGTTCATAATTTATATAATTACTCCTTCAACCAGAGGTCACATTACATAAAATTATGTCCTTATCACTGATGTCTCGAAAAATAATCAAGGAAATCAGCAGTTAAATCAATGATACAGTCTTAGTTTACCTGACATTTACATCTTCATTTATGAGTGACCATGCAGGTTCACTTGTGCTGTTACCTATTTTGCCTTTGAGTACACAGTGACCTCAGTCATGTAAATCCTGATGTACCTCAATGGAAGAAGTGACCTGGCTTAGTGATGCTGCAGCTCCACAGTATGCCTTTGGACATCCTGCACCCAACTTCTGTGCATGCATCTACATCTAACAGCCATAGACACATGGGCTCTCAACTACTTCAAAATCTGTACCTTATCTATCAGATTTCTGAAATTAGTTTGAAAAAAAAAAAAAAAAAAGAAAAAGGTGATATTCAGAATAGGTAATGCAGCTGAGCTGAATGATGAACACAAGATTGAGAAGGCACCTGGTACAGGGAGTTTAGATAGAGTGTTGAATGACAGCTGCTTATTTTGTCCTCACAGATTGAGTTGGTGGATTATGCAGCTCAGCAGTTCTGGCCATAGCAACAAATAATGATTTTAGAAAATCTGTACATACTAAACTGTTAAAGACTGAAGGTATGTCAGGTTCCCAGCTTAGTAGCCTACTTTGTAGGGGGTGAGCTATATATTTCAGTTACCTGAATACAATAAAACCAGACACATTTTTGCAGATGTTGGTGCCACACTTGTAATCCTTGTAGGATTCTACTTCAGCAGCAATTTGACAAAATCTTCTTTTTCAATAAAAAACAAACCAAACCTAAAAATGTTTTTGTAAAAACAAGGTGTCAGTTTTATTAATTTATTCCAAACCAACAAACTCTCTGCTTTTTGAGAGAGTGAAAAAGGATTAGCAGGTAAAACCTCTACTGGTATATTTGGCTAGAAATATCTGCAAGTGTGAGAAAATTGCTTATTTTCAGACAATTAAACATGGTAGCTATGTTCTTGGGATACAGAGCAGACTTTGAGCAGTGGTGACTTTGCTTTTTAGGGACAGGAGGCCACAACCACATGAAAGCAGAATGTCCTGTCATAGGTTTTAGGTGATCTGGAAGACAGTACTTCAATAATAAGGTTTTTAAATCAAGTTCAGTGATTGAATTAAAGGTGGAGTGCCACCATAAGAATCTTAACCCTTTATTTTAGTGGAAAAATGTTGCTGGAATTTACTTTCATGTGGCAACACATCACTCTCTACAACTACCTGAAGGGAGGGTGTAGCCAGGTGGGGGTTGGTCTCTTTTCCCAGACGACTTTCAACAAGACAAGAGGGCACGGTCTTAAGTTGTGCCAGGGGAAGTTTAGGTTGGATATTAGAAAGAATTTCTTTATGGAGAGAGTGATCAAGCATTGGAATGGTCTGCCCAGGGAAGTAGTGGATTCTCCATCCCTGGAGATATTTAAAAAGAGACTGGATGTGGCACTCAGTGCCATGGTCTAGCAACCGCAACGGTGGTTCAAGGGTTGGACTCGATGATCTCTGAGGTCCCTTCCAACCCAGCCAATTCTATGATTCTATGATTCTATGAATACCTTCCACCAGGTTTGTGTGGCTACACATGATGAGATACTATTGAGGGGCCCACACAAAAGATTCTATTAGCTGTGGTATATCTGGAGACTTAGCAGATAGTAAACTTTTTGTTGCAGTTTACTGAGTGCCCTGGGATTATGGGAATTTTTCAGGAGACTGTGTGGAATTAAATCTTAAAATATTAAGTCTGTCTGAGAATACACCACCTTTACAGCATATTTTGGGAGCAATGGGAATGAGTACTGACTGTCAAGAAGTGTGAAGTTTGCGTAGTCTCTGTTTGGGCATGTTCGTGGAAATACCTCATCTTGTTTTGCCACTTGGTACCTCTGTACACAACCCACAGAACTGGCATTTGTAAGATCAGTAAGTAGTCCCAGAAAAGGTTCAGTAAATTCTTTGAACTGGCAGCCCAGGATGCCATTATTTCTCAGTGCTGATGGTACGGGTTATGCTCTCATTAGGTGTGCGGAGCTACGCTGTGATTAGTGCTTGTTTACAGTCTTCCCATACATGTGACTTAAAAGCCATAGCACTAAACCTTGGTACCTGCTTTTCACATGGTCCAATTGCTTTCCCCTTGTCTGGCAGCCCTTTCAACTCAGCAGTCCCTAAATAAGGACATGTTGACATGTTGCACATCATTCATCCCTTTTCTCTGGATGTTAGGAGAGTTCCAGCCCTGAGTAATAGGGGCTCTTCCCACAGTTTTGCAATTTACTTAGTAGAGCCTGTTCCTTTCTAGTGGCTGGCACTAATTTCCTTCTGTATTTTTTCCTGTATTCTGAGGAATATAAATCAGTATTTTTTTCAAATGATAGTTACAGACAGCCATCTGTGACAGACTTTTGGAGAATATGCAACGTGTCCCATTGAGCATCCTTTAATAGACTCTGCTTTTTGGTATGGTCTAACCTTTCTTTGAAGAGAATAAGAATTTTTTGTAAAATGTTTCTTAGTGAATCTTCTCACATTCTCAGCTGCCTAAGCTAGATAATAGAGTGAGCTGTGAGCCTAGCAGTAACATAAATTTTTAAGTCCAGAAAGGAAAAGAGCCTTTCATTTTATATGCTCTGATATATTAAAAAGCACATTGTACTGCTAAATGGAGCAAATCTACTTTTGATAAAGAAGCTGTGTTGTTATGTGTACCACTACATGTCATGGTGCCATTGGGGCATCCAATCACAGTAATGACAAAGCAATTAATGAGCATACTGTTGATGTAAACCCTGGCTTTGTTTAAGATTTACTATCTTTGCTACTACTTTGATTTCTCTCTTGGTGTTTCTCACATTTCTATTACACTTTTAGCCAGAGTTCTGTGATTATGAAACCCCAATGCCTGCTAATACTGTTAATAATATATCATGATATAAAGCAATCCTGGTAAAAATGAGAATCAGCTAAAAAATAATCTCAAGATTTCTAATTATATAGATATAAATCTTCTGTGCATGTCTTCACTAATGATAGGCTGTCCAGTGCCTGCAATGCATTAAGGCCAAGGAAACTGGGAAAGGGGAGCAGTCTGAAATACTCATCAGCATCTGGGAGATCTCAGGAATCTGAGGAACTGTTGTAGTGTCACATTCTCCTTCACAGTGACAACCACTGTGATTTTTACAGCAAGCAAGTAAAGGAAAGAGCATAATGGAGAGACTGGCATTAAGTACCTGCTTACTCACTGCTGGGCCCTTTCCCTTTCCTTCTTTTTCTTGTGTTAGGTAAGCTTAGCTCCTTTGTCACTTAAATTCATGTGCATTCATGATCCTTAACTGTTAATAGGAATAATAATTTTTAGATCAGAGAGTAGCTAATGAATCAGAAGCACTCATTCAACAGCTGTGATTGCAGTCATTTGCTGTTATGTATGGTATGTACAGGTATCAACATACAAAAGTATAGTACCAGTATCAGCTAATTGAAACACTGGGTACTGTAGCATTTCATGTGAAAGGGCTGAGTTGCCTTACCCTGTGTTTTTCTCCTAAGATTCATTGCTTCTTCTCTAGCACACAGGGAGCATGCCCATTGCAAGGATTAGCAGTAACATTGCAGGGATTTGGCTATTTTGTTTGTACAGGGAATACAGGAATGTAAAAGGCTCCACTTAGGTAGACTGTCTCTTTATTCTGCAAGTTGCATGAAGATTATGGCCTCTCACAGGAGAAAAAGAGCAGATCATAATCTTCTAAGATGATTTTTTTACGGACTGTAAATGAGAAGAAAAATTAAGTATTTGGGAGCAGTTGTTGAAGATTTGCATTTATCACATAGTCTTAGCTCCAGTAGGGAAAAGATACAGCACTTTGTAGGCTTTATAGACTTTCCTAAGGCAAAAGAAATTAAGCTAATAATTTAAAGTAATTAAAAATTAAGATAAAAATAAGCTAATTCTGTCTACTTCAAAAGAGCATAATTTTATTTTCTTTTTATCTGTGATGTGATGTAGCAGACAACATACAACAGTGCTCATGAAATACATGGGCAAATAAAGAAAAATACATTTGTATTTATGATACAGGGGGATTCTGTCAGGACTGGTTTCTGACAAGCTGGAAAGATCATTTAGTGGTGCATATATTAGAGATGTAGTCCACGTAACCTAGAATCTTTTGGTTGAAGCCACCCTGCTGGTGCCTACAGAGATTAAACACGTTTGTCCACAAATTCCTTTCAGCCCTGCGAGTCAGGATGAGGTAGTATCCTATCACACCTCTGGACTGAATGTTTATTTTTTCTATCATATCCTATGGACACTGAGATATATATCTCTATCAGTAGTTCAAGGGGTGATGGTACTGGTGGAAACTCCAGTAAAGAAGGGAATTTCTATCATGTATTTATCTCAAACCAATTCTAGAAACCACCTCCCATTACCATATAGCAGAAATTCCCAATTATTTGGATGAAGACACTTGGTGAGCAAGATGACAGAGTTTGCTACAGGAATGCAGGTGAATTAGCTAATTTCAGTGGTAGGAATGTGCTGGGGAAAGTGCCAAGAGGGTTTTGTTCTGTATAAACAGGGTTTTGTTCTGTATGTCCCATATATGGGACATGTACAGATCTTGCTGGTGAACCTGTTTGGCATCTGGAAGGAGCAGAAGTAATTGTCCTGTTGTTGACACAAAAGCCTTAATGTCCTGAGCAGCCTCACCTGTGTCTGCACCCACACCCCTTCCAGAGGGTCCAGGGCTCGGCTGAAGCTCAGCCCAGAGCTTTCATTCTCTGTCCCAGCTGTGTGTAGGTTTGGTGGTTTTCAAAGCATCACTGTTGTTTCCCCACCTGGCTATAGGTCCTGTTGATCCAAATTCTGACCTCCTGTCTTGACCTTGGACCTGTTCCACCAGCAAAGCCCTGCACCAGTTTCTGGCCCATCCAGCTCCCTGGCTGGGGTGTTGGGATGGGCTTTGGCTGTGAGACCCTGTTCTGCTGCATCCAGAAGAGGCTCCTCATTCCCCAGGGAGTGCCCGACCAGGTATTGCTAGAAAGCAGGTCTGTCTGTAGTCCTGAAACACTTGGAAGCAGGTTATTTGTTGAATACACAGGAATTTCTCAGCAGGACAGCAATGGAACTAATCCTGTTCTAAAGTAACAACATACTTCCTCTATTAAGGATGTGATTACTGGCCTTCCTTATTTCTGATTTTTATTTTTTATTTCAAGGGGTAGAGTATGTGTATTGGTATCACTATTTCAGGAGAGAAGGATTTGGGAGCAAAGTATTTTTTAACTGTATTTTATTATCATAAATAACTAACTGAACTGAGAGCTCACTTCTCCTGCAACAGCAAAGATGGCAAACTATGACTGCCTCATGGCTGCTGGGTGATTTATGAAAAAGAATCTGCTAAACCAAGGCAAAAAACATTATGGTTGGTACTTAAACCCCAACAAAAGCCTAAAACTTTTTCTCAGCTGCTGCTTCCAGCAGTACATTTTGACAGAGTAGCACAATTTGTGCACATTGCTTTAACACTGCAGACAATTTTCTGCTTTGAACATGTGAGTCCCCCAACTGATTGTAGGGAGAAAGCTCTTTTTCAGTGGGATTGAGCTCTCTTAAAAGATTGCCTTCCCCTCGCTGTAACTCTGATGCCCTTATTCAAGATCAAAAAAAAAAAAAAAAAAAAAAGAAAAGCTTGGATGATGTTTAAAACAGGACAGTTGTTATGTAAGAGCTGCTGCTGAGTGTGGTAGGCACAAAGCTGTCCTGAGGCCTGAGGGTCTTTGCCTCTCATCCAGGGGGCATGCCATGCTGCTCCTGTCACACTGTGGGGATGCTGCTGCCAGCCCTGGTTAGAGACTACAGCTACTCTTGAGTCATCCTTCCTTTAATATTTCCAGCATTTTTTACATACCTCTTTTTAGGGGAGCGATCTCACTTTTGAAGCCTTAGAAATTTGGAAATGATGCACACAGCCTTTCTTGTAGTTCTTTACTCTGCTCTATGCCAAACACTTGTGTGTGTACTGCTGTATGTTGAGCACAGTTTTTGTTCCATGCTTGTTTTTATGGCTTAGCAGAGCACCATAAACAATATCTTCATATGATCTATATTGATTATGATAAGGATTAACTAAATAAAATTTTTATTGCTTGCACCTGAGAATATTCTACTAGAGGAAAATGTAACTCATTGATTGTTTTTTAATTTACTCAAACTGAAAAGAGAACTTTGTTTTACTTTGCTCTTCAGAAACAGAGCTCAGTGAAGAGCTTTATTGTCTACAGATTCCTTCTACTATTTATTTGGTAATGCTTTTAGTGCCTTCCCATTTGCTTTTGTAGGTAACTTCTGAGATGTAGGATCTAAAATATACCTCTTCTCTGAATTTTACCCATGTCTGGCAAGAGCTCTACAGAGCAGTTAAAAAAACCCAGCAACCCACCACAATAATAAAAATTGCTGTTATCCTGGATAACCAAGTGTTCCTTCCTTCTCACCTATTCAGTCTGTGGTTTGGATCCTTGTCTCTAGAGAGCTTTTCCCTGTTTGCTCATTGCCTTCAGGATGATAAGCCACCTGCATGACTGCATCAGTGAAATTCACTTAGGTCTTGCTCAAAGGGATCAATATTTGCCAGCAGAGCATGGATTTCATGTGAATGCTGCCAGCTTGACACAGATACTTTTTTTTTTCCTTGGGGTTGTGCTCCAGGGTAGTGTGCATCATGAGCTCTGTTGCTGTGCATATGAAAAAAAAATGGATAGCTTCGTATAGCCATAGTATTGCATAACAACAGAATAGGAAATAATCTTTAACTGCAAAAATAATGTTTTTCCCAAGAAGCACAAAGTCTATGCTTAACCTTTTTCCTACCTTTCCAACTGCTTGTGCCTGTTGGTAGCTCATTAACAGAGACTTCAGACCCTAGAGAACAGTTTAAGATACCAAAGAGCAATGTTACATTTGTATTGCATTTATAACTAATCTGAGGCCTTTCTTCTTTTTTTATTCTGTTATTAAAAGCAAGCGACAAAATCAAGTAAATAAAAATGTCACTTTACACTGCAAGGAATCATGAAAAAACTAATAAGGGTTAAGAAGACAATAGCTGTTTATTTCTGTTTTCCCAGTTATTAAGAACAAAGCACCTACCTACAACATCCAGTGTGACTTCTCTAAAATTCCCCTTATAGGACCTAATTTCAGCTCTTCAAAGACATCAACTTATATTAAGTGTAGCACAGCAGGGTACACAGATTCTGGTCTGGGATTCCAATGATTTCTTTGGATGTGTCATTCCTTGGATTCTGCCCCTCTTGCTTTATGACAGTAACACTTCCCCATAACAAAAAAAGTTACAGGACAATTAAATTTGGTGATCCACATGGCTTTTCACCTACAGTCAGTTCTGTAGCTAAGCACTGTTGTGTGATAATGTTGTTTGATAATGCAAGATTGCTCATAAATGGTGAGGTGTATATTTTATTGTTTGTTTAGAGAGCATGTGCTTGTAAAATATCCCTGGAGCATTCAAAAAACACTCTCCAAAATTACTTAATATCTATTGATGATGGTCCAAAAGACAGTCTAGCAGAGCTGAGTTTGCAATAATCCTGACTGCACATGGCTTAACTTTGTGAGAATCTGAACTCATAGAAATCTTGGATTATGCAAGTGTTTATATGTGTCCTTTTTGTAAAGGGTAAATATATTTTGCTCTTTAGTGTGAACTTTGACCTGAATTATAATTACAGTCATAAACATTAGCTGTGACTAAAACAGGGTTAGTCAATGAACTGTTTCATTGTCTTCCTTGATGCTGTGCCTAGTCCATGTTTGTGGAACAATGGCTTATTTGATGCTCTTGGGTTTGTGTGTTACCAACTAAAGGTATTTACAGTTTTAAAAAAAATGACTCTTATTTACACTAAGAAATGTGTGGACCTGAGCTTGCTGACCTCCTGTGCAGGCAGGTATGGCAAGCATGAGGCAGATTTCACGTTTTATGACATTTTGGCTCCTGCTGTGCAGTGAATGGGGCAAAGGCTTAGTAGAGCATTTCCAGAATCTGTTCCCTGAAGTCTTGAATTGTGTGAGCCTTTTGAGAGCTGGAAGCTCTTAACTAGGTCACTTGTCTCTGTGTAAACTGCAGGTCACCTCCAGCCCAGAGAGCAGCCTTGTTATTATTTAATCTGGTGGGATGGGGTCTGTGTGGGTGAGCTGTGAACCTCAGACTTCCACAGAGATGGAAAGGAAAAGCTCCCAGCAATGTGTCACCCATCCTGCTGGGAGCTGGGGAGGGCAGGGATTAGACAGGTTTTGGTGCAATGAGGTGGGAAGGTCATGTTAAGAAGTCATCAATATCACATTTGCTCTGTCACAGGAAATGAAACTTTCAAATCTAAACTTCATCCTCATTTTGGCTGAAAGCTTGGTGCTTATGGAATATGTGTCCGGGCAGCACAGTCACACAGGGACTGAGGCCTACACACACCCACCTTGGGGTAAGGCAAAGTGTCTTTTACAAGGAAAAAATCCCTGTTGGACTTATGCTTTGTAGAAGGGGAGAAAAGGTTGATTGTCTGACAACACATGTGAGTGTTTGAGGTGACTGAATTAAGGAGAAATAGAATACCCTTGGGTTTGATTTGCTTGTTTATTGTGTACTCAGTGACTTGAGTGGAAGGGACTGACCTTCCCAAGCAATCCTTCCTCTTCCTAGGGAAAGGGAACTCTTGCATCCATGGAGGCACTTGGAACAATGCAGTTGCAGTTCTCCTGTACCAAGGTTTGGGATAGAGGCAATCATGGAGCTTTTTGACTGGATTTTTAATTCATACCAAGAAGGTACTTGAAAAATATCACAAGTGTTAAAAATCTAAAGGATGCAATCTACCAATTTAGAAAAGATTAAAAGAAATGGATATCCTTCCATATGAAAGGTAATGATTAAAAACTTCCTTGAATGCCTTCCAGAACTGGACTGTATTTTTTACTTCTGCTCAGCTCCAGGAAAAACAAACTTGGATGACTAGCTTAGCATTTCTTTAGGCCTGGGATTTAGAATACTTCTGTTTAGGTTAACACTGGTGATGTTAATCTACATATGCTAAACTAAAACATAAAGAAGGTGTTATTACTTTCTGATTAAAAAAAAAGTCAAAATCCAGTCTTTGTTTAAAGTTTTCTAGATCTGGCAGCAAAACTACTTCATGGGATAGAAACAGAGTTGCTGCCTTTAAACTGTATTTTACCTGAATTGCCAGTCCAAGTAGAGTTGATCTTGTAGACTGGCATCTGGCAAAGCAAAAGGTCTGGGCTAAATGATCATCTCTAGACTTAATGTGTAAGGACTTTATAAATTAATATGGTTTTAAGCAGGAATTTATGGTCAGGGCAAGTGATATTTTAAAGCATCAGAGGGACATATATATTCAAACATACATATGTATTCAAACATATATATCTTGAGAGCAATGTGTGGAATTACTCATTCCATACTTAGACATCTGCACTGTAGGTATCTGTATCTGAGCTGCCAGTTACTCTGCCAGTTTATAGTAATTGTATTCTTCTAAAGTACAATTAATCTCTCTAAAATGTCTCTTGCAGTAAAGTTATTTATGCTTTTGAAGTACTTGCTATAGACTGATTTTTGTCCTACTTTAGGTGTGGTTTTTTGAGATCATTCAGGGAGATGCCATTCCACCAGTCTCCTCCCTCCTATTGTGTGCAAAGTACTGACAGGATAATTTATGTGTGCTGGACATTTAAAAGTACAGTCCTTGGCTGCTGTCATTATAGTTTAACATAAAAATGAAAGCACTTGGTCCCCTGTGTTACCAGGGAACTGTTGGACAGAAGTGTTTCAGCTGGACATTGAGCCTTAGAATGAGAGCATAAGTTATTTCAAAATAAAAATCAACTCTTTAGCAGGTGATATTTTTTGCATTTAAATTTTCTTGTTTAGTAGATGTTCATCAGCCCAATTTGTTAATTGGTTTCTCATGCATCTGTAGCTTGGCAGTGGAAATGTGTCTGGAAGACAGGGACTGGGTAGGAGTGCCTGAGCCTGGTGGATGATCTCAGGAGTGGCAATGCTGTCCATGAAGGATAGGATTAGGAACAACTAGTGGGAGAGCACAGGAATGATCATTCAAGGCTTGCATCATGAGGCGAGGGG
This sequence comes from Calypte anna, assembly GCF_003957555.1. Taxonomy (NCBI): domain Eukaryota; kingdom Metazoa; phylum Chordata; class Aves; order Apodiformes; family Trochilidae; genus Calypte; species Calypte anna. The sequence goes on along the minus strand of NC_044254.1, from coordinate 8,402,588 downwards.
CTAAAAATAGGTAGGAAGGGAGGAGTCACAGTGGAAGAAGCAATATGTTAACCTGTCAAAGTCTATAAGGAGAGATTTTAAAATACAATGGCAAATACAGCTCTGCAAAGTAAGATTTCTCCCTCTGTGTGGGAGGTTTCCATGCTATGTTGAAACACCATTTGAGCTGAGTGAAATTATAGCCTGGTTACTGGGAGTGTGGAGGGGCACTGCTGGGTTGTGTTGATGAGGCTGATAGGAGATGGAGGAGGAATGTCATGATTTAAATGTACTCATTCATGGGAGTCATAACCCAGCTTGTGAGCTGCATGACTAGGACTTCAGAATGGTTGCATGAAAATAAAAGAGAGAGAAAGTAATGATTCAGCTCTAATTTATGCTAGTTTTATGGTAGTAAGTCAGCTGGCAGCAGTAGAATTAGTCCTGAAGTTTTGTGATGTAAGTACAGAACTAAGAATAGTTTTTGTGCTTGAAATTTGGCCTTCCATACTCCATTAATTTGTATCACAAAGTCTACATTATTCAGGCACGAATTGTTTCATATTTAATATCACATTACATATGTCCCTTGATGAACAAAGGACTGTAATGTAATTGGGTTCAACCATCAGGTTAAACCCTCAAGAGAACAGAGTTCAAGCTGTTAATAAATTGCTGCAGAATCCCAACATAAAATTGAAGGTTGGGAATTCCATCTGTTGTTTTAATAGAGATAGAGAATTATTACTTAAATATTTTAGAAAGGCTTGGCTGAGTAATAACCAAAGAGATGGGGTAGGACAGTATTTGCAAGCCTCTGAGCTACTGACTCACTGTGATGGCATAAGACACGTAACAGGGATCTATAAAAAAAAAAAAAAAAAAAAGCCAACAAGCCAAACCTTCAGTTTTTCTCTTCTCAGTCTACTTTCAAGCTTCCCCCAAACCTCTTCATTCTGGAAAGAGACTTAACATTAAAAAGATATGAAGCTGACATGGCCTCAACTGCATTTATGGAGGCATTATGGCTATAATATTGCAGGGTCCAACATTTTGCTGAGTGCCTCTGGTCTGAAACATCTTGCTCTGAAGAGTTATTCAACCCAGTTTTACCAGATGGTGTTGGTGTCACTGGCCATGGAATGAAGAAAAGTGATGACTGACTTCTCTGAAGCTGAGTGGTAGGAACTGGATAGAGAAGCAAGGAATAATTGGTTGAGCAAGATGAAATACTTACGGAACAAGAGAAGATAAAATGAATTTCATTAGAGAACATTAAATTTGGGCATTTCTCTTATTCTCGGAATGATTTAAGACTAAATTTGTGCACAATTCAGCTCTTAAAAAGAGTTCAGAACTGCTTAGATATGCAATTCAGAAACTAGAGATACAGCCTGTAGAGATGTAGATTGGGTGAAGACTCAGAGGCAGATGATATTCTTTTCCGCAAGACTTTCTTTGTGGGATGCTGTCGCAGAAGTAATTGGAGTGCTCTTCTGAGGCAGTGGTGAATGCTGACCTCCTTTACTCCTGTTAAACTTCCCTTTTTGGTGGCAGCACCAGCTGCCCAACAGCTTGGCCAGAAGACTGAAGGAATCTTGGCTCTGATGGTCAAAAGCATTTTACCTTTTTGGCTGTGACCAGCGTGCCTTTGCTTACTGCTGGATTAAAACCCAGGAAGGCAGCAGAGAAAATTATCTATCAAGACTTTGAATGCAAAGCTTCATTATGAAATGTAAGTCTGCTTCCTAGGTGAGAGGGTGTCAAAATTTCTTTCAATTAAAATCAAATCCATGTTTCTATGCCAGGATGTACAACACTTTTGCATAACAGAAGTCTTCTTTGTTGAAGTATATTAAAAAACTTAGCAGTGTGAGGTTTAAAAATACATCATATTGAATTTTTTAAAACCACCACGTTTTTGTAACTGGGTCATCTATCTGTTAATTCATATCCCTTATTGCTGAGAGATATTAATATAGATATATTTTCATATCATTAATCTCTGTAATATGAATCTTTTTGCTTCTAAAATAAAATCCATTAAGCATTTGTTGCTTCATACAAAAATACAATAATCTGATAGACTGATTAGATGTTACTTAATCTGATAATGGTGCACCAATGGGTAGGGGAAGACTGTTAAATAAATATGTAGGAATTGCTCTATTAAACAGCAATCAATTTATGCTCTTGAATCTGTCCTTAAACAGAACTCCGGCTTCCTTGGCAGCATTTTTAGGAACAGATTAATGAAATCTGGGGAAGAATTTGCATATTCAAATTATACATGCAATTACTTCTTTAGTCGCAGCAGATGTTGGTGATCATGCAACCGCCTTCAGATTTTTGCCAAAATGTAGACGTATCCTGTTGCATTTGGTCAGTTAATACACATATCTGCAGCTCCTCATGCCCAGAGGGGATGGACAAGGATGGCAAAGAAATTCAACACAGAGGCAGTGCTGTTGGGATTGTGGTCCACAGGCAACTTCCCCCACCTTGCCTGGGCAGGCTGTTAAACTGTGGAAGCAGAACCTTTCTCCCTTGTGTGCTTATGAAAGTGCTGATACACCTAAACTCCACCTCTGAGTCCCAGGAGCTTGTAAAAATGGAACAAAAAGAAATGGAGAAAAAAATTGCCATCACTCCTGGTGATGTGCTGGCTTAGGAAGGGCAAGCAAGGCTGGGGAAGAAGTGGGAAATGGAGCAGAAGTGGGAAATGGGATGCAGGGCTGGCAAGGGTGCAATGGGCTGCAGAACATCCATGAGCATGGAGGCTCTGGAGGAGAAGTATCACAGCTTTTTTTTTTTTTTTTTTTTGCCATGCTGGAGAAGTGATCCTAAACCAGAAGCTCTGAGCAGTGTCAGGGCAATTTTTGGTTGCAGCTGTAACTTGCAGTCTTTGCAGAGAGAAGTGGTATTTTTTACCATGGGTGGTACCATTCCTTTGATAAAAGTCTGGGTGAATTTTTTCACGTGGCTTCAGGTTTTCTACAGAAAACAGAGCCTGTGTGTCCATATGCATTGCTGTACCTTCCCAGAGTCACTTGTGGGACCAGTGATGGCCACAACTGCAGAATGTGCATCCTATGCTACCTCTGCACTAAATTGGATTTGCTTCAGTGGAGTTGCTCCAATTTATGCCTGAACAGAATTAGGCCTTCTACATGGTTTGGATTCAAATTATTGCTTGTCACAGCCACTGTGCAAAGTCATCTGATGTTAACTCATTGGAGTGCTGTGGATTGTCTGTGCTCTCATCTTCTCTTTTACTGTCAAAGAAATATTCCAAACTGAAATGTATCCAGAGCTCATGCAAAGCAGCTCCAGTCTCCTTTTTCTGCAACTCAGAGGACATGAAAAATCTTTTGTAGTGCATACAGTGACCAGAAACTAAGTTGTGAATGGGGTATGAATGAAAAGAATGTTAAAATAACTCTGTGCCAATGAAATAGTTTATAAAATCTTCTTGTAAGGATATGCATGTGGCCAGCTAGCAGGAATGACTGTGTTTTAGGCAGCTGGAAAACATTAGTATTTATTAAGTGTTTTCAATTGATTAAGTGCAGCCTGTCTGTAAATATCTCTTACCTTTTTTTTTTTTCCTTCTTTTTTTATTCTCTCCCATCATTTGTGGGTGAGTGCATGTCTTAGAAAATGATAATGCACTGTGATTTGTTTTACAAATCTCGAAGAGCTTTCTGTAGAAGGCAAGGTGGGATCTGAAATAGGGTTTGAACTTAGGGATTGCAGACCCTATTTATGACCCCTAAGTACATATGTGGATATCATTCAGTATGAGAAAAATGTGATTTTATGATTTATCACCATATACTTTGAATAGTTTTTCTAAAAAGTGCTGAATAACTCAATTGGAAAGATTGCTTTGTTTTTTCTTCATTTCAGGGGGTTTAGTAACAGTTATGTACATAAAACTCAGGCTTTTAAAAGTTTAAAAATTCAAGAGAATTTTTGTATGTGAGTCTTTTCAGACCTTACTTGTGTTTGCAATATCATTCACATGCCCCTGGCGTGCTTCAAGGGACAGTTGCTGGACTCTCATAAGAATAGGATCATTTTAAATGGACAAAGACATGTCAAAAATATATTTTCTTATTTCATAATAGAATAATTTGATTTGTGCAACAATGAAAAATATACATACTAGAATACATTGCTGGCTAAAGGAAAAAAAGTGTTTTTTTTGTTTTTTTCTTCAATTGTCTCAGTAAAGATGTATGTTATTGTGGTCCAATAATTTTAGTATATTTTTCTCTGACATGGACAAGAAAATGGAGATTTCAGAAAACCTTCTCATGCCCCTTTTGCCCTTTATTTCAGCAATGTGGTTTTGTGGTTTGACCAGGTAGTTAAACCATGCCACTAATCTGACCTGAACTGTTGTGAAATGGATGGCCTTTGAAAAGTAATTTCAAAAGAAACCAATCTTTGTTTCTGAAAATTATCTGCTGGTGTTAGAGCTTTGTGGTGGCTGATCAGTTTTTGTGAAGAGCTTCCATGTCACTCATGAGAGCACACGGTAGAGATGTCTAGAGCTCAGTAAATAGCTCACAAAATCTAGAGTGTGATATTTTAGAAATGATGCTCTAAAAATGCTCTCGTGAACCTTGTCATATGTGATGGGGGTAAAATGTCAGTGGGACCATGGCTGGGATGAATATCTAGTTTTATTTACTCAGTTTAAAGCTTCTTTTGAATGTGTTGGCTGGTAGATCCTCTGTGTCTAAAGAAAGTACTAGTGAGTAGGATCCTGTATTTTGGTAGTTAATGCTCATTTACAGCTTATCTTTTCCTCGTCTCAATGACTCTCACAAGCCATTCTGTTATTGATCTTGGGATTTCATAGAGCAGTTTGTTATCCAGAATTAACTAGTTCTGAGTTAGACTCAAGTCAGGGTGCTGTGGCTTTATGTATCAAGCTTCTTGAATCCCCACCAAAGCTCACACAGAATCATTGCCACTGTTGGGAAAAGAGAACTGAGAAGCTAAGCTCCACTTTATTATCTCCAGGCCCCTGTAGATGCCTATTTTCTTCAGTAAACATTGAACTTTAAGGGCTGTAGTCTTTTTTTAAATTATTGAACACTTTAAGATCTGGAATACTCTAGCGGAATTGAAGAGTTGCACCTGGAGTTGAATTGGAGACTCAAACCAAGACAGATCAAAGCTAAGGTAACTTTTGCTGCTGTAAAAAACCCTTGATCTTTGTGACCTTCCCACAGAGGTGATGAAGTAAATGAATACTTTCAAAAGTGCCCACACTTCTGCTTCTCTGTTTTCTAGACATGTGCTGAGCAATTAATTACCTGTAAAGGTGGGCAACCAAGCACCTTGAAAAACCAGAAGCTACATGCCTGCCTGTACTTCCATTCTCCACCTGTAAAATGAAAATAATCTAGTATTGAAAAAATCTGTTCTGCAGGTCTGGAACTAGTGAGCTTTTAAGCTTTTGAAGCATCTAAACTAATTTGTCCGGTGGAAGAAGGGAAGAGGGAACAGGGAGCTATGCCTTTTAGGTAGACACTACAGGGCTGTGGGTTTTTTTGTTAGGAAAAGTAAATAAGGTTCAGAAGTCAATATTCTTTTAGAAGGTGTTGTCCCCATACCATCTGGGATTAATACATGCTACAGAATGATTCATAAAACTGCACGGAAATTATACATATTTATCCAATACCTCTGGCTCTTAGCATTATTCATAAAAACCTAAGTGCTTTGCTTCCTTTGAAATAGAGACTTGAGAGTGTACAGGGTGGGGTTCCCTGCTTCTGGTTAGCATCTCATCTGCTCTAGGAGTGGACAGGGAGCTTTTTCATTTTTCCTGTGTCCCTGGAGAAGAGTAGGTCAGTCTAACTCCCTGTTATCCTGGCTACCAGATGCCCTATACATATAAAGCCATAAACAATGATTTTTTCTGCTAAAACTGATCTTGGATGAGCTGAAGACCAACTATGCAAAAAAGTTTGGTACTTACTATATAAAAATGTAAAACACCAGCACTAGAATTCTTCTGGGACAAGTGTTAAACCCGTTGACACTACAACAAATGCTACTGAAACAAGCAACTCCAAAACAAAACTCAGTGTTTTAAGGCAAAACAAGCCCTGGGCTAAAGCAAGTGGAGCCTCAGCATTCATTATACATTACAGGATGCTTATTCCTATAGCTACAGGTGATCTAGGTACTCCATAGCAACAACCTTGAATCATTTTTATTAAGTATTGTACCATTAAAAAAATAAGAGTTGCAGGGGTTCTTCAAACACAATTTTAATAGCTGTCAGACTACTAGGATTTTGGAAACTGAACTTTATTTTAATACTTAGATACTCTGTGGAAAATTTTTAGCAGAAAACTTCTGGTCTAAACTCCTTCTCCCCACCTTCTCCCAGGGGAAAGAGGGGGTTACCTACAATGGTTTTCTGTGTGGGTCAGATGCCAGCTCAAACATCTGCACTGCACCACGGGCACCTTTCAGCAAGAGCAGCCAAACCCTGAGCACTGAAGGGAATGGCTGCACAGCCTGCTGGTGACATTCCTGATAGGAAACTTGCATGAGAACTTACCAAACTTGTCTGAATTAGGGATTTATATGGGAAATCCCTATTAAAACCAGGAAGCTAGTGACAATATTCTGGGAAAAATCCCTACTTTTCTTGCTGTCAATTTAAAAACACTTTACAGGACCAGTTATGATTCTAATGCGAATTAAGTGGTATTGAGCACCCTTTGTTGATAGACTAACTTCCCATGTCTGTTTTACTGAGGCTAACACTCACATTCAAGACCCAAAGTTACATACAGCCTGACATGACAGTTTTCTGGTACCCAGTGACAATCCAGAAACTGCCCTCGGGGTAGCTCTGTGATCCTGAGTGGTTTGGTCACTCATCTGGGATGTACAAAACTGACTGCGACGTTTCTGCCACGGAACAAAAATAAATGGAAAAACTTCAAGTCCTCTCATGAAACAGAGTTATTTTCTGCTTTGTTATGCTATCTGCTGAGCTTGTCCTCCTTCATTTGGAAAACATGGATTGCTCTGCAGCTGGGAATTGAACTGAACGTGGCACAGGTCCATGTTGGAAGAGCGCTGTATCCACCCTGGTAGCTGTGGCAAGCACTCTTTCTTGTGAATTAATCTAGACTCAGGAGACTAATTTGGAGACTCAGAACAAGTAATTGTGCATCTGCAGAATAGCAAAGCTGAGGGCAGCTTGTTGCATTAGCACATGTTTGGTTTTAGTATGTACAAAATGAGGCTGAAGCAAGTGAATGTACCTGCAAGGTCAGAACCAAGATCATGGTGCTAGGCTGTAAGAAGACATTGCATAACAGTGATATTAGAGAGGGATTTTTATCTGCCCCAAAGCTTGGGAACAACTGCTGGAGCTGTGCTGCTTCTGAAAACGCAGCACCTTCACCCATCAATGCTGGTGGCAGTGATTGTCCTGGATGCAAGGGTTGCCTCTGTCTTACTCTTCTCTTCAGAGGTTTTGGTGAGTGGGGAAAACCTACATTTGGAGCTGGTTTCTGTCATGGAGGAAGTGAGGCCATTCTCTTTTCCAACTTAATTACTGCTCTGTTCACTTCTCATCCTGTTTTGGAGTTAAACTGCTGGGCAACTGGGTAGATGCAGGCACAGATTTTAAGTATATTGAATATGTAGAGAACAGCACAGCAGCAGCTGCAGGGAGCAATGCCCAGAGCCCAGGCCACCAAGCAGCGATCCAGAGCATCTGCTCCGTGCCTCCCCCAAGCACCAGCACTGCTCTGCTGCAGCTCCATGGTATTGGGAACAAATGGCTCTTTTCGTTGACTGAGGGGCTGATGATGCTTGCAGAAAGCCATGCCTGGCCTGGGGGTGACTGCAGTGACCCAGCATTGCTCTGAAAGAGGATGTTTGTGCCAGCATCTGATCCTTCTCCTTAGTGCATGCCTGCTTGCTTGAGGCCAGATGCTTCACTATGCTCGTACACCCTGCTTGGGAAAATGTAATTCAATGTCTGTGTGGTGAAAGCAAATGTCTGAGCATAAAGATGAGAGTGGCTGCAGCTCTTCCTCCAAGTGAGCAGACCAAATGGTCTCAAAATCTATAAATCTTGTTTTAGTAGAGCACAAAATAAGGTGCTCTTTGAACAGGAGTTCAACTGCTGCATCAGACACATCATAATTTCAATGTTTTATAAAGAAATCTCTGACTACAGTGGCCTTATCTCAGCCTGCAGTTCCGAGTTGCAGTCCCTTCTACATCCTCTGGAAAACTTTCCCTCACCTCAAAGTTGGAGTTGCTGGAGTGGCCCTTTGCCAGAGGTGATCCTACTCCTCCTCTGCCAGCTCTGAAAATTACCTCACCATCTGTGGGCTGGTTCAGACCAATGAATTAGCAGAAAACTAATCTGGGAACCTTTATAACTTCTTCCAGATGAACGCATTCACTTATTGCTAGGAAAGGTGTAATTTCCCCTATTTATGGTCTCATCTTCATGGAGCCCACAGTGACAACGCAAATGCAAAAATCTTTTGCAGGATTTGAAATGTTGATTATATTGGTATTATATAGGACATGGGGGACCTAAGAGTCATTTGGCATTGACTTCATATTGGCATATTTTTATTCGCATTTTTCTATTTATGATTATTTAGGAACAGGATCAGGAAATGGATATTGAAACATTGCTTGCCAAAAGCAAAGATGACTGAAACAGATGATGTGATTCCTTAGAGTAATTTTGTACAACCAGAGAAAGGAGGGAGTAAAGGAGAAAACCAGTTTACATGTCAGTTCTGTGAACTTCAGGATAGAAATGCCAGAATATACAATGAGAAACAAGCTTAAACAGCAATATTTCTTTATTGTGAAAAGTGATGATAAACTTGATTACAAAGATGATGAGAAATTCTGCAGTGTAAAAGATCACAGTCCAGAGTTACCAGGTTCACGGGACAGAAATCATAACTGAAACTGGATGTCAGAATCAGACACTTTGGCTCCACAGAAAAAAACTGGGCAAGAGTATAGATTTTTTCATCCAAATACCATGGCTCCACTCCCTGACTCTGGGAAAAACATGTACAAGAGCTTGGTTATTGTTTTCCCTGAAGATGTATTGAACAGTTTGGTAAAGTGCAAGAAATTGCATTTACTTATTAGGGTATTTAGAATAGGGTAGAGTGATGGGTGAATGACAGGCTATAGGTCTGGAATGGCCTCTTCAATCACTGCTGCCCTAACCCAAGCAGCTACACTGTCAGCATTCTTTCATAATTTACTGTACAGCTAGTTAGATTTCTGCTTGCTTTTGCCCCTATTAATATCTTGTTTCAAAAATTTTCTGATAAGAAAGCATATTTCCTCTTTAAACCTCTAGGAAGAGTTGCTTTTTTTTTTTTTAAAGCCAGTTGTTTGCATTGCTGGCATTATAACATAGGTTAATAACCTCTGCTGGTAGCAGCTTCCAGGATAGTTAGGAAACTGGTATCTGCTCTTGCAGCTTGTTTGCCTAAACTGGACTGACCCACTTGGCTCTTTCATTGGGAATCATCTCACCTGGAGTGAAATTTTTTACCCACGTCAGTGTTGGTTTACCAAGTTTCTATCAGCTTCTGTGCTAAATCCTAAAATGTTCTTGGAAACAGTCATCATCTCGTTGCTTTCTGAAGTATTTTGCCTAAAATTTTCCCCACTTACCAGTTCTAGACAGTTTCAGCATATCTAATCTCAGGAAATTCTAAGGCTCTCTCATGTTCATTTCCTTGACTTCTTCACGAAAATTTACTTCACTCAGTTTTACTTTCTTAAAGTTTGCCTTTTTGGGAAAAAAAAAGTCATAATATTAGACCAAGATTTTTTTCTCATTTAGCTGTACTACAATCAACTTCTGACTACTCAATTCAAATTCACTTTGCATGTGCAACTCTTCTATAACATCATTTCTAAAATAGTCTAAAATTGTTTGTTGTTTCAATAATTGCTTCAAAGAGATCTGCCAGCTGCCATGTTTAGGAATTAGAACTTCTTTTTATAGAATTCCTGTTAGTATCCAGCTTAACAAGAGTGGGTTTCAATAGTAGGTTATCAGGGACCTCTCTTTAGGACATCTCTTCTTGTGCTTCCCTGTATCTTTTTAAAAAAAAACCTTTTATTTTAACAATGCTGTCCTTGCTTATTTCATTATAGTTTATAACATCACTGATAATTAATTCGACCTCCTTGTAACATTTTTCTTTATTAAACGTCTTTTCTTTCTTAAACTCCAGCTGTAGGGAGCTGGGCTGGGATTAGGGTGACATGGTTCACAGTTTATATCTCTGTAATATGTGCCCAGTCACACATTAGCAAGTTTATCTCTTAATTTTTCTGTTCCAGTTTCCTGTATTATATAAATGACATTTATTATATAAATATCCATTTTAAACTACCCAAATTTATAAAGAACCAGAATGTTTAGTATCTATTGAGAAGTTTAACTTGGTTGCCATGATTCCAGGACTTTATACACTTGTGTGGGTAATCCAACCCATAGTCTCACTGAGTGCAAAGTGCTTATGCATGTCTAGGAAATTACCTGTATGAGGGCAGTAGTTAGATCAGGCCTCTATCTAGCACTGTTAATCTTGTAGTATGATCTGAGGTGAAGAAATATTAATATTTAACAATACTTAATAATACTAACCTCATGCAAGAGCCTGTTAACCAACCAAAAGACTGCAGAAGGATGGTTTATTACCTGAGTTCTGTTGAATTGGAAGAAGCTGTTTTTCAGACAGAATAAGTGAAAGTGTGGGATACTGATCTGAAATGCTGGGGCAGAAATGGTATTGGCATGGTCTGCAGTTGCCAATATCTTGCCCTGTGCTACACAGCAGATTGCTTAGTCTTCCAGGTTTCAGTTCTCTGCCTAGGAAATAGAGAAGATTTAGCATTCTTGTAAAGGTAGCATGTTGGGACTAATTTCTATAGGTTGCTGAATTCAGCTGATAATAAATCAGACAATCTAGATGTGAACAGCAATCTGGACTCCTCCTTTGGGACTCTTTTGGCAGGCAAGTATATTGAGACATTTTCTCTTGGATTATGGTAGCGCAAAACTGCTGTAGAGATATTAGATTTTTTTTTTTTTTTTTTTTTTTTTTTTTAGCATTTTAAACATTCTGTGTCTCTTACAGAGCCCATTATTCCTGACAAGGTGATCAGAAAGTTGGGGATTGGGGTGGAGCCTGCTTGTTCCTCATTACAGTGGTTCAGCATTAGCCCTGGTTTGTTCACGTGCTCTTATACACAGAGACCAGCTGGAGGCTGAAAGTAGAGCTGCTGTGCAATGATAGAAATCTCTTGGAAAAAAATCTGATGTATTAGTTTGTGTCTAACTTATGAGGACTATTATTCATGCTGCTCCTGGTCTTCATTGTCGTGGCTGTCAGCTTGATATCCTTTCTAATCAGCGGAGTAGAAAGGGTTCAAAGCCTCAGGCATACATATGAAGCGGAGAAAGAAGCACTCCAAGGCTGTCTGGCAAAAGGAGGCTTCTCTGCTTTGGCAGTGGGGAACAGAAGTGAGGGATGGAGATCATGCTGAGGTTTCCTATATTGTTGTTTTTCTCTTGGAGGAGAAGAAATGCAGTGGTGTAGCCTTTGCCTATGCTCAGTTTTGCTTAATAAGGCTCAGCAAATCTGTAACTTGCCTCCTCACCCTAAACTGTAAGAGCAAACTGAGATTTGCTAATTTCAGTTAATCTCAGGGACTACATTTGTCCCTGTCTGTACCACCCAGGTCCACTTCCTAGAAGCAGTGTGGCAAATTGAAGCAAATCTCTTCATGCTATTAGCTGGTGGATTCTTTTTTTAGCAAGTTTTGCCAGCCACCCAAAAGTACATAAAGCAGTTCAGAAGAGAAAAATTCAAGCCAATTGCTACAGGTAAGGTTTTAAATGTATAGCTATTTATATAAGTGGGAATACTGGAAATATTCCTGAAAATACCTATGCATATACTTAACCTTAAGCATACACATAATTCTATTAACTTCAGTGGGACTATATACATTTCTTAAATGAACCACCTTTGTGTTTGAGAAGACCAAGCTGTTAAGCTTCTATGAATGCAAAATTTTATCCTGTGACTAAGCCTTTGTGTATCATGCTGTAAATTTACCCTGAGCTTACCATGAAGTCAATGCTTTTAAAGAGTATACTTGAAGAGCTCCAGTAGAGTCTCAAGGCAGTTATAATAGTGTGGATTTGATTTATGGCATTCCATCGAATAGAAGGGTATTTGAAAGGGGATTTGTGTTAAAATAATGTAGACAGTGATTTAGCACATGGATTGTGGCCATAAGTATGGGCAAAACACAGGAGTTTATTGCAGCAAACAGCTCATTGCCTTCTGTGGAAAAAAAACCAAAAAACAAACCAAACCAAAAAACAACAGAAGTAGAAAATTTGGAGATTGTCATCTTGGCTAAGTGTATCTGTCAACTAAAAATACTGGTCACCACATGGCTTTTCAAAGTGAAGATGACTTTCAACAACATTTTGTGTAACCAGCACTGGATAGAATCATCAATGAGCTGGAACAGTGATTTGGAAAGGAGGACCATGAAATCAATAAACCAACTGGGACACTGAGTCCAAGAAATACACATTTCTTGGAAAATGACAGAGCATTCTGGCAGTAAGTGCTACAAATGAGAGTAGATCTGAGAATTTTGCCAAATTCTTCAACAATACTGTGATGACTCCCGAATAGACACACGCTTTGACCCAATTAGTAAACGTTTGGGTTTTATACAAAAATGGAGAAATGAAATCTTAAAACAATAATTCCAAATCTTTTTCTGTAACTTTGCAGATCACTCTCGGTATTGTTTTCACAATTTCTGATTGGAAATATAAAATGAAAAGCCAAAACATCAGCTGGCATAAATTGCCTGACTTTTGTGAAGATGGACTGATGATAATCATCTGGGGCAAAATCTGTCTGCTTTAACATGCCTGTTCCCTGCCTGTAATCACAGTCTGCTATTTCAGATTTAAGTGGATTTTAAAAAACATGAGGCTGCTCTGAAAAATGGAAACATTTTATCAACATAACACTGAACTTTACAAATGGATGGAAAAAAGCAAAAAAGTTTTCATGCGTGCAAAATGAAAACTATGAAAGAAACCTCCCACAAATTTGTGCTGGGAGACCAGAGTCACTTGTTTGGTAATAAATTGCATCTGAAGAAGCACAGAATGACCTTCCTGACTCTGCACAAAGAAGCACTCTTCTGTGTCTGAAGGAGCAATAGATGGAAAGGGTGAAACTCTTTATAACCTCTTGGTTTGGGTTCCTCTCTACAGTTCTGCTGCAAAGAGATGATTTGGGGGTTGCCAAACTTAACAGTTCAATTCTTAGCTTTAGGGGATTTTATAATACTAACCCTTGGAAGATAGACCAGTAGTGGTCCCTGGTGTGAACTTGGACTGTGAATTCCCTGCTGACGGGGTCTGATCAGACAACTTCACCCATGAAAAATCTCAGATTCATTCTTAGTCTGAAGTCCCAGTGCAAATCCTTTCTGGATTTGCAGTGAAAGGCAGTACTGCTTTCTGTAACAGCAGCCTCATGGGAGAACTTACTCTCCAGGACTGCAAGGATACACTGGATAAAAACTGAGATGGGACAAATGCTGAGGACAGAAAGGTCTATGCAGTGAAACGATGCATGAAATATCAAGAGGGCGGGTATTTGGCAGCTTCATTAGGAGGCTGGGGAAGCATTCTGTGCACTAAGAAAGGATGAAGGCAACTGTGTCTTGGAAACTTGACAAAGAGACCTTTGTGTTCTCCTCCTCTGTTTGCTTTAGCATCATCACACTCCTCTCTCTTCCCGGAAAATGCCCTCATACATAGCAGAGGAGCTTGTGTTTCTGTTTGGGTTGATGTGCAGGTCTCCTTCAGTCCTCTACCCCTGACACACTGAATCATTCTGCTGGATCCACATGGATTCACACAAACTATGGGAGTGGATGGAGGGAGCTATCCTGCTCTTGTTACAGCAGACTGTATATTCAGCCAGACATTTCAAGATCAATTATTCTCAAATTTGTGTTTATATACAAGCTAGGGAATGAAAGGTTGAATGGAAGATTTTTTTTTTTAATGGAAAAACACAACTTTATCCTAGTACTCAAGGCTTTGTGTGGTATCTGTGCCTCAGTCCAACAGGGAGAGAATTGATGGCAGAAGCACAGAAGGTGAAACTGATAAATAAGTCACAGTAGAACTGCACTGGAAATTAAAACAAAGAACTATCTGCAAAAAGAAAGAATCTGCCATCCTAGGAATACAGAAGAAAAAAGCATGCCAAGGAGAATTATTTTGACAATATTTGGGAAAGTATCAGAACAGATAATGTTGAACTGAATGTTGTCAGATCAAGATTCTTTCTTTGAGCGTGAAGATTGCATGAAAGGTTTAGTATTATAAACTTTTTACCCCCAAAAGACAGCAGAAAACATAAAGAAAATGTTATTTGAAACACAAAATACTTATTAACACTTTCAAGGTAGTTTATCAGCATCACAAACAGAAAGAATGTTTACAGATTGTAAGTATTTTATAGATACAAATAAGAAGGCAGTAAAATATAAAGAAATGCTAAGGACAGGGAAAAAAAAATTAAGGTAAATTAATCACAATACATTGAAGATATAATATGGTTGTGTATATATACTTTTTTTGCTCCTTGTTGTATAAAAGCATGCTGTTTCATAAGACAAAAAGGAAGTTAAACTTTTTTTTGTCAGAGATCTTTGAGACATTTTCCACAATTAGTACCCATCCTTAGGAGCCTTTGTCTTTTTCCCAAGTACCCTTTAGCCCCACAGTGTTTCTGCAGAGGTAAATCCCCAATATTAGATGAAGAAGTCATTGAAGGAACAGTGAAGCAAACAAGGCAAGAAAATTCTCTTGCAGGTTGCAGGTGAGCCAGTGCTTTTCCCAGTTGCTGAGGATCCCTATTTACTTTGCAGTACAGCTGCAGGCACAGGTTTTCAATATAGCTGTGAGGTGATTGTAGATTTTGGTTTTATGATATCAAGAAAAAGATTTTCTGTTGGCAAATACTTCCATGACGTGGTTCTGCAAATGCTTTCTCTTACATGCTCAACTGTGAACTGTCACTGGGAATTATGGGCTGGAATAGCCTGGAATATCCTTGCTTGTTCTTAGTTAATTCACTTGGTTTTAGTAGGGGTGATTATGGTAACTGCAGGATGAGTTTAGCAAAGGAGTAGCTATAGTAGCACAGCCCTGTACTGCCATCCTTTAGCATGTTTTTTCAAGTCAGATGTATCTAATGTGCAGTGGAATACAGCAGATGGATTGGTGGGATGCTGATTTGTTGTGTGCATTAAGGAGTTTGCATCGATTCTCCCGTTGCAGGGAATGAAAGCCTGGAACTGTTTGGTTTGGGAAGTGCAGAGAGGCTGCACTCTTTGTTTCTGTATGGGTCCAAGAGAAAATAGCAGTGAGTGACTGCACCTCTGCTGTGTAACCTTCTTGCTGTGGTCAAAGAAGACTCTGTGGATTGGTCCCAGATTTGTTGAAAATACTGTGTGACTTTCTCAGAAGGCCAGAAGTCATCTTAAAACATAATATGTTATTCCTTTAGCAAACTATTTTTCTGGGTTACTGCTCTTACAAGCTGATGACCACATGATGAGAAATTTAATTTTTCACTGATAACATTTAACAGAGGCAGCCTCATTGAAACAGCAAGGGGGAACTGCAAGCATTTGAGTAAGTTCAGGGGCACTACAGGTAGATAATTTTAAGCACCTCTTCCCATGTCCATTATAAAAACAATTTCTATGACTCCAGTATATTGATAGCAAACTTTGTGCTGCACATAATTCTAATGCACTCTGTAAAAAAAAAACAAACAAAAAACTGAAAATAAGTTGTGTCACATTTGAATATACTATGCCTCCAAGCTAAACTAGAAGATTATTAAAGAGGTCCTACAGTTCAAAACAAGTTTTATTCAGTTATTTAATGTCTGGAAATACATGATAGTTTATTGTGGAAAATAGATAAAGGAATTTTTAAAAACTGTATTGAATGATGGACTGGACCTAATTGTCATTCCAAGCTTACAAAAGAAAGAAAGAAAGAAATTTCTTTTGCAAGATTCTGCCTGTATTTTGTAAGACATTTGAGGAACTCTCATATGGATTAGATCTCTTGAGTCTGCTAGTGGCTGACATATGTTCTGTGAAAAAGAAAAATGGCATATTGTTTTGTAAAATTATTCCCTCTGTCTTCCCACGCTTACTATACATTATTTGAGGAAAAAAATGTGTAAAATATTTTGTAATTTAGCAGGAAAAGTGAAACAAATGATTGCAATTGTTTGTGTCAGTAGTGGATGTACTTCTGTTAAGTGCAAATGCTGGTACCAGGACTATTTATTAAGCTTTCCAAAATATTTTCACTTGGCAAATTTCAGATTGACTGGTTTATACTCTGTGGAACAGACACAGCCCTGATTAACATGTATAAATTGAATGTTAATAATCAATACCAGATGAGATGAACAAACTGTGAAGAGCTGAATGCTAACAGCTTTCACAATGCTTTTCAAAATGAACCTCAGTAATGCTTTGCCCTAGAAGTCTGGAAACAAAATGCTATGTTTAACAGCTGGCATCAAAGCAACTTGGGAGATAATAGCCTTGAAAGAACATGGTCTTGGATTATACAATACAGTGCAATTAAATGCTAGTGTGTAAAAGGCTCTTGAACAATTTTATTTAGGTTTTTTTAGGAGATTGCAACAGAAAAAAAATTGCTGTTCTTCAGAACTGAGAATTTCAAGATGATTATATTTTCAGTACAGTCCATCAGATCTCATGTGTTGCTAATGTCAGCGTTTGGATAGAAACGTTGTTCAGAGATGAACTGCTTGAAGAAGAGGTAGCAATGAGGATGTAGTGATCTCTACTTCTTCAGTATCAGCACCAAATTCAGGTCTTAGAATGAGGCTCTCTTGCTTCTCCTGTGATTCTCTGTTGGAGTCTCAGGCTCATCTTGCTGATCTGCATTGTCCTGGCATTTGCAGCTGCACCACAGCTCTGCCTGTGTTTCCCACTTCTGCCAGAATGTGCATTGTAGGGATATTTAAGACCTAAACATGGTGTATGCACAAAGTTGAATTATTGTTTAGTTCTGTTTTATATGAGGAGCTTTGACATTCATAAAGTACTTCAAACACAATGGTATCTGCTAGAATGGCAAGAGGGCCATGCACAACCAGTCCACAAGGATTCTGGAGTGTATTGAAGGCATTTTCTTGAAGCAGGTGACCAAAAAATTGATCAGGGGAGAGGCTCTGCTGGACTTGTTGCAG
This sequence comes from Calypte anna, assembly GCF_003957555.1. Taxonomy (NCBI): domain Eukaryota; kingdom Metazoa; phylum Chordata; class Aves; order Apodiformes; family Trochilidae; genus Calypte; species Calypte anna. The sequence continues at coordinate 8,385,192 of NC_044254.1, read as the reverse complement.
ACAAGGAAGAACTTGTTGCAGAGGTGAAGGTCAAAGGCAGCTTTGGCTGCAGTGACTGTGAGACCTGTCAAGTTCCCACAGAAGACAAATGTGGAGGGAAAAGGGGCCAGGAGAGTTGGTCAGTCTTCAAGGAGAGTCTACTGAGAGCATTAAGTAGTCCATTGCAATAGGCAGAAAGTAAAGCAAGCATAGCAGAATATCAGTATGGATGAAGAGGATGCTTCTGACCAAGCTCAGATGCAGAAAAGAGGCACCCCAAAGGAGGGAGATACCCAGAAGGAATACAGAGACACACTGCTTGGTTGTGCATGGAAGAAAGTACAATATCCAAAGCTCAGCTGAGCTGAAGTTAGCAAAGGATGTGTAGTGCAGCAAGAAGGACTTCTTGTGCATAGGCTTGGTAAATGTGAGCAGTGTCAGCTTCAGTCAAGTGACCACTCAGCAAATCTGTTGTGATCAATGCCGAGCCAGGAAATCAAGCTAGCAGATCAGGATCAGGGAGGTACAAGACTGGGCACTGGTTTGGCCACAGTGTGGCTCAGGAAGTGGTCAAGAACAAAAGCCTCAACTTCTTCATGCAGGTCCCAATGGCTGGAGAGGCAGGGAAACTCTTGCTGAGGCTGCCTGTAGCTTTGTCCCCAACAGACAACTCAGATCAGCAAAAAGGCTGATCTTGAACTTAGCCAGTGAAGCTCCTGAACCAACTAAAATCCTGGAAAGGGGAGTTCACTCAAGGCCCTGGTGCTGGAGATTCACTTCCCAGAAGGCAGTATTGTAGGAAAAACCCTGGGGGATGGGGTGGACAATGAGCTGAAAGTGAGCCAGCAACATGCCCTTGCAGGGAAAAAAAAAAAAAAAAAAAAAAAAAGAGAGAGAGAGAGACTGCATGCCAGGCTCTTAGCAAAAGGCCAGCTGCTAAAGGGAAGGCATTAGTCCCTCTTAGTCCCTCTTAGTCCCTCTGTCTGGGATTTGTGGGAATGTCAGGATTGCTCTGTCCACTTTTGGGCTCTCTATCAAAAGGAGACCCTGACATACTGAGGAAAGTCCAGTGGAGGACTGCCAAGATGTTGAGTGGCTGGAGTTAAGAGATGAAGAAGAGTGGTTCAGAGAGCTCTGTGTGCTCAGCCCCGAGGAGGGGTGGCTTCAGGGACATCCCCCCTGTTGCATGCAGCTACTGAGGGGAGGATGCAGAGATGATGGAGCCAGACTCAGAGGTGAGTTTGCACTTAGCAGCACTTAGCAGTGTTATTCTGCTCCAGCATCTGTTAATAAGAGTATGAAGTAAAATGACTTTCTAATGGAACAATTGATAAAAGCAACAGATGGAGAGCTCTGTGCAAACCCAATACTATCTGTGTGATTTAATTTTGGTGTTTGCTTAGGACTCTGGGAACAAAATGGCCTGATCCTGTAGCAGACTTAGGGTACTACTTAAGAACAGCCAAGTACCCTGTGTACCCTTTTACATCAGTGAGGAGAGAAGAGCTGAAATAAAATGGTGAGGAGGCTGCCCAGGGCAGCTGTTGCCACCTTTCTGCACTTTCTTAAGCACATCCTCTCAAATGCCACATACTGTGGTGTCCTGCCATTCTCCTGCTCTTAAGCTGGATCTCCAGCTCCAGTGGTCAGGGTATCTAGCTGGACCAGCTCCCATAATTAAAGTCATCAGCAGTGTAATGCATGCCTGTAGGAGGGCTCTCCCAAGGACAACCTGTTGGCCTTGCTTTTTTTTTAGCTGTCACTTCCTTCTTCCAATCCAACCAGATATTAAACTCAATCATTTCCTCAGTAAGCATACCCATAATTGTGGCAATTTATTGTATTAGTTCATTACTGAAGATTATGGCCACATCTGCTGTGCTTAGAATCTCTCAATCAGTTTAGGGTCTTCAGTACCTGACCCAGTGGTGATGGCAAATACATACAGGGATCTGAAACCATCTGTCTGAATTGTTGTCTCTATTTAGCACAGATAACTGGGTCAATTGTTCTAACACCTTTAAGTGAAGAAGCCTGCAGAGGGTGTGCTTGATATTTTAATGATTTGTCTGTGATTCAATTGTATAGCAAAGAATTATAGCAACAGAAGTGATGGAAGTCCTCCTCCAAGAGGATGTTACATACCAGCTTTGGGATTCATACATGCACAGGGTTACCCTTTTTTCCTTCATAGAAAAAAATATTAATCCATTTTATCTTACAGGAAACTTTTCTTAAGAAGAAAATTTGGCATTACTGAATTATCTGATGCAATTAATTCTGGCCCAAGAAGATGACACTGTGGGCTCCTTGTTATGTCAGTTGCAAAATTGCATTGTGGGTTGGGGGTGTTCTGCAGGATATTTAGGTAAGGGAAACAGTACAGAACTTCTAAGTCTTTTTATTCAAGTAATTAAAAAATACACCATCTTTATGGGCTATTTGTAAATTAAATGCTGTTTGTACAGCTGAGAAGCTGGCTTTTTAAATAACTAATTTTCATAAAAACATCTGCCAGTATGTACTCTTTCCTAATGATGTCAGTGCCTTAGTCCATGGCAAATAAACAGCTGGGAACTGTTCTTTTAATTTTTAGTATTGCTTGATTTACTTGTTTGGAGTTTTTTTGGTAGACACAGCAGACAGTTTCCAAAACAGCTTACAGACCTTGAACACATCCTCATTTTAATAAAGTTCAGTTCCTAATTTTATATATGTTTAGCCTCGCCACAAGAAGTCCACATTAAGATTTCAACAGCACATGAATTTCCTATGGCTGATAACAAAACCCAGTTTCTTACTGCTTTGAATAGAACTTTTAAAAAAATTACTTTCAAGTATAGAAAAAAATCTTGCTCCCTGGTAGTTTTAAGGAGTACCAGTTTCATCAGGTAGCCCACAACCCACAGCACTTAAAATATACATTTGAGGAACTATATCTTTGCCTAAACAGAGGAACTGAATTTATTCAGCAAGAAAGCATTCAGTCTGGTAGAAACTTTTACTTGCAAATCACTAGAATGGGTGATTTCCATCTCCTGAATACATGCATATTGAAAGATGCTGTCTGACCTCACTGCTTCACTAAGAAATTCATCCCTAAGAAAACTATCTGCTAGGCTGAAAAAAATCTCAACAATAATCACTATTTTGTGGGAAATAATTGAGTATATTCCCTTTGTGTTGCCATCAATGTTTCTCCAAACTTTCTTGGGGAGGATTTTTTTTAATGTGAAGAAGAGAACAGTTTCTTTCTTTGGTTTTTCATTTCTTTGAACCTCCTAACAGGCAGGTCAGTTGCAAGGTGTCTGACTGGCTTCTAAACTGAAACTGGGCAAAGACCATCACTTGTTTTCAAACACTCCTATGAATAATCAACATCCACTGGAAAGCACTTAGTATTCACAGGCTGAAGGCTGGATTTGGGCAGCAGAGCTGGAAGGTGTTTTATTCTACTGTTAGATTCTGCCAGCTGTCATGTCTGGATAAATTAGAAATTCAACCAAATAATTTGATAAATTGTCAAACTGAGGTTGGTATGTATGGCAATACTATTTACCTTTAATTTCTAAATTAATTTACATCCAAACCAATGAGTAGACATTAGGACTGCATAGGGAAAGAAAATGTCTAGTTAAACCTTATGAAGGGTTCTAAATATTTGCTAGGTCCATACTTCACATCTTCTGTAGATTTATCATAGAATGGTTTTGGTTAGAAGGGACCTTAAATAAAGATCATCCAGTTCCAGTCCCGCTGTGTGGGCAGGGACACATCCCATAGACCAGCTTGCTCTAAGCCCCATCCAACCTGGCCTTGAACACTGCCAGGGATGGGGATCCACAACCTCCCTGTGCAACCTGTTACAGTCTCTCACCACCCTCACACTAAAGAATTTCTTCCTAACATGTAATCTAAATCTGTCATCTTCCAGTTTAAAACCATTACCCCTTGTCCTATTGCTACACATCCTTGTGAACTCCCCAGATCTCCCATGGACCCTCCTCAGGTACTGGGAGGCTGCTATTATGGTACAAATCTAACTAATGAGAGGTTCTGTGTATCAGACTGAGGATTTACAAATACTGCTGGGAAACCAAGTAAGGGCTGAGCTAATACAGTTGTATTGTAAATGTGCAAACTTTTAAGTATCTTAGCTCTTCAAACTTTTCAGTCAGAACTTAGATTCATAAAAGTTCCCCCGGCTCTTTTGTTAAACTTGCAATTAAAGTTGACCTGATTAAGAAGACCTGTTTTCTCAGTTTTGTTGGTAGGACACATTGATTAGAAAGCCTGGGAATCCTCATTCTTATCCAAGTAGTGATTTCTCTGTCCTTATCTTCCAGCTCAGAGGGCTGAATACCCTGGAGGTGCCTGGTCTGACTGTTTAAAGAAGTATCTCAGCTTTTTCCTCATCCTTGGTTGTAATATTCCTGCCATTCCCTACCCTATCCCTTGCCCTGCAGACAATAAAGGACGGAGATTTTCCCTGGCTCTCTTTTTCATGTATTTGTAAAAACTATTTTTCTTGTTCCTTCTGGCAGTGGCCAGATTGAGCTCCAGCCAGGCTTTTGCCTTTCTAATTTTTGCTCTGCATGACCTTATGACATCCCTATACTTGCCAGACATCTCAGAGATGTCTGTCCCTTCTTCCTAAGGTAGTTAACTCTCCTTTTTTTCCTGAGTCACAGCAAAATCTCCCTGTTCCAGCCAGGCTGGTTGTCTTCTCTGCCATTTTGTCCTAGAGTGCATGGGGGCAGCCCTCTCCTGTGCTTTTAAAATTTCCTTCTTGAAAAGCATCCAGCTTCCCTGGACCCCTTTGTCCCTCAGAACTGTCTCCCAAGGGACTCTCTCAACCAACATCCTGAACAGGCCAAAGTCTGCTCTCTGTGAGTCCATGGTGGACGTTTTGCTGATTCCCCTTCCTTCAGTAAGGATCAAGAACTTCACCATTTTGTGATCACAAAGCCCAAGACTACTCTGCCTACCACATCTCCCACCAACACTTCCCTGTTTGTGAGTACCAGGTCTAGCAAGGCACCTCCCCTGGGAAGCTCACTTGCCAGCTGTGTCAGGAATTTATTTTCCATACACTGAGGAACCTCCTAGCCTGTCTCTTCTATGTTACATTACATTTCCAGCAAATGTCCAGTAAGTTGAAGTCCCCCATCAGAATAAGGGATAGAGATTGTGACACCTTTGCCAGCTGCTTGTAGAATGCCTCTTCATCCTGTGGTCTACAACAGACACCCAACAGATTATCCACCTTATTCTCCTTCCTCCTCATCCTTATGAGGATAAATGCTTGACCTTATCATCACCATCATGGAGCTCCTTACAATTGAAACACTTCCTAACAAATAGAGCCACCCCACTGCTTCACCTTCCTTGTCTATCCCTTCTGGAGAGCTTATAGCCATCCACTGCAGCATTCCAGTCTTGAGAGTCATCCCCATGTTCCTACATCATTGCTGTCCTGCTGCACAACAGCTTCCAGCTCCTCCTGTTTGTTGCCTCTGCTCCCTGCATTGGTGTAGGCAATGGTTTCACCTCTAACATTGCCATCATCTTTAGTGGCCCTGGTTTTATCTACTTCAAATCCCTCTCTGTGAGCCTCACCAACTCCTGGCAAAGAATCCTTTTCCCCCTTGTAGATAGTTCTGCTCAAACTCTGGCCAGAAGTGACCTAATGTAGATATCTGGTGTTTCTTAAAAGTAAAATATTTTCTCTTTTAAATATTGTCTCATAATAGCATTATGGCTAAAAATTTATTTGGGCAATTTATGTTTGAGGGTTTGGAGAACTTTGGATAGGGCAGGTTACATTGTCCCACTTCTACAATTTGGGATAAGTATGTGTAAAAATCAAACTGGGAAGCAAATAAAGGCATTTCTGGAGTTCTTTGGGGTGGTAGATTTAGACCTGAAGAGAGGCAGATACAGCTAGTCATCCCTAAATCCCCAGTTATTTCATAGGGTCAACTCTGCAGGGTAAATTGTGTCCTGTGCTCCCTGTGAAATCTTGCACAAAGAATGCATGCTTGCAGTTTGCATTGGGAGCATCCAAAATACCCCATGTTAAATGCTTAACAGAATACTTCTTGTCTTCAGAAGCTTTGTGCTTTTCCCTTCTCCGTGTTCCTTTTACCTTCTCCCTGCCAAAAAAAAAAAGAAAAAAGAAAAAAGAAAAAAAAAAAAAAAAAAAAAAAAAAAAAAAGTGTTTATGTAACGCTTTCCACTTTAAAAAAGTAATTGGATTCTCATGGAACTTTTCTCCCTTGCACCATTTCCAAGCAACATGATGTGTGGCCATCTCTTTTCTGTTTCTCATATCCCTTTTTGAGATGCTAACTCTGCTCTGCACCACTTTTATAGGCCCAAATCCACATGGTCTTGATTTGGCAGAGAATGGCAGATTGCTCCATAGTATTAAGGATGTGGATGCTTTCTTTTTGGGCTTTGTTTGGTGTTTTTCAGCTGCATCTCTTGTTGTTTCCATATTAACTTTGTTGTAAACTAAAAAGTATACTACGTTTGGTTATGTTGATCCTTGAGATGGAGCTTCCCTGATGGCCCTTCCATCTTCTTCTCATCTGCTTCAGGTGCAATAGACTTTTGGGTATTTTTCATCCAACTACTCACTGCAAAGCGTCAGTCATTTGGGGGGAAAATTGAGACTTGTAGGTCCAATTCTGTTTACACAGAGACCTCTTTTACTGACAGCACATAAGAACTGAATAGTGTCTGTAAATAGCTACCTAAGTTCTAAGGCTCCTTTAGACTATTAGTGCTACAAAGATGACTAATTAGTAGCACTGCTGGCAAACCATCATTAAGACTGAGTAAGAATCTTATAATTACCTGTTTTGCAATTGCTCATATCTATGAAATAAATGTTAATCAACCCCACCCCCTGCAAAACCTTTCATATCAGTCCCTATGCTAACCTTTTAGAGGAACTCCAGGCAAAGTTATGCAAAGAATAAAGAAAAGGCTTTGTCTCTTCTAGATTACCTGGTAGAACAGTTAACTCTGGAAACAGTTTGCTTCAGGGCTCTACTCTGGAAAGGAAAACCAAGTAAAGAGAGGAAACTGAACTTTCCAGCTTCAGATTATATTATTGTAATCCATTCTCTGCATATTTATTGCATTTTTCTTTCAGTTTCTGCTTCTGCCTCAACCCTTTTCAGGGGAACGGCTGAAAATAAGGCTGCAGGAAGAGGTAGTTTTGAACACTAGCACATTTCCTAAGATGCTGTCTTTCATTAATAGCTGCTGTCATTGCAAAATAGTCTTGAAAACGTGAACTAAGTGTAACCTGGGCATAGATGTCTACTTAAGATTTCACACAGTCTGAAATAATAGCTCTGAGAGATGTGAGCTTCATCTCAGTGGGGTCTGCTTTCACATGCCCTCTATTTTAAATGTGAACTTTCTTTACTCTTCCTGCTCTTCCAGGCAGAAGAATTAGTCACTGAATCCAGGCAATTTAGTCTAGTGACAAGACACATGTTTACTTTGGGAAAGAAACCCTACCTGTTTTTTCTCCAATTACAATAAGATAAATTCCAAAAGACCTGATGGTTATATCTGCCCAGACAGACACCAGTCCAAGAGCCTGGCTAGAACCCCACAGCAGATCAGCCTGACAGGCTGCCAGATTACTCTTCAGTGTGTGAAAGTGGCAAGCACCAGCAGTTTAAGAGAAGAGAGAAACAAACTCAGGGTAGGCTTATAAAATATTTAGTGTAATCCAAAATACAGATTTACTGAAATCCTAGGACACGGTGGGTTTGTTTCTTTTTTGTTTTTCACACACTTTATAGTACACTCCAAGAGTACCATATAAATAAATGTGTACCAAATAAAATGTCTCAATATTTGGGTAATCATCCAGTCCAAATTCAGCCTTGCTGCCTTATTAGCCATTTTTTTGCAGGAAAGAATTTCAAATTCTGTGTGCTTTACAGCATACTCATGGCAAGAGATAAAGGGTGGAGGGAAGATAGAGAGACAGAGGTACAGATAAGATTGTGATCATCTCCCTCTCCACACATGCTATCAGTGTGCCCAGCTTTACTTGCTGCTGAGGCCCTTTCAGTTCTGCAGCATCCCTGTGGGCAGGATGCAGCCAGCTTTTCCCAGGCACTGCAGCTGACCAGCCCAAGGGGGCTGCAGGAGGGTCCCTGCCTTGTTCCACCCCTTCCTTTGGCAGTGGGATGTACAGGGATGGGCATCGGTCCCCTCTCTCCTGGCTCTGTAATCCAGACTGATTATATCAGAAAGTTGAATTTAACAATAACAAGTTAGAGCTGCCCACTTCAAGTGATTCTCGTGGCACACAAAAATACGGATTTGATGATGTTTTCTACAAAAAAACTCAAGCTGTATAAAGTATGTGGTTATGTGTGAAAGCCCGAAACAAATTTCATTTATTTCAGTGGGAAATGCAAATGCTGGCTGCTAAAACACAGCAGAGCATTATTGCACATTGCAGGCTGGGAAACTTGAAAACCAAGAAAATCCCATAGCTAAGGTTTCTGCTGCAACATTTGGTCATTTTCACTGCACATATATATATTTTATTATTATTTAATCTATATCCTGTAAGGTGTGTAGGATGTGTAATGAAGCCAAAATGATATTGCTTTGGAAAAGTTAGTATTTGTAATTTCCTGACTTTTGAATATTTGATTTTTTTCAGCCTCAGCAATACACTAATGCTGTTTTATGTGTTTAATATATAATTGGCTTGATTTTTTTCCTCCCTCGTTTTAACTGTTGATACCATGATTAGTTTCTAGAGGAAGAGTGAAAAGAGTGATGTTTTTTCTTTGGCTCAGTACCGCAGAATCTATTTTATGCATTTTTTCATTGCAGTACTATTCTGGTGGGGGAAACTTGGTGTAGGTGGGAATTTGGCTGCTCAGAGCCTTTCAGATGAATGAAACTTGGAAGTCTCTCAAGGACGGTGTTATTTTTCCTTCCTTTCCAAACTCGCTGGAAACACTCGAAGGTACAAAGCTTTTTATGTGTGTTTACGGGACGGTTCATTTACTCCAGCGCCTTTCCCCACCGCACCACCTCTTAAGCAGTTTGGGACGCTGTTTGTTTAACACTCGATAAAAATAAAGAGCTAAACAGATCACCGCAGGTTAAATTAACATTTATGACCTTTGGTATGAAAAGCTCCACTTTCCCCGCTGCGCATGAAGAATGTCAGAGGTATGTTAAGATCTGCAAGTTAAACACGCTCTCCTGACTCATCTCAGGAGCTTGTTTTGCAGCGGGAGAGGTGCCCGTGAGGTAACACACGACCGCCGCCGAGCCTGCCGTACCTATGCGCTGCCCAACCTCTCCTACCAGAGGCCTCCGCCCGAACCGGCACCGACCGTGTACCCGGGGCAGCAGCCGCCGCAGGCCGGGCTCAGCGCACCTGCCGCGGAGGTCACACCGCCCCGGACCGGGGCAAGCCCGGGCCCCCCGCCGCCTCCTTCTCGCCCCTGACCCTCCCCCGCCGGGCTCAGGTGACACCGGCCCCGGCAGCAACCCGGGCCGCCGCGGAGCTTCCTGGTTCCCAGAAGGTGCCGGAGCGACTGCAACAGGAACTGAGAGACGGGGGGAGGAGGCGGTGCCGCCGCTCGGCTGCAGTCGCGGCCCGAGCCGGGGGAGCGGAGCAGCCATGGCCCGCCGCCCGCCGCCGCCGCCTCAGCGCTGAGCCGCCCCCGCCGCCGAAGGGAGCGGGGCGGTCGCTGCCCCCTCGCCCCCGCCGGGCGGGGCGCTTCTCCCTGGGGGGCGCTGGAGCAGCCGCCGGGAGCCCGCGATGTGACCATGGACAGCAGGTTCAAGTGAGTGGGGGCCCGGGGGGCGTCCGACGCGCTCAGCTCCGCGGCGAGTAGGCCTCGCACCCGGCCCGGCCTGCCGGGCCCGACAGGCAGGGAGGGAGGGAAGGAGAGAGAGAGGGAGGGGAGGAGGGGGAGCCCACCCGGCGGGAGCGTGCGAGGGGCCGGGCGCGCCGCGGCCGCTGAGTGACAGCGGGGCGGGCGGGAGCTGCGCGCCGGGCCGGGCCGGGGCGAGGCGGGACCCGCGGCACAGGGGGGAGCGGGTCGCAAGCGGCCGTGGGGCGGTGCCCCCCGGCCCGGCACAGGGGGAGGAGGAGGCGGCGGTGGCAGCTCTTGGCGGCCGCTCCCCCACTGCCCCTCCGGCGGCCCCAGCCCCTGCCCTGACATCGCCCCCCGCAGCCGCAGGGAAACGCGGTCCTGCGGCCGCCGGGCCACGCCAGGTCGGAGGCGTCGGTGGCGAGGCGGGAGGAGTAGTGGCTGCTTGGTCGGCCTGTGGCCGGTGAAGGCGGATGGGGAAATAAATGGTGGCGGTTCGGTCCTGAGGCGCCCGCACGGTGTGGCCGCAGCCCGCCGGGTCCTCCCTCGGTCGCCAGAGCTGCCTTAGGCCTGGGCGGGACCGCTGCCTGCAGTGACCCTGCCCGCAGCAGCTGGTGGAGTAAGGGCCGTGACATTAATCCCTTCAGTAATTAAAAACCTTCTTTTGGCCATTATTGCATGGCAGGTGCAAAAGAGGGTTTTAGGTGTTTGGAAGCACTGCAGTCCAGCCTTACCCATCCGGAGCAGCGGCCTGGACTTGCTGGCATTGGAAACCCACAAGATGCTAAGCACAAGTTTCAGAAATTGAAGAGAATCTCTGTGTAAATACATAGTGAATAAGCTGGCTGTTTCCGAGTGAGTTGTAAAGGAAACGAGAGACAGTCTGACAATTCCCAAATTAGTTTGACACATTTTTGACACTTCTAAGCGTGGTGGGATGTGAAGAGTAGTAAACTTAGAAGCATTTTTCTGCAAAAGCAGATTTAGACTGGTATACTGAGAGGGAAGGCAGTGTTACTTCGAAGAGCTTTCTTCATGAGGGTAATTCAGCTAGGGGTTGAGCTAGAAGAAGTCATTTAGTGTTTGTAACACTTTAACCAAGTCACATTAGAACCCTGGTGTGGTGTGATCTGGCCAGGAAGAAGAGGAAGGGGAAACTGGCCCAAGAGTCTAAACTTGGTGCCTGAGCTAGAGCAGTGCATTGGAGAGATGTCACTTCTCTTAAAGGAAGGATTTTTGTGGTTTGCTTTTCTAGGTGGCTCAATGAAGCCAAGCCTTCTTGGTTTCATTCTGAACCTGCTTGCCAGCCAGAGGAACAGCGGGCAGAGTTTAATACCAGAATAAATCTCCAATATCCTGGATTTAGGGTGTTGTAACTCAGAGCAGAATTTGATACCCTACACATGGGATTAGTAGATACAGTATTTTCCCAACTAAATGCTTTGAAATACGATGCAAGGAAAGATTGTGATATGGGCAGGTTATGTCTCCATAGCCTGAATTAGACTATAATTGCATATCTCCATTGATGATGGTGCTGAGGTCAGTGGAAACATGTACTGACTCAATTAATTTGTGACAGCTGAAATTTTTGCCAGCCCAGACTTTGGATTTAATTCATAATTTTCTTTAAAATAACAACAGTTTGTTAATATGCTGAATGCTTTATTTGAAACATTCAAGAAATCTGGATGTAAGTATCTGATTTCTTAAAAATTTGCCTAAATCTCCAGCTGGCTTCAGTGGGGGCACTACAGGAGCTTTTTTTGTGGTTAAATAGATAATTGAGATGGGTGTGGCTATACCACTTTTTAATATAAATAGCAGTGTGCTATTTATATTTATAAAAGGCAAAGAGAGGTGGGTGGTATAGTAATGGCTTTTAGAACTGTTTTTATAAATATATAAATACTTTAGGATTAGGTTGAGTGTAAACTGCTATTAGCCTGTGCAGCTCATGATTATCAGGTGTGCATTTGCTGGGGATGTGAAAGAGGCATTGGCCATCACACAGAGCTGACTGTGGTGGCTGTGGCAGGTATAAAGGCTCCATCTTCCCATCTTTTTGGATAGCTTGGGATTGCATCCGTCCAGAGTTATTGCATTAAAGTTTTCTCACTCCCTGAATCATGCCTGAGATTCAGCCTTTGAAGTCAAAATCAATGACAAGGCCAAGTGATTCTCAGCCTTATAGTGGTAATCATATGCATTTGAAGGGTAGTAGCTAAATTCATGGCATTAAAATGGAAGTTTAATGATGGTCTATTCTTATTAAGTAGAAATAAAATGTAGGTTAAGAAAAGGGTGTCTGTAATTCTATTAGTGTCTTTCAGACTGATTGCTAAGGATTTTAGTAGCATGTTTTTTAAGGGCTATTTGATGTGTAAGGCAGTGACAGTATCACTTAAATAAATCACACAGTTCAGTTTGTTTATCTTCCTCATTCTATTCCAGGCTGTACAGGGAAATGTAACTTTTTGCCTCTGCCTTAGAAGTAATCTAATTTTAATGAAAACTTAATTTCATTCTGTATAAATAGAATGGAAATGATACAATGCTGTAGAAACACATGTAATTAATTGTGTTTGCTTCTTCTAGGGAAAATCCAGAACGTACCTTTGATTTGGTACTGCAAGTAAAATGCCAAGCATCTGAAAATGAAGGTAATATGCTCTGCCTATTGATATTTATTTATAGAAATGAGAGGTGGGAAAAAGTAGTTTGTATCCTGATCTAGTGTCAATTTATGTTTTAAATTATTGCTGAAGTTGGGTTATATTAGTGAGTAACTGTGCTTATTTTATTGCCTTTTGAAATCTATTAATGTGTTGCTTCATGGTTGTCACAGTTTTTATTGTTAATTTTCATTTTGGCTGTTGTAAAAGTATTTTTGTTCTGAGATAAACACTTGCAAAGCATGGACTTCAAATGGATCTTCTACAGTTCTTAAGTCTCAAAATGTTGATTTTGTTTAAGATTTTTTGTAGCAGAACAGTTGACTTCTATCAGTGGATTGTTAGTTTTGATCAGTGTGAGAGGGAGAAACTAAGTTATTTTCTGAACAACAGAAAGAGGCTTTCTCTCTATCTCATGCTTGGCAGCTGCTTTGGCTTGATACAGGATATAAACAGCAATGAGTGCTGACTTGAGCTTACGTTAACCATCAGTTCCATGTCTCTATAAGCATGTGGTAAAAGAGATGTGGTCGTTCAAGACTTACTCAAGACCTTTTAGGTAAGAAGAAGGTGGACTTTGCAGTGCTGAGCCTCAAGTGACCTCTTGTCATTGGAGGAGCTTAGTTCATGGTCTCATCTGAAGTTGTTGATCTTATAAAAACACAGGGAGAGTTGTCTTGTTTGGGCTGTACTGTAGGCAGGTTACTCTGTGACAGCTTAATTACAAGTGTAAAAACAATAAGCTACATTTTAAAACTGAGTGTATTTCTTATTGTACTGTGCTAGTGGATGCTATTTCCAGAGCTTACTGTTCCAAGTTAGAAGCCTGCAAAAGTTTATAGCCCCAAATTATCCCTTTTAAAAATTTTTCATTTTTGGTTAACCTTTCTGTTAGTGGCATCATGGGTAGGTACCTAACATATTTGCATACCATTTTTGTTGAGGATAAGTAACTTTAAAAGATAGTCTTTTCTAAAAGACAGGTCTTCTCTAAAAAGATTAGTAATTTCTAAGAAGTCTTTTATAAAAGATTAAAAGTCTTTTCTATACTTGTGTTATATATTTTATTCATTACGGATATCTCAAGTTCCACTGGTTTTTTTTGGTTTTTTGTTTCTCCTTTTTTCAGAAGATTGTTTAGCTGTGGAATAGCATCTTGGTCCTGGTGCAGCCCTTAGGTGTTTCTACTTTTTTTGTGACCAGACAGCATCCCTTGCTGCATTTATTGCATGCTTTTTTGATTTGTTGTTGATAAGTCATGATTTGGAGAATCAGCTGGGCTTTGTTAACTCTCCAATCATTGTTGATATCCAGGCACATTTTACCTTCTGTGATCTCCCTTTTGCAGTTTTTACCTTAGTAATTTCATGCTGATGGCTGAGAAACCTGATTAGATCCTTGGCTTCTGATCTGTTTCTCCTTGTGTCGTGCATGTAGTCTCTGATCCACCTCATGCCCCTTCATGGGGGCCTGTTCACATCTTGGCTTAGGCCCAACTTCAACCTGCTGATTTTATTCCCTTTCTTCCTCTCCCTCCCGAGAGCTAGACTGTTGATAATCTTTTCAGGTCTTAATCTTGGAAACTTTTTTCTTCTGTAATCAGAACATGGATATAATTTAAATTCTTTTTATCTCTCTCTCTTGACATCTGATTTTTGTTTGTGTCTGCTGCCAAAAGAAACCATTTCTTATTGCCACACCTGAATTCTAGTCACAGTCATTGCCCCTGCCTCCCTCAGTGTAGATGTTTCACGCTGTTCACCTTTTGTCCTCTGTAGAGAACAGTGAGTTAACATGGAGACTGTGTTGTGGGTGCACCCCCTTCTATTCCACTTTTTGCTGTGATCCCCTCTACCCTTTTGGGCTCATTTGCTGCTCATGCATGGGGTGACCAGAGGCAGAAAAGAGGCCTGGTACCAGTAGTGTTGGCTTTTGTACTATGTGACCAGCAAGGGGTATTTCAGCTGGCCTGGAGGTCGTATGTGTTCTTGCAAGGGTACACAGATCATGACAAAAGTACAATCCCCTTTTACCAGTCCAGTTGTGCTGGCTGAATATGCTATTCACCATCCTGGTGCACTTGGTGACCCATCTAGGATTTGTTTTGATTTCTTTGATATTCTATATGATTCAGATAACCAACTCAGTCCATTGAGGGCTTGACATCATATTTACATCTGGCATGTGAGCACAGTGATGTATCAAATTAATATATCTAAATGTTAAAGTTATTTAAAGGAAACTCACAAGGGACAGAAGTGTATTGTCTTCACTGCCATTTTAAGAAGTGGAGCACAAGGCTTGTCATGCTAAACAGGGACCTTTCAAGGTTGGTTTATTATAAGGTCTAACAAATTCGACAGTTACCCTGTATTGTAGGTCTTGCCTTTAAATAGATTTTCATGCTAGGATAATCTTTTGAATATATCATACTTGAAAATGTGTTCCATTCACCTGTTTCTTTGCTCATGCCTCTTTCTTTCTTATGAAAGAGATTTGTGTTTAAATGGGGGCTTTCTCCCTCGCATCCCATCTGCTCCTTGTACTTGATCCTCTTGCTATGTCAGGGCTGAATTTGTGACATCACTGTCACCAGTGTTGCCGTGGAAATATCACAGCCACAAATTATGATGTCCCTGCATGAGTGAGCAGCAGGAGAAGCTGACTGAGGAGAGAGGAAGACCTTGATGTGACCTATGTATCTTTAAGCTTTTTCTTTTCAAGCTTTACTGTAGCATGCATTTTAATTTCCCCATGCCAGCATGCAACTGTTCTAACAAACAGAAACTGAGGTAGCTCCACTGCACATGTAGCTGTTAGTAAGATGATGTTTTTGCAAGGATGCTATATCCCTGCAATAGTGTGATAAAATGAAAAGTTTTGTTGTTAAATTTATTATGCCTTCAGAAAAGTATTTTAAGTTAGCTTCTTAATTGTAGCATAACTCTCAAGAATTGTTAATTTTTCAGATCTGACAATATTCTAGAGCTCTTCCAGCTGTAAAGAATCATTCATACACAAGTGCAGCAAGGTTTGTATATGTTATGAAGTTCGTTCTGAAATCATTCAGTCACTCCACTAATTATTTCCAACATTATTTTCCACCCAGTGTAAATACCAAAGAGCTTTCCAGTAAATTAACACTGATATATCACTTCATGTACAGTAGATAGCAGGATTGGTTACAGGCTGGGCTGTGCTAGTGTGTCTTTAGTTACAGCTTGATCAAAGGTCTGTTTTCCCCACTGGATACCTGGGTTTGCTTTTTGCTTTTTTTTTTGTAATTTAAGAGTAGCTGGCATACTTGAAGATGTATGTCTCAATGCTGTGTTCTTGACTGAGCAAGAACATCCTTTTGGGTTACTCTGTTTTAACATTGTGCAGGAGTGCCCAATGGCATTGCTGGAATAGTGACCTTCTAACCCTGATCTCGTTTTTGGGGCAGGAGAGATATATGTAAATATAATTTATGTAAATAATTGAGCACTCTGTTGAACTAATAGCACAAATTGTAACATTTTGCTGTTGCTGGCAAGTTTGGGGTTTTTTTATGCTTCATTGGGGTTATGTTAAAAATCTATTTATTAGAGGGACTTAATGCCTACTATTAGCACGAAACAGGACATGGTTCCCTCAACAATTTAGAATATATTGCTTAATGTGTTTTCAGAGTAAATGGTGCTTTTGATATTATACTACATCTAAGACTTTAACTTGAAAGTTGGGTTTCTGCTGAGTTTAGACTGTTGAGGCATATAATCCAAAGAGGAGAAAAAAAAAATCTTTAGGACCAAGATCCCCTTAGAGCCTGCATCATAACTTCCAGTCCTTTGCAGCATGGCGGAGATAAGTGTAAATGATTATGTTATGTTGAAACATAGTAACCAGTTAGTCTGACAGGTTGTTATTGGGAAAAAACCACAACTGGAATCACGCAAGACTTTGAGATGAATTCACTTCTCTTCTCCAGTTTGCTAAGCAACTGGGAGATGAGTGCTAAGCTATTCTAGCTGCCCAATGTTTGTTAATTTTGAATTTGTCTTGCAGTGTCAGAATTAGCACCTTGTAGCAAAAGCTTTTATATTGCCTCCCAGGTAGTTGTAGATTTTTGTAATTCTTTCCTGTGTCACTCCTTAAAGAACAAGGAAACAATAGAAACAGCAAATATGAGTGTCCACGTGCCCATTTCAGCATTGCCTGCTGCCTTTCTCTATCAACTTTTCACTTATGGACCCAGAGGACAACTTGATAACAGATATTAACATTATTGAAACTGTTGTGTTATTTTGAGGATGGGCATAGCTCTTCAGGGTAAAAGTATGGGAAGTTTTCTGTGCTTCAGGCTGAATCACCCTTTCTAGGTATCAGGAGTAATGTAGTGTTACATTGGTTCAAGATTGTCCAACAGATTGTTCAACCTGTGTCTTCTCCTGTCACTTTCTTGTCTCATGGATGTTTTACAGCACCTGGCAGTGTAAGATAAACTTGAGCCTAGAAACTGGCTGACCAAAACAGTCTGCAGCTTTTTTTTATTTTTAATGTTTTCTATCCAGGTCCCTCCCTCATGGAAAGTTGGTGTTTATGAACTTTCCCACAGGATATTCAAGCACAAGTCCTGTGAGGAAGGGCTGAGGGAGCTGGGAGTGTTCAGTCTGGAGAAGAGGAGGCTCAGG
Organism: Calypte anna; assembly: GCF_003957555.1. Classification (NCBI taxonomy): domain Eukaryota; kingdom Metazoa; phylum Chordata; class Aves; order Apodiformes; family Trochilidae; genus Calypte; species Calypte anna. The sequence goes on along the minus strand of NC_044254.1, from coordinate 8,367,987 downwards.
GGAAACCTCATCACTCTCTACAACTCCCTGAAAGGAGGTGGGAGCCGGGGGGGGTTGGGATCTTCTCCCAGTCAGATATCAGTAAAACAAGAGGGCATGGACTTAAGCTCTGTCAGGGGAGAGGTTTAGGTTGGATATTAGGAAGAAATTCTTTACAGAGAGGGTGATCAGACATTGGAATGGGCTTCCCAGGGAGGTGGTGGATTCTCTGTCCCTGGAGGTTTTAAGAAGAGACTGAATGTGGCACTCAGTGCCATGGTCTGGGAACCACAGTGGTAGTGGGTTAGGGGCTGGACTTGATGATCTCAGAGGTCCCTTCCAGCACATCTGATTCTGTGATTCGGTATGTACAAAATAGAAGTGCCAGTGTAATCTTTGTGAAGAATGTATGTTTACCAATGTATCTATGCAAACACAAGCATATGTAATACATCCATACACACATCCATGTCTGAACTTTACATTTTAGTTAACTGTATGAAGTTGAAGTTGGTAATTTAACTCATTCTATGAACTGTATATCCTATATTGATTTTTATTAAAACAGGATTGCAGAGGCCAGACGCCGAAGTAAATATAGCAGCTGGCAGTAGAAAAGCAATATTCAAAAACTTTTGTGAACATCAAGTCTTTAGCTTTTCTGTTTATGGTTTCTCAAGAAGATGACTCAGATTAGTTTCAGTTTGTGTGGTTAGGAGAGTGCTGTTTGCTAAACCTTCATTTTCTTTGACTATAGCAGATTTGAAAAGCAACAAAAAGGTTTTGGAGTGTGCAGGTAGATCAAGGAAACTTGGGCACTAAATGTCATGGCTTGGGTCTAGGACTTCTTTAGTCCTGACTGTTGAAGTTTGACTTGAAACCCCCTTTGAAATAGCTGTTAATGTTCTGATCAAGTAAAGAATAGTTGTTTGAAGAAGGCTTGAAATTTCGTTGCTTTGTCTCTGATTTCCTCTTTAAATTCTCGGAAGCCTTCTATAGCTCTAGGACTAGATATGTGTTTTTTAGAGAAGGTTTTTAATAGGTTGTGTTGAATTGCATGAATTACTACTGTAGTTTATCTTGCCTGTGCCAGAATGATAATAGAACTTAGTGATGCATAATGTCTAAATTATTTTTCTTTAAAGAGTCTTCAAGAAATTTTCAGGCAGAAGCCATGAAATACAGTTTAACTGTGTATTGGTGGAGTTAAGAACATTATGAATTAATCCAGGAACCAGACCAACAACACAAAGTTCTTTGTATGGGGTTTGCTGTGGTGTGTAAGATGCTGCTCATAAGATACATATAGTTCCAGGAAGGTCCTAATGATGAAAAAAAGTAAAATGCAGTTGGTAGCTGTGGCAAGCTGTGTAGCTTTGGTAGGGTTTTTGAGTCTTTCAAAGCTGCTTTCAGGACTGTGTTTTCTTCTTGTTGTTCTTCTTTTTGCTTTTTGTTTTTTCTTCCTCTTTTTTTCTTTGCTGTAGAGAGCTGTTTATTCGCCATGACTCTGAGACTGTGGGTGTAACATGCTGATCAGATAATTCTTTTCCTTTGCTGTACTTTCTTTTTTTTCAAGACCATCACTTGAACCTGATTAAAAAAGATAATTCTTTCAGTGTAACACATGAAGAAGTCTGCAGGTTTTTTTAAGAAAAACAGTTAAAAATTTTGATACAATCTTTATATACTGCCAACCTTTTTCACTGTTGGTTTTAACTGGAAGGATACAGGTTCAGTTTCCCTAACTTTTTAAGGCAGTTTGTGTTCTTCAGGTGATTATGAAGAACAACTATTTATTGCTGTGAACTAGATAAGCTTTCCTACAAGTCTCATGTTCAGTTGTATATTTTTATATATGTGTATATGTAGTTGTATATATTTTATATATGTGTTAGCATATTAGAATTTATTTTACACCAATAGCAATTTTTGTTGAGATTTTCCAATGGTAATACCTAAAATTCTTTTACAGTAATTTTTTGAGGATGATGCAAATGTTTTGAGGGCAAAACCAGGTAGTGCCTGAGTGCACTTTCATCCATTTTGACAAAATCAAGGAATATAAGCCAGAGTTTGTCTGAAGCTCTCTCATGTACAAACACTAAAGCACTAAGCATACCTGCAAGTCCTTCATAATTTACAATCTTTTGTATAACTATAAACCCTCCAGCTGTATCTAAATGAATGTTTTCATTATATTCAAATTTCTTTCCTTTAATTGGGAAGCTCCTCAGGGTATGAACACTGTCTGCTGTGTATTTGGAATGCCACTAGCAAGGAGTGGGTGTTGGAGAATTATGAACAACAAAAACAATTAATGCAGCTGTGATTTTGCATCCAAGATAAAAGCTTGCCATTCTCATGCTTTTTACCTTTTTCATTCTCCAGTGACTGAGAAATGAAGGGCAGTCACTTCAGCTTCCAGCTTCTCTTCACAAATGCAAAACCTGATGGAAAATGTTGCTGCTTTTCAGTGCCTCATTTCCTACATTTTTGTGTTGTTGTATTTTTAAAATTTTTAAAATTTTTTGTCTTTCCCCAACCTACAGAGATTCTTGGATGTATGTGTAATTTGGAGGTGGGTGCAGATATGTGCATGTAGGAGGGAGAAAGGTGAGAGCTGCTGGAGAAATAGGTCAAGGCAGCTCTTTCTCCTATCTCCTCCACATTCTTCACCGGGGAGAAGAGACCTCAGTGGGAGAGGAAGCCCCTGCTCCCCAGCAGCTGTAGGAGAGTGCTGGGAGCTCTGCTCTACTTCAGAGATTCCAGCTGTAGTCGTGTGGGGGGCAGGCACTGTGCTATCAGTGCTGGTGGAGATTAATTATTCCCCTGCGGGCATTTGCCCAACTGTGACTTTTTTTTCTTTTTTCTTTTTTTTTTTTCTTTTTTAATGTAATGCCATATGTCCCTTTCAGCAGTGTGATTGGGTTTTGGGTAGTGAAATTAAAAGGGAAAAAACTTGATGAGTAAACTAATAGAAATATTAAATTGTTGTAAAAAGAATTTTGTGTAAAATTCAGTACAGTGAACATCCTAGCATAAATATAACTAAATGTAAGCCAAAACCAGCAGCCTGCATTGTGTAATGTAGTCAATCACTGTGAAAATTGATGTTCCTGTGCTTTTTTTCAATTTTAATTTTAGTTTCATTTTAGTAGTTAACTATTTGAGGTGGCTGCCTGGGGCATAGTTTGCGGGCTGTTAAATTGCTTGCATTCAGACGTGTTAAGAGTTTGCATATTTTTTTTAAGCTAATGTCAGCATGCTTCTGCCCTCCCACACACTGAACAGTCCATCTTACACAGATTTTGTTGTTCTTTAAGGAGATGTTATGCAGCTAGCTTGTTCATGTATGGCTTGTCTTTCACATACTGAGGACTTAAAATCTGTGTAAAAGCTTTGAAAAATGGTTAAATTTTCAATGTTTAAAATGCTTTCTTCAAAACCATAAGACAGTTCTCTCTCTAGCACTGGAGGATTTCCTGTCTGGTTCACAGGAACAGAATTTTTAATTCCTTTTTCCTTTGCCACTAATGGTATATATAATGATATTATCATGCAGATACATGTAGATGCACATGCTCATCATATAACTGTTGGGATAGATACTTCTTTTTGTAAGTTAAATAAAGCATGATCAGGACTGAAAAGGTAAGAGCACTAAAACTGTTTGTGAAGGACTTAAAAACCCCTGAAGATCCCTTTTTCCTAGTAAAGTGCTATTGTTATTCCTTAAAATAATTTGGTTTAATAAGAGCAATGTGAGCATAGCACCTCTTTGCAAATAATGTGTTAAGAATATGGTTTTTTTGTGGTAGGCCAGCATGTGATAACTCTAAGATCCAGGTAAAAACCATGATATTTACAGATATACTTAGGGTGGAAGATTCTATGTCCTGACAGATAAAGTACTTAAATGCTGAAAACATTAACTTCTTATATTTGCTTTGACATTTTTCCATGTACCCTGGAAATGTAGCTCTATGTTTAGAACTGAATAATTTGAGTGGAAAAATACTTCTTATACTTTGTAATTTTGGGTTAGGAGAAAAGATTAAAACTTAATACTGAACTTTATATGGAAAAGAGAAGAGAAAAAACAGAAGTGGTGAGAGAAAAATGGCAAGAACAAGATTTTGGGTGTGGTATCTGTGCTTCCTGAGCTGGGAAAGCCAAGGCAGCAGCTTATACTCATGCTGTCTTCCTTTGCAAAATTCTTAATCCTCATTTGGAAAATACTGTCCAAGTACTAAATCCTTAATTAGAAATAAGTCTTTAGCAACACCCTTAGAATGTATTTCCTAAAGTTTGAATATGGACCTGGTTTCTTTACACATTTGAGCAGATATTCAGATGTAGATTAAAACTTGGATAAACAGCATAAAATAGCATAATAGTTGTGGTTTCTGTGTTTACTTTACGATATATTTTACAAACTTGCTTAGTTAATGCCAAGTTTTAATAATCATAGAGGGACTGTTGTCATAACCAAGATACTTTGCCATTGCTGATCTGCTGTTGCATTTTTCATTAAACTCAGGAGGGAAAAGAGTGACACAAAGAATAATTAGTTTCTCTGCTTAACTTGGGTGCTTTTTTTTTTTTTTTTATTTACCAATTGAACCTGTTTTAAAGCACATCTAAATAATGTAAAATTATGGTGTCACTGTGTAGACAGACCTAAATGTTTACTTCTGGGAGGAGGCAGTTCTTTTGCTCTGTTACAGGACAGGCTAAATGTAAAAAGCTGCTGTATTTTTATTTAAACACTGGATGTTAGTCTTGAATTTAACTGTATTGTGAGAGTTGTGCTTAACACAGAGAAGTGGTGCTGATAGTGGTTATGAGATGCAGCATCATTTCCTTCAGAAGTGTCAGAGGAAAACATCTTAAAGCATCTGTATCTAGAAACAGAGTTGCATTATTGAAGAATGATGATGGTTTTTATTACCTTGGGTTGTGATGCAATATGAAAAAGCATATGTAGAAGAATGTTGTTTTACAGTGAGTGTGTTTATGTCCTGTTTAAATGCAAAATAAGAAAAAGTAGCAGCACAGAAGAGAAAGACAAGGATTTTGTGACAGCTGGAGGCTTACCTGGAGGTCTGTAATGATTTTGAAATAATGGAGTGAAAGCATCAGGCCTTTGGAGTGACAAGAGGGAAACAGTTACTGCAGCTTTGTCTAGCAAGAACTGATCCTTCAACAATCCTCTTCCTATCCTTTGGAGGCTGTTTAGCTCCTAAACTGTGTGTGTGTGTGTGCGTGTGTGTGTGCTCTGTCTGACTTCAAACAGCTACCCTGGCTAAAAGCAGCCTGAGAGGTCAGCACCCTTCCTGCTCTGGGTGCTCAGCTGGTTCTGGGGCTGCTTCTGGAGCTGGCAGGAAATGTTCTTGGGGCTGGTCAGATGAGGAGGAACCAGTGGGATTTTCATGCCATGCAATGTAGCATAATCTGTTGTATCATCTTAGAGCATTAATTTTGAGTTGTTAGGGTTTGATAATATAAACAGAATGCCAGTTTGGGAACCTGAAAAAAGCTAGGGATGCCTTTACTCTCTCCTGCCATCTTTCTGGTGGCTTTGAGGCTTCTAGAGTACTCCTGAGAGTTGGAATTGTGTCGGGGTTATTTTAATATACTGTCTGTTTTTGAGGAAAAGGGCTTTATGGCTTTGCTGGTGTTTTTCAGTTTTCTGTTCATATACTAAAACTTACTTCTTAAGGAAAAAAACCCAAACCAAACTCAGGTCTGTATCACCCATGGTTGTTTTGAGGCATTTCCTGTTTGGAGATATATTAAATGTTTGTATAAACAAAATTCTGTTCAAAGACCATAATTTTGCTAAATTTGTATTATGCAGTAATCAATAGAACTGAAAATAAAGCTGATAAAACTGAGTTTGAAATGAATTCAGCTTAGGAGAGTTGCAGGGGCACTCATTATGGTTGTATGGTAACATGGATTTAGAGTCAATCTGTGTAAAGTAAACACATACCCCTAGTTCATGCAGATTTTCTGGATTCCTCTTGGGAATGTAACTGGATTGTGTATGGGGCCAAATTAGAATTGCTCACATTGCATCTTAAAAACCTGATGGGAGTTTTAAAATATGGTAAAAGTGCATTGTTTGCTTCATGTCTCATCATGTACACTCCTCCTTGTATCTTAATATAACAGGGAAACTTGGTACTGGGATATACTGCTAGGGAACTTCTGCTGCCTGAGTTGTTGTTCTGTGTATTTTATCACTAGGAATTGTTCATCTATGCACGACTGGTGTTTCAGTGTCAGCACATCTTGAAATACTATTCTTTCAGTGAATGAGACAAAGTCTTCAATAGTTGCAAACAAAGTGGTGTTTTAAAGTGCTTTGTATAGAGTGAGACCAAAGTGATTTTGTTGATGTGCTTTAAAAAAAAAAAGTATTTTTAAAAATACATGTATATATTATTATTTTAAAATACTATTTTATTATTATTTATTATTCTTTTATTTATTATTTACTTTAAATTTATTTATTTAAAAATTAAATTTAAATATTTAATTTAAATAATAATAATTTATTATTACTTTAAAAAATACAGGTACACAATGCAAGCTATGAAAAAGATACAAATTGCCTAACCTGAGGTGAACATTTCAAGTTAAGTGTTACAGAAAGTGAGACAAAGTGTCTTTCTATAGATTAATGTTCTAGAACCTCCCCTGGCACAACTGGAGGACATTTCCTCTTGTTCTGTGGCATGTTACTTGGGGGACAAGGTGAACCCCACCTCACTACTGCACCTCCCTTTCAGGTGGTTGTCCTAAGGTCTCTTCTCAGCTTATTTGACTTGCAGCACTAAGGCAAAAAGGTTGAAAAAACCCCACACACTGTAAGGACCAGATATAGTCCCAAGTCTCTGTTGGACTTTGCCAATGTTAAGCTTCAACCTGAGTGGGGGAAAAAACAGTTTTGCAAAGGTCGAACACATGCCCTGTGTTAGTAGGAAGTGCAAGCAGCAGCCATGCCCAAAGGGAGCCAGGATCACATCACTGCAAGCACAAGCCCTGTGTCAGTGTGGGCCACATCAGTGAGCTTTACTGCTAATAAATATCCATGAGACAAGTTCTGCAAAAAAAGCCAAGTCTTTGAATAGCATTTTCCAGGAAATGGATGCTTCATGTTTGAAATGAATGAGTAATACTGAGAGCAGTGCATTTCTTGGTAGCAGCTTTCTGTTGCTGATGTTAAGTATTCCTGTCTTCTGTTCTACAGCCCAGCTTTCTGGGGCAGCAAGGGGAAAGCAAAAGCTGTCTTAGTTACTCCATGGGTGCTCAGCAATTGTGTTGGTGTCACTGAAGTAATAGTGAGGGATGGGTGCTCCTGAGACTGCCATGAAGAAAATGGCATGTATGTGCTGGTTTTCATTGCTGCTAATGAAGATATGAGTTCATTATAGAGAAATCACATAATTTTTCTGTTAGCTTTTCCTGTCCCTGAGGAAGACTTTTTGAAATATAATTTTTATAATACCAGAAAATAACCTAAGTTTGTTTGGTTTTGTTCATTGACTGACTAAACCTTAGCAATGCATTTGGCTGTATTTAAAACACCTCCTCGAATTGCCTTGATACCTACTAATGAAGACATTAAGCATGACTATGTATTTTATTACCTTTGCACCACAGCAGCTCTTCAGCACAGCAGCACATCTATGTGAAAGTTGTGAATTCCTGCTGACCTGGAACTTCAAAAAGAAAATTGTTTTAGGCTTTGTTCAAGTGGGAAATCTACCAAAAGCTTCATTGCCTGTTGCAACACACTTGCAAGACATTATTTCAAGATGCTCCTCTTAATGGGAAATCACTCAGTATATAGTTTAAAAGCTTCATACCATTCTACTGCTAGTTCATAAAAAAATATCCCTAGTTACTTACTGCTATGTCACTCTTCAAGGAAGAGCAGTTGTGAGAATGATACCCACTCTGCTTTCTGTTTTTACTGAAATGCAATTGGGCACCTCTTTCTTTTGGTCCTCTTTGTGTCAGGGGAAGCTGAAAGGGCTCTTGTCACCTTGTGCTGCAGGCCCAGTGTTGCTTTGCTTCTCTAAACTTGTCCCATGTAAGAAAGCTGGCCAAGCAAAACTGGTAGGTTTCTATGACTGCTAAAGGGTGAATGGCTCCCTGTGACATATGGAGAGCACCTAGGAGACACAGAAAGAAAATTCAGTGTGCAGTGACAGATTTGATAAAGGGAACAGATTAGGGTTGCACTGGTGTGTAGCATCACTCATCTTTGCTTTTAGAAGGGACAGTGTTGCTGAACTCTTTTCTCAGAGTTCAAGGTACCACATGGATGTGACACATTTAAGATAATGGAGTTTATTTGTTTGCTTTATTTATTTTTATTAAATAAAATCTTAGTTGCTCTGCAGAGAGTAGTGAAGTAAACTAAGGTTTTACTAGTTTAGGCTGGAACTTTTGCCACATTTGTAACGTGTTTGTAGCATTTTGATGTATTTGATAGTTGCTTCTGTTCATACCAGGTCAGTATGGCTTTCAGTGTAAAATGCAAGATTTAAGAATAGATCAGTATTTTAAAGAACTATAAGAATGGATGAATCTGCTATACTTTTTCTTGGTTATCAAAGCCTTCCTGTATATTTAGCAAAGAAATAACAAACACTAAACTGTGTTTTTTGGTTTTTTGTTTTTTTTTAAAGTGCTGTAGAGTTTCATTCTAAAGGCAAAGCACATAAGTGGCATATTCACTCATCCTTAATTAGAATCTCATTTTTGGGGAAAATGAACCATTTGTAGTCAGAATTTTAGCTAGTTTTCAAATGTTCAAGAGGGTTATATTCAGTAACCTATTCAAATTTAGCTACTGGGTAGTACTTGAAACAACCCACGTGTTGTACCATGATTAAAAACTTATCCTTATGTAGGTGTAGAACAGTAACTCCCATTTTTTGAAGCAGTTTTAATAAATTACTTGGATTAAAATTATTAAAGAGCCTGAAACTGATGCTAGATGAGTAATTTTTTGTGTATCTGTCACTGTTAAAAGTGGGTTTAGATATGTTAACTTTCTTGCATGCAGTGCTTCTAGGATGATACATATTTTGTAATTGTTTAGATGTTAATTTGATTATATGCTTATAGATCAGGAATTAAAACCAATTTAATATACTTTCAAAACAGAATTACTAAGAATGAACAAGATAAACAATAGTATATAGATAAAGAAGAGGGCAAAGTAAGTCAACCAAGTCATCTGTAGAGAGTGATTTTTAAATATGTGTTTTGTCTGTAACAGTCTATAAAAGAAATTCTTCTTAGCACATCAGAAATTATGTGGTAGCTTAATGATACATTCCCTTATCATAGTGCAGTTGGTTCCCTGTTCTGCTGTCTTCTCATTTTTGGTTTTAATTTTGGGTGCAAGTGTAAGAGGATGTTGTGACCGAGGCTTTTTGTTAAGGAGGTGCTCTGCAGTTTGGAGAACAGCAAACATATTCTTACAATAGACTTCAGTGTTTGAAATCTTATCTCGTGGCAAGTCTGTGCAAAAGAAAGGTGATGCTTCTCATTGTCAGGACAAGTAAAGATTCTGTGGTTTTTTCAGTGCAGAGGAGTTACCTGTGCATTCCTTGTTGTTTAATGCATTTGTGATCTCTGTATGAAGACGTGTCCCCTTTTGCATAACTCTTAAAGCACTGACTAATAAAACCAGCTGAAGTTACCCACAACAGGGGCTGCACTTGAGTGCTATGCTTTGGTGATACTGGCCCAGCATGACCACAGTCTGGCTGAATTATCCAGATAATTCCTTCTGAGATGTGCTGAACTCTGCTTTCTGCATCTGAGAGCTTAAAATAGGTCTGATGTTGCTGCAGGAAGTCAGCATCCAGTCTCTGGAAACAAGGCTGCCTGCTTGGAACAAAGCCCCTGAAACCCAGGTCTAAAATATGAATCCATTCCTGTATTGGATGTAACTTCTTCCCTGCATGGATCCAAAACTAAACCCATTTCTAGTGGTCTCCAAAAGGCTCAAACTCCCCTTTTGCCTGTGTGAAAACTGCTGTGGTCTCTCCTCAGGGTGGGTGCATGGGGATGGGCCCAATGGAGAGGGTTTGGATAGCTGGAACCTGCTCCTTTAAGTCACGTTCCTGGTGTGACTCCATTCCTGTATTTCTAACTGAAAGAAAAATGTGTCAGAACACAGATTCCAGCCTTCTAGACAGAGAAGAAAAAGTGGGAGCAGACTTTGCACAAGTCCATTCACCCACCTACGTGGTGGCAGTAATGGGCTCTGGGTGCTCTGTTTTTTGCCAGTTTCCTTTCTCTGGTGTGCATAACTGTGGTCACTGCTCAGCTGCTTAGGTCTGGGAGTTGGTTAAAGCTGGCATGTTTTCTTGTGGCCAAGAGTGGGCCCATCTTGTGCAGTTGTTTCTGTTTCTGAGCACCTGCTACACCCTTGGCCTCCACAGCATCCTGGGACTGTCCTGTCTGTGGCTGTGGTAAGGAGTTTGTGAGCAGTTTCCTTTGCTTTGAACTGCTGCTGTTGGTTTATTTGGATTATAGGTTTTGTATTACAGGAAATGGGGAGTTGTTATTTCCGTTTAACCTTCACTTCGGCCATGAGTGATCTTTTATCACCCCACTGGCTGGCTTTTTAACCTGAAGACTAATTTCTTGAGCCTGACCATGAGTTGGTGCTTTTCAATACCTATGAGATATCCTTTCATATTCTTCTCTCCATCTTTTTGTGTGAAATACCCAAGATGTTATTGTGTTATGGTTTTCTATCGCAGCAGAGAGGTAACACACATTTTTTTTTTTTTTTTGCCCCATATTTGGAAACAAGTGTTTCATCACTTTACCCCTGGTGGACAATCTGCACTTTGTTGTTACTACTGGGTCTCATAACAATATCACAAACATATAAACTTTTATAAACAAACATCACCACCCCCAAACCACAACTTTTGAGTTCTCTGTCCGTTTCTAAAGATTCTCATCAGTAGGTCATCTGATTGCATGTACTGCAGCTTTTCAGAATACCTTTTTTCCTGTTTGGTATGATACTGTGGTGCTAAATGTGGAATCAGAGAAAAGAATATAAAAAGTGACAAAAATATATTTTCAGTATAGGAGAATCTTGGATTCTTACTACTAGCCACTGGAAGTTTCAAATTTTTCTGATTTTTATATTTCCTGTGATAGTATTTTTTTTTTTTTGTCTTAGCAACCTGATTTAGAACTAAAAATAGTAATGCATTGGGAGAAAATAAATCTGTTTCTATTGCTGCACTCTTGGGGTAATGTTCTGCATTTGTTTCTTCTCGGATGTTTTGTCTATCTAAAATCAGTTTGCATATATCCTCTCAGACTGGCCTACACTCACAGAGAATATCTATAAACAAACAATTTCTTTGGTACCACCAGCAGGACTGTAGTGTTTGGTTCTCTGTTGTTCTTTTCTGGCAGCTGCATTGTTTTGGGATGCTGAGGTTCCTGTGCAGCCCTCCTCAGCTTCAGAGAAATGGTTATTCTGGGGTTTTGAATTTAATGCCCTTAAGTTCGTATCTGAGAAATCCCTCTTGTTACTGATTTGACTAACCTGTTTAAAAGCAAATTTCATGTTCTATGTTAAAGCTGAGCACCTATTGCCATCTTGCACTGAGAGGACCTTGTCTGCAAAGAACTCAGAGTGCTGTGGACACAGAACAGCAGGCATAGCCAAACCCTGGTGTAGAAGGCAATAATTTTTCTTTCCAATTTCATGATACTAAATAACCCCTTTATTATTATTTCTTTTTATTGCTTCTGGAGATTAGTGATCACATGGTGGGGTTTATGTATGGTAACTCCAAGTAAAAGCAGTTCAGTACCAGCCTGAGGGTGTTTGTGTTGTTGCTGCAGGCTGTGATGCTGGTGGCTGCAGTGTGCAGTGTGTGTCTCCCAGGTGTGCAGTTCAGGGGACAGTCTGAGGAAGGATCACAGAGCCTGAAATACATCAGAGGTTGACTCAACGATCTTTATAGCTAAAGATATTACCACCTAGCAGTGTCTAGGTATGACAGCAGCTATCCTGTGTGGACTTTTTTTTTTTTTTTTCTGCCAAAGGGCATTACAGGCAACATTAAAATACTTGGGCTGCCCAAGCATGACTGTCTTGTGTGGCTCTGGCAGAGGGAGGTGGTGGCATGTGCCTGAGGTCTGATACTTCATGAGGACAGAGAAGGTTATCTACTGTTTTCTGCCTCCTTTGCAACACCAACCTTTTATACCTGCCAAAAGAATTGAGGTTGATGAGTTATTCCCATCCTGGGGCATTGCAATTATGGTAGTGTTTGTTTCCAGGCTCTCAAGTCCTGTTGCTTTCTACATACTGCTCCATAGCCAGGCCCTTGAGGTAGCTTCTAAGTGATAGGAGTGTGGTCTGTGTTGTTGTTTTGTTTTTTCATCATTATGACAAGGATGATTTCACACTTTAAAAAACAAACAAAAGAATCTAAAACACAGGCAAACACCTTCAAATTCCCTCAGTCAAGCAACCTGTGCTAAACAGCAATCCTTTGGCCCCTTGTTTTGAGATGCTCTAGCTCTCTTTTCAAAGCAGGTTGGTAAAATTGGTAAGAGAGATACATTTCTGCAGCTGTGGCCTGTTCTCATAGCAAAGTTCTGGGAACTCTTTCCAAAAATACATACTCAAGAGAGTAATATGCAGTAATATTTTTTCCCCATTACTTCACAATATATCATACACTTATTTAAATGATAAACAATAGCTCGGGTCTAATGTGGGGTGGTTTTTTTAAATTATTGTTAGAGTACTTTTTGTAAATGTTAGTCCAGTTCAGTGAACTCTCTTGCCACATTGTATTATTTATGCTGTAGAAATGCAAGTGTCACAAAGAAACAAAATACAAGTCCTTGCAGTGTGGTGATGTTCCCCTCCATCACATGTTTGATTTGCACTCCAGCTTTATAGAAAACCTTTTTTGCCCAGAGTTCTGTTACTGATGACAACTGAGGACTTACATGTTTTGTTCCATACAGCAAAGCATGAAATACTTCTGTTGCCATACTTCTGTTATTTTAATGGCTGAAGATAACTGGGTTATTAGGTAATACTTCATGCTAAATGCTATACTTTAAATTACTTCTGGAAGATACAGTGCTTTTCCTATGCCTTGAGCTTTGCCTTACTGTATCATTAGTGAGTATAAAGTTAGGCTCTGGAGGGATCTGGATTGCTAGGTGCTTGAGTATAATTTAATAATGTGTATTATTTTAAAGACACATATAAGCAATAGCTGCTTGTGAATAAAATGCATTTACTGACCCATGAGAGAATTGATCCCTATGACTATTTAAAGCTTAGGACTTTAAAAGTTTTTCTCTTATCTTTATGTTAAACAATGGAAAGTTTTACCGTATGTTCAAATAACGTCTTCATCAGGTTCACAACAGGATACCATAGTTAATTTTCAGTTGAGTGCTTTATAGGATTTTCTTTTTGCTGGCTGGTTGGGTGAAAGTCTAGACACTGAGAGACGAGGCGTTAGAGGGGCCTCACAATATCGTTATTGTGAATGGTAAGTAGGAGCAGCTTCCTCTGATGTACAGACTCCATGCCCAAACCAGTAGTACAAAGGCCTAGCTTTTGTTCAGGGGGATAGGGGCTAATCCGAGTGCTGCACACTGTGAAAAACCTTTTATGGAAGGGAGGAAAAACTTGCCTTGAAGGTGAGAGGTCAGCAGTTTAACCTCTGACCATAAAATAAGAGACTACCGAAGAATGGGATGAACAAGGGGGAAAAATACTTCAAGTACTCTATTCTTTGTTTATCAAAAATGGGTCAAGCAAATGAGTGTCAGGAATGGTTACAGGAGTTATGGGATGCAAGTGAGTCTGAAGATGTGTGCTGGCTTAGCTGTGCATTACCATGGAGTTTGGAGCTTGCGTTGCGTTCTCAAGTGCTTGATAAAGAGATGCAAATGAAAGCTGAGTATTTCAGTAACATTTAAAAGTACAGTTACTCTGTACTCCTCCTCTCTAATCCCAATCAGATACTTTTTAAATTAAAATATTTAATTTTTAATCTTTCTTTTAATAAATCAGTATAATTTAGCATTTGTTCTTTTAACTATTTCCATATCTGGACCAGGTTTTTTTAGGTTCATAAAGAAGCACCACAGTAATAACCTCCTCACATGCATTCAGCAGGCAGTAAGATGGGTCTCTTTAGTTAATGCTGTGGGTCTCAGGGTTGTCAGTGCAGTTGTACAAAGCAGGGGAAAGCTGTCTCCAATATTTGTGGTAAGGGAATATGGAGGCTTTCCCCCTGATCTCATTTTTGTATTAACAGTGCTGGGAATTTAGTCACAATTCAATTAGAAATGATGGAAGTTATGTTAACTAATAGTTAAGCATACCATATTCTCAGGTCCACCTGTCTGAACTAATTGTTAGAGTACTCTTGACCCAGGCTGGCAGGAAGATACCAACAGTGATTAATGTGCTTGGTCAGTTAAAGCTTCCCTCCTGGTGTACAGCCATTCCTTGTGCTTCCCTACATCCAGCCCATGAGAAGCATTACTTTCCTCCTTCCTGGTCTCTCCCAGCATGCAAAAATAGGAGAAAACGTACTGCCTTGCTTGTGCACCTCTGGAAGTTTTATACTTCACTGGCCATAAATATGTTTTATGTATTTATATATAAAGTTAATTCCTCTTTCTGCTTCACACAGAGGGATTAAAGCTAGGCTTTGTTGTTGGTCCTTTTTTATGTCACATCTTCAAACATTTGCTAAGGCCTGGGCAGCCTTAGGCCCCTTGCATTCACAGAAGTGATCAGTAACCACCAGTGGCAGGACTTCTCAACACTCAGGGAAATATATTTTGGTACAGTCTTGGAAGTAGCACAGCCTCAGACATGATGCTTCCTCTGACCCTTGGCTGAGTTTAATATTAAAGAACAGAGCACCTGTGTGAAATGACTAGATGTGGTTAATGATATGGGACTTGTAGGTAAGCTGAGGTTTGTCTAATGATCTACATCAACGAAGAAGTTGAAGAAACAGGTACAAAATGGATGCTAGAATCATACAGCCCTTCCAGCATGGGGAAGATGTAATGACATCTGGTCCCTGCATGCAACTACTGGACACAGAAATCATGCAATGAGAAGGGCAGTGGTTGGGAGGAGACCTTTTTATGAAAAATTTCTTAGATCATATGTAGTATATATAATATTATGTGCAGTGTCATATATCTGCTTCTTGTGCACTCTATGTGTTGATGGCTGTGCATGTTTGTAGGTGCATTCTGAATTATTAGCTTCAGATTTATTTGGTAAGTCGGTGTTTTTAGATGAGACAACATTAATTTATGTTGTTGTTGATTTATTAATAAGCTATTTCTTGTTCTTTCACATTAATAATAATAATAAAAATAAAAATTTTCCCCTTAATATTTTTGACTGCTGTATATCTGGTGCATTACTCATGTTTTCCTTGTCATCTCACTCTCCTTTCTTTGGAAAGTAAAATTAAGAACTTCATGACTTCAGAGGCCGAAATACTGGGTTCAAATATAGAGATAGCCCATCCTTCTGTAATACTGTCTTCCTTCCTCTAGTCCTTATCTGCCCAACCCCAAACACCCCATTGCTCTTCTGGGTGTGCACAGGTCTGTTTTCTCCCTTCTTCCTGAGCAGCAGCAGCCCCTCTTTGGGTCACTTCCCCATCCCTGTGAGCAAGGCAGAGCCTGCAGCCCGTGCCTGGGTCCAGTTTCCACCCAGCAGTGTAGCTGGGAGTCCCTTGCAGAGTGCTTTTGTTGATGTGACTGCTTCTGACAGGCATTCTTCTACTTCCCGGACAGGCAGTTTGAGTGCAGGCTGCTGAAATGGGAGAAGAAGGCTATTGACCTCTCCTTCTGGAAAAGCTCAATTTACAAAGGATGTGTTGAGTTCTGATCCCACGTGGGACGTGCACGTGCAGCGTGTTGTTTTGAACTTTAGCTTTTTCTATTAGGGTGAAATATAGTGTCTGCTATTATCACACTGTTAAATTAATTTTCACTGGTTTGTGCGTGATTTATGTGAGTCCACTGGACCAAGCAGGCGTAAGGCATGGAGGTTTCATAGGATAAAATAGTTTAGCACTCCAACCTCATTGCAGTAACAGAATGCAAAAATTGACATCCTGCATCTGCAATCACCCTCCTGCTTTGCTGGTCTGAGTAAGTAGTTCTTTAGGGATCAGTAGTGAAACATAGGTCCCCTGTTTTGTGACTGAAGTGCATGATATCAAGAAACGTCTTGGAGGGTTTCCTGGTGATTGAATGTGCTTTGGGATCAGGAATCCAGATCTCCTGCCTCCAGGACAGCAAGGCTCATTACCATTCTGGTTACAGCTCCTCTATATGTATTGGGATCCCATTTTATGTCCCCTATTTTACTAACCCCACTCTAGCAAGTAATTGGGAATTCTGACCTGAGCAGCTGTTAACAGCTGTGAGAAAACCCTTCAACTTGCTTTTACTTGTCTTAGTGTATGTGTGACCTGTACTTTGAAATAACTAACCCTGAGTTTGCATGGAAATGTCCTATTTTTATGCATGTCAGTGTTCTACTAAATCAAAAGAATTAGGTTTTTTTCAAGATTTCATGGTATTTGGAATCCTGGAATGACTTACTCTAGGTCATGCAGCAGGACACTTGTCAGGACTGAAAATCAGTTAATTAATAATTCCCAGTGTGTTGTGTTGCTGCTGTCTGGGCCCCATGTTCTAGCTCTGTTGAAGTTAAGAGGGACAAATACTTGTAACAAAGGTGAAAAAAAAATAATGCAAATTCTTTTATTGCTGCCCTGTATAGCTACTTTGTGACTTTTAAGAGCTTTGAATCTGTTAGAAAAAGTGCAGAGAGGTGCAGCTGTGTCAGAGTTTGTTTTACTATATGATTGAAGTATTTTCCAGTAGGAAAACACCAGATAGATAAATTGGATTAATCTTATGCTTTGTGTGTTGGTGAGGGAAAAGTGCAGGGTCTGGGAGCATCCCTGGGAGGGATGTGCCATGGACCCTGTACTCCTGTCCTGGGAGGTGGTTGGTGGGGATCAGAGGGGTTTCTTTCTGTTGCCCGGCACATCAGGTGCCAAATCCACAGTGCCTCTGCTGGGTCAGCCTGAGGCCCTTGGTCTCAGCACACATTGTGTGTGGTCACTGGCTTGGAAACTTTTGGGAGACCTTTTCTTAATGTTTTCTTTGTTTACTATGGAAAAATCCCAAGGTTTGGGGATTCTGGGATAAGTGGTTTGGTGAATGACTAGAATATCTTCAGTAGCTGAGTACTAATACTGGAGAGGACCTGTAACATCAGTGCTAGTGTAAAGGTTGTTTTATGTAATCTTTTTGTCCTGAGCATGGCTACTGGGTACTGAAACATGAGTTCTTCATGATAGTGAGAATCTCAGCTGATTAGAGGTTTCTTAGCTGTTGGAGTAACATGGATCTTTCTGTAAGCAACCTCTTAACCTACTCTTGTGTTCTGTTATCAAAAGTTTAGTGTTGACTTTTAAGGATTGGTATGAGAAAAATGTCAAAATATTGATTTTCAGCTGCATGCTGCCTGTCAGACAAATCAGGGCTGAATACATATAGGCCAGTCTCTAAAATTTTTTGCTGATGATTCTTGCTCACATGGAAGCCCTTGGGACAGATGGCCCCTGGCTGGTCATGGGTCGATTACAGTGATCACCCACAGCTTTTGAGGAGTGCGAAGAAAAGAAATTGCTTTCTTTGTCAAGGTGTTTTCAATTCAATTCTCACCCATTAGCCCTGTTTAGTTAAGTTTTGAATGACCCTATCAGGTGACTGATGAGTTTATTTTTTTTCTCTCAATAGTATTAAAATGGATGTGGTGTAAGATGAAAAACAAAGGCCAAAAAAATTGTGCTTATTGATCAGTACTCCTTCATCTTTATGCTGATTTAATGTGTGAGGAACAACTTAGATAAAAATGAGCAGTAAATCAGAATAGCCTAAAAAATACAAATTTATAAACTATACTTTTGGATCTGTTACTTGTTTACATATATAGCAAGCTTATATATGTAGACTATTGCTAATCAATGTGGTTATTACAGGTTTAGGGTTTTGTGTAACTGAGCATGTTTATGATTGTTTTATTTCAATTTGTAGCAGATTGGTATGCATATAAAATTATGAAATGTTGTCTAATACACTTAAAGCTTTCATAGTCAGATGTTGTTCCAGCTGTGGTGCCATAGATGTTCTGAGGAGCAGGAAGCAGCCAGGCCAGGTCCCATCTGTCAGTGCTGCTCTACTTCCATCTCTTTCTAGCACAGCCAGTGAGCAAAATGTGAGAAATTTGAATTTGATACAGACAACATTAATTATAGTGGGACAATGAAAGCAAAATAAAGATAGAAGATTTGAAACTGTATTTTTTGCAATGTACAATGACATTAACTCTGTGTCACACATTATGGGTCATTTTGTTAGATGACTGCACCACCTGTCTTGAAACTTCTTTGAACATGAGACCCAGAGGCAGTAGAAATATTTTGTTTTTTTAACCTGCCTCAAACATTAGCAATGACTTAAGGCCTATGTGTTTCTCACCGGCTCGTTCTTTTGCTACCTTAATTCTTAGATCCTCATTTTCAGGGCCAGTAATTCATTCATGATTACAAGCTAAAAAGAAGGAAATTAAAAATAACACCGTGGCTCCAAAAGGCATACAGTTGTTTCCACACTTGTAAGCTCATTCTAAAGACTTAAGAGCTAAAGAAACTCCTGCTTATCTTGCAAAGAGACCAAATAAATGCTGAACATACTCATTTTATCTGTGCCAATATCTGTGAAATGAACTCTCACCCTGATTAAAGTTTTATCCTGAAGCATGGCTAATAGCATTGCAGCCCCAAGGATCCTTTCTTTCTGTCCCTAGTTAGCTGGAATGACTTACTGCTCTTTCCTTCAGTGGTAACAATTTCATGGGGAAAAAGGGATTGACCTGCAGCTCTGAAGGGGATGGTGATTTGTGGCTACAAGTTTTAACCATCTACTTGCTTATAAAAGGTAAAAAGTACTTATTCCCTAGTTTGAGTGTGTTACAGACAGGGAAATTGGAAAAATCAGAGAAAGTGCCAGGAGCTGTTAATGCTTTGGGGTAATACTGACCTGCATGCCAAAGCTGTGGAGTTGCCATGATGTCCTGATGCTGTGAGCTGTGACCTGGGTGGACCCATTTGGCTTCAGATGCAAGTTGGTTTTGCATGGAGTAGAGAAGGGTGTAGTGTGTGTGGTTATTGTTTGAAGACTGAGTGACTCTTGCAGTTTTGCATTGTTTCTTTGTTTTCCCTTGTGTTTGAAACAAAATTCTGAATTTCTCCAAGTGTAGTGTGAACACTGGTATCTCGAAATCATCTAGTAAGTTACATGGATATGAAAAGATTCAATTAAATTGTGAGCCGTTTAGTAAGTCTGTGAGTAATTTGGGTTACTTGTAATTTGGGGCATTTTTCAAGCCTAAATACTATAGAGGTTATTTTAAACTGTAATACTTAAGTCTTCCTTGCCCAGCTGATATTCAGCTACAGTTAAAAGCTGTTTCCTCACGAAAAGCTTCCTCACAGGAGGAGCAAGTTTTCATCTTACCTGTGACAAGTCACAATTATGTTTCTGAACCTGACTGGAGAAATACTGATAGAAAAAGCAAATTTCTGGTTTGCAAATGTGCAACCACAAAGACTTACAGGTGATAACCACTGTGACTGTAGCAGAGGCAGGCTGCTAAAATGTCACTTTCCATTTTCCCTTTCTTTAAGTGCAGTATTTAGTGTCTAATGTTTGACATTGTTGTCATTTAGTGCACACTTAATTTATTTTGTGTGAGGAAATGTGAAAAGGAAAAAATGGGGAAAGTCGCACATTCCACGTCTCCTTCAGTGCCAGGGAGAGTCAGGTACCTTCACTTCCTGAACAATTTTTTAAAATAGGGTCTGAGCTTTGCATTCACTTGAAGACAAGGCAGAGACCACTGAGGTAGGGAAGGGAAGGAAAAGGGGACAGGAGATCCTGGGCTCCTGGGCTGTGGCCATGCTGTGACTTGTTTTGAAAGGTAAGTCCAGGTCCAGCACTTGGCTCAAAGTTGCTGTGAAAGCACCTGGGGACCCAGAAAAATCTCATGTATTAATTATAGCAGGAAAAGCTGGCAAATGTAATTCCTGAAACTTCTTTAATGTTTTTATTTAATAACATGGTTTTAAGGTGTCATTATTCATCTCTTAAAATTATCAGTGGTCAAGCACTCAGTACTGCCAGTCATTGGCTGGAAGTAGTTGGCTTCCCAGGTGAACATACCTGGTTTTGTGCAGTGTTTTTTTGCCTTGTGTTCATTTGATATTTGCTGAAGTAGCAACTGCATGAAAGCATGAAAGGCACATTAGTGGGTGAAGTGTGACTAAAGAAGTTGAAAATGCTGGATTGTTAAGATTTGATAGAATTAAGTAAATACATTTTCTTTTGCTTTCATGAAAAGCATGAGTGTGGTTACAATTTGTAATAAGCTTTCTGTGGAACACTTCAAAAAAGAACAGTAAGTTCTTTTAAACTTAAAAAAGTTGCTTTTAGTATTCCTTCCATGAGCCAAAAAAAAAAAATACATGGACTATATGATTTGCATAAAAGTGTACTCCTAGGTATGTTGTACAGTGGCACCTTAATTTGCATGTTGTCTTTAATCTGACAGGGTTTAAATGCCAGAGAAGTTAGAGAGGTTTCACTTTTTAAAATTAAGTTGTTTCAGTGTATTTTTTCCTTGTTCTTTTTTTAAGTTATTGATGCTTGGAAAACACTGTGCTCTCTCCCCCTTTTACTATAGTGTCTTGCTCTTCCTCCAGCTGCTGGTGGGTGCATCCCTTTGATTCCCCAAACCTGGGAGCTGAAGGGCACTTGCACTCAGATCCTTCTGACAGCGGTGCCTCCTGTTCCTACTGTACCTCTGGCACTTCATGTATTAAAATGTTAACAAGTGGATTTTAATATGATATACAGAAGTCTTTTTTTTTTTTTTCTTTTTGGCAAGAGGTAATTTTTTATGTGAATGCTGTTTTTTTCATTGGATGTTTTAATATGTGAAAATGCTTGGGATCATCTCGTATTTTGTTTCTGAATCACTGTTGTAAGAAAATACTCTGATACAAAAGCATCATTATATTTGATGTTGTGAGTTTCTGTCAAATTGTTTTAAGTAGGTAGCAGATCTTTGCCTTTGAACAATAGCAGTGTTATCAACTTGATTTAGATAACTAATTTTTTATTGCTAAAAGCTACTTATTCTAGCACAATAAATTCTGCTTATTGCTTACATGTGTGGTTATAAAGCTCTTCCCTAAGACAACAATATATCATTTCAGTTTTCTTTATATTTACATTCTATATACACAAGAAAAAAAATCTGGATTTTTTTTTCAGTCAAGAAAGAGGAACTATCTGCAGTAAGCTTTGCTTTGCTACCTTCTTTTTCCTCACTGTTTTTCTTGCCCACCCCCATAACTTGTAGCCCCAGACTTCTTTTCTCTTTGCACTGACAGTTATTTTTCCAACATCTTTGTAGCATCAGAGAAAAGATAATTGGAGGGATACTTATCAGGCTTCTAGTCCATTCCTCTGTCTCAAGACAGGACCAACTCTGCTTGGCAGTCTTTTTGTCCGTCCTGCTCAGTAAACCCAGAGGGATGAAAATCTCTCCTCTGTAGGCAGAATATTAGACGACCCAATTAATCTCTTTCATTTTACTTCAGTTGTGTTTAGTGATTCTCTGTTGCTATCGAGAATTACCTGAGATGATGGCTCTCAGCATGTGTTTGTAATTTCTATTCCATTAACAAATTAAATGTATGCTAATTAGCTTGTGCTGTTGTATTTTTGGGTGATGCTCATAAATTGCAAGTGTAATGATTTCAAAGAGTATTTTTAGAATATTTTTAGTATATTTGCAAAATTTTGGGGAAAGTTACCACTCAGCCTTCTCTATTTTTTTCGTAGTTCTAAGTGCACTACTCTAACCTACCTTGTCATGAGAAATACACTTTTTTATTTTCTTAAATTTATTATAGAAGCTAAAATGTGTTAGTAATGGTTTTCCTAAAAATATGGATGAAATGCTTTGTGAAGTCACTTCCACTGGAATAGCTTTTTGGAGAAGATCATGTTTTCCTCTTCTCTTAGTATGTATCATACTTGCCTGCATTTTTCCTGTGAAGCAGTTCTAGATTGCAGCATTTTGAATATATTTGAAGCACTACAGTAATTTTTCTCATTGTATCAAGTATAATGTACTCGTATATTGTGGTCTCTCAACAAACCTTTCCATTCTTGTCTCTCTTCTGATTTGTACCAAGAGTCACATAGGTTTCTAAATGTCATTTTCAGGGGCTCAACAGGTTCTTTCTGAATCTTCTTATGAGAATCTTTCTTTTAAGATAATTTTAGCTACACTTATACTAACAAATTATGCAGAAGTAGTCAAATAAGTCAAATGCAGTGTGATTGTGTTGTGAATCCAAACCTGGGAGATGTACTTTCCAGTGCTGGAGGATCTTTAGCAAAGGAATTTTCAGGCAGTACTGGACATGCTAAGATGCCCTTTTGTAAGAAACATCTGTCCTGGGTGAAGAGGGCATAGGAAGAAGAGCTGCTTCTACATGCATATACCAACTTACATTGCAAAGCAATGCACTATTTTATGTGTGTACTTGATAATTTCCTCAGTCTACTTGGTTTACTTAGAATTTGTGCAAAGCACTTGTCCCAAAAAGTCGGTTAGAAGAAAATGAGGAGAAATTCAGTGGTTCCTCAACCACTGAAGCAACAGCTGCATCCAAGTGAGTCTCATCCTCTCACCCATAAAGTCAGCATAAAATTGACCTAGCATTGCCAGATCAGGTGAGCTATCTGGAAAGTAATCCTTTGGGAAAATAAAATTGAGTCTTTATAAATACCAAGCTGAAGTGCATAAAATCCCATTAGACTTAGGGTTTTTTTATTTCTAATCCACTTCCCTATTGTTTATTCCTTTGCAGCACTTGTGACAAGTTGCCACAAGGATGTGTCTGCTGCTGCCTGAGCCTGGCTCCAAAAGCAGACACAGACATTTCTGTTTTGAAAGAAGTCCAGTCTGACTTGCACAGTTATCATTAAAACCACACAGTTTCTTGTAGGTGTTAGAGTTAGGTTTCAGAGGGTGAAGGCATAGAAAGAGCATAGAAACCTTTCTTTTTGAATCATAGCATACATCAGATTTCTTATTTAATTAATCTATTATGGCAAGTACCTACTAATGTAACCATTTAAAAAACCTTTAATTCCAAGCAGCCGGACAAAACTTGGAGGTGTATAATTTTTGTTGACTGGAGCACTGAATGGTTTTACTGAATTGAGTTAGGAATATTTTTTTAGATGATGGCTCTTTATTTTCACAAAGTAGTATTAAGAGCATTATTCTGCCTGCTTAGATCTCTTTAATTTTATTGTCTTCTCGTGATATAAGTATCTTTTCATGCCATAAAAGCAAATATTGCCATATCTGTAGTTCTGTGAACTGGAATTTACTGTAGAGTTGTCTTTATTGTATCTAATGAAACCAAGGTGGTATAAGAGCTGTAATAATATGAAATGAAGATTAAAAACTGAGCAGGACATAGTTGCAGATTTTATATCTGTTAGCTTTTCAGGGTACCCAAAGAAGTTATATGTGTTGTTGATCTTGGTGCCAGTAGTTAGAGTGCTCCTGTGAAATGCTGTTTCAGCTCCATT
This sequence comes from Calypte anna, assembly GCF_003957555.1. NCBI lineage: Eukaryota > Metazoa > Chordata > Aves > Apodiformes > Trochilidae > Calypte > Calypte anna. Next base: position 8,344,167 of record NC_044254.1, on the reverse strand, counting down.
GGGATGTCACCGAGGCATTGAAGTTATTGCCTGCTTTGTGACCCCAAGCAACCCTGAGATAAATTTGACTTAATTTGGAACTTATACTTTGTCAAATTATGCTTGGTGGCTTTGCTATTGTGATCTGCTTCCTTTTTTTGGAAGCCTGGCAGATAGACTTCCACTAAGAACAATGAAAGAAAGTAATTACATTTTTTTTCCCCTGTGATTTTGTTACTTAGTTTCTAAAGCATTCAGTGTACTAAATGTTTCTCATGTAACTGTACTACACATCTGCCAAAATAATTGCTCTGAAGAGGTGAGCTTGCCAAGCAGGCTCCTCCCTCAGCCTTCCTCAATGCAGGAACACCCGTGTGCCAGTTTGCAGACAATAACTCTTGAGTTTTGCAGTAGAGGCAACCAGAGATTGTACAGCAAGACTTGGTAAGTTCTGAACAAGAAATAGGTGATAAGAAAAGGAACTAGAAACAGCTAGTAACCATGTTGTATTTATGAGGGCTAGCAAATGCTCAAGGGCCTGAATGGTGCTGGGTGAAGCAGGCCTGCTTTCTTCTCACCACAACTCCCCATTCCCTGGTTTTAATTCCTTTTTTTTTCTGGCACAAACCCAAGAGTTTTGGGGAACTGATCTAGTTGATGCTGACCTGAAAAATTTCAGGCAGTTGGTTTGATCTTGGTCAGTTCTCTCATCTGGTTCAGCGTGTAGCCATGGAGGATCTGTCAACAGGAGAGATGATGGTACAGGATCACCAACACATAGCTGAGTGAGTGAGTGCAATGAGATTGCCCATCTGCAGAGAAATTTATGCTTGAAATGTTTGTGGATACATGGCTTAGATTTGTGAGCTCATTTAAAGGTATTTTTGATTCTGGGCAATTTCTAATATTTTTTAGCGAGTAATTTACGAATTCCTTAGCATTGAGTATTCAGTATGTGTTGTCATGCTTGCTATTCCTTGAATTTATCAGAGATCACTGTTGATATATAAGTACTTTTTTTTTGTTACACTAAATGGGAATAAAAATAAGAGCTTGCTTACAATATAGGCACAGAGGTATTCAAACTCCTCTTTTGTCTGCTCATAACAGATGTGTTTGTGATTTAAATACAAACAAAATAGATGGGGAAAAAAAGTAATCTATTTAAGCATTTGTATTATTTGCTCTCGTATTTTTATAAACATACAATCTTATTTCTTATATCTGCTTCCCAAAGTTCTTGCTCTCCAAAGCAGATAGAGGAAGATTCCTTGTGCAAAATACATACATTTTCATAAATACTAGCTGCAGAACCTTCCCCAGATGTTCTTAGGAGCAAAGATATAATTGTCTGATAAGAAGAGTCAAAGGTCATATTTTTATCTAAAATCTCATTTAAATTTGGATTAGATGAAAATTAGGTCTGTGTTAGGTTGAGCTAAGTTGAATTGTGCAACATGTTTGAAATGTGTGCTCCAATGTTGGTTTACAAACTGGGGTGAAGGAGGAATCATCTCCAGTCTCCAACTCCTCATGAGAGGGCAAGAGGAAACAGTGGGTGCAGCATGTTGAATAGAAGGATTTAAAATCAGCATCTGGGAATGAAAAAGGTTGACTAGGATTGTCTGTATTAGTGATAGGACAAGGGGTAGTGGTTTTAAACTTGAAGACTTGGAGCAGACATTAGGAAGAAATTATTTTCTGAGAGGGTGGTGAGACATTGGCCCAGGTTGCCCAGAGAAATTGTGGCTGCTCCCTCCCTGGACGAGGTGTTCAAGACCAGGTTGGATGGAGTGTTGAGCAGCCTTGCGTAGTTGAGAGACATCCCTGTCCATTACAGGGAGATGGAGCAGGTGATCTTTAAGGTCTCTTCAAACCTAAGCTATTCTATGATTCTATGAAGTTGTGGCTGCCCCCTCCTTGAAAGTATTCAAGGCCAGGTTGTTTGGGGCTTGGAGCAGCCATGTCTTGTGGGAGATGTCCCTGCTCACATAGGGGGGTTGGAACTAGGTGTATCTTTAAGGTCCCTTTTGCCCCACACCATTCTGGGATTCTATTAAAATACAACAGTATTTCCCTTCCTTTAAAGCTACAATTTGCAGCAGCAAACATACATGGGAGGGTGGAGAACAGAAATTTCTTAGCAAAAAGTGGAGAACCCTCTGGTTCTGATGTAAAACTTAGAAATATGAGAAGTTTTCTGATTTTTCAGACTGCTAGGATTACAGACTGAAGCAGAAATCTGAATACATGTCCCTTAGCTCCCCAGAAGACAGGAATTCCAGCAGCTCTGGCAGCCAGGAGCTTGCAGTTCTCATCAGGCAATGCCCCCCAGTTTTTCCTGCTGGGTTTCTCCTGTTGTTTGACTGCTTTCCAAAACTCAGAGCTGTTGTTGGCCATGCAGTCAGTGTGGGAAGATCTGGGCTGGGGTATGAGCAGAAAGTGGGGAGCTTTCCCTCTAGTCCAGGCTTTGGCACCTACCTGGGTCTTCCTTGCAGGAAGATGTAATTTCACTTGTAGCACATGGACAAGTTCTGCTGCTAACCCTTTGTATAGAAGTGCTGTGAAGCTTCATGACTGTTTGTGAAACAGTTCAACAGTAGCACCTGGAGAAGGTTTTGTGTCCCAGGAGATGAAAAGCTTTGGGTGGATGAAGGGGATAATTTGGTGTTTGTTGAAAGGTTATGGTTGAGGTTGTTGTGTCAGATGCTTTCAAAATAATGCTCATTGTAGCCTAATATATAGCCTAATTAACACTGATTAACAAATTTCTAAAACTGTTAAGATATTGAGAAGATGATTTTAAGTGGCTCAGAATAGAAAGTATTTAAAAATGCTACTTCTAAGCTCTTCCTTGAAAGTGCTGGTTACATTGGTACCATCTTTAAAATCACAAGTGATACTTCTATACCTCACTGAGATCTTTGTTTTCCTCCTCTTAAAAATTTGCATCTCTTTTCCTTGGATGGAAAGAGTTTTTATATACATTTATATCTCAATTAAATGAAAATGTGAAAATTTAATATATACTTAAAAAAAACCTAAAGAGTTGAATATGGAAATAGTTTATAATAGTTTATAACCTGATACCATATGAAAAATGGTAAACCGGGTTTCATAAATATGAAATGTCTTTTTAATAATCCAGTACCTTCCTTGGCTTTTAGATACATTTTTGCACTTGCCTCAAAGCTTGACGCTAAGCTGACCCTCTCTTTAATATTAATGTACTCTGACTGTAATATTCTGTTCCTTTGTCTCTGATTAATGCTGTCTGTCAATTATTTACAGATCCAGTGGTACTGTGGAAGTTCCCAGAGGACTTTGGAGACCAGGTTAGAAACATGAGACTGAACCTTTTTTTTTTTTTTTTTAATGTTAGAATAATAATAATAAAAAAAAGCTCTCCTATTCAGCTGCAGAGAGGAAGATGCTAATGATAGTGGGAAGGAAATCTTCACCCAACTGGTGGCTTGGTGATTAGAATGTCTTTGTGACAGGAATATGCAACAGCAATTTGAGGACTTTATAATCATGCCAATTCTCTGTATCACCTTACTTTAGATATGGAGTATTTCATAAGCTGTTCCTATTACAAGTCTTGGGTAATTATTATAGGCTTGAAAATGCGGACAATTTGTCAACAAAACTTTGATGTTATAAATTGTGTTAAAAAAATAAAAGGAGAACAAAAAGTTGAAGAGGTGCACATATATGTCCTTTCAGTGTCAGAACCTGTGCATCCCATTCCTTTAGTCCCTAACCATGTAAAAATGTAAATATTTAATAATATTTTAGAGATACCCAGTTGTTTGCTTGGAAAAATAAAATCCTCAGACCTGTATAAGAAACAATGTTCTAAAACTTACTGATTTTGAAAACTTGAAAATCATAGTTTCTATCTATAATTAATCCTCAAAGGAAAGTTTATACATACAGGGCTGATGGATTCTTTCACTGTTAGTAGTGATAGTAAAGCTGTTAGTGTGGTGGTTTTTTCCCTATGTGACTATTTTATTAAAGTTATTAATACTAAATTTAGAGAAATTATTAAATTTTATTAAATTATTAGATTTTATTATTTCAGCTGCTTTTAGATGATTTTCTTCCATGGAAAAATTGTTAATTTAATAAACAAAAATAAATAAAAGCACTAAATAGAATAAATTTCTCTGACTCAGCCCTTCTCTTCTATTTAGACAGAGTCAAATATATTCTTTGTTGGTAATATAACCACAATGGATGATCTGGAAATATTTTTGCACCAAAGATCTCGATAAATTGGTGACTTTTTAAAAAAAATTTTTTTAATCAATAAGACAAGATTGTATAAAGACAGCTATAAGGTGATTCATGATGAAAGGAATAAATACGCAAACATGGAAAGCAGGGTGTCTGGTTAGGGAATAGCATCAGTCAGAAACGTGCAGCTTATAAGGTAGTGATAAATGGTGCATGAGCAAAGTGTGCTGTTATTTTTTTAGCTAGACATGCAGTAAGTTTTGATAATTTTCTTGGCTGCACAATGATCATCTTCATTGTCATTTAAATTCTTTTTCTCTAGCTGGTTTTGTTCTTTTTCTTTTCTCTAAAAAAGACTTAATCTTAACAAAGACAACAACAACAACAAAAAAGAAAAGAAATTATGTGTGAAGAAAAATAGGAGCTTATTCAGTAAGTCAAAGGTTATTCAAAGAACAGCTGGTGTAGAAAAATGATTAGAAGATGAAGCCCACTAAAGACTGGAGGGGAATTATACAAAGATGTAACAGACATTCCTGATCTACAGGAACCAAAGTCATGAGGCAGTTATCTGCCTTTGGGCTCTGAAAAATCTATGTCTGCATGTTGTGTCTCAGCAGTGCAGGGAATCTGGTGTTTCAGGTAAATCACTTCTCCTCCTGGAAAAGAATATGTTTTAATCCTCATCGTTGCAAGGGAAATTTTCCTATTAGAACCACTGGATTTGAACAGAATATACAGCAGCTTCTGTAGCAACCCCCTGAGCCAAGTAGTCAAATGGAATCAGCAGAAACCTTCTGTGCACATGTGTGCATGTTGAAATCAGCAGGTTTGGATTGGAGACCTTAACATATATACCAGATTTATTTTTGAAAAAAAATATCTGAAATAATTGAAAATGACTGAAACTGGCAGTGCTAATTTCAATGAAAGTTTGTGGGGAGAATATTAAAAAAGAAATAAAAAAAAAATCCATCCTATTTTCCAGTCATTTCTATTTTAAATGTAAAATGTGTGAGTTAGTTTTTGGATGTATCCCAAAGAATCATCTTTCCTAAAATCCAAGGCCTGTCTGTTTTCACTGTGATGTGATAACAGCGGGCAAAATATTTTCCTCTCTTCGTGCATTTTATCCTACAGTTTATCATGTCACCTTTTTGTTGCTTTCATAATGCAAAGAAAGCTTGCCTAAGCTCTTTTGATGTATATCTGCTGTTTCTCACATTTGTCCTTTCAGAATGCCTGAACTTTTCAATGCTCACTCATACCTAATCCTCTCTCTTCTTCTTGTGTCCTGCCAATTTCTTTTATGCTGGATGGTATTCTTTGGTCAATGTTTTTCTTCAGTGTTGACTTTCCAAAATATTGTTTGGCAAAACGTCTCATCTGTTTTGGATGGGATATAGGAAACTACAAATTATCAGGAGAAAGAAAAAAATAGTGATTTGTCATAATAACTTAACTTGCATGGGGTCCATTAACAAAAAGAAATACTAAGGTGCAGTTCTGCTGTCACAGAAGAATTTGCAAGATTCATTGTTCATCCTCTTTATCTGCCAAGACTGCAGAGAAGTAACTGGTAGGGAAAAAGATTACAGGGAAATGACAAATTTTCTGTCTGGTAATTTTATGAATGTGAGAATAAGAAGGAAAAGGGAAAACCACAAAATAGTGAAAGGAGAAAAGGTGTACTTCAAAGCAGGAAATGAAAAATACTTCTCTTTGCCAGGAGTATTTCACAAAGTTGTGGGGGTTTTGGATTGGTTTGAGGCTTTTTTGGTGTTTTTCTTTTTTTCTTTTTTTTTTTTTTTTTTTTAAATCATTGAGTTACCATTTATTATTGTTCTGGTGTTAATGCTATAAACATGAGTTTGACAATGTTGAAAATGTTCTGAATAATCTTAGCACTGTAGATGAAATGTGAAGATTCCTTATTAAATCATATATATATAAATCATATATAGCTCTTCTACAGTTACCTGCACAAGTCTGCATTTAGATAAGTAATGGCTTGTAGTCATTCAAAGGAATATTTCTTGCCTAAAATGTATTTTGAATGTATGCCTACAGGCTCTGGTTTTAGTATGACAAAACCTCCCCTTATGCTCAATGAAATTTTCATGATTGATAATGTGTCTGTTTTTAATCTTGAAATTACTATTTTGTTTATTCCAACTGGTTAGAGTAGAGTTTAATTTTAGCCTTGGCAAACTCATTTTCAAGTGGAAGTCTATACAGAAAAAAAACCCCAAACCCAAAAAACAAACAACTATGATATCTGGATTAAAATTATCCAGTAGTTCTTAAAAATAAATTGCTTCTAAGTGGTAGAGAAGCGAATCAAACCAAAATCTAACACCTTTGCTTCCAAAATGAAATACTTCATAGCTTTTTCAAGAGAAAATGTGTATCCTCAGATTTACTGTCATCCAGCAGAATGAGGATCTGTTGATGCTGGCTGTGTCCTTAAGGCAGTGGAGTCAGTGGAAAGGTCTTACTGGTGTCAGATGTGTCCAGATACCTCCAGTGGACCTCTATTCAGGATACCTCTGTTGTTCTGGAATTAAGACTACTCAAGCTCCCAGTAACTGCATTGGGTTGAAACATTCCTGGGAAATGAAATAGTGCTGGCACAAGGAAGGATGAGAGTGTGCTGCTGATAGCACCAGCAGGTGATAGTGGCTCTGCCAGAGTTGCTTTCTGTCTTGTCTTAAACTTTGAAGCATGTGAAATCTAAAATGTCTTACACACTTAGTAATTACAGCTATTTTGGGTGTTACTTATAGCTGTGTAAGAATTCAGTTGCTTTTTTTGTCTGACTGCTTATGGCCCAAAGTTATTTCCATCTTCCATAGGTCCCAGAGGACAGGGTGTATAGAAAAAATGGATCCATTGTGTAGTTCTTACTCTTCTCCCTTCTAATCACATAATAATTTCTTTCTTTAGTCTGCTGCTTCCCTGCTGGTGAAAAACATCATGCCAGAACAATGGTACAAATGGCTAATATGGCAGGAGACAATCTTACCAGAAGCAACTTTAGTAATACAAAACAGGGCAAAGCATTGTTGACTGAAAATGAAATAATTGAGACTCGGCATTAGATTGTTAAATTCTGTTGTAGATTTCATCCTGTCTTCCCTTGCTCTCTGCTCTGTAAGACAAGCAGATGACATCTGCTTTTTCATCTCAGACTTTTCTCAAGCTCTGCAGATGAGTAACCAGCAAGGGACAGGGCATTCCATGTGAGGAAACTACTGTTTTCTATGAAGTTACTGTAACACCCTTTTGGTTATCTTCTGTTTTAAATCATAACATCTTTTTAAAAAATTATTATGCAAAATTCACCACTGAATTGTGAGCTATGAACCTTACTCCTTATCCTGTAGCAACTCAAGTACTAAAGCCTGGTATAATATGTGAAAATCTATCAGATTCATGTGATATTTGTATATATAGATATGTAGATAGAGATACACACGTGTGTATATGTCAGTTGTTTTGAAGTTACTAATATGCTGGACTTCTCTCAGCAAGCACTAGTGGCACACTTTATTTCAGAGTTGGTATTAACTACTGAAAGTTAAGCCTGGATGTCTGATTGGAGTCAGAGTGCTCTGATTCTTGCAGGGTGGAATATTTAATTGCATGGATCGTGGCAGTAATTATACAAATGAGGTCAATACTAAAGAGATTATATTATCTTGTTAATTATTTAAATAATAGCACAAGTTTTATTTAAAAAATAAAAAAAGATTCCAGCTAAAGCCTGTTGTCTGGGTCAAAATAGTGTGTGGAAGCCAGTTGTGCTGATTCTGTGCTCTCCTAAGAGAGCAGCAGGAACCCAGGAGGTACAAGACTGTTTACACTCTTTTCAAGGCTGCAGGCATGCTGTTAGGGGATGCATTGCACCAGCTCTCTGCTTTTGATGGCTTTGTTCTTTTATTCTGATGAGGTATTAAATACATGTTTCAATTGCTCATGCTAACTAGATAGGTACTTGCTCTGGTGTTTTTGTTTTTATCAGTGTAACTTACAAAAGCTTTTGGGATTTTGTTGCTTGTGTATGAATAAGTTTGATTAGTATTTGGATACACTTTATGAGAAAGGAGGAATTGATCTAATGAGATTGCTATTTTTCAAAATTATTAGTGTCTAAATGTTACACATAATTATTTAGATTAAGGATATTTTGGAATGAATCCCTTTGTAACTTTGAGAAAAAACCTTAACCTAGATGATGGCAACTTTGTGCACTTCAAGTAAGCTTTATCAGGTTAAGATGCTTTCCTGTGATTTCCCAACACTTTGTCTTTGAAATTTGTATTGTTTTTATTGAAGAGTGCTGTCTGTGTAAGGCAGCAGTGCTTTCTGTCCATGCAAATCCCAGCTGATAGACAAGCAGCAGAAAAACAATCAGAGGTGTATTTATATTTGCTAACTGCACTGTGAGAAGAGAAATTAATCTGTTTGGCTCTGAAAAAATTCTGTGAAATAACTGAATAGCTGCCCACATAGACATTCTGGGAACACCCAGGATCATCAAGACCCTTGTATTTTTTTTTTTTTTCTTTTCTTTTTTTTGATACTTCTATTTTTCAAGTCATAAAAGCCCAAAACTGAAAATTCAGACTTTCTCGAAATTTTAAGGATGGGTTGCAACATAAAATATGCTTGTTTTCAGGGTTGTGGAAGTTTTGTTTTATAGAGCTTTTAAGTTAAAAATGTTGAACTTGATCAGCATATGGTACTGGCTAGCTTCATCTCTACCAGCTCTTTTGTTGTCTTGTTATTGTTATAGGTTTTAATGACAGTTGTAAGCCATAGCTCTGGATGCAGGGGTTAGTCCACCCTGGGGAGGAGAGGGAGAAACAGCAGTGTGGATTATGGAAATATGAATTGATCTAAAAAGCAGCTCTCTTGTAACAGAATGGAACGCAAAGAAAGACTGGGGAGAAGCTGGTGAAAAGACGATGGAATATGATGTGAAAATGATCATTTGAATGCTTTCCTTTTCATTCCCAGCTGCTGTGTTCTGGTGAAAAGGCACGCATTTGTATATCTTAAGGCTGGGTGAAAAAGGGCCAGATGAATGGAATTACTTGTTAGATATGTTTTCATTTTGAGTCAAATAAATTATGTGCATTTTAATAGACTGTATGCATATGTTAGCCATCTTTTTTATCATACAGCTGTGATATTGAGGGATTACATTTGGTAGAAGAGTTCTTTTCTCTGTTTGCTCAAATAAGTACAGTATTAATATTTGACTGTCCTTCAAATATTCTGTATCAGTCTATCAGAAATAACTGTTTTGTGATTTGGCTTATTCCTACAGCCTTCAGCAACTTGCCAAAGAAGGAAAAAAAAAAATCACTGATGGGTGAACCAGTGATGACAATCATTTGGAACATCTTCCAGAAAGACTGCCAAATTGTCGTGTGTGATGTTGTTGTTGATTGACCTCAACTGCCCTCAGAATATTCCAGTCTAATGTCGCCTAATTCCTTATTCTGTGTGACATTCTTCTTTCTCATCTATCTACTTACATCCACTTTAGTCTTAGATATGTTGCCTGTTTTACTTTCAGTATTACTTTTGTCTCAAACTTACTGCTGCTCTTTGAGGAACGTCCAAACTCACTCAGTCTCTTTTTATATTTGGTACTCAATTGCTGAACCTTGTGTTTGGTTCTTGACTCTTGCTCAAGCAGCTCCAGACAGGTGATCAGGAAGGGACATTAGTCTATCAGAATATAATTATTTCTGGTTCTCATTACTTCTGTATAAGTTTTCAAGGCATTGTAAACTACTTGGCTGGTAGGCTCACTTTGCTTCTTCCCTAAGCAGTTGCATTGAGTTTCTGGTTTTGGGGTGAGTCTGTTTCTGTCTGAAATCATTCATAAAAGTACAATCAGTAACAAAAGATCCAAATCTGAGGAATAAGTTGTCTCTGAGGCTGTAGTGGATACTTACCTCTGTCCTGTGTCCTTCACTAGAGGCTACTGGCCACTGGGTCAGCACAGACTTAGTACATCAGTTCGTGAATTTTAAACTAAATTTGGGAATAGGAAGACCTTTTTCAATTTACAGAGAAATCCTGCTGTAGAAACAGACTTTTTATTAATTTCAGTAAGTATGGTGGATACTTGGGTTAGATTTATGTCTTCCCTGAACATGGACAATTTCATTCTTCTGCATTAAAGTGGAGCTGCCAAAAATATTCCTGGCTTTAGCTGCCTGTAGCTGCTAGTGCTGTCTGACTAGCTCTTAGCTGTTCCAAGTTGGCTTGCACTATATTGGAGGTCTAAAGTAAGCTGACTTGGTGCTGAAGTGGCTGATGGATGTTCACATGCACAAACACTAACCTGAAATTGTTGCAGAGTCATCTGTACCAATGATGAGCTGTCAGGGAGCCAGAAGGTCTTGACAGACTTAGCTATAGGTGAAGTACATTGTGTATCTCCTTGGGAAAAAAATAGATCTAATTGTATGCCTGTTGCCTTTTATTTGTTTGTTATACTTAGTCTTCATCTGGTAACACAAGAGATGTCAGTACTTTAAGCTCATTTCTGTCTTCCCTGTCCCTCTTTGTTCTTGCAGTTGTTTTATCTCTTTGATTTTGGACTAGATGATCTTGAGGGTCCTTTCCAACCACGATGATTCTATGCTTTTTCAACACTGTTGATAATATCTGAGGCTTAGATGTAGTGAAACAAGAAATAATGGTTTCCTTTACAAAAATATCACTAGTGGTAATTATGAAACATTAATCCTAGCAGGTCCCATAAGAGCTGATTTCCTTTCCCAGTTCCTTTTCTTCTGGCTTTAGATTCTTATAAGTCAAGGCACTCACCCCACTCCTGCGATGGGTTTCACTGCCCTTGGCAACTTAATGTGGGTCCCTGACTTCCCCTGAACATTTTGGGGTGGATAAGCCCAGTCAAAGTTTTACCTTTTTAACTGTCTCACCTTATTTAACTGCATGAGCCACTCCCTACTGCAGATATTTTCTCTGGAATGATACCTGATTAGTTTAGTAACTTACGTGACAAGTTATTTATTAACTGCTCTTATGTTTCTGCATTGCCAGCAAAATCAGGATTTCTTCATGGCATATGGTGTGCAGCCATTTTATGAAAAAATCCATGGACAGTTCTGATTCTTGAAGCACATCGCCTGCCATAAGACACAGTTTCACTCCCCAGCCTGAACAGGACAATTCTTGCATATAAGCAATCTGCAGGTCTTGTACTGACCTCTGGGTACCTCAGTACTGGGTACATTTTACTGGGTAGATCAGTTCTTAAGTAGAAGCTTTCCAGGCAATCCTACTGTTAAGACTCTTTTTCAGGGCTATTCTTTAGGTAACTAATGCAGTAGTTATTTATACTTAGGATCTAGTTTAGAAAAAGGAACAATTTGATGTGTCATTCTCAGACTGCTTTGTAGTCATAATGTTTGTTTGCTTGCTTCTGAAATATGCCAGGGTGAAAGCATAATGGTTAGAAAACTGTGGGAGTCATACAGCATGAAGTAGGATTTTGATGGGGGTGGAGTTTTTTCTTTGTTTGTTTTTCACCTGTCAGCCTGTGAAATAATGTTTTATGGAAAAATGCAGACTTTTTACAGATGACACCAAGAGGAGGCTTTGAAGAAGTTCAGTAGTTCATGAAAAAGTTTGTTGGTTGTACATCAAACCTTTGATGACCTGTATTGAAAAGACAACATTGTGCTGTGTATGGGTGGAAACTAGTATCTAATTTATGAAATTTATTTTAACTAGTTTCTCCATTCTGCCTCAAAACCAGTGTTCTCCTTTTCTTGCAGTTCTGTTTGCCTGGCTTCTGTGTGTTGTGAATCTTCTGCCCTGGATAACTCCATTAAAATTGTATTTGGGTTTTTTTGTTTTTCTTTTATAATTAGTACTGTGCATAATTTGAAGTCTCTGGTGAAATACTGGAATAGATGGAGGAAAAAAAATTAGAATGTATTTGCAGCAAAGTATGCTTGGAGTTGAAATGAATCTGACATGTACCAAGTGTCATCAAGAAGAGTTTGCCATGCTTGAATTTTTATGACTTTTTAAAGTATATTTTATTTTTATGGAAGTTAAGTATTTGTCATTTGTAATATACTTCTATAGTTAATTTTCCTTAAAAAATTTTATTTCTTTGATTGAGAAGAAAATCTTGCAAATGGGAGCCTTTTGACCCAAGTGTCAGCTAATCTGTACTTGTAATCGTCCTTTATACTATTTTGTAAACATTTCTGAGGCTGCAAACTTCACTTTAAAGCAATATATTGAGTAGGCAGAGTTGGATATGTTGCAAATAATCTTTCTCTCTTGAGCTATCAATATTCAAAGGTGGAATGAAAAAAACTATAAGGTAGAAGATAAATAAGAACAAATTTTAGTGTTTTATTTTATACTGGTTATTTTCTCAACACTGAAAAGACAGCATCTGAGCAGCATGTGCAGGAGGTTCCCAGTGCTGCTGCCAAAGATGTGTCTTAACTGGTGTTGTAAGCAGTGGAAAATCTTAGTAAGTCTTGAGTGAAACCAGAATTGCTGCTGCCTTAGCTATGCAGGATGACATGTGGATTTTAACATGGCCTTCAAATACCTGGATTCTGGAAGTGACTTTTACCTTACCTCTAGTTAAAGATAATGTCTCTGAGTTTCTAGATGCTGTCATGGAAAGTGTGTATTAATAAAAATTCACTTTTTTCCTACAGCATGATGATAGAAGAATGTGTGTGTCATTCTCTCTCTCTCTTTTTTTTTTTTTTTTTTTTTTTTTTGTGGGGGGGGTGGTTGGGTTTTGGTTTTTTTTTTTGGTACAAAATGTAATGAGCACTTGAATATAATACTCTACTATCTTAAGAGTTAAATATTGTTTCTACAGTCTCAGAAGTGGAGACGGAAGAGCATACTTCTTGTTTTTCCCAGCTCTCTGATATCCCCTGGGGAATAATGGTCTCTCTGACATAAGTCAGGGAAGTGAGGGAAAGTGTTTATTAGTGCATGGGATAGAAATATTATGTGCTTGCTAGAGCTGTATGATAAAGTATTATTTCTCTTGGTTTTGATTGCCTTACCAGTAAGGAGGGTAGATGGTAACATTTCAGTCTCTGTTTAATTCTAACAGGAACTTTCTTTGGGAAGAAGAGATTTGTCAGTTGTTACCAGTTCTGGAAAGTTGAGGGGGTTTTTTAGCAGCTAAATTAACTTGCACTGAAATTCATATTGTTTTAACTGTTCTGCTATTTGTAACTGAGCTTGTTATTTTAAAGTGAATTTGGGTCACTCTATTCTCTGCTGGACACAACTGTGCCTGAAAAATGCTTCATTTTTAACTGTTTACACAATGAGATTCAGGAACTATTATACAAACAGAATATAACATTTTATAGCTTACTAAAAATTTCTGAATCTGTGGTTGTTTAAGAAGCTTTGCTCTTCAGTCTTGCAGATTAGTGAGATTAACAATGGTTTTTAAAGTATTCAGGGTTAATGGATACATTTGTTCTTTTCTCCTTGTAAGGTGCCTTTGAAAGATATTCCAGGAGCAGTAGATTTATGTGTACTGCTTGGGAAGCCAACCCTAGTCTGCTGTACAGGACAAGAGTGTTCTGAAGTGTGTGATGCCAGCTGAAGTCTGCCTCACTGGTAGATAACATGTCAGAGTTCTACTCTTTAATTTTCTTTCATTTATTTTTTATTTACTGTTAGTTCTAAGTTCAGTAGCAGATACGGCTAACCATTAGATCTCCACTGCCACCTCTACAATAGCTACTTGTTTACATGACTTTGCTTCTCTAAGATCTCAAGTTTGTTACCTTGTTGCTTACAGAATCACAGAATCAGGATTGGAAAAGACCACTAAGATCACTGCATCCATCTGTAAACATTCCCCCTGAATAAAATACATACATCAATATCTGTATCACCCACTAGAACATGTCCTGAAGTGCCTCATCTACAGGGTTTTTAATACCTCTGGGGATGGTGACTCCTCCACCTCCCTGTGCAGCCCATTCCAATGTCTAACTGCTCTCTCAGTAAGGAATTTCTTCCTCAGATCTAGTCTCAACCTTCCCTGGTGCAACTTCAGCCCATTTCCTCTGCTCATCATTATTCACTTGAGGGAAGAGGTCAGCATCCACATCCTTACAACCTCCTTTCCAGGTAGCAGTAGCAAGCAATAAGGTCTCCTCTCAGCCTTCGCTTTCCAAACTAAACATTCCCAATTTCCTCAGTCTCTCCTCACAGGGCTTGTTCTCCAGACCCTTCATCTGCTTGGTTGTCCTTCTCTGAGCTCACTCCAGCAGCAAAATGTTTCTCTTGTAGTTAAGAGCTCAGAACTGAACACAGGACTCAAGGTGTGGTCTCACCAGTGCGGAGCACAGGGGCACAGTCAATTCCCTTCTCCTGCTGGCCACACTACTCCTGATACAGCCAGGATGCTGTTGGAATTCTTGAGAACACCTGAGAACACTGCTGGCTCATATTCAGCTGGGTATCAACCAACACGCCCAGGTTCTTTTCTGCTTGGCAGCTTTCCAGCCACTCCTCTCCAAGCCTGTAATATTTCATGGGGTTGTTTGACCAAAGTGCAGGACCTGACACCTGGCCCTGTTAAACCTCATTTTATTGACCTTGGCTTACTGGTCCAGCCTGTCCATGTCCCTTTGCAGAGCCTTCCTACACTTGAGCAGATCAACACTCCCACCCAACTTGGTCTCGTCTGTAAATTTGATGAGGAAGCCCTCACTCCTTTCATCTAGAACATTAATGAAGAGATTGAACAGGTCTGGCCCCAAAACTGAGCCCTGGGGAACACCACTGGTGAATGGTTACCAATTGGATCTAGAATCTTACAGTCCTGCAACTATGTCGTCATGATTTAACAGTGGCCTTGTTGCTCTGCATAGCACAAAGAGCAGTGAAACTAAGCAACCAAAAATCTTCAGCTGTTTGTCTGGCAGGAGCAGATAGGTGAACCAAACTTCTTTTCATCCTTCCCTGAGGCACATAACTGAGAACTGGCCAAGTGGAGAAGAGACAGGGAGCAGGAACAAGAGAAATTAACCCTGATTGTAATTCTGTAAGTGATGTCCTCATTTGTGGATATTCAGCTCCTCATTGTTTTCAGACAACAAAAATTTCTCCGAATAAGCTTTAGAAAGACGAAAACATTACTTTTTAGAGAGTGAGTGTTCTTCTAAAAGACTTGGTGTTCAAGCATTGTGAGCAGCCTGATTCTTCTGAATGTCAGTCGTATGCTGCAGGGCCTCTCCAGTTGTAGTTTACATGGGAACCAACTAAATGAGGATCAAAAATTGTTCTCAGCAGTGGAATTGAATTTGTGTTGTGTGTGTCAAAGCAATCTACAGTTGTAGAAATGTGCACATAGCTCAGCTTAGAGAAAGCTTAGAAAGTTTTAAACTTTCTTGAATCCGTTGGTGACAACTTCTGCTTCTGTTCAGAATAACCTTCCCCTTCAGGTGTTTTTCAGGGATGTATGAACTCATATGTGCCAACTGTATTGATATAGAATTAGGTGTCAGAAAACCCATCACTATCCACGATTTACTCTGAAAATTGTGAGATGAAAAGAGCAGGTGTATTCTGAGGGAGCTACTATTACCTAGATATTACCTTTTTATCTTCTGGGGACAGAAGTAAAACAGCTTAGAGGGCACATCTGTGGGTCTGTGTTTTGCCCCCCATACAGCACTGACACTCCTGTGCTGCACAGTTGTATTACTCTCACTGTTCTACATCACGGCTGTGTTCACCCCATGGTGTTGCACGTGACTTTCATGGGAATACCCCATAAATATGACTTTCATTCCAGTATACAAAGTGGGACTCTTTGTTAAGTCTGGAAAACTTTTGTTTCAAAGGATTCATAAAAGTTGGGAAAATGTAATGATACTCTTCTTCATGAGTATCCCTGAACTCCTGAAAATTCTAACTTATATGTACACTTTATTTAACAAATATGGAAATTATGATTAAAATATTGAGATCTCTCATGTTTAAAAAAGGGTTTTTAAAAAAAAGTAGAAAAAGCCATGTACAAGCGTAACAGATAATCACTGAATGATGCACTTTGGAGAGAGGCATATAGAGGTTAAAAATAGTTATGGAGGCTTGTGAATTACTTTCATAATTTAGACGTTTGGATTTCCCTTATTCAAACATATGGATCTTTCTTGTAACTACAGTTTTGTGATGAGATTTTAAGCACAGGTAAGAGCTAAGTGTCTGCAATATAACTGATGCTGCTGGCTTTGCATGGTCCCTGCTGTGAGTGTGTGTGGCTTCAGAGGAAGGAAAAGTCAGTGGTGAGGACAGAGCTTGCCTTTTCTTCTACTGTTTAAGTGGCAGCATTAGAATTTCACCTCTGTGGAGCCATAATAATGATGGTCTCAGTGCTGCAAGATGTTAAGCAGCCTGGCTTTGATTTAAGAATAAACCTAAAACTGCTTAAGTTCAGGCATTTAAATATTTCCACTGAAGTGAAGTTATTGAGTCAGAAATACCTGTCATGACAGTCTTAAATCTCAAGTATTTCTCTTGTTTGTATGTTTTGACTGGCACAGCCTGAGGTAAGGAATGGTGAAATAAGAGTCCCCTTCAAGGAAAGACCAGAGAGCAAGTTGGGTTAAGAATGAAGAAGATGTTGGAATTGGAGATGGAGATTTGAGTAGGGAAGACTGATAAGAAGAACTGGGAGACCTGCAGTCAGGTGTTCTCAAGAGAGGACTTATAGAGAGGTTAGTAGGGAAAGAAACTTGGAGCAGGAAGAAAGTAAGAGTTTTGAAGGAGAACTGAGTTCTCCCATAGAAAGCAGCTCCTGTATTTTCTTCCAGCTAGTGACCTGCAGCGTTTCTTGTCCTTGTGGAAAAAGAAATGAGTATCCTGCCAAGTCACTGTGCACTACAATGCACACTGAACAGCCATGAAGATTTCATGTGCTTGGATCAATTGACTGTGGTATAAAAAAAAAAATAAAATCCTATCCTTTCTAGTTAATAAGGAAATGGTGTACATCTTGAATCTAACCAAAATGACTAACCAGTAATTTCACTTAAGAGCTAGATTTTGAGTTATCAGGAGCTTTTTTCCAGAAAACTGACATATGTGAGTTCAAAAAAATTTTCTTACACCTTTTACGTGGCTTTATAAAATGATGATAAACATAAGAAGTTGTATGGGTATCAAAATAAGTAAGGAATAATAAATATTACTTGTTTTTTAGGCTTCTATATAATATCTCCATGTAGAGCCAGTGAGCATGACCAGGCCAGGCTGGAGTGGTGTAGTGCAAGTGATGACAGTGAATAAATAAAACCACTGGAGCATGAGCATGTGAGATTGCAAGTTTCTGCTGCTATGTTGTAGGCATAAAGAATATACTTTCTTAATTACCATTTCCATTTTTGTTCCAGCTTTCTGTGGGGGAAGTAGCGTACTCTTATTCACATTATATTAATTTTCTTCTTTCTTTTGGAGCTTTAATATGGAATAAAATAATTATCCATAAACATAGCAATTAACCTCAATTGTGTATATAAGTGTAGATGTTTATTTGCTACTTGAAAGCACATTTTTGAAGCTATGAAAAGACAATAAATGCATTATAATTTTTCTGAGAATGTGTATGTTGATTCAGGAGGAAGTCTTGGCTGAGTTATAGATCTTTAAAAATGATGACCCCTTAGGAGACTGAGCTTAGTGTTCCTCAATAGAGAGGCTACTGAAAGTACCAAGTATAATTGTACATGAATAGTGACTGTGTATTTGAATGTGTATATGCTATCATTTGCATTTTAAATTTGTCTAGGAGCATCTGGGGGTATCTTGTTTTCTTCTGTTTTAAAAATCTGAATAGCACCTGTAATTAAGGGAGAAAACTGAGCCCTGGAAGCTAGGTAGGACTTCCATCTATTGATCTGTGTAAACCCGGCTTACGCTGTCAGGGGAGTAGCAGTCAACTGCTGAGCTGCTTTGTCACTGACATAAGCTGAGAGAGAGTTGGCTTTTTTTTTCCTTTTTTTTTTTTTTTTTTTTTTTGTCTATACTGTTTATACACCACTCTATAGACCTGCTGGCTGGTTGAATTTTAAAGACTGTGGAGGTTTAAAGACTTGTCCCCTGAGGGATGCTCCTGCCAGTTGGGAAGCGAGCTGAGGCTGCTCTGCAGAAGTTGTGTGCACGTGTGCTGGCTGCGGGGGACGGGGCAGAGCAGGGGAAATGCTGGCCTGCAGCTCAGCCTGGAAAATGCTGCAAAACATACCCATAATTTTCAGTTGTTTAGTCAAAATATTGAGCTAATACCTTTGGTGGGGTTTTTTTGTTTTTGTTTGCTTTTTCTTGTGTGATAATTTATTCTGAGAGGATACAATGGGGAACATAAATGAATACATTTCCATACTCGGTTCTGTGTCACTGCTAAGCTCACTAGGCAGCAATTAAAATCCTCAGAAATAAGGAGGAAATTACTTCCTATAATGTGAGAATAGGTGCAGATTTGGAAAGACAATTTAAATAGAATATAAAATGCTTTATATAGAATGAGCTTTATGAACCTGAAGTAAGAGACCGTTTGGAAATGTTTAGGAAATTTCTGAGGTAAAAGTTTTGGTTATCTTGTTCTGATTTTTTTTTTTGTCAGTTTATTATTACTTCTACCAGCACCAAGTGCCTACAGAAATTAAAATATGTACATGTTCTGTTTGTATTTTGATCCTCATGCTTCTACACTGACCACTCACAGCACTCCGCGTGATGCTTGTGCAGTTTCCTTTAGAGAATATGTAATGTGATTGTTGATAATTAACTTAATAATCTTTCTCAAAACACAATAAATGGCTTTCATATCCTCCTTTGTCTCTGCTGGCAAAGTAAAAGTTCCAAAGTTTTCTTGAACTCTCTTGCTTGGCTTAGAAATTCTAGAAAAAAACACTTTGTACTGTCTGATGATTTACAGGGACATATCATATAACTTTAAAATGTTGCAACTAACATACTCATGTTGTATTCAGAGGTATCATTTTCCTGAATATTTTTCCCTTGCTGATTAACTTGCATGGATTCTTTGTTTTACACTATGCACTGAGCCAGGCAAATACTTGAAGTAAATGGTCATTGTGGTGTGTAGGAATTTAAATTCATTATTTTCCCTAATGGGAGTTGACTGTTCAACATGCAATAAACCGAGAGTTCAGGCTGGAGAGTGTTAACATCTTCGATCAAGTTCTTAAACCCCCATGTGCAGCTCTAGAAATTTTCAATCAATATACATTTTTCTACAAACCCACACCTTGTGGGATAACTTGTGTATACAGTAGTATATCTGTCTCTGTTGGTCAGCTACAGAAAGGGAATTCTGTAGCTTTCTGACAAACTGCATTGACATCGACTGTCTCTTAGCTGAAGCATTGCACAGAGGGTTGCTTTTTCTACTTGGAAGCAGAGAAATAAAGCCTGTTTTTCTGGGATTTTGTAAGGTCATTGTTTAATATTTGCTGCTAACTGATCTAGCAATTAACTTCTTTTTTTTTTTTTTTTTTTTTTTTTTTTTTTTTTTAAGACATACGTTCACCAGCTTGAGAGCATTTTTATATTTTAATTAACACGTTTTATTTGCCACTAAACAGCTTCTTAAATAAAATTCTGCAAGAAAGAGTGACATTATACTTTCATATTTATAGTAGGAATGTTGATTTAGGAGGTTCTGCTCCCTTGCCCCCACCCCACCCATCCCCCCTTCCCTTTATTAATAGTGAGGCTGGCTTGTGAAACCCAAAGAGTTAATCATATAAATTTCTCCTTTGGACCAGCAGACGATTTCCATCATTTTCAGCATTTGACTATGGAACATGTATAGAGTTGTTATACCTCTCTGTAATTCATTCTGCTGCCAACTTCATTCCCTTTTCTCTGCCTGCATTTTAATTGAAACAACATTTGTATTTTTGAGCCAGGATCTGTCAGAAGTCCCTGTGGCTAGTCTGTGGTACAAGTAGCAGCAGACGTGGCTTACCCATATGGTGTGGTGCTTCTTGTAAAATCCATATGGCCTTGTTGAAGGGAATCCCAGCGGGGATGTGAAGGGTGTTAATACCCTTCAGGCCAGGCCTTTCCCTCCTGGGGTGTCTATGGCATTGTCTTTGCAATCTGCCAAAGCACAAACTTAATTCCTTTTTAATAATCAATTATTTCAGTCCAGGAACGTGCGCTGTATCTTTTGCAATCACATATTCCTTGAATTTATTATTTGTTATGAGTTTTTTTTCTTTTTTTCTTTTTTTTTTTTTTTTGGTAAAAGTGAGCTATAGGGCAGTTGCTAGCAAATACAGGAAAAAACCTTTTCAAAATCCTAACTTTATTTCTTTTACTTCTATTTACAGGAAGTACTGAATAGCGTTCCAAAGTTCTGCTTTCCTTTTGACATTGAAAGGTATGTGATACAGTTATAGTTTCTTTTAAAAAAGATTTCATAGAAGATTATATTTAGCATAGTTGCAAGGAAAGATTTAAAGAAAAGGTAAACATACTGTACTCCTTAAACTTGCACTTGAAGATTAAAAGAACCTATCATTTGCGTTCAAGTAAGTGTGAAATCACTGGTAGGAAATTATTGCAGAAAAATGCAATCTTCACAGAATTTTATGGATAGCTCTTTCAAGACAGAGCTATCAGCTCTGTCAAGATACATTTCTGGTTTCCAGTTTTGTCCATTATAGTTGTAAACACCATCTGTTTTAATATAAAGATATAACATAGTTTCTTTCAAACAGCAAGCATCATAAAAAAAATGCTACAGTGAACCAGGACATAGAAACTTACTGAGCAGTACTGAGAATGTGTTGTTTGAATTCAAAGAAATTAAGAGTCAAAAAGCATGTAAGTAACTGAATATGCAATTGATTTTTCTCAGAGAAGAATCCAGGACGATTATTTTAAATTAATTAGCTCTTACCTTTCTGGTATCGGTTGTAACTTCCATGTGATGCTGCTAGTCCTTTAAATTATCAATATAAAAACAATTTAATTAAAATATTTATTTAATTTTGTAAAAATAATGACTGTTAAGTAATGTTAAGTACTAACTCAGTTTGGAATGTGCTACCTCAGTCTGGAAAATTCATTGACCAAGTCAGCAATGCTTGAATTAGAAGCTTGGTTTGCATAATTAATGAAAGCTGCACCTAGGTAGTGTGCAGGCTGAGCTGGTTTCAGAACAACATTGGCATCAGTTGTAGATGGAGACTCAAAGATGAGAAGTATCTGTTAGATGTAAGGAGCTGCTGTGTCTGGAGTAAAAGGCAGTGGGTGTACAGAGGAAAGAAATCTTGAAGAAAAGCACACTTGCAAAATCAAGATCTTCATAAATGCAACTTCCCTGAAGTAAACTAACTTCATTTAGTCTTTTATAGTTGAATTTAATTAAGTTGTTTGGGGCTTGAGCTGGTTAAGCTCACTGTCTTTTAAGCTGTTTTAATGACTTAACTAATACCTCTGTCAGTGATGGCTTTCAAGCATTGAAGTCTTCAATGTGCTTAAGGTATGAACAGAATTCTGTTTAAAATTGGTAATGAAGATGAATAATGGAAATAAAATTTGTGATTAACAGAAAAAAGGTGAGGTTCTGTTGCTGCCATCCAGTGGCAAGAAGATAATCGGTGGCAGCAAATAATGATTTCAAATAACTTGTCTTGAATTAACTATTTCTGTTGAGCCATTCAGAATATGCTGAGTTTTGTGTATGAGATGTGTGAGCTCAATCAATAAATTGTGGGAATAAATGAATTTATGGCATAGCTGGGTATGTATTTTAGCTGACCATCTGAAGGGGGAAATACAATAAAGAAAAAAGCAAGGAAAATCTTACGGGATGTTTGTTGTTAATCTGTTAATACCCTTCCGTGCCCCCCCTTCCAGACATCCTTTTTTGACTCTTGGCCTCATACTTGTCTGTACTCCCAGCTTCTCGTGTAGCTGGGTTTTAGGGGGGTTGTGTGAGAGCTAGGCAATGAGATCTCATGAGAGTATAAAGGAAGCATGGACAAGGAGGAGGGACAGAGCTGTTGTGGAGAAAAGCACAGAAATCCTGGAAGCTCACTGAAGAAAGCAGGCAGTTATTACCTGACAAGTTGGTTGTGTGAACAACTCACTGGCTGTGCAGTTTGTGTACCAGCTACTGCTCACATTAGGAATTTTCTATAGTGTAGATACATTACCACTTTTTTTTTTTTAAGAAAACAGTTGTCTTCTGCTTTCTCACTTTTAATTTTGTTTTTAAATTTAGACTGATAAATTATTGAGAAGAACACTGTTTCAGCTCCTTTTTATATGTCTTTTTTCCAGTGGAAATTAAAGATGTGACAAGCATTTAAATTTTTGTCTAGCCATAAATGTACTTTTCACTTGCCTAGTGAATATTTGCATGTAGATATATATATTTAATATATGTATTTTTTTCCTCCTATAGAGGATAATGATAGACCATACATCTAATACCCCCAAGTATTTTACAGGCAGCTTCAATGACAATTTATTAACAGAAAACTTCATGTCAGCAGACATACTTACTTCATCTTTTATGCAGATGTTATAAATAGCTGTATACTAATCATTCTAATTATAAAGTACATACTGTGAATGGTGATTAAAAATTTAGAGGTAGCATACATTAAATTGATACAGTCAAGCCAAAAAACCACACAATGGTGTAATGTTTTGACCATGACTTCAGCTTTGAGTTTTATATGTAACTTTTAAATGAAAGCAAGCACATTATTTCATTACTGCTTGTTAAGGCTTATATTTTGTTTTGAAAGTGTAGGAAATGAATTGCATCATAGATGATCTTGAGAATTTGCTCCAAGAACCTATGTCTTTTTTTGTGTGCCAATAAATGACTCTAGGCTTACTAAATGGCACAATTGTTTTACATTCTAGCAATTTGCTTGTAGATGTTTACAAAGAAGCTCTCTTTTTTCCTGCTGAAGAATTTCTTCCTTACTTATTTCTTCCTTACTTATTTCTATATGGAATAGGAGGAACTAACATTTGAGAATGTAGTGATTTTAATTTTCTTTTTAATGTTTGCTAAACTGATACTGCTAAACTGAGCACCTCGTTCTCTTATTCCTTGAATCCTTTATGCAAATTCTGCATGGTTTTCTTCACTTTTTGTCTAGCCATAAATGCACTTTTCATTTGTCTAGTGAATATGTGCATATTCCAATAGTCTCCATAGACTCCAATAGTCTTCCATATTTTCACTCCTCCACCCAAAACTCCCATGTAACTTTGCAGAGATCCCACACCTTGGTCTCTAGATCCATCAGTTACTCAGCTGGCTCATAACTAATGAGCATGCAAGGTCTCTTCTTCCTTTTGGTCCCATTTCAAATTCAGTCCTGTATTGAGCTACTCCACAATTGTGTCTGTGCTTTGAATCCCTCTCATTTGTCTTGTCCATAAATATTTCCCTCCTCTCCTTGCCTTCCTCTGTCTTTTTCCTTTCAGGATGCATTTCTTTTGCAGAATGTATAGCATCCATGGCTTTTTAGTTAAGACATGTTGGAAACTGCCCATAGGATCAGCACAGAGGCAATAATGTGTAACCTCATGTTTCCTGCTCTTTGCTCACCTGCTCACAGGGAAGTGCTGTATTCTGTGTAAGGGTGCTAATATTCTGTATTCTGTGCTGTATTCTGGAGTGTTAGAAGTGGCTCTGCTGCTCCTGCTGTAGGGTATTTCTCATTAGCAGTAGAATATTGCTCAGGTATGGGAATTACTATGCCTCTAATTCAGCCCATTATCTATTATTATCTATTAGCCCATAATCTATTCAGCCATTATCTATCTATCTATGGGATTCAGCCCATTAGTTATGATGGCAGGAGTAACATCACTTTCACTACCCTGTTCTGGATAATGCTATTTCTGTAGGTATTTCTAGTAAAATTCTGAGTGCAGAAACACAGCTATAATGAAGACAAATGCAAAGCAATGGCTGGGGAAGTGATTAGATTTTCAGGTCTTGTGAAAGGCAATTGTAAGATACTTTACACAAAAATGTTCACATTAAAGTAAATAGTTGAGGAAGAAAAGTAAACAATTGGGAACTATTTCAATCTGTACAGGTGAAGATGATTAAACAATAGTGTTTCCCTTACACTTCACTCATGCTGGTTAGTTTGCAGTCTGGGTTGTGCACTGAAGTTTCCAGCATTGCTTTGGTGCAGTTGAGTTCTTTCCATCTTCATCTCATTGTCTGATGGCATGTAGTGTGAAATGTATGTGTAAGAGAAGGCTTGTTAACAACAGGTTGCAGCATGAACTGTGCACCATGGAAGAGTGTAACTTGGTTTTGACTGTGGCTTGTTTGTTTTCCATGTGTGTACAGAAGTGGAGCCATTTGAGGAGAAATCTGGGCACACTGAGGGAGCTGCCACGTGCTCCTATTGAGCCTGGGCCAGGTATGGTGGCCAGGGCCCCTGGATGGAGCAGGCTTGTGTTGTGATTGAAATGCCCCCATGTTTGTGGTTTCTTTTAGTGCTTCTATTGTGCCAGAAACATAACCCAAATTATAAGCTAACTATTAATTTTATTTTTGTGTCAGAAACATAACACAAAATATAAGCTAACTATTTATTTTATTTTTGTGAATTTGCTTATTACAGTTTATTGTAGCTTTGTACATTGTACATTGCTCAAGTGAGATAGGTCATTGGACCTGAGATGGAGAATACAGTCCCTGAAGTTTAAGATTTGGGTACAGCAGTGAGTTGAAGGCCCAAACTAGGGTTACTGTCTCCCCAGTCACCCTCACCTTGAACCACTATTGTAACATCTGCTTTTCAAAGTCCTTCAAGAAAGGGTTTCTAATCTATTCTCTGGCCTGGAGATAATCAGGTTGAATAGCTGGTGGAGTTTGCTTTTCAGCATCAGGTGGGGAGATTAAATACATTTGGAATTTTCAGGTTTAGGTAGCAGCTGCCAAAACTTAAATCAGGACTGTATACTTTAGTTACACTGGCCAAGTATGTGTATCTGACAGTTGAAAATTAATACCAGTAACTTTGTTTTCTTTTAAAATTAAGTCATCAAAATCTGTATTCTCATGAGTAAAGTCTCTCATGTTTTTAAACTCTGAAAAATCTCTGCAATTCAAAACTCTTTAAAAATTCTTCAGATTTTAAGCAAAAATATTTTAAAACACCTCTAGGTCCTAAACAGATTCATTTGGAAGAAGAGCAGTTATTACTGAGAACAAGGAATAAATTTAATTATTAGATATTCTGGGTTTTGTTCGAAGAAGAGATTTAATCATCTCTTTCAAGGCAGCCTTAAAATGAGGCCTGAACAAAAGCTTTAGTGTAAACAAAAATCTTTAAAATTACTCTTTACCTACTCCACGAGTAACGAAGAGCCTTTTCTGCATTGTGTAGGTAGGCACTTAAATTTTCAAAACTATTTTTATTCCTGTAGTGAACTGTAATAACCTTGAAAGAGCCCATTGTAGTCAGCAGGGTTAATAAGTATTTACACACATTCTTAGCTATTAGTGATTT
Organism: Calypte anna; assembly: GCF_003957555.1. NCBI lineage: Eukaryota > Metazoa > Chordata > Aves > Apodiformes > Trochilidae > Calypte > Calypte anna. The sequence goes on along the minus strand of NC_044254.1, from coordinate 8,318,344 downwards.
ATTGTTGTTAAACTAAGATTAAATGTAAATATGCAGGGCAGGAGTTGAAAGTCAGTCAAAAGCAAGGCAAAGGAATGAGTGAGTAGGAGGTGAGCGATGGTTGAGAACAATTTGTGCCTGCTTGACCTGCTCAAGTGAGTAGATCATGCTGTCTTCAAATAGCTGACCAGAACAGGGCTTTGCAGAAAGCTTTTTAAACTCTGCCACCTGGTCCTGCACTCTGATAGAAAGTCAAGATAAAACTTTGTATAGGGAATTCTGGTGTCTAATAATTGCATTTTACCTGTCTTGATTTTCATGTTAAGGAAAATTTGAGGGGCATCATTGCTGTTGTTCAGTAGCAGATCCAGGAGCTGCTCCCTGCCTCTAATGGTGGGACTTGTGGGCGACCTGAGTGTGGAGTGAAAGGGAGAGGCATGAGCCACAAGGGAAGATGTTGAGTTGGAATGATGAGATGGGATTAGACTTGCCTCCTGCTGAACTCACAATAGCTTTACGGGGCAATAGCAATAGCAGAACTGAAAGTCTATTTGTAAAGTGCTCTTGTATAGTGACATTTTTATATTTAATTGCAGTATGGGTATTTTCCCATATCATCTTCAGGTTCTGGGAAGGAAGGACACAAGTAACTTCAAGCAAGTGATCCAAACTGGTGTCAGGTTTTGGGGCTAAGGAATTGTTTTCAAGCAGTAATGGAGAAGTCATATGCCTGGCATGCATGTGCACAGTACATTAAACACAGTGCCTGCATAGATGGGCATCTATTATAAAAATTAATTTTTATGAGTTATTGATGATCTCTTTGGCTTAAGGTGGTGCATAGACAACCCACAGTAACCATGCCAGGTGTTCTTATGGTGTAAGAAAATTCCCACTTTGGCTGTAGGAAGCTCCAGGCCTAATGGTGGGATGCAGCAGAGCAAAGAAGAGGTGGGAGCAGTGTCATGTCAGGAAACCCAGGATTTGGACTGGACCCCCTTGCTTTCCAGTCTCCTTCTCAGAGAGGAGCCTGGGTGTGGCTGGATCCAATCCTCCTCCCAGGCCTGGGTTTCTCCCATAGGGTAATCAAACTATGACAGCTAGAGGAAAACTCAACCAACCCACACCCTTTTATCAGATTAAGGTAAAATGTCACTCAAGGTCTATATTTGAACATAAGAACTATGGAAGGTATTAAAGCTGATACTATGATTATTATATATGCTGCACAATCATAAAGGCTGATTATTTAGGTCACAAAAGTCATAATACATGGATGTTAAAGCTGTGCAACCTGGAAAAGATTGTGGTTACTTAATGATTTTAGGAAAGAGAAAGAGAAAGTGAGGGAGTAGGAGAACAGTTAAGAGTTAAATTAAGAGAGAGGAACGGAAAATCACCAGTCCTGGATCCAGCGTTGGGACAGCCAATGGGGAAAGGTTGGTGGTAATGAAACTCCGGTGCAGCCCCTCATTTTATAGGGCTGTCTCCTTTCTTTCATAAGGAGTAAGTGTGGCTGAGGCATCACGGCTGAGCAGCCAGAATGGACTTCAGCCCCTTCTGTTCCTCGGTTGTTTTCATCCTCAATGTTATCTTTACCTTGATATGCAAGACTTGGGCAATATGCAGCCCCTTTGTGTCTGTCCTCTCCAGTGATCCCTTTGGAAATGCTAATGAGAATTTGTTCCAGTGTTCAAAAAAGTGGTGTGGCACCACCCCTGCTGACCTGTTCTATTGGAGTATTGATGGAGGAGGGGATTCCAATGGTTCGTCCATCCAGTTCCTTACAAGCAGGAGGCAGCCAAGGTACCTGCAAATGGTGCCTTACCAGTGCTGCCAGCTGACCAGCCACAGCCCAAGCCCCCTGCCCCAGCATGCCCAGGGATACTGAAACCACTCTGCAGGTTTCTGTGGGGATCTGCTCTCAGGAATAAAGAGGAAAATGCAAAGATGTGAAATTGAAAATGGCATCATTGTCAGGGGAGCAGTAATGCATTGTTATTGATGGCTTTCTGTTGTATCAGGCATAACACATGGGCAGCATCCTAGCTATGCAGAACCTGAAAAATGGACTGAGTGAAAGGCATTCAGCATTTACTGTTCAAAGAGCACAGTCTTGTCCCAGTCTATTGGAGACAAGCAAGGGAAATGCTTATCTTTATGACTTGAGCTTAATTACATAACTAAACCAAGTCCATTAATTATCAGGGGTTTCTAGTGATTGTATTGGGCTAAAGGTATCTTGTAATGCTTTGTATGCTCAGCACAGGCTTTTGTTTCAGCCTCAACACTGGATGTTCATGAGGAATTAGACCAAACTGAAAAGAATGGGTGACTGCAATCTGGGTAGTGGTGTCACTTAACTCATCTTTAAGCTTTTGTCACACACGTGTTAAGCAGTGTGATGTGCATGTGTAACTTTTCTTGCCCTTTGACCATCTTTTAATTTATTCTTTTCTAGGGAACTTTTTCACATTTTATTTTGGTGGAGATTTAGTAAAACCCCACAACCAAAAAAGCCAACTCAAGCAGGGGATAAATTATTGTGATAAATTAAAATAATTAAGAATAATTATTTTGTGCTCTTAAATAGGAAGAAAGTGAGATCTGTGATGGTTTTCAGCTTCCATGGGAATTCTTTTTCAGCTTGGTATCTAAGAATGAACTGCATATGACACATGTTAATCATAGCTCTTATTTGCTGGTGCTTAAGTATTCTGCTGCAGAAAGATCATGTAAGAATGGGAAAAGTACAGAGGACAATAGAATTACAGGCAGAACTGCCATATATACTACATTTCAAATCCCCACACACTCCCCATTACAACTTTGTTTTAATTTGATATTAATTAACTCATTAAAGATGCCTTCCAGCCCTAGCCATACTGTGATTCATTCTGGCTGAAAATGTATATCTATGTAAAGCTGGTTCTCTTTGGAAGATTATGGGAAAAAAAGCAGTACATATTTGTATTGCTTTTGATACCTATCAGTGACTGAACTTAAGATACAGTTTATTTGTGATCTAAAATGCTTACATTGAATGTATTTTGCAACTTCTATGAAGAGCACTGAAGTCTGGCTACACTGAAAAGTGGGTTCCTCCCATGCTCTCAGTGATTTCTCCATCTGAAGCTGACAGATTGCACAGGACTGAAAGGTGCCTGACTTGAGAGCATTAAGGAGAGAAGAGACAGTGAAGGTGCAATTTCTTCTTAAAAAGAAATTGGGAAAAGGTTCATACTGTCAACCAGAAACTGAGGGGTCAGGAATAGAGGTTGGGTCTGGTTCCTGGAGATGAGTATGAGGAGTCAAAGGTGACACTGGAGGGAAGGCAGAAACTGAGAACTAAAGGCAGCAGCTGAGGCAGTGTTTGGGGGTGAGAGGAGTTGGAACATCAGGCAAGGAGATACTGTGTATTCTGCCTCAAGTGGCTACGTGTTTTGATGCGGTGTTGGAGACATTATTGCTTATTATTTTAGCTCTCATGCTGTTCAGTCTTAGTTATTTTTTGGCTTTTACATTTGCAGAACTGAAGAAGTTTGCTCTAGAAAATGAACTTGGAAATAAGTTGTGTTTTGGGTGATGTGTAGCACAAAGGAGGGAGGAAGATGTGTGTGGGTTTCTGGGAAGGCCACGGGTCTAAACAACGAAGCTATTCTGAAGGGGAAAAAAAACCCGAAACAAGGCAGCTTTCTAATGGCTGTCTTAAGCCAGGCCTGTGTTATAACATATAATACATTATTTGTAGAATTTTTAACTTTCATTTTGGCTACCGTGTTCCAGTTTTGAGGTGTGCTTAAAGCTTGCTGTGTGTGAGAGGTGCTGTGGCAGGCTTGTACTGGTTCTGCTTGGGCCTTTCTTAGGAAAAGACTTTATGAAATGCCCTGTTGTTCAGTCTAGGGGCAGATCTTGTGGAGCATATCAGCTGGAGTACGGGGTGGGGGATCAGCAGAAGGAAGGACCCTGACTCAGGGTACAGGGGGTACAGGAGGCAGCCTGGAGAGCAGGAAGGGAGGGAAGGATAGGGAAGCTTGAGCATTAAAATGCTGTAGACCAAAGACTTCACTGTTCACATCTTATGTGATTTAGTGGGTTTATGTCTGCATCTTATTTTTCAGGGTGTCCCAGAACCAGGTAGGACAGCATTTCACCTTCGTGCTCACCGACATTGAAAGTAAGCAAAGGTTTGGATTTTGCCGCTTGACGTCAGGAGGCAAGGTCTGCCTCTGTATTTTAAGGTAAGCTGGTATAAAAGAAATCAAATCAAGGAGTGAATATAAGAAAAACAGAAGAAAAAAATACCTTCTGCAGATGCCCTGATAATGTGTTCTACTTCTCCTACCAGGATACCCTTTCTCTATAACAATGTTACCATTGATTTCACATGAAAAATGCTTCCAAGCCCCATGTGATGGTATTCTTGTGTAAGGCTAAGTAATTCTCTTTAAATAACATGAAATTTTTGCTTAAAAGCAGAGAACAATACACTGCAGCTTTGCAGGCTTTGGATGTGTGGATATTTTTCCTTCCTAATGAGATCTTTGACAAGTATCCAGTAAATTTAACAACAGAGTACACTGTTTTGTATTCTCCTCCTGGAAATACGAGTTTTGGGTGTCTCTTCCATGTTCTTTGGACAGACTTTATCTAATATAAGAAACACCAGATTTAGATAATTCTCAATAAAGGGCGTTCTGCTGTACTGCAAAAGAGATACTGATAATGGAGAAATTGACCCCACTGAAATACTTGGTCTCTCTGCTTTTTCTTTCTTCTCTTGTAAGATAATTGATTTGGTAAAGACAATAAATTATGTTCAGCTGTCCTAAAATCCTTTAAATTAAATTATTAAGTACAGTACATTATTTAAAAAGCAAATTTGCCACTTAGTTTAAGAGCCTGTAATGGCCATAGAGGAAATGGAAACAACCAGTTCAGTAGCACATGAGAAGAGCAAGCTTGAAGTAGAATTGCCTACCAAGTGAGTATCCCCAAACACAAGGTGGATGAGGAGTTATGTGCTGCCAAACCCATTGGCAGCAGTGGGGCATCATGGAGAATTTTAGAGAATAAGCTTAGGAAACTTATGGAGAAACACAGAATATCAGGTATTCGGACAACATGGAAGTTGGGCAGTTGTGGAAGCTGTCACTGGCACAGACCACGAGTTAGGGAGACAAACCCAGCAGCAACTTATCAATGAAAGAACATATGGACAGGAAAAAAAAGATCAGACAGTACAGAAACTAGTAGAGTAGTACTTAAAATTATTGATATATTGGATCAAGGCTTTTGTGAGCTTTTAAACAGATCCTAAACTAATGTTGAGAATCAGTACACTGTGTATTTGTGGGCAAGTTATTGAAAAGAAAGTTATTTGCTATAACTGTTGCAAAAAAAATAATTACTTCCATGTCATGAAAAGGACAAAAGGAACAGATTGTATTGTGGAAGTAATTGACTTTCTGTGATTCTGACTATACTTCTTTGACAATACTTCAGAAAGATTTAATTCATAGGATTTTGGAGTGCATAATACTTAATCATTTCCTCTATGATACCTTTTGTTGATGTATATTGTTAAATCCTAGAGAGAAAATGTATCTTTATGCTTTTAGGTCTTCTCACTGTGTTAGCCTTTTCTTCCCTCATCAAGCTAGAAACAAATTTTTTTCTCTTGTATTCCCTACACTGGCTGTCTGGCTTATAATGCTGTGCTAACAAAAGTTTCATCAGCTGTGCACACTCAAGTAAGCTACTGCTGGATGTAGTGCTGCAAAGCAAAGGACACATTCTCATCTGGTGTAAACTAGGGCATTTTTTTTATCATTTCCCCACCGACATACATCAGCTAAAGATTAGTAAATGGTCTGTTACTTGCTAGAAATAACTAGTGGTATTAACTACTTAGAAATATCTAGTTAAATGAAAGTGGCAAGCTGTAATTTTTCACCTAGCTGTGGTCAAAACATTGCCTTTGTTACTTTTGTTGTGACAATTTCCAATGTATAATCCATAGCTGAGTGCTTAACAACACTATCTTCATAGCATTGTGCTTCTGGCTTGGTAGTCCATTTCTCTCCAGTTTATGTGTGTTTTATTTAGCTCAGACAGAAAGAATGTACTGGTATTTCCATCTTGTGTTTTAGTTTTTAGTCTGGTTTCTGCTCTGAATCCAAGATTTATTAGACATAACCAAGTGAAACAATCACTAGCAGATTTAAGGCATTTTATCTGACTCTCATGCTTGTTGATCTTAAATTAACGAGAATCAAAGAAATGTTAACAAACAAATGCTGTCTTTCTATATAGAGTGTGTATTCATGTTCACACTTTATCTGATATCAAAATAAAATAAATTTATATTCACGGTGTGTACATACACAGCTCTGGATGAGCAATCTGTCTTTTACAGATATGTACACAATAGTCATTGACTTGTATAGAAACACAGAAGTGTACATAAATAGGTGTACATAAATACTATGTCTAACTACACATCTACTTTCATACTTACATGTAAATCACCTCAAATGAGGAACTTATTAAGTTTGCTGTCAGGGGCATTAACAAAGACAATTAGAGACAGGTAAAAAATGAAACTAAGAAAAATGAACTAAGCGAAAAGGTAATCTAAAATCTAAGTAGAGAATCTCTGAAAAAAAGAGCAGGGACAAACCAAAGTCATGAAAAGTAACTACTATAGAGATTTGGGTAGGCTGCTGAGTGAACAGGACACAACTTTTCTCTTGTGACTCTTTTGTGGATGGTACAGGAACAGGTTAACTCATGCCAGGGCAGCTAAAGAGGTAGGATTTGAACAGGCTTCTTAACTGAAAATTGAAGAAAAGGCCTCAGGTCCTCAGGTTTTACATCAACAACCTAAAATTGCTTCTAAGATTAAAGTCTACTGGTTTATGTGACACCTCTCTAAAATTCATTCTTCATCTGAAACACTAATTAAAGCAGATCATCTCTGAATTTGCACCCAGATGGTCTTGCTTTAAAGTGGATTGTTTGAAACAGGAAATAGGCTTTTACATAGAGAATTCCTCAAAATTGTATGTTTTTTTTTAAAACCATTTATGTAAACAGCGATATGAATTCTGTAAACAGAATTTTTTGCCATATCATAATGTTTTGTGTAAGTTCTCTATATGTTTACACAGTGAAATAAAGATCCCCCAAGGTAGATATACCAGGCAATTGTTTAAAAGAACTTAGTTGTCACACAGGATTGTCTAAAATGATCATGCAGAGCTTGACTGATGTTGTCAAACTCAAAGTGCAAGCAAGTGCAAAATCACAGTAAAATGAGAAAATAAATCTTGGATAATTCTCCAGAAGTTCTGTGTCATTCCTTTGAAAGCTTTATTTTGTTTTTCTATAAACTGCATGACTGCTTTGTGACGCTCTAGGTGACTCCTTCTGTGTCCCCTCCTCCCTCTCCACAAACTGTTTATCTAATGCAGTCCCATAAGAGCAAGGGGTGCAAAAATGTAATACTTTGTTGTGCTCATATATATACTATACTGGATCTTTTATTCTTGTTCTACTTGATATATTTTAATTTGAATAATAATTCTGCCAGTTGAGATTTGAAGTGTCACAGTAGAACAATCCATGTTCCCTTTTGAATAATAGGAGACAATTCTGGGTATTGTTTCTAAATATCACTGATGTTTGCAGGAGGAATGATAATTTTTGGGTGTAGATGAAATTGGTTTTGCTACCTGAACAGGTTTCGTATAAAGTGCAAATAATTTTACTGAAATGTGTTTTGTTAAAAATCTGCCAACTGTTGATGGACTCTGAGGTTATGTATTGTTATGTATCCAGAGGAATGCAAAATGCATCATTAAAATGCTTAGTCTTAGGTTTCATTAATTTTATGACTGTACAATTGTCACCTACATTTCCAAATGAAATACTTTAATAAGGAAGACAGGTTTATGTGCTGAGCCTTTGTAGTTCTTCAGTTCAGACCAAGCTTAAAGCTTTCTCTCCCTTCCTTTAGGCAAATCCCTTAGAAGCAGAATGTTTCAATTTTACACATTTTGTGTCAATTTTCCAGACAGAAAAGTAGCCCCTAGACATTAGACATTTAGCTACGGAAAGGCAGTTTCCTTAGTTTTATTTGATTACTAGAAGTTAGATTCCTGCTGATAGTTCAGGACTGTTAGTGGTTACCTGACTCTTTGACAGAAAACATTTCCTCTCCTTTATTTAACCTTTGACTTGTGAATGTAAAAGTTTTATCAGAGCTATAGTGGAAGCACTAGTGAGGTGGAAGTCTACTTACAGAAACAAGGGTTATGCCTGACTTTGAATAAAAGTCTGAGCTCCTGCCTTATGGCTCATTTGGATTAAAAGAAAATGTGAAGTATATTTTTAATTAACCATGAAATATTGTGGGCTCTTGCCTTTGTGACAGGCAGTGGCTCTACTTTTAAATAAAGCCCGCTGTATTCTTAACCAGGGAATATGTATCTATTTAAACAATATTGGGTATGTTTTTCTCTTTTTCTTTACTATGGGAAAAGTGTTTTGTGGCAGCTGCAGAGAAATTCTTGAATGTTGTTGGAGGCTGCTTGATTTTTGCCTTGTGTCTTTATTTTTGAAACAGTTATTAATTGTCACATGAGGAATGCAGAGATGTGCACAGTTAAAGAAAAATAGGCAAGGAACCGCTAGAGGTTCTATAGTTTAAGAACTGAAATTATTTTTATTAAAGTTTAGGTTTTGTAAATACATTAGAATTGAAAATGAATGCCCTGTTTTTCCTGTTTTATCTACTCTGAAGGGGCTTCATTGATAACCTTTTGACATTTTGTAAGACAGCTAATTAATTATGAAATGCACTGCTCAAATAATTTTATGAGGTATGGTAGTAGGGTCTTTCTATTAATGAACATTAATTTTGACTTTATCTGTTGTTAAGGTACATATTAATGTGACAGTTTTGAGTTAGTAGTAATATATCAGAGGTCTCCTCTGTTAAACTCAGCCATTTCGAAACTGTTTTTTTTGCAGTCAGTGCAGTTCTGCACAAACATGAAAAAAACTGTTACCCAACTTAAGAGGTGTCAGTGGACATCTGAGTGCTGAATAAATTTTCTGGACATAGACTAGTCCTGTGCTAAACAAAAATGAAATAATTTTGCAGTGTTTGCTAACAGGACAAGCCGAAAGATTCTTCTACCTATAATGCTTCTGGTTTTTAACTATCTCACAAACATGTGCCACATACAGTGTTTTATCCAATACAATGTACTGGATAAAGATGGAAAGCCTGTATCATGGTGAATGAATGTCATCAATGAATAAATCTATTTAGTAGAGTGAAGGTTATTACCATGTACTTGCAAAATCAACCTGTGATTTGAGGCCAAAACTGTTGCTTGACATCGTTGAAGATGTTACAAAATAAAAAACTATTTGAATTGAGTTTAAAATGCCACCTGAATACTATCTTTATATTGAACACAATCTGCTTTTTATGTTTAGCTTTTAATGCAGGGAGGCATTGTATAAGCACACACACAGATTCAGTCTTTATTTATGAAGACAAAAAATGTAACAATTCCTTATTATACTGAATTAGTAGCAATCAGCAAATTCATAGCAGAAAAAATACAAAAGAAACTTTTTTTGCTTCCCAGTATGTCTTTATAATAATTTATTGCAATGGAAAGAGTATAATTAAAAATATTGACAAAAACTTTTGCAATTAGACCATGCTTTTGAAGAAGTGAAGATTATGTAAAAAAGAAGCAAAATGCAGTGCTCAGTGGCTTTTGGTTTAATGCCAGAGAGGGTAATGGAGTACTTGTTTCGATTACCTTAACTTTTCAAGTTTAAGAGGCATGTTGAAATTATATTAACCTCTTGTCTGTGGTTACAGGGCTTAAAGCAATTGTTTTTCCAGTTGTTCAGCTCAGAAAGGAAACTGGCATTTTTAAACCGTGTTCAAGGAGTTTGTTTTTACAAGGTTTTTCTTTGTGGTTTCCTTACATGAAGAAATGGCATTGGATCATCAGCCTGACTGTGCTAAGGGAAGAAATTCTCCAATGAGAATATTGTAAGGAATTCTCCTATGGGTACTCTGGTCAGCATGCCTTGCCATATAAAAGAAAAATGTCCCTTGGCTTTTGCTAGGGTTCATTAATTTCAAATAATGAACTTGACCCTTTTATACACAGACTTAAAAATTACATTTTGTTTTTCTTTTCACAATAAGAGGTGAGTTGAGATACAGTTAATATCTTATTGAAATAGCATTTATTATTATAGAATACTGTCAGATAAGAGTATCCTATGCAAAATTTTCCAGGGTGATGTACACTTCTTATGCAGCGAGTATAGCAAAAAAACTGTGAAGCTTTTAGATCATCTCACCCATTTGTGATAAAATGTGTTGTAAAAATACTTTGCCATTTGTTCCTAACTCATACCTTGATTTGGACAAAATGCTAAAACAGTGTCCCAGTCCCTTTGGTGGTTCTAGACTGTAAAATTGTTCAGAAACTCTGAAATTCAGAGGTACTCTCAACGCTGTAGTGAGCAGTTTCATTCACCTGTCTACAATGCATTTCCATAGTATGTAAGAGCAGGTTAACATCATATCAGAAAATAATAAAACAGGAGTCCCAGGTGAAAGAAAACTCAAGGAGCAGATGTTTTAGGTGCTACTATGATGGGTGTTTTACAAGGGCGAGTAGCATTCATGCCTGTAAGCAGTGAGTGGACTTACACAGGTGCAATGAAGTAAATTTGATGATTGTAGAAGAATATATTGAAAAACAAATGCAATAATGTCACACCTTAACTACTGTCAACAATACCAAGCATTAAAAGTGTCTGTAAGCATTAAGGGGTTGGTGTAGTTTTGATTAATAGCCGGTACAGTGCATGGTAAAGTGTGATTGAGAACATTAATCCAGTGGCTCTGAAAGAAATCATTGCCTCTTTGACTTGCCTCTTTTTTTGTTTTGGTTTGTTTTGGGTTTTTTGTTTGTTTGTTTTGTTTTCTTTTTCTTTTTTTTTGTTTTTGTTTTGTTTATTACTTATTTAAGAACAGCAGATAAGCTTTTATAAGGGTAGCAAAGAAAGATTGTTAGAAATTGCATAACTGTAACTATGTTCAGATTTTTGCTGTCCACTGTTTTTGTCCTAAGAACTGGGATCTGTTTCTAAAGCCTTGGTACTGAGAACAGAGGTTTTACAAAGAAAACATGAACCTTACTGCATGCACTGCACAAAAGTAAATGACTTCTTACGAGCCACAGTTGCCACTAACAGATTTCCATTTCCTCTCAGGGAAAACATTTAGGTTCTGCATACTGGGCTTTTTCACTTGCAGTTAGCATGTTCCAAAAACAGATAAATTTTAAATTTTAAGGTCTGTCCATAAAACATTCTGAAGCTTTTAAGAAATACATTGAAAGTGTATCTGTGGAATTACTATGTCCTGAATATTGAAGTGGGTAGTGTTACATATGAGCATAAAAATTAATTAAAACATTTCATCCCTTTTTTCCCTCCCACCCCCCTTCTAATTTCATATGACTAACATTAACTATACTATTACCATTTTAGCAATGTTCTTTATGATGAAATTCTAACAGAAATGAGAATGGTGTAATTTGTAGATAAGGAGTGATTTGTAGTGGTAATATTAGGTTTACCAGACTTAATACATCTGTAACATAGGCTTATAGTGATTATCTTTATGTTATTAAGTTTTGTAGCATGTAGTCACTAAATATAGCACTGTGATAGGCAACTGTTCTCTAAATAGCAAAAAATGGAACTGATGCCACTGTATTTGAGGTTTTTTTTCTCATGCTCTTCAGCTGTGTCTCATTTATCTCAGTTCTGTTTAAATCACTGAGAGTATTATATGCATATGGGAGGCAGACTTGTATTAAAAGTCTGTTAAGTATGCAGGTATTAATATGCTGTATGTTTACAATATTAGTCAAGGTTCTCTCATTTAAGTGAATTCTACCTATAGGAATGACTTTATAGGGAAGACCAGTATTTTTACTTATAATATGACATCTCTACTAATGTATAGCATTGCACCACTTGTCAGATATGGGTCTGCCCAGGTGAAATTTTTTTCTTCTCCAAGGAAACAACAATTCTATCAGTCGACCAGGTACAACTGGACATAGAATTTAAAAATCACAAATAATCTGACTACTGAATGCTGTAACAATTAAAGATAATGGGAATGTGGTTTTGTAACATTTAAAATTATTTCTTGTGCCTTCAAAATAACGAGACCTGAAAGTATTATGAGCTAATCTAAGGATAATAGAAATTCAAGTAGCTGTCCAGCATAAAAATATGTAGCTTTGCTACTGTCTACCAGTGATGTACCATTACATTTGTGGCAAAAAGGTTTATATATACATTTTATTTATTTGTAGCAATATTATAAAAATGTGCAATTCATATTAATACGAGTAGTATTTTATAAGCACAAGAAAAGGTACATTGATATTTTATTAAAATGCTTTCTTTCCCTCCTGCTTTAGTTATCTACCATGGTTTGAAGTCTACTACAGGCTCCTAAATACCCTGGCAGATTATTTGGCTAAAGAACAGGTATTATTAGATACTCTTTTTTTTGGTAAAATATTTTCCTTGGAACAATTGTCACATTTGGAGTGCTGTAAAGTGATTCTATACTGTTTAAAAGTTTAAAGTTTTAGCAGAATTTAGAAGCATGTTTTGACATTCTTTTTACATTAATTTCATATTGAAATTCTAAGAATCTGAAGATACAGCTGCCACTGTCACTTGAATCCCACATTAATCTTAAAAAGCTGCTGAGAATTTACCTTTATAAAGTGCCAGTCTTAGCATAAACAAGTCTTGGGTGAAGTGTGAGTAAAGTGTCACATTGCTGGAGCTCTGTGTGACATATTGATTGTAAACTGTAGGACTCTGGAACTATCTGATTATCAGTTACAAACACGTTTTTTTCAGAACTGCATAAAATATGATGTACTGTTTCACCCTTCATATTAACTTAAAACTACCTCTTGTAATTCTGTCATTTCAGCTAGCAAGACAAAATTACTTGCAACATTTGGTGAAGAATCATGATAGTTTAGTTTGCATATTCATGAGCAATTAGACATATTCCAGGATTGCACAGGAAAGGAAAGAATGGCATCTTGCTTTACTGAAGCCATTAAAGCTATACCTTTCTGCTTTAACTGTATTGATACACTAGATTGTAATTAAAAAAAAAAAAAAAAAAAAAAAAAGCCTCAACAGCAAGACTTGTGCAGTAGACTGGAAAAGCTGACATTTCAAGAATATATGAACTAAAGAATAAGTAATTATTGTGCAGTATAGTATAATAAATGGACTATAGGCAATGATAATCCTTTACATAAAAAGAAAAAGCAGTAGGAAGTTGTGGGGTTAGCTGTGTTTAAATAAAGTTAACTGTGGAATATGTTTAAGTCTTAGAAATGATATAATGAGAGTCCCTGATTTCACTGTAACAGTGTCACGGTTTAACACTGGCCCAGCAATTAAACCGAATAACAGACGCTCTCTATTAATCTCTCTCTCCTTGATAGAGAAAGGAGAGAGAATAAGGGAGAGAGACTTATGGGTTGGAAACTAAACTACACGACTTTAATGAACAGTAATGATAAATAGGAAAAATTACTAAATATATACAAATATACAGGAAAATGGAAACCACATTCCTCCCCCTTCCCCCCAATAACTCTCACGTCACCACCGAGGCTGTAGGGCAGCCCTGGGAAAGTCCAGGCTGGACTCCTGGAGTCGGCAGCAGTCGGGAACTGGAGGCAGGAACACACAGATATGGGCTGGCACGGATCAGGACCACAGGCAGATGAATGGACAGGATCCTTCCAGGATGCCGGGTGAAGGAAGGGAAGCAGGAAATCAGGAAAAGATCTGGCTCGGCCCTCGTGATGCCTCAAATTTATACTGAGTGTGACGTATATGGGATGGAATACTCTGTTTGGTCAATTCTGGTATCTATCTTGTCTGTTCCTCCCCAAAGGAGGGTTCAGGTGGGACCTCTGTATCCTCCTGGACGGTAAAATGTTTTCCTCAGAGCTGAGCAGTGTCCTTGGCTCTGCATACCAGTCTCTAGCAGTAACTATAAACATCAAGTGTTATCAATCCTAGAAGCACACACTATCTGAGAAACTTAGCTAAAAGCAAAAGTACAAGACAGAAAATCACCTTTATCCTGGCCCAAACCAGGACAAACAGGAAAAAATGTTGAGGTTGTATTTGACAGAAGGGGGAGATTGTCTTCCCCCGTGTTCTGTCAGTGCAGCCATTACTGCAACCATTTTAAGTTGCTGCATTATAAGTTTGTTGTTCTGTATGCTAAAAAATGTTTGATGGGTCAGAAAGTTTTAGCAATGTACGGAATTATTTTTTAGAATTGCCTTGTGCCATGCCTGTTGCTGAGGAGGCTGTTGGGTGGCATTGCTTCCTCCTGGCTCACTCTTAATCTGACCAAGAGACAGACCCAATGGCTTGTTTAGTAGTATGATATCCAGTAACATTATCATTCTTTCAGAAGCAAACTGATATTTTTGGTTTTACTTTGACAAAAAGTATTTAATCTGCATGAACAAAAACTCTAAACTGAATGAACCCCCTGAACCAAACAAAAACTCCAGCCACATCTCTTTCCCAAGAAACAATTTCTTTTAGAGGTCAAGGTAGGAGATCCTAGTGAAAGCTGGTAGCTGCATGTACTTTTTGTAAACCTTATAAACTGTTTTATGTGCTCTGAGGAATAATTTTAAAGTATACAATACCACTGTGTAGCTGCATATTTAATAAAACTTTGAATAGACAAATATCATGGCTAACAGTTTAAGGAAGATGTCTAAGATGCACAGACCACCATTTTCAGTTGAAAGTAATGTGATTAATTTAAGGAGTAAATGGGGACTTACCTAAGAGATTGCCTTAACTTGTAGATAGAGTAATTTCCTGAGATAGAAAATTGGCATGAACTTTATGCTTAATATTTAAATACTTCCCTGCAAATTGCAATTCTTTCTCATGAAATATATATATATATTTGTCAATATTTAGTTTGATGTGTAGTAAATGCAAATGTTTCAGTTTTTCTGCAATAATTATCTACCTTTAAAAATATTCCCTATAGGAAAATGACTCAAATGATTTGTTAAAATCATTGTACAGCCATCCTGTGCCAAAGGCGAATGCTTTAGTCAGTTTAAGTGTGGTAAGTTTTCTCTTTTTGAATTCTACTCCTATTACTATAAAATAAGGTTGAAACAAAGCAAATAAAGTACCCTTTGTAAAGAGTAAACTTATCTTGCTTCCCATCATTATCTGGCTTGGATAATCTTTTTTTTTTCCTTTTTCTTTGCAGAATAGAATTTTTCTGTTTCATGTTGCTCTCTTAATGTCATAAAGAAGCAGAAATTTGAATTGTGCTCTTTGGATGAGAAAGTAAACCACAGTGGGATCTGGCAGTGCTAGAACTACTTTTTTGTGCTTCCAGCTGTTTTATGTAGATAATTTTAGTTTCTCCTGCTGCGAATCAGGAGACACTAACTCTGTTTTATTGCCTTTTATGTCAGAGTGGGTAGATTTGCAGGACTGGACAGAAACTTGAGTGAGCTGGATTCTTTCTCATCTTCCTACTTTTGCTTAATCATGCAAAAATTATGGCAGAAGTTCACTGCCTTACATGAAACTTTCAGCACATCTAGGTGAAAGATCATGTCCAGACCCACCTTGCTTTTGTGTTACAACTTGTTGTGGTGTGGGAGTGGACATAAATAGTATGGTGAAGTGATGCTGGCACAGAAACAGCAAAAAATGAGCCTGTCACTGCTACACTTCCTGAAGTTTTTAACAGAAGTAGCATATGGATGCATGTTTAAATTCATTTGTAGTGCCTGCATGAGATGCAAAGCTGATACAGAGCTGATACAGAGCCTCTGCAAGACACTGCTCATGTTCACAGCATCTGTACAATTACTGCCCACAAGTAGCTGCTTGATTGAACTATCACAGTTTGCAGAGTGCAGAAAGAAGTGATTTTATAATAGCTTCCCTTATGCACACACTGAACTATCATTAGATTATTTATCTTGACCTTCTTTGTGTCATTTTCTTTTACTTCAAACTCCTTTATTTTAGAAGTGAGCCCAATGCTTCAAGTCAAGTAAGCACAGGCAGTAGAAAAGCATCTGGCCCTGCTATGAAGCCATACAGAAATGGGGAGTTTCCCACTTCCACCCCACCAGTTACTCACCCTGGCCACTTAACATGCTACCTCTATTTTAATTTGTCACATTTCAAATTCCTTGTTACACTTTTTTAACTAGGCTGTAGAGGCCTCATGTTTTCCCCCTCAAACAGTGCTAATCCACTGCCTTTGGAAATCCTTCCAGTCTTGTATGAGGTTTTTCATCAGAGCAACCTACTGGTTTTTGAGACTGCAGTTGGAGTTGTTTCTTTTGATAAGTTTTTTCCTTTCTGTTGTCAGTGTAATATTTTCCAATTATTTTCAATTCATAGTACCTTTGCCAAGACCTCTGTATATCAAATAATATTTTGACATAATTTATTGCATTATTAGAAGCAATTCTAATTTGGCAACTCTAAAAAGCTTTATAAAGTTGTTTAAAAAGCCTACTGTGTTTCAGAGGGTCCTAGAGAACTTTTAAATATATTTTTCCTTGCATTTTTTGCAAAGTGTTACTGCCTGTCACTGTCAAGCATTGCAATTTACCTTGCATAGAACTTGCCTACCTCAAAATGAATGTTTTGATGAACCTGAAAATGGGGGTTGTGGTGTATGTAGCTGGCAACACTGAGATGACAAATGGTTTGCTATAAAGTTGATTCTTGATGCTTTTATTTCAGTATTACCTGACTTTGGAATTCTATTTTTGCCCCCACTGTATCTTATTCCCAGTAGCTTGTTGCATCAAGGAGTTTTGTAATCTTTTTAGCTGAACAGTGGTTATCTAAATGCAGACCTTTTGCCAAATGCTCAGCTGCAGGAACAGTTGAGCAAATACTGTGGGATCAGAGAAGGCAGAGTAGGAAGGGGTAGGTGAGCCTGCATCAGAATGCTTGTTGGATCTACAGGCTTCTCTTCATTTTTAAGCTCAGTGTATCAGGAAGCAGGGAAATATTTATGGGCATTTTCAACTCCAACCATATCTGGCTGGTGTTTTATATTCATGTTTCTTGCTCCTCATATATTGTAAATAATCTAGACTGGAACTGCCAGGTGTAATAGAATTAAAAAGAAGTTACAGTCTGAAAATAATTAGAGAAATGACATCATGAAGTGGCTTTTCATTGTGCCAGGGTGTCTAGTTAAAATTTCATGATGCAGAGTTAGAGATCCCTCCCCCCAGTCACTCAGTTATGCAGCAGGATGAAGCTCACAGACACTGAAGAGGGGTTTAGATGGCAGATCACAGTGATACTTAGGATTGCTTGTATATTATAATCCATAAATTATGACCAGTGGCTGGACACATAATGTTTCCCAGTAACCCTTGGTCTGAAGGGTTGCTCCAGTGTCTTGCTCCAGTTAGGGACTGTTCCACTCTCACCTGTCTGTCCCAATAACACACATTCTGTAGCTGCAGTTTATGAGGGATGATCATTAATTCCATGAAACTTGATCTTAAATATAATTTGGATCACTTTTATTTTACCCATGGAGGATTAACAAATGTGATTTTTCTTTCTTTTTTTTTTTTCTTTCCTTTTTTCCATTCACTTTAGTTGGAAAAGCTAGATAAACTAAGTCTGAATTCAAATGGGGGAGAAATATAAAAATAAAGTGTATATTCAGCCAGTATTATAAACGTGGAATATTACAATCATTAGAGTCACCTTTGGCCTTTTTGTTAGAAAACTAAACAGTCAATTGTTCAATCTTTCTCTCATCTTGCCTAAGAACCAAGAGCTGATTTTTGCAAGTGAGCAAGTTTTGAAAAAACAGCCTTGTCTTGTGTCGGTGAGTTTAAAAGGCCCTGACTATCTAAAGTCTGTTGCAATCAAAGAAACAATTACCTGCTATAGGGTATTTCTTTTGATTTCAGGCTTATTTATACCTGTCCTTTGGGAAATTCTGCTGCTATCTTTTATGTAAAAGAGCAGTCTAATATTCATGTACCTGTTCTGTTTAAATCAATCTAACTTCAGATCTCTGTGTGCCTGTCTGTCACTGTCCTTTTGTTAAAACTGCAACCAAAATCAAACCCTTAAATCAATGAACAACTCTTGCAATTTTAGTGTCCCTTTTTTAGAGAAAACTTTATACAGCACAGCAACTATTAATTTAATGTCTCTGCCAAGGTCTTACATCTTCCTAAGGGAGTTCACAAAGATGTACAAGGACTCCATACCACATTATTTTTGCTGCTTTATGACTCTTAGTGACTGCAGTAATGGGTCTTTGCTTCTCATACTCTGACTTCCTTTTCTGTTTAATGAGCAAAATATTATTACTTTTTAAATTATAAATTATTACCTAAGTTATTAACATAATTACTCAGAAATTTTCTGATAAATATTCTGTGACCTTATTGCATATAGAAAGTAATTTTCTTTTCTCACTATACTTCTGATGAATGTAGACATTCCATTAATCTGAATATTTTCCTGTTCCTTATGATAAAAAAACAAACAATCTTGTTTTTTCTCTCTGTGGATGCAAAACAATAACCTAGGGTATTTGTTATGCAAATGCTATGATGCCTTTTTAAGCCATTTTTTTCCTTAAATTTTTAACTATTGCCAAATGACCTAATTTGTGTGGAAATTTTTCTCTTAAATGTATCCTAATTCTTTAATAAGTCTCTTACACTGAGTTAATAGTATGAATTTTCTCTTTCTTGAACAAAATTTATGTTTAATATCTTTTAGATTTGCTTTTTGTTTTGCTATATCTTTTTCAAATTTGTCTTGAAAACAAGACAAATATTGTTTTATGTCTTTATGTTGTTCATTATAATTTGAAAATATGCTATAAAAACAGTCTACAAAAAAAAGCAGAATTCCATTTAAAAGGAAATAAAATCTTAAAAAGTCAATAATTATCTCATTTCCTTAGTATACCCTTAAGGATTTTTGTACTTCAAGATTTAGACTTTGCAGAAATGTCCTAAAATTACTGAGCTAAATTCATGTTTGATAACTATTAAAAGCACTGAATTGATGAGGGTAATTTAAATTACATCTGGTTTTAGTTTAATCCATTTAAAATTTACATCCTAGAAGGCCTCAAACGAGGATGCATAAAGTTGTTAATGTATTTCATAAACAAATTGTGGAATCTGAAGCTATCAGACCTTGCATTTCTGTCAGCACATTTTTGATTCAAAGATATTTGGAAGAAGAGAAAATGTGTATCAAGTAATAATATTTCTACTCTAATAACTTTCCTCGTGTGAATGATTTTTCCTTTTCCATTTTCAATTTACATTTTGTCCTTAAAAATTTTTTTTGTTGCAATTTTTAAATAAATGCTTGAGTTAATCAATGCTACTGTCAGGCTCATGGAAACATTTAAAGCTGGCTTAGTGTCAATATTATTTCAAAACTGCAGCCCAGTGTTTTGTTCCTTTGGTTTAAGTGCTGTGCTGAGCCAGTGCTTGTCATTTCGTGTCGTATGCTTAATTCTTTGTCCAGTAATGCTAAGAATGCTATTGGAAAAATGCCTATTTCCCTAAACAAAGGTGGGGTTGGAAATCCTAAATGATGGATTTTTTTCTAAAAAAAAAAAAAAGAGAATTTTTGGTTTTTCTGTGCATAAATTATTCATTATTTTCCCTCCTTGATTAGCACTCGTATTTCATTACTCCTGATACAACTGGATTGCCAACAATCCCTGAAAGCGTAAGTATGCAGTTTATTTTTTAAATATTGAGCAGTATCAACCTCATCCTGTGGGCAGGGCTGAACTCTGCTTTTATCAACAGGAGCTGTTGGTTTTGTTTTATTTACAAAGCTTTTTAGAGTATGATTGATACAGCCTTTAAATGGTACTTAGGCATACTTCATTAACCCATTTTAAAGTATTAATAGGGCATTTTGACCACTGCTGTATGAACCCTTTATTTGTAATTACTTTGCTTGATTGCATGTATTTGGATTATTTATGTAAAATATATCCTACTGTAGTACCTCTTGTTATTTGAATATTAAATGCTACATTGCTAAGCTCCATATGCAGCTATTAAGCTATACAGTTATCTTTTTGTGTGAAAAAACACCATTTCAGGCTTTCTGAAAACATGCTATACCCACTTACGTTTGGGTGGTAATTATGAACCAGGAATGGTGGTGTTTGTTGTTTTTTTTTTTTTTAATGGAGGTTTGCATTCAGTAGATGCTTGGTACTGCAGCACCTGGAGTGCTGCATCCAGTTCTGGAGCCCCTGTTACAGGATGTGAGGATGATCCATGAGGATGCTCAGAAGGTTGGAGCACCTCTCCTAGGAAGACAGACTGAAAGAGTTGGAGTAATTCAGTCTGGAGAGGAGAAGAGAAAGGCCTTGTTGTAGCCTTCCAGTATCTGAAGGGGACTACAAGAAAGCTGGTGATGGATTTTTAGGATGTCAGGGAGTGATAGGACTAGGGGAAATGGATTCAAACTAGAGGAGGATAGATTTAGATTAGATGTTTGGAAGAAGTTCTTCACCATGAGGGTGGAGAGACACTGGAATCGGTTGCCCAGAGAGGTGGTGGAAGCCCCATCTATGGAAGTTTTTAAGGCCAGGCTGGACAGGGCTCTGAGCAACCTGATTTAGTGGGAGGTGTCCCTGCCCATGGCAGGGGGGGTTGGAACTGGGTGATCTTAATGGTCCCTTCCAACCCTGAAAATTCTATAAATCCTTGATGGTTCTGTGGCTGGAGTGCAAATGGGAAATCTTAGTGGTGGGGGATGCTCCTGGGGAAACCTAGGAGGAGTGGGAGGGTGGTTGCACTGAAGAGGAGGCCCATGGGTATACCCATGATTATGGAAAGGAGGCTGTGCCAGGGGGCCAGAGGAATTGGTGTGACCCTTGCTGCATCCCAGAAAACTACAGAAAGTTGCTAGATAGAGAAGTAAAAGGGAGGACCCTTGTTGCAAGGGCTCTTTCTGCAGGACATGGCTTAGTTTTTAAATGCTTCTTTTCATCTGTTTCATCTCATGTGATGAATTCCTCTATTTTAAATAATTCTTTAAATATTTGAGGGTCTCAATATTTGAGGGTCTATTAAAGATAGCTCTGGAGGTTAGGAGGTGTGTTATGTGTTCAACTTGAAAATGTGGGGAAGCTTCACTTGGGCCTCTTGCAAGATGGAGGATCTTGCAGTGGTCCAACTTATTTTTCTGATTCTGAGGGAAAAAGGAAAAGTCACTTTCAAGATGCCTTTCTAGAACTGTTTTTTATTCCATTTATATAAGCCTTCTCTTTCCAGTATGAATCAAAATAGTAGGGTGCTAATGGAGAGTAATAAAATGAATTTTCTTCTTTATTGCAAGATTTACTTACTTTGGGGGCAGTAACTTCAGATGTAATGCACAATAAACTATGACTGTCTTCAAGAGGTTGCAGACTCTCTTTACCCCAGCTTTAGCAGCACAGAATCAGTGTATCATTGTAGAGAGTGCTTGAGGTGCATTGGACTCGTGATTATGGTGCATTAATCTCTTACAGCCAGTTAAAAGCAGCACTTGAAAGACCAGAGTTTCTTCATAAATGGAGTACTTGTAGCTTTAAGGTCTTGGTTTCCTCTCCCAAAATTACCTGCATCATGGACCAAAAATAACTCTGTACTCCATGTCTTTGAATTAATAATACATTTCTGAATTTATGTGAAAATGTCCCTTGGATCTGTTTTTTTTTTCTTTTCTATATATTTTTATTTAGTATATCCAAAAAGGAGGTCATCATCTTGGCTTTAAAGATAGCTTTTCATATAGCACAGTCTATATGGGATAAGTCAGCAGACAGGGAGCAGGAGGTCTGCCCCATGCCACTCTCCCTCATGATGGGGAGATGTGATACGGAGGAGCAACAGGTGGTCAGGGGAACTAAAGCCTTCCCTGCTTGTCTTGCCATGTCTTGGCCACATCCAGAATAGATTACTAATACATCCACTGTTCAGATTTCTGTCCTGTGGTTGGGTTATTTACTTGATAGACCTCCTGCATCCAGTAACATCTTCTTCCTGAGAAGAGGTGAGTTCTCATTGCAGATAGGATAATGAATATGTGGAGTTAATGGTGTTGTATATTGTGGAGGATGTTAGAGATTAGAAAGGACTTCTGGTAATCATCTTGTCCAACACTCCTGCCAAAGCAGATTCACCTAGAGCAGGTTGCTCAGGATGGTGTTCTGATGGTTTTTTAATGTGTCCAGAGAGACTCCACCACCTCTCTGTTCAACTTGTCACAGTTCTGTGTTACTCCTAGAGCAGAGAAGTTCTTACTTATGTTTTGATTGAATCTCCTGTGTTCCAGTTTGTGACCACTGCCCCTTTTTCTGTCTCTGCACATGACTGAAAAGGGTCTGGTGATTACAGTCTCTAATGTTTACAAAAAATTGCTTTTTTCCCAGGCTTTTTTTGCTGGTAGCTGTTTTAGCTTATTATGAACTTCTATGTCTCTGGCCCTGTGCCATGTAGAAATACTGTGAAGTTCAGCTGAAACACAGAGATCCTCTCCTGCCCCAGGCTTTTTCTGTTCTCCTCCCATTTTTTTTTTTTTCTGAACTATAAACAAAGTGCTGGGGACATTGCTTTTCATTAAACCCTGCAGTGGGGGTGGCAGTGGGTTTCTTATTAGGGGAGAAAATTGTGGCTGCAGGAAGGACCTCCAGACCTTCAACTGGTGCTGCTGGCCTTTTGATGTCCTGGTGCCCACAGCTCAAGCAAAAGCTTGGTGGTTTTCAACAAGCTGTTTTGCTGTACTTGAAGTAGAATAAAAGGTGTTGACTTTGGGAGACTGTGGTAAATAGCACAGTTTTATTCTTGTAGCTGTGACAGAACACCTATTTCAGTGGTGGAAGGTATGGTGGAAGTAATGCTTACCTTAATTGCATATGGTTCTACTGATAAAATACCTGTTTGTAGTTTTTCAAATTGGAAAAAAAAAAAATAAAGTGGGCAAACCAAAATTCACAAACATAATCAAACGAGCAAAGTATGAGTATATTATGGCAATATTAGTTTCTCATTGGCTTTAAAACCCAATCAGTTTTTCTGAAAGCACACATTGTAATGAAAAGGATGTCTTTTGTAATTTTGTGGGGCTTTTTTCATTGTGGTTTTTTTTTCCACCTACTAATTGGAATATGAACTTGTTTTTATAAGTAATGTATAAAATATTCCACATAGCTACTAATGTTGCTGTTTTGTTAACATTTTATTTATTTAAACAGAGAAACCTCACTGAATATTTTGTTGCTGTGGATGTGAACAACATGCTGCAACTTTATGCCAGTATGTTGCATGAGAGACGAATCATTATTACCTCTAGCAAACTAAGCACTGTAAGTACTTCACACATCTCCTTTTAAGTAGAATATATTGAACATTTCACAAAATGACCTGCAGACCTTTGTGGTTTTAGATATGTTCCATGTGTACTTGTAAGACAATATCTACATACTTTTCTGATATATGGTTTTAGTCTGGCTCTTGAAGTACAAAAGTCTGATTTATATAAGACCTACTCAGATACATTAAGTCAGGTTAATTATTTTTCTTATCAGGAGATGAGAGTTCTTTAACTCTCCGGAGTTCATTTCTGTGCCTTCTAACCTAAAAAGAATTCTTAAGGGCTATTATAAGATCTTTATTATTCACTTGTGGCTTATTCCATTGCAGCTACTTGAAAGAAATCAAGGGCCCATAATAATAGCTGCTATCCTAACCTGGTAATAGGTAGATTCATCTTTCTTAGAGTGGTTTGGGAGTGTATACTGTAATAGCTCTGATTTGGAGCAGCTCTTCAGACTGATAATAATGTACAACTCAAAATAGCTTTTTTTTTTATTAAGGGTTTTAGCTCACATTAATTTTTTTGTTAAATTTTTTCCCCACCTCCCTCAGTCCCTTGTGTCTGGTAAGTATGCTTAATAAAAGAATTTTGTGTTTAATTTTGAAAGTATACCTAGATATTTAGATGTTATTTTGTTTCACTCTTCACAGAAACTTACCAGTTTTAAAAATACCCTATATTTTGAAAGTATTCCCAAAATTAATTTTGCATAAGTACTAGACCTTCACTTTATGACCAGTTTTTGCCACAGAATATACCTACTATGGAGAATCTTTATCTTGTTAAACACAGTTATTAAAAATACTTTTATTTCGTACTGCACAAAACAGTTTGTTTAGTATGATTTCTGTGGTTGAAAATCACCTCTGTATTCCTCAGTACTGCTAATTATACTACCAAATAAATAAACAATTATTTTCAGCACATAGGTACAAGGTTGTATATAGTATTAAAGTTCAATGTTTTCAGAGACTTGCAGATCTACTACAAATACATGTAAGGAGTGAGAATTTTTTTACTATAAATATTGGATAAACCCCCATTAAATTCTTTTGAGTCAAAAGTAAATCAAAGGTAGAAAAGATTCAGATTCACCATAAAAGGCTGACAGGTTTTACAGTTCTAGGTGGTAGCAGTAATTATATTAACTGCCTTATTATTTTTTTAAAACATCACAGGGTTGGATCCCTGAATCTGGAGTCACTGTTGCAGTTAGGGGAATGCACGAAGACAGCACTTTTCCACTTTGCAGAATACAGAGCTGAGAAAGTCCATGGTGGTTGGAGAGTAAAGAAAACGTGATATATTAGAGGCCACATGAACAACTGAAAACCAGAAAAAAATAAGTAGTGAAGCTGGTTTAGAAGTTCACATGATGTAGCAGTCAAATTGCTCTCGTGAAAAAAAAAAAAATTAAAAAAAATAAAAGAAGAAAAAATGCACCATAAAAAAGGCTCGGCTCCAATGATGCCCCAGTCAAATATCTTTTACTGGTCCAGTAGAGAGGAAAGGGGGGTTGTGATGGCAGCTCTGTGTCTGTGGAAGATTCATTCTGCAGATGGGCACCTGTCTGTCAGCTTAACAGGTTTGAGAATCTTGCTCTTAGCCTAAATTTGGATCCATTTAAGACTTGTTTTTGTTACACTGAACATCTCAGCTGATACCAGTTGCAATGATATGACAAGAGAAGAGGTGGTATCAGAGTCACACTGTGCTGATCTATGCCACCTTATTGCTGTGTTCAGATTCCAAGCTTTCTAGAAGAACTGCAGCTGTATGCTGGTTGTGGGAAACTTTAACTTTGTATGAAAGTCAGCTGCTTATTTCAAATTTTCCAATGAAGTAATGGTCATCTTGATGATGTCCTCACTCAAGTATAATTTCTCTCACTCTCCTAGACAAGAATAAGTATCAATAGCAGATGTTTGTAGTGGTGGTTGGACTTTCTGAAGCATGTCCCCAAACTGTGAATGTCAAGAGTAGATTTTAGATCAAGTCCAAAAAGAGACAGCACATCTGTGACACATCAGTATCACTTTCATCTGGTTATTTTTTCAGTTCACCATCATTACTTAAGTCATACCTATATGAAATTACTGCCATATCAAGTCAGATCAATTTTCATTATAGGACTGGGTTAATTTTCACTTGCACTTGTGAGTTCTGATAAAAGAGAAAAATAGAGCTGGCTTATCTGGAACTTCCATGAGAACTGTTACCTGCTCATCTCTTTCATAAGCAGAACAGGACTGATGTGAGGCTTACTTCTTTATAGAGCACTATAGTTTAAAAAGTATATTAAACACTTCACAGTGTCTCCTGTAACAAATTAATTAAATTGCCAAGAATAATTAAATGTGGGGGTTTTTTGGATAAGATATTAATTCTTTACAATGTTGGATTGCAAGTAAGCAAATGGAATGCAATGGGACATCAGCATTTGTTAACTTTGTGCTCTTACAAAACAAAGCAGACCAGCACTTATGTCTAAACACTCCTAAATTACATTTTGGTACTTGAAAAGAGTATTAGTTCAAAAAACAAGTACAACTTTCTGTTAAGGGAGTTGTGCCTTATCTTTGGGGTTAACTGAATATCAAGTTTTTATGTCAGTTCATGAAGTCTGGGTTGTGATGTCACCTTTGAGTTATCGGCTCTGTTTCGGTTCACTATCTTAGGGCAGTGACTGATAACAAAAGGCATTATTCAAGGCTTTGCTCACTTTCTCCTCACCCTTCTTGTAGGGGGCCAGAAATGGAAACCTACACTTATTTATGTGCAGGAATTCTTTGTTAAGCATTACTGCCCTATAAATTTAATGCTTTCATTATATGTAAAGGATTGTTCCTGTTATGGAAAAAAGGAAAAAAAGTGTTGCAATATTTAAAAAGAAGGTTTATAATGGAGGAAAATGAAACAGAAAAGAAGGTTACTTGTTTAAAGCTGCTGAGTAGAGGTGTTTAATTAAAAAAAATAAAAAGAAGATAAGTACCATTTTATCCTAAGGGTGTATTTCAATTGACAGTTTATAATTTATTTCAGCCAAGCAGGCTTTGTTTTATGTGAATCTTAGGATTTTAAGTTGTTTTGTGTTCTTTACATCTTTAAGTTGATTTTCTGTGTTTTTACCTCCTTTGGTGGAGATCTTTATCTACTTGCCCTACCAATTACTACCAGGATATCAGTGGAACCATCCTGCCAATCCTTTCTGTCATGGCTTCTTGGTCATTATTTGCATCAACTGTTGATTCTTTTATTAGCTTGACTTTCCAAGCATTTTAATAATATGATTATCACCAATCTCACAGCTTGCTTCAGGCTTAGTGTTAAGAATGAGATAGATTCAGCTAGCCTGAAGATTATGCTCAGTGAGACCTATTTGTAGCGATAATTACAATTTCTGGCTTTTGAACATAAAACTAGGAAAGAGAAACAAATTGTATAGTTTTGGACTAAATGAAAGGGTGAATAAAACAAAGGAATTGATCTTTTCACAGAGGTGGCTGCTGTGAAAGGAAGATCTTTCCTAAATCTCATGCTGTATGTTATTGCCCAGCACCGTTTTCTCACATGTCATTGCATCTGCATGTATTCTTATTAGTTGCATGAAGCTGTACAAGTTTCAGTACAAATAATTTTTAATTCAGTCTTTCTATAAATTATTAAAGTGCTGGGGATGGTTTTTCCAGGAAGGCTGCACTACAGCATTGATTTTATGCATGCTGGAGGCAGGCCCTAGATGTTTCGGCCCCAAGTGCACCTGCTGTGGTAGTCTACCAGAACATCATACCACACTCTCATGTATTCAAAGCAAAGGAATAAATCATGATTTTACAACAGTGCATCAGTTGACTTATTGCTGTTTTGTGACCAGAGGTAGGAAGGATTGCTGTTTAAAGCCATGTCATCGGTTCTCAAGTCACTCAAGCGTGAAAGCTTGTCATATGCTTCTGTAATTGTACCTCACCACTCTTTCCCTAACTAGTCAGCTGGGGCTGTGTGTTTTGTCTCCAACACCCGGCTGGCCAGTGTCTGACAGGAGCTTTCTCATCATCCTGTCAGCAATATGCTAACTAGCATGTGTCTGATGTGGCCTACACTGGCAGGTGGAAAGGATGCTACACTTGAAAGCAAATGTCTAAATAGTATCTCCATTTCGACCAATATTTGTTGCAGGTAATACAATTGTAGTATGTCCAGAGTGTGGTGGTTACAATGTTCTGCTTTGCACAAGGTTTATTTGTTGATTCCTACAAAAACAAAAATATATGTCAATAAAAGACACTATTTTTTGTTGGTGAAGGAATGAATATGAATTTACACACAATAGATTTGTGGGCTCATTTTTAGTCTTTCTATGCAAAGAGAGCTTTCTGCATTTGCTCTCAGTGGCCCTAATGAGCTGGACTGAGTGGTGGCTTTGTGGTCCTTGTCTTGTTTGTCTGCTTCAGTCATGGTCATGGCATCCATGATCACTGAGGCACTGGGAAGATGCAGAGGCTTCTTGGAGAGTGTAAACACATTGTGTTTGTAAACTGCTTTGCTCTTCCTGGATCCAAACCTGAATCCAAGATTCTTGAGTTAATTGCAAAATCCATATGTCCTAAGGTAGTAATATTGTCAACTGAATCAGGAAACAACCATGGTGGTTGCCTATTTCTCTCACTTCACTTGAATCTATCTGTGTTTATGTATTAGAGATTCATGGATATGGGTAAAAAAAAACCTGTAACCTGTCAAGCAGTGCTTTGCAGCTAGGCCAGGTTGCTGAGATGTGGCTTTGGAGGACAGTGCATGTGGAGCCTAGGAAGACAGAAAGCTCCTCATTTGTATTTCTGTGCTTCTGAGTTCAAAGCTGGCTGCTTATTGAGATATTTATTTCTGGTGCAAACTTAAGATCCAGGACAGTGGAACAGTTGGCTCTGTGGAGGCTTTCCATGTTGGAGAAAATGGTGCCACTGGAAGCTGTCATACAGCTTCGTGGTGTTCTCATGTTGCCTTATGCTGTGGTGATGTTCCCAGTTCTGATTAAACCAACCATACCATGTAATTTATTTTAATTGTGTGCTGGGATGCAGTCATGATTTTATCTAAAAACGCATTTATGTTGTGTATAGCAGATCTGTTGTAAATAATACTGTTCCAATAATCCAGAAAATTATAGGTTTAAAATTTCATTCACATTTCAGATTCCTTTGACATAGTACATAGGGAATTTAAAAGTGCAAAAGCTAAATTTAAATCAATGGGAAAAAATAAATTTAAATTTAAATTAGAAATGGATGGGAATTTATCATTAATTCGCAAAGCGGAGACACACTAAGCTCTCAGAAGCATAGTTAGAATTCATTTTGGAATATTAGGTAAATTAGGACATTTGGTCTGGCAGTAGATGGGTGGTGTTTAATAACAAGGTTGTTTGATAGTTCAGGTGAAAGCAGCCGAAGATGAACTGGTCAGAGATGCCTGTTGTGGGTGCAGTTGAGGTCCCATTGGGCACACCCATAGGGAGTGTACTTCCAGCAATGAACCTGTAGGATGTCATTATGTAGTTAGGACAGCCAGACCTGTAAAGCTCTCCCAGTCTTGAAATTTAGAATAGTTTTCCCATTGCTGCAGCATATTAGGAGAAAGACTTGTGGAAGAATTTGTGAATGAAGGTGAAATATGTGGTCACAAAATTATTAAAATTATTTTTCTTTAGTGAAAGGGGGAAAAACAAAAAGTTAGAGATTACTATTACTATTTACTATTACTATTACATTATTTATCTAAACCACAAATAAAATGTATCAGAAGGTTTTATTAAAAATAAACACATCACCCAAACAAAAACCAACTGAACAAAAAACCCCACTTTTAAAGAAAACTCTGTAGACAGAGAAATCTGCTCATTCATTTCAAAATTCTTTTTTTTCCTCCTTATGAGAATTTTCAGAAAAAAAGAACTAATCCAAGATTAAGATAATCTGGAGCAAAAGATTATTTCTTTTTCCAATTCATATAATCTTTAGTGATTCAGTAAAAACTGATGGAACAAAACTGTAGAGGCAGTGGAGGCCCAGGTGAGGGTGTCTGTAATCTAAGAGATGTCTGAAACTACCAAGTCCTTTATGGTTGGGCTGGATGAGAGTTTAGAGTGGAAGAGTTCATATTCCTAAAAAAACCCTCAAGGCTGATGTCAGTGATTGTCTGTAGTATAAGATGTGAGGATGAGTTACTGGTGTGCAAGTGTGATACTGGCTCTCTGTTCTGGTGTGCCATTATGGCAAGTTTTTTGCTTTTTCATGCTACTGCTGCTTTATTATTCTTTTTTTTTCTGATATTCACCAATGATGAGATGAATCATAACACTGAGAAACAAAGTTATTGAATGGGTGATATAAAAAAGCATAATATAACAACCAAGGTGTTGTGATCAATGGTTCAGTGTCCAGATGGAGATGTGTGACAGGCAGGGTTCCTCAGGGGTCAGTGCTCAGACCAGTGCTGTTTAACAACTTTGTTAGCAACATGGAGTGGGAAACTGAGTGCACCCTCAGCAAGTTTGCTGATGACACCAAACTGTCTGGTGAAGTCAGTGTGCTGGAGGGAAGTGATGCCATCCAGAGGGACCTTGACAGGCTGGAGAAGTGAGCTCATGTGAACTGCATGGAGTTCAACAAGACCAAGTAAAAAGTTCTGCATCTGGGATTGAGACAGTCCCATGAATGAACACAAGCTGCGAGGAGAAAAGATTGCAAACAGCGGGGGGGAGGGTGGACCATAAGCTTAACATGAGCTGTCAATGAGCACTCACAGCCCAGAAAGCAACTGTGTCCTGAGCTGCATCAGAAGAGGCACAGACAGGTGGTCAAGGGAGGGGATTCTCCTCCTCCGCTCTGCTCTTGCAAGACCCCACTTGGAGCGCTGTGTCCAGTTCCCCAGCATAAGAAGGACATAGAGCTCCTTGGGCATCTCCAGAGGAGAGACACAAAAATGATCAGAGGGCTGGAGCACCTCCCCCTGAAGCCAGGCTGAGGGAGTTGGGGTTGTTCAGCCTGGAGGAGAGGAGGCTCTGAGGTGACCTCATAGCCACTTTCCAATACCTGAAGGGGGACTACAAAAAAGCTGGGGTAGGGCTTTTTGCATGGTTGTGTAGAGGGAGGACAAGGGGCAGTGGTTTAAAACTTGAAAAGGAGAGATTTAGGTTAGGCAGTAGGAAAAAATTCTTTCCTTTGGGGGTGGTGAGACACTGGAACAGGTTGCCCAGGGATGTTGTGGCAGCCTCCTCCCTGGAAGTGTTCAAGGGCAGGTTGGATGGGACCTTGAGCAACCTGATCTAGTGGGAGGTGTCCCTGCCCATACAGGGACATTGGAACAAAGTGATCTTTAAGGTCCCTTCCAACCCAAGCTATTTGATGAGTCCATGATAGGATAAACAAATACTGGAAGAGACCTATTAATCTAATGTGTAACATTTTAGGGACAGAAGCTGACAACTCACTTCTAGAAGTTTAATTTTCAACCTATATAAAACACTAAAAGCCTTTGTTTTATGAAAAAACTGATTAACTGAATCAGGCTGTGTGTTTTTTTCTACACTACCCACATCTCCCTCCTTATATTATATAGGTATCTCTGTTCACCTATAAAGGTGTGTATAGGTCCTTAGTATAGGCACAGTATGTCAGTAGTGTTGATCGTTGAGTGCTCACCTGTCTACTACCACTTCAATTTTCTTTTCTGCTCAGCTTCCATTATTGGAAAACATGTCACTCCTGGAGCCATAGGCAAGGAACAAACCGTGTCTGCAGTCTTTTCTTTTCACTTCCAAACTAACACACAAGAATGATGCCATAATGCTGCTTTGTGAATCAAGAATCGCAAGAAAAGAATGAAATTGATGGTATATGAAGTGCTGTCAAATCCATGAATAACAGCATTCTCTTCCCTTTCCTTCCCCCCGAGATAAAGATAAAAGGAAGTGAATAATACTAAAAACAACAACTCAAAACCCAGAAGGCAATAAGGGTGGGGTTGGGGTTTTTTTTGGGTGCATTTTTCCTTTTTTTTTTTTTCCCACCACTTATTTTTCAAAATGGAAAAAGTTAGAATTTTCATCTGCAGACTAAAAATATATTTCCCTTCCTCTCTCTCATGAGGCTCAGGGTCTCATCTTGCTATCAGGGGCAAGATGCATTAGGGCTAATTTGATGTGGTCTCATTTTTCTTTAAAGATTATGAGGATGGCAGATGGGAAACGATTAGCCAGGAGTTAAAGTATTTTATAGGTGACTTTGGATATCATAGCTTGGACTGTATATTGTGTTCTCCTTTGTTGCTAAATTTATTTTCATCCATGAATTCTGAATTCCCACCCTGCCAGCAGAATGGATTCAGTTTATGATTTAGTCTGGATCTTTATTCCTTAAAGCTGGGAAGGGATTTGTGTCAAAGCAACAACTCCCTTTCCACTTACTCCCCAACGGTCTTCCCCCAGCCATTCAAGTAATGGATGGGAATGTCAGTTTTAGCAGCCATTAAGTCTGTCTGTCTGTCAGGTTTGGGGCCTGATTCATTCCCAGTCAAACAGCATTTAGATATGGATGCTTCTTTAGCAGACCTTAGGAGCTGTAATAACATAGAGAGGAGGTTTCCTTTCACCTGTACCAGTGTTCGTTTTTACAGGAAGCCTACAGCAGTTTCTCAGTAATTCTGATGAACTGGGAGTACTGGTGTAACAGCAGGTAAGAGCTGGTCCAGGTTGATGGTAGCTATTGGAACTGTGGTCAAGGGGTGACCCTTTCCCTACAGTTTATTGCTATAGGTATTAATAAGTAGCTCAGCTAACTAAACAGAGTCTTTGGCATCTTTCAACATATGTGTGGTCAAGGCAGTGGGAGGGAAGCTGTTCTTTAGCCCAATGGGACTGTGAGGGAGGAGAGAGAGAGCACAGCAGTACCCATTTCTGGACATGGTGTTGACAGAGATTGACAGTGTTTGAGAGTTTTTCAGGAAATAGTTGTATCACAGCAGTACTTTAGTTACTTACAGTAGGTTTTTAAAAGGTTGTGAGGAATCACAGGTTAATTTTATTTTAGCATTTTGTCCAACTTCTTTGGTTGTTTTTGGCTTTGTGACAAGATTCTGCTAATCAGTTTCTGTGTTTCTAGTTTATGCATTGTGGTCTGTGCAAATCTTGTCACCTATGTTCTGCCTCTCCTTTTACCTTTGGATATAGAAAAGGCTTTGAAGAAAATAATTTATATAGATAGAAAGTAACTGCCAGATAGGGTTTTTTTGCAGGATACAGAAAAATTATTTTCATGTTACTCATGGAAATTATGTGAATAATAGGTATCAAATAAGCATAATATGTTATTGCAGAAAATCTTTCATCTTAAGTAGTGTGGCCCTGGACATGTCATATTGTTTTAGCAAAGTCTGCATTTAGTAAAAGAAAAAGGGGGCATTGTCTTTGAAATCTGGAGTAGAAAGGTTCATTGATGGAAGTGAGAATTAAGGTAGCAGGCACACACATCAGAATTACTGCATCCACGTGAGGGATAGAGGGGAACTGCAGCTTCTTCTTCTTCTTCCCAGGAGGAGGTAAACTTGCTTTGATCAAGTCTTGAACTGCAGCTTTTCCTGACTCTTCCCATTCAGTAGGGCATAGATTTTGAACAACAATCTTCCCAAGTGGCTGCTTTTTGCCATAAGGTGGAAAGTAACTCATCATTCTCTAGAAACTCTGCATTATTTCAGCCTTTCAGGGATTTTGGATCAAGTTCCTGGAACCCAGTAATGTATTTTGTTAACAAACTTTGTAACGTGGTCTCCCCCTATTTGGAGAGACTGTATTATCACCAGACACATAGTTCCAGCTTTTTTTTTTTTTTTTTTTTTTTTTTTTTTTTTTCTGGAGACAGATAAAATTTTTTTAGCACAATCACTACAAAACTCTGGAGAATAGATCACATACTTTCCTTGCAGTGTGATGAAAGCTTACACTGCTGACTGCAGTGTATTACCAGAAGAGATCAGAAACAGACTGAAGCTACAGTTGTACTCAGTAATGATTGTAAATTCATTACTGACTGATGGAATGGGAAAGGAAACTTCATTTCCAATGCAAATGCTAGTGTTTTAAAATGAAATTTGTCTGTAATATTACATTATTTAGTTTTAAATCTCTAACTTAAAATTTTTGTCTGTAATTTTAAAGGGTTGAACATTGAAATCTTGTTTTTTTAATTCGTTGAAGCCAAGTGACTCATTTTTTTAATATAACTTAAACACACATTATTTATACCATTTAAAAAAACATAATTATGTTTATTTTAAAAATAAACGTTGTTTAAACTAGAAGACATTCACTGAAATGGAGAGAAGCAGTCTAAAACACTCAAAATTGTTGGAAGCAGAAGTATTAGAAGTTCTGTTTGATGTTGATGCAAGGTCTTGAACACACAAAATCTTCTTTAAAAACCCATTTTATTATGGATACAAACACAACTAGTATAGATCTTCTCCATTGTAGTGGGCTATAGGAGTATGTCTCAACATCAGTTGTTGCCTCAAAACACACAGAAACCCTACAGATTTGCAGGATTAGGTTCTGTAGCACTCTTCTATAAAAAGATTTTTTAGTCAACTACAGGTGAGCAGCTGTGTATAGCAAATTTTATCTGACAGATGTTTTCACCTTTTCTATGCTAGGATGTCTGTCAGGGATATCACAGCTCATGTAATCTCCAGTTGTTGCTGGCAAAATAGGTAGCGTTGTGCACATCCTTTAAGATCACTGGAGAATAATCACTACCTGTCTGGGAAAAGAGATTTTTCTGATCTGTGACATTTCTTTTCCTATGTTTTAATTTAAAAAGGTGAATCTCGTTAATTCCTTTTTTAATAGATAGCAATCAACACACAGGCTCTATATGAATGCCTTTTTCCCTAGTGTGAGGCATTGTTTTCAGTAAAAGATCTCACCACTTGGTCAAGCAACAGCTGCTCCTTCCTGCAGTGATGAGTTTGTGCTGCTCTCTCTGCTGTGCTGTCCCCTCCAGCACTCAGCATGGGTGCTGTGTCCTGAATCCCTGTGCACCCCTGAATCCCAGTGTCACCTCTATAGACCTCTGGGTTCTGATGTAAGCAGCCAATGGTCCCTGGATGCTTTTCAGCTCTCCTGAGTGCACTGCCTGGTTATTTAAGCCATTCAGCATTATTCCAAGGTTTGCTGTAGTTCCCCATTCCATTTAGAAGAGTGACTGTGTTAGTTAGAGGTTTTATAAATGGACAAATGCAGTCACTGCTGAAACAGTAAAAAAGGCAAAGAGAATTTGCCAGAAAGTGTGCAAATTTTAATTTGAAATTCCTAATTATCTTATCAGTATTTGCTTAAAGGCAGAGTTGGCACAGTATTGAAATGTCACACAGTTTGAAGAGCAGTAGAATCCCATAGCTGATTGTATTACAGGCTGTATACAACAGGAAACTATAAAACAGATTCATGCCACACTGAAATGTTTGGAAACCTACTGCAGCAGCAAAGATGGAAATGTTTAAATAAGATGTTTCATTAAGATGTTATTAAATAGAAAAGCACGGAACAGTACAATAAAACTTTAATGTGTAAGTAATTAGATTTTTACCTTTTCTCCTAGAAATGCTAAAATCCAGTTGAATTTTTTTTTTAATTAAAAATTTTACATAGATGCTATTCTGAGTGCTGCACCAAAATATTGATTGTAAAGCAAGAGAGTTGATAAAACTTAAAATGTTCTTAAGGAATTATCCACTTCCTCCGCTAAAGGGTGAATTAAAATATAATACAGACATATGGGTAAGATAGGAAAATATTTCTTCATGCAAATAGTATAGTCATCTGAATCCATAATTTAAGAGTGCCTATTAAGAGGAGGAGGAGGTATGTCTCTGCATAGGAGGATATCCTGGATGAATATATGCTCAGTCTGTGATTGAAATACATGAAATGCTAATTTTTATGTAGGTGGTTTCAGTTTGAAATTTATATACTATGCACAATAGTATGCAGACATACTAATTGGTGATTCTATATCAATTTTGAGTAAAAGAGTGAAAAACATGACACTGAGCTTGATTGCTATCAGCAGGATTAGTTAAAGAGAGAGATATAATATGGAAATAAAACTCATAAATCCCACTGTGTAGAGAAATTCACTGATTCGTAGCAGTAACGCAGTAGCCATTATTAGAAGTAAAAAATGGGAGTAATTGTGGAGGTTTGCTGTAAGAAAGGAGACTGTTAAGAAACGAGATGTTAATCTGAAACAAAGAGTTTAAATACAGAATTATGATATACTTGGCTTTCTGCAGTGTAGCTGTCAGGCTCGAGCAGTTTGCTGGTCAATAGTGACATTCTGTGTGTCAATGCACAGAGTCTCCTGATACCTTAACCTGCAGTTCACACATTACTGAAGCTCCAACTGTCGAACATTCAGGTCCCTTGGTACTGCTGCAGCTTCCAGACTCTCCTGACTGGCTCATGTTTCATTCTTTGGCAATTTGCCCTAATGATATCCCTCAGGAGCTTTCAGGCCCTCTTCTTTTCCATATTTAATCATGTTATATTAATCTGAGCGCTGACTTAACTGTGCTGCACAAATTGTAATTGTCCGTGATTTCTGCTACAATGGTCTTTAATTACTTTGTTTTGTTTTTATTATAAAAATATATGTAAAGAAGTTCAGTGTAAATTTTATTTACAAGTCTAAATGTCCAAGACAGCCAGGGTGTGAAAACTTTTACTGCTGATCTGTTCCACAAAGAGGTTTTTTCCTTCAAAATCCATACTGTCTAAGCGCTTGCTTATGGAGAGGATATAAATTCTATTTTAGCTCTTTGGTTTGTTACTGTAAAAGTACACATCTAATAAACAGTGCTATTATCAAGCCTCAGGTAGTACTTTTGTTGTGATATAAAACATTAGGACAGTTTGTTCCATAATCTGGGTATCTTTTACTCTGGGCATTCCTTTTTTTCAATTAGTTTTTTCTTCCTTTTTTTTTTCTTTTTTTTTTTTTTTAATGAGGTTTGCAATTTTTTATGTGCCTTATTTTGAGCATGGTCTTGATGTTCTCTCATTCTGTTATTACTCTGTTGCTGCAAAATAAAAGAAATACATTTGAGTAACTCCCTGATAACAAAGTGATATCTGATAGAAGAAATTCTAATTCTGTAGGAATCTGAATTCTTTATTCACTCCAGGTATGAACTCAACTACATAGCTCATAAGTTCCATAGATTATTTTTTTGTGGGTGGTTTTTTTGTGGACGTTTTTTGCTTCTTTGCTTGTTTCTTTTAGAAATACAGGTATGTCCATTTTGAATGATAAGAAGGTTGTACTGTCTCCTTTCTTGGTTAAGCAATCCTTCATTTACTGGTGATGCTAGTGTCAGACTGGCTAGTCCCTGCTTTGGAAGGGACTTCTGGAAAAATCATAATAAAGTTGCTTTGGTGTCTCTTTGGATTTTTTTAAAGGTAGTTTGGAAAACAAGATGGTGACACAACCAGAAATTAATTCTGCTCCTGAGTTGAATGCTATTCTGTGGCTTTGTGCAGGTTCAGTTTGATTCCAATTGTTCCAAATAAAAGAAATGTGGACAAATAAACTCCCCAAGTCTTCCCTGCTCAGCAGAGCTGAGTGAAGCTGTCGTGCACTCAAGTTCTGTATGTTGGTGGCAGCACCTATGTTTGAATATCAAGTAGTTCAAGTTTGATTTTTTGTTTTTTTTTTTTTTAAGCAAGTAGTTGAGCAGGACTAACTTTTAATTGATGTGTTAATGTAACATCTTGTACACGTTGTACTTGTTTATGCAATTCATAGTTCTTCATAGATTTGTTGAAGTAGTTAAAGGTAAATGTGCTTTACTAGTTGGTTTGGAGAGGTTGATTCTTACATGTCTAAAAGTTAACTTAAGATTTTTTTATTTTCCTTTTACTCATATTTTTTGTTGCCAATTCTATGTGTGTGTATTTTATTTTTAGTTAACTGCTTGTGTTCATGCGTCAGCTGCATTGTTATATCCAATGTATTGGCAACACATTTACATCCCAGTGCTTCCTCCACATCTTCTGGACTACTGCTGGTAAGACAGTTAACCTGTTACCCCCTTTTTTGAGATTCTTGCCTGCCTTGTTAATTCTACGTAACTGATGAAAACACTAAAATTCTGTGCCTAAAAATACGGGATCCAGTTTATGAAAGCTCTTAAGCCAGTGCCTAAATGATGACTTAAGCAGAGATATTTCAGCATGCCTTTGAATTGGTACAGCTGAGTTGAGTTACAGTTGTGCTCGTTATCAATGCAGAATTTATATTCATGTTTATAATAACTGTTCCTGTTTATTATTAGAGAATGTATTCAGTAAGTTTGATATGTCTGTGTTACAGACTTCTTTCATTTGGCATTTATTTTAACTTGAGTTAATTATAATGACAGAAGCATTCAGAAAAAGAACCTCATCAGTTTTTCTGAAATAAAAAGTTAGTAGGCATCAGTGTTTCCCATAAGTCTATACAATGGTTTAAGACTTGTATTTTAGACCCAGCCAGGTTCAGAATCTTATCCAACATACTCCTGAAAGAGCTTAAAATCTCCTTTTGGTACCTTCAAAGTTTTAATTATAAGAATACTGGTTCTCCTGATGTGTTTCTGTTCACATGACAGACTTCATAGTTTTAGCAAATTTTTAAGTTGAACAAGAAAGTATCAGCTTTTGAGTAACTCCTGCTCCTCAAGGGATGGTTTCCGGGTTTAAAGATTTCAGGCTAGGAGATCTTTCTTTTATTCACAGAAGTGCCAGAGATACCAAATAAGTTTCCATTAAAGCACCTAAAACAGGATTATCCATCCCCAGAGACTTTCCCTTTAACTAGACCCTCTGAATCTCTGGTGGAAAAAAATGAACTATTTAAAGCCTTTTTAGAGATCAGGAATTATTATTATATATAAAAACAGAGTCCAAGTCAGATGCCTACTAAAATAAGTCAATGTTTCCCTTACAAATGTCTTTCTTCAAAGAAGTTAATTATGCTTGTAGATTGCTGGATTTCATGGTGAGGATTTTTTGTTGTTTTTGTTTGTTTGTTTGTTTTCTGGAACCTTTAAATATTGATGTTCCATTGAACCTTATCCAGTCCATTGAACTTACTGTTTTCAAACAAATGTTTCCTTAAGTCTTCTTGATAGTTTTTTTTCCTCAAATTTATAATATTTGCCCATGGTGTATCTTTTGATGTGATAGTTCTTGTCCTTCATATGTGTATTATTTATTGTTTTTAGAAAGAAATAAAATATTATCCTCCTACTTCTCCCTTTACTTTCAGCTATAACTAAACCTTTCATCTTTAATGATAGTTTTCTTTTGAAGAAACTCTGTCCTAATTGTTTTTCCTCCTAGCCTTGATAAAATGCATCAAGATGGGGGTAGAACTTGGATGTATTTGTTTAGGTTTTGTATTGCTTGATCTTACAGCCAAAAGCTTTGTAATTTCTTCAGCATAATCCGTAAATGCTTTTCTCAGAAGATAGATCAACACCTTTATTTGAGCTGTACCCTGCAGAGTGCATCCTGAATAATAGAAGATTTTTTTTATTTCCCCTCCTAAGCACATATAATGTTTCCAGAAATAATAATGATAGATGCTGTACACAGCTTTCCTGTGATGATGATAATAGTTGAGATTTTAGGTCATTGTGGCATGACCTGAGAATTTTTTTTTACTCTTTAAAAAGAAGCACGGAGTTTCTTAAACTTGTAAAACTCAATTATATTCCTTTTTCTTGTTCACAGGAGTACAATAGAGTAGAGGGGGGAAAAAAGTTTCTCTTTTTTAGACATGTTCAAATGAAAATATGAAGCTCATGAAAGGAAATGCACAACTGATGAATTTACCATAGAAACTATGATTCAGTCCTTTCAACTTAGATTTTTGTTCATTTGTATTTCTCTGTCTGATCATGTCTGGTTTGAATGGTTCTTTTGTGAGACAGGTTGGAGCAGAGTAATACAGCCAAATAAAATATTTAACATAGCATCCTCATGTTTTGGCCAATTAATACTAAAATATTTCCTTTAGAAGTATATAGTGTATCAAGTTAGAAAACCTTATTAATTCATAAGGTCAAAATTTATGCCAGGCCAGTCCTCATGAGCAGTCCAAGAGGGTTATGTCAATTTAAAATTAATAAGATAATTTTCTGAATATTTTTAATATTTTCATTTTGATAGAACAAAGTTCTTTCTGTAACAGTGCCTTTTTTACTTCTAGCTTAATATACATTTTCACACCTAGAACCTCCAGTGTCATTACTTCATGTGGACTTTGTTGTGATGTCTCTCATAAACTCTTTTTCTTAATGTTTTTCTGAAATGTTATTCAAATAAATGAAGTAGCAGCTTAACAATTTGATAATTTCATTAGTTCTAAGGGAGTAAGGCCATTTTTAAACAAGAAGAAGAAGATACAGCAGAGTTACTAAAAAACTGAATTTTCTGAATATTTTTTAAGACTTCACTTCTTTTCTAGAATAGAAAAAAAATCTAGGAGAACTAGGGGGAAAAACCTAGAAAAAAATCCCTCTGTTTCTTTCTTATTTCTTATTTCATTTAAGTAAGCAAAAATATATTTTGCACCCAGCCCAGTAGGTGGCTGGCTTTCAAGAAAGCTTTTACAAAAATTAGGTTTAAGCATTGATATAGTAATTATATGACTAAAATTAATTTTTGTAAAGGAGAAAGCTAATTTTATCAAATTTCTGTGTTACTTCTTGGCAAACTAAGTAATGGATTAAAGAATATACATGACAGTTTTGTCTGTGGATGATAAAGCATCTGTTCTACTGATGCTCTGCTAAGATTATAATGCAATTAGAAAATTCAAGTTACTATTGCAACATATCTTTCATGGGATTTGGTCTCTTCTGAATTAGAGATGTATGCACGCCTGTTTTCGTGAGAATAGGACAAGTATTTTCCAATTAACTTGCACATTTTGCATAACACAGTAATTATTTTAGGCAGTGATGCTGTAGATTAGTAACACTTTTTGTAATAACAAGCATAAGCAAGAGAACCTATATAGCAGCTCCCAGTTGTATCTCAGTAAACACTTTCACATATAGATTGCAAACCTCTGTGTTAAGGCTTCAGAATCCAGTTCTTTGCTGCAAATGATCAAATTGACTTTCCATAGCTGCAGTTTTTATTTCATGCATTTTCACATGTGTTTAACTGATAAGCTTTGTACCTTTATTTTGTTAACTTCTCAAAATTTAAGTGATGTAACTGTTACTTTGTTCCCTGGAAAAGAGTTACATGGCACCCTTTCTAATGACAGGTTTATTAATAGAGTAAATCATCAGTTATTTTAAGTTAGTTCAGGCCTAGTGAAGCTAGGATGGTGTTGGTGTAAAAGAAAACAATCCTGATACATGCCAGTCATAGTCATTCTTACTGGTTAAATATGTTATGTAGTATAAACCATCTTACAATTACAGAGTGCTTTAAAGGTATCTGATTCCCCACTGAATATAAATCCTCTGGAAGGACACTGCTTATGATTCCATGTAACATTGTTTAGTCCCCAAAGGCCTTAGCCTGGATGAACCCATCAAGAGGTACTAAAATTTTTCAGTATTGGCCTGAAAAAAAGATGTGTGGAAATGTGGGGCTCTCCATTTCCCCTTTTGGAATCCTCATTGCCTAGAAAACTTAAGCTTTATTCTGAAAGCAGAAACATGATGAAAGCTTCTTTTGCCTTCAGTCAGTCTGGGTTTTGGCTGTTTTTTTGGTGTAATTTTGGATTCATTTGTTTTGGGATTTTTTGTGATTTTGGGGATTTTTTTTGTTTGTTTTTTTTAAATTTCTTTCAATCCTCCCCTGTGGAACACTGTTAATAAGAGCAATTGGCTAATCCATAGTGTGTACAGATTTTTCTAAAACTGGCTGCAGTCACAGGTGGGTGAGAATTGCTACTTTCACTCCCAACGTTGGGACCAGATTGATTGAGGAAGCTGATCCTCAGTGGGTTGGTCCTGGTGGCTCAGGTCTGTGATCAGATTAATAGAATGGGAGAAATTATTGTACATCAGCTATCTGTGTAACTTCGTGTAAGTCATCTTACCTTCAACTGTTTTGTTTCCAGAGAGCATTTTTTTTTTGTTATTCCTCTGTGCTTCCTCAGTAGTTTGTGTGCCACCAAGTTTCTTGAACCCCAGCCTATTTATCTATTGCTTACTGCTCTGGAGTGAATAGATGTAGTAATTTTGCAGTACTCAGGTGTGATCATGTTTTTTCCTTTCAGCACTGGCTACTGAGTATATTCATTCTCAGATGTTACCTGAACACATTCACTAGAGGAGGAAACAGAAGAGAATGGGAAACCATGAGAAATTTGCCTAATTCAGTGTCTTGCTTGTGTTCTGCAGGAGGTCTCAGTCCAGAGGCTTTGTGTGGATATTTGCTCTCTTTTGGGAATACAGTTCCTTGTCTGACAAGCTTACTGTCTTGAGTTAAATATATTTTAATATACAGCTTCAAAATGCCAAGCAAGAAAGGCTATCAGAAGAGCATTCAGAACCAAACCTGGAGTTAATGATGTCTGCATTGCAGTGGGGATGATGTTATCAGGAACTATGTCCTGCAGAATGGTGTTTGAGATCCATTCTAGTTCTAGAGACAGAGCATGTCTGGGACATCTGCTGTTAGCTCTGCCATACAGTGTGGCTGGTTATAGAAGCTAGGTATGGCAAGTTGGCAAGCCTTACACATATTGTCACTCATGCTTCCGTGGTTAGGAACAGTTATTTTGTTGTCATTTTTGCTGCAAAGTTAAAAACAGAAAGGAAAACAACAATTTCCCTTGTCTAATAAAGATTTTGGTAGAAACTGTGAACATCTAATACAGGCTTATGCAGTGAATGTTAACCAGCAACTCTATGTGCCAAGATTTTAAATATTCTATGCTCTGCAAATGTTTTAGTAGTTGGTACTTTAAACAATAATTCATTTTTTTCCACTTTTTTGTTTATTCAGTGCACCGATGCCTTATCTAATTGGCGTCCACTTAAGCTTAATAGAGGTAAGTTTACTATATATTTCTGTGAACTAGTAAACATGAGGTGTGTGCCATAAATGATTGTTTCAGTGGCAGTGCTTCAGAAAATCATCTGGGTTTTAGCATGCAGAATACAAAATTTAAGCTTCAGATGCTTTACAAAGTAAAAAATGATGCTCTTTGAAACCTTGCTTTTGAAGTGCTTTATGGAGACATAGCAGTGCTACACCTTGATCTGTTTCTGTGTCTAAAAGCTCAATGATAGCTTTTTTCCTGCTTTTTTTAAGTGGTGCAGCAACAGATTTTCCCAATAATAAGAACAGTTAAAATTTATTTTGGAGTTGATGTCAATCAGAATTCAGCATCATTCTGATTTCCTGGATCATTTATATTCCTGTCCCTCTGTAAATCCCAGCCTAACATTATCCTTTAAGAGTCATAACTATTAACTTAGAAATTACAATTTTTTTGCCAAAAAAACAAGACATAGCCGTTTCAGATCTGAAAATACAACAAAAAATAAGAATTTGCCTAAATGGTAAGTAATAGCTGTGTCATAAAGACCTTTGCTTCTTTCCTAACCATTCAATGGCACCATTAAGCCCACAAGTGTAGTTTGATTATCATGCAGAGTAGATAATTGATTTGGGAGCTTTATTTGATTTACACTTCTGCTAAAGCAGTTCCTAAGGATCAATTCACATTTGCAAAGCTGATGAAGTAGGCTCTCCCCAGGTCTGAGCTACTAACACTTTTGTGTTTTCAAAAATGAGCCTCTCATCACACTTCTTATCTAGGCATAGCCTTTTGTTCTCTCAAATCGAGGTTTTATGATCTGCATACACTGATCCTCATATCTTGACTAAGATCTTTTTCCTTATTCCATCAGAAAACAGTGGAACAGAAAGGCTTGCTCTGAAAAAGAAGTCACTCAATTCTTTCTGGAATTACTTCCTGGACCACACTATTATGTATTATTGTAGGACTATACAGAAAATCCTGAAAGGAACAAATCATTCAATTCTTAGCTGCTGCTCAGTCCCATTGATGAAAGATTGTTTCATCCATTCTTCTTTAAGACTAGTAGCCATCACATGCCAGGGACTTATATTAAATTAGTAATTACTTCTTTTTCTCTGTTTTTCATCTGATTTAATGATTAAGATCCTATCTTCTACAAATATGAGAAAATGAAACTGTTACAATATATGTATAGTTGCTTATATTTAACTGTTATGTGTAAATCTTGGCTTTCAATAATTCATTTCTTGAATGTGCTTGTATTTCAGATTAGTAACATAACCTTATTGTTTGATTAAGAAGTGTTTTTAAAGATAATCTAAATCCCGTGTCTAATCCACAAATCCTAGATGTAAAGCTCACAGTGTTGTCATTGCCATTATTGTCCTGTGTAAAGTCATTGTTTGTAATCTAGCACATCAGAATAAAAATGCACTTTTGGAGTATACCATTCTAAA
Organism: Calypte anna; assembly: GCF_003957555.1. NCBI lineage: Eukaryota > Metazoa > Chordata > Aves > Apodiformes > Trochilidae > Calypte > Calypte anna. Next base: position 8,274,216 of record NC_044254.1, on the reverse strand, counting down.
ATACTTTTTCACTTTTTTTTTTTTCCTCTTAACAGAGGGTAAAAAATAGGTCACTGGAGGATGTGGTTTTGCTAAATGTGGACACAAACACTCTAGAAACTCCTTTTAATGACCTTAGCAACCTACCTGGTGAAGTGGTACGTCTCACAGCTATTTCATTCTTTCTTATATAGATGCACGAATTACTAGTATTTATTTCTGCTTGGTTTTGCTAACTGCTATAAATGGTATAAGGGGGTGAAAATCACCAAGTGTAGACCCCTGGATTTGAGATTTTTACCTTTTTGACAGTTGAGGAGATGTTGAATGGAACATCATATTCCTGATTGTAAAAGTAGGCTCATAATTAGAAAGCTGCTGCATTCATTAGGCATAGCTGCTTTAAACGCAAGAGTCTCTTCATCTTATCTTAATCATTATATTACAAAGTAGGCATTTCTGTCTGCCTTGTGGCATGTCTTGTAAAAAAATGAGAGAGTTTTTGAAGGCAAGAAGAAGAAGGGGGCCAATTATCGGCTTCTGCTTCCCTGCCACCTGCCAGCGCTTTCCTTTTAATTAATGATCTGATGGCACTGGTCAATATAATAAGAAATACTTGTACAGTTGGGGTCAGAAAATTCAGGCTTTGATCTTCTTCAACTTTCTGAAACATTTATTTGTTTTCTCTAAATTATTTCAGTTTTATTTTAATCTCTTCTATCCTGCTGAGGGCTGCGTGAATGAAAACCTCTACTGTTTGTCATTTGCTTTGGCAGAGCAAAGACTGCTTACTTAGAATTCTATTTGTAAATTAAACTGCAAACCCAGTTTGTCATAAAAGACATCTGATCCTTTTGAAATGACGAAAACTGTCTTTTGTCTGTAAAGAATGATAAATTAAGTGCCAGTTCTTTCTGGACTTTGATCTTGCAGAGGGTGTTTTCCCCCTCCTTTTTTTTTTTTTATTATTGCCTATAGGGGATCATATCCTGTATATCATTTAAAATAGTCACCAAATTCATTTGCCTTGTTTTTCCCTATAGAGATCTAAAAGAATATAATTGTGAAACCACTGTTTTGATTATTTAGTTGTGGATGCTCCAACTATCACAAATGGTTGTCAGCACAAAGAATTTTGTCTCAAAATGTGAAATCAAAAAGTTACATTTCCTGAAACTGTAATGATAAAAACAAACCGTTTTAATCAAAGGAAGGCACTGAAGTGACATCCTATTATCTTTTGGTTTTTGTTGCTAATTTGTATATATTTGGTACAATAGAAATCAAACTTTTGATGTTCACATTTATGTCAGTTCCCTTTGATTTTAATGAAGTTAGAATATAGACTTTTTACAGATTACTTGGTCAGTCTTTCATTTGACTTAGTGTCAACTGCAGTTCAGAAATGTATGAGGCTATAAAAATTATCATGTTTTGTGATTTTTACATTAGTGTATGAAAATGTATAGATACACATATATGCATGGATATACAGTAATTTTGACTGTACCAAATTGTTAAAGTATATAACAAGTTAAGTAAAAAATGAGTAATTTTCTACTGTGTCAGTAATTTTAATTGCCCTTGCATTCAATGAATAAGGTTGAGCTTATAGTGTCATGGAGATACATACTTGTCAAATTATAGCTACAAGTAGAATTGAGAATTAGGCGTCATTGTCTGTAATATACTGGAATTGTAGCTTGACATACTAAAACAGTAAAAATGGATGTTTTTGCAATGAGGGTGACTTACCATATATTTTACAGATGCATATCAAAGTGATCTCTGAGTGCGTAGGGTAGGATGAGGAAAATAAGGATACTTTATATTTTTAGAAGCATATTCTTCCCCAGGAGGTATGAATGTTACAATTATTAATGTTAATGAAGGTTATCCAAGTGTACAGGCTTATAGAGTGGACTTTTAATTATTTCATTCCTTATTTGGTGTAAAACAAAACAGAACAACTGTATTTTTTGCAAGCTACACTTGCAGAATTTGGGAATTTTATACTGAAGCTTTAATTTGAATATTCCCATCTCCTACTTTACTACAAGCTGTAAAGCCCTTTAATTAACACAGTTTCATGGAAAACATAGAATTATAGCTGGATAACCTGGAAACAAAAGGCACGGAGAATATCTGTGTTTGACTCATAAAATGTCAAAATGCTTGTCCATCCTTAAGCAGTCATGAGGGGCAGTGCAACTGCTAATATCTCAGTTACAAAGCATAAGGCACAGAATGCCAGGGTAAACTTAAAACCTGGAAGTATCAAAGATACTTAGATATGTGAAACATTTTAGCCTAAATAAATAAGCCTCATAAGCATGTGTATGAAGGTAGTAAAACTTCTGATGAAAAACCACTAGTTCTTCTGACTGGTGTTTACAATAAAATGATGAACTGAAAATATAAAAGACATTCTAGTCTTGCTGTTCCTTTCAAAAATTGATCCCAGGCTGTGTAACAGCTTAACAAAAGAAATGCACTGATTTCAAAGAGTTTTCTGTAACTGTTTCTTGTGTCCAAAGGAAATTGAATAATTACTTTCTTGATCAATAAGCTTGATGATGTCCTCACAGCACAGGTATTTAATAGTTTACCCATGTATAAGTAATATGTCTATTAAAATGCTGTGATTGTGAAGTTTTTTCATGATAAATTGAAGATTGAAAAAAACATTATTATATAGCATTGTCTAATAAACTGTATAATAAATTAACTGAGATTTAAAAGCTTTTAAAAATAATTCAGTTAAGCATTTAAATTATAGTTACAGGCTAGATGACTTTCTATGCATGTGAACTCTATTATTCTGTCAGACTGACCAGTGGTCTTGACTGTGCAAAGGTCAGTGGTCACAGTTGTCCTGAATTACCAGTCCTTTTTTCATGTGGACCCTCTGCTGCGTTGCATGCTGTAATCTTCTTAATGGCTTCATTCCAATATTCACACATAATATTTTAGATTTATTGACTGTTAGAAATACTACCATGCCAGTAGCAGTTCCGCTACTCCTAAGGTATTTAAAATTGGAAAAATAAATCAGTGCAAGTCTTCCAGGAATCCTTTGTTTTCTTAGAGAGGGGGAAACCCCCTCTTTTTCCTCTCTCCTGACAACAACACTTGTTTTTAAATTTCATCATTTCACTGTGAATTTGTGTATTATTTCTATTTAAAAAAGGTAGCTATTTCTGTGAAGATAATTTCCTAATACAGTAATACTTCAGCCACCGCTTTAATAATGTAAGATATTAAACAAAGAACATTTGTAATGTGTATAAATTTGGGGAGACCAGAGAGGCAAATTTATAAACTTTGGGCCTGATCCTGCAATATGTGCTTGCAGTCAGCTCTGACAAAAAGACTACTCCCTTGAAATGTGAACACTTACACAAAAAAAGCTTAGAGGACTGAAGGGAATCACATTTAGCAGCCAAGTCTTAATGACTTCTCCATAGGCTAAGGAGAACTTCTATAAATATGAGCTTCAAAAAATAGTAGACCTTGAAGGTTTTTAGCATCCTCTGTAGTCATTATTTATTGTTAATTGTAAAATCTAGAGAGCTGCTGAAAGATGCACAGCCTTGGTAGTGTGTAGTGCCTGCACGCAATGATGTAGTACAGAATCTAAATGGGTCTTTAGAGTTTTAGTTTTGAGGTTTCTAAAGTCACAGGATTTTAACACTGGAAACTGTGTGTGTGAACATTACTGTTCTAAAAGTAGCATTTGAAAAGCAGGCTGTAATTCATGTAGAAAATTAAACAGCTACTTTATAAGACAATTACTCTAAGTGCAAATTGTTTCTGAAAATAGAATGATTAATAGTATTCCAAAGAAGTTATGGTCAACACGTAACAATGAAATTTAAATTTTTTATTTTTTTTATTCAAATAGCATAATTTATTATGCTTTCCCATCAGAAACAGCCAACTACCAATATACTTTAGAAACTCAGGGCACTTAGCACTGTTTGTAGTCTTATGGGTCAACTGTTTATTTTGAATAAAGTCTTAGAGTTGAGATTCTGTTAAACATCAATATAGTTTTAGAAGCTAGAATGTGAGATTGAAAGCTACAACTAGTCTGAAAATAATTGCATTTAGGTAGTTGGTTTCATCTAAATGATTATAATTAAAATACTGAAAGGTTATCTAAGTTGTCTGAATCCTGCAGGTGTATAAAATATCAACTATGTAGAAGCACTTTCATTAATAATATTTTAATAATGTCACATTCCACTTTGTTGTAAGGTTTTCTGTTTTGTTTCTCTTTGTCATCTTATCTCACTTTCTCCCTGCTGAGAGAGGGCTTATTTTATAATGACTTGATCTTATGGAGAGCACCAAAAAGTAATTTGGGAGATAACAACTGTCACTGATACCAGGGAAATACACAGACATCTTTTTTTTCAGATATCTAATAGTCACTGGGAATCCCAGAACATCTTGGTTGACAAATGTTTCGAATACTTCTAGTAAACTAATGCTTACCTTTATGCTTAAGCAGGAGCAAGGGCTTTGATTAGTAGGCTTATAATTTTATTCACTTATTTTTAAATTTTATGTACAGTTCTAGTCTTTTTCCTTACATAGATCATAAAAAGATATTAATCATACTTTGTTTCTGAGCTGATAATGATATTAGTAATCTTAGGACATAGGGTGACTATTTAAAAAATAATGCTTTATATTTTTAATGAACAACACACTTAATGTCTATATTTCTAGATATACATACTCATGAAAGAAAAATCACATGTCAATCTCATGACTTCCTAAATCTCTGAAAAACTATTTTACTGATATGAAGCTTCCTGAGGCTCTGATTGCTCTTCATGGGTAACGTTTAGCATTCTGATGAAGTTGCCTTCCTATGAGAAGCTGTTGCTAGGAGAAGATAAAACCAGTTTTCTTCTAATGGAAATTAATATTATAATTTCTGAAATGGATCACTAGTACTTCCAGAAATAAATTTTAACGGCATTCCCTGCAGTTGTATGGGGTTTTTTTGTTGGGTTGTTTTATTTTTTTTTTCCAGTTCTTTATTTTTAAACTTTGTGAAAGGCTATTTCTGCAAGAAAAGACATGCAAAGAGGGGGAGAAAGAAGGGTTTGCCATTCTTAGTCATAAATGGATTAAAGGAGGAGGAAAACATTTTAATAAAGATGCTACTTGGTATTTTTTTGGCTTGGTGCCAGAATTGTGTATTTTGTTTGAAATTGTAAGAGCTCTTAATGATATCACCCAAAGGGGTTTCACACTTCCTTGGTTTTAGGTTCATGGATCTAAACAATCACCACCCTGCTATGCACCAAGGCCTTCCAAGTAGTTAAAAGCACCCGGTTGTTATTTGCACCTACTGAACTGCCTGTATTAACTACTTTATCTCTCTCTCTTTGATTAAACTCTGGAACTGAAAGAATTTGCTGGCAACCTACCCAAATGTGCAGCTTGGGTTTGCCATTGCTCAGTGGTGGGATGAGCCTTGAGAAAGCACTGTCCTTTGGCATGAATGCTGACCTCCCCTTGAAGAGAACCTGGGCAGGTCTCAAGGGCTCTTCAGGAGTGCTTCAGCCAGGTTGTGACATTTGGGAAATCATAGTTGTGCCCCACATGACCTCTGCAAGCTTTTTCTGAAGAGCACTCTGCTCCTTGTGCTTTTGCAGAATAATCTATTAGCGCTTTTCCTGCCTTTTAGCAAAGCCTCCTGAGAAAAGGAGAAGTTGGAGGAACTTCCTTTGAACTCCAATGTAGCCTTTTTTTGAGGCTAGAACTCCCTCCAGGAGGATGGCAGCACAAAAAATGTGCGTCTGACACACTTTTGTGCTAGAGAACCCGCCTTCAGAATGCCAGCCCATTGGGATGTACTTAATAATGTTGAACTAATACTGTGCTGATCCTGCAGTGAACCAGGAGGTTTGTTGCTTTCTGTTATTCTTTTTAACATGTTTTTGCCTAAAGCATCCTGTTTATCAATTCATGTTAGGCTACACAGGGCCTGCTGCAACTGAGAAAATCAGAAGCTACTATGTTCCTTCAAATCCCCCTTTGTCCTGTAATTCCTCTGCTCGACGTCATCTTTATCCCTTTCTTCTCTGACCCTTTCTTATCCTCTGCCTTTATTTCCCCAAACTCATCAGGTGTAGTTTAGAATCATGTAGATTTAAAAGAATATAGAGAATTTTCCACCTGTTCTCTCCCTTTTATTTAGATATTTTGTCTGTCATGACAGGAGCAACATTTTAAGGTTGATAAATCGTCTTTTGACGTCATGGTACTGCTTTTGTTTTAATGAAACTGAGCATATTGATGAGCATGTTTCCTTTTAAACAAAGGATGTGTACGTTAATTTTTCCTGCATCAAATAAAATTAATTTATAAAAACTTCAATGTAATCATACAGTGCAGAAACAACCAAAACTAAAAAAAAAAAAAAAATCCCCCCAAAACAAACCCAAAATATGCATTTAGTTTTTCAACCTTGAACTGCTTAACTCAGGCTTGTACTTTTTCTTTTGAGGAGAAAACTTAAATGAGCCTTGGTGTATGCTTTCCATGGGCTAAACGAATCAGGTGCTAAACTTTTATCTAGATCTATGGAGCTTGGATATAAATTGAAAAGATCACAGCTATGGGGAAAAGACCTATACTGTAAAGGCCTTTCTGCATAGATTATGAACATCATAACTCAAAAATGTTTTTATTTTTTTATTTCAAAACTTATAGTTATAATTGGACCCAATGGGGGTCTCTCTCTTTGATCAGATCACAGTAACTGTGACTTTACACTGGAAAATGTCACTACTGTGAAGGTTTATCACCTGTAGAGATGGTCTTTTCTCTGATGCCGGGCTCAGTTCTCATTAGCATTATTCAAAGTTTAGTTGTTAATTAGGTTGACACTTCAATTACAATCATCATCTACAAGAGCAGTCAGGACTGCTTGTGTAAAGAAACAGAAAGATACTTATTCTTTCTCATCTTTTTTAAGAATGAAAAGTTGTTTGGTGATAGCTTGTGTTTATATGTTCTGTGTAAAGAGAACTCTAAATGCTACTTTGGGGTTTTTTAGTGACTTAGGTATTGCTTGGGTACACTGCAATTCAGACAGATGTAAAATCTGTAGACAGATGTATTCAATGTAATTAAAGTTGACTTACTTATCCAGATATACTTCATGCTGAAAATTAGTAAGGATTGATATATATATATATTGATTATAAGTGAGTGTAATATCTTTAAAGAATACGTAATAATTCCAGAATTACATTATTTTTTTCCAAAGTATCCCCAGGGAGGGGTCATCTAAATTATTATTTCTAATTTTTTTTCCAGTTCTATGTAATCAATTACTGTTTGTCAAGTAAGAAAAGACCCCTGTTTCTTTTTTTATTTTTTAGGACAATTCTAAAGAGAGAGTGTCACTGAATTTACACAAACTTTTCTCAACTCTTTGACAGTGGTAGCAGCTACTCCCATGGTGCATGAGAAATTTTGTAAAATAGTAATTTGACTTAAAAAAGGTATAAATCCCTAAAACTGAACAGTAATGACCTTTAGTAGTCCTTAAAAATAAGCCTTCATAGCATAAATAAAAAGTGTCCAACTGTCTTCACTCGAAACAGGTAGGTGCATGTTAGGATTGAGAAATAATAATCTGCTGAAAAGTGGCTCACATTCAGTTTACTGTAAAATAATTAAGCTTATTTATGTCAAGAGGCCTTGGGAAAAAAAGAGAACATAAACCAATTTGCATTAGCACTCTACTGTCGTCCCCTGCTTTCATTTCAATTAACAGACCAGCAGGTGCTCTTTGCAGTTAAAAAGATAAGCTATCAAGGAGGAGGATGAATTTTTGGCTGACCTGGAGACACCATGGTTTGCCTGCTGATTTGGTTCATACCTCGCTGTACCAATTTCTGAGGTGTTAATTTAACTGTTCCACTCTGTCATGCAGGTCTCGGCCTTGAAAAATAAACTGAAAAAGCAGTCTACAGCTACGGGGGATGGAGTAGCCAAGGCCTTTCTGCGGGCACAGGCAGCACTGTTTGGATCCTATAGAGATGCACTAAGATACAAACCAGTAAGGCTGTTTCTTCATTTCTTTTTTTTCCCTTCATTTGTAAAAGTACAGTCTCATTCTGTGAAAGAAGAGTATGAAATATCCCAGTCTGAAAGCTTTCAAGAAAATGCTGGAAATCTTACTCTATGCTAAGGATGCACTGGTAATTTAGAAGGCAGTGCTACCTGCTGATGGGTTGTTGTACTGAAAAAATAAATTCTTATCCAATACTTATCTCTTATATAATTCATTTAGGATAAAATCAGATTGGATTAATGAAGCTACTTACAGCTCACCTGGTTTAATGTGGTCAATAACTGAAGAAGCTCTGCCTTTCAGTCTCCATCATTTTTTTTACTGTTCTGATCCAGAGACTTTGCCATGTTTGAGGCCACAAACTTTTGATTTCCTAGCAGAAGCCAGATATGATGCATCTCTTCTATTATATACTTATATTGATTCCACTGATAATTTAGGAAAAATGAAACCCTATCTTATTCCATCAGAACTCCAGAATTTGTATTTCTGATGTTTTCTCTTGACTGTGTAGATGAATGTGTTATAGGCTTTCATCCTTGCTGGTTTATGAAGGTGGCACATATTGAATCTGTTACAGATAAATTCATTTATCAGAGACAACTGAGAGATTCATTTCCTCAGTCACTCCAGATTCTTTTCCTATGATAATTGCAAACGACTTATAGTAGTTCCATTTGATGAAATGAATTAAGATGACTTGGGCTGAATTAGAGGAGAAGGGAGGTGTATTCTGTTGATAGTATTATGAGGTATTCCTAGATGGAAATGAAAAGGATAGTTATTAATTCTAGGTGGGGCCTTTTCCTAGCAAACATGAAAATACCATATGTGACAAGTTCTTGCTTCCATTCAAGAGGTTCTCTTGGAGGTAGTCCTGTTTGCTGTGAGCATTTTACATGCTAGCTGTCTGTGCCACTGACAGCAATTGTTCCAGACATGAGAAGTAACCCATGCAGAAATTAAGTGGTTCAAGGGTTTTACTTCAAATATTTGTGTTTAACAGGCATTACAGTTTTCTTATGATATTGAAATGACTGTGCCTGTTTTCAAAATTGCTAGACTTCAGGGTAGTACTGGCTTTGTTTAAACAATAAAACAGATAGTTGGCATTTATTCCATAGCAGCACTACATGCCATTGCTTCAGGAGGGCTTATCTGATTTCTCCCTCAGTCGAAAGGTGAGGGCATTGGTCTGTGCCAACTCATGGCAGCTTGCAGTAAGAACTGTTAATTCAAAAATCGTCTCAGTCCACATTCAATACATGCAAGCACAATGATGTCAGTCTGGTGGATATCCTTATCTATGTTCTGACTGGAAATAAGCTCCAGTCAGTCCTTTATTTTGCTAAGAGTGCTGAACTGAATATACAACTTCTTTAGCATTCTGGTTAGCATCTCTGTTGAAATGAGCCCCTGATTTCCGTTTTTTTTTTTTTCCCAGTGCATTTCTTTGGCATATCTCAGATACCCACATTTGCACTGTCCTGGAAGTACTGTACCATGCAGCATTTCAACTGGGAAACATTTGTCAAAGTAACCTTTGTGGTCTTCCTGCATTATTTTCTTTTGCAGCTTTTTTGGAGGGGGATTTTTTTTGTCTCCACTGATTGCATGTAAGCGAAGATATTTATGAAACCATTGTGGCCTGATGGTTTGGTTTTGTCTTTTTTAAAAAAATACGTTATTTCAGAATGTCTTAACAGGCAGATGTCTGCTGGCAAGTACCCACATATCTTGGATTGACATCAACTTGTCCAAAGACAAAGAATATTAAAAAAAAAAAAGTAACTGTTATTTTGAGCTGTGTTCACATTGTTTTAATTAATTTTAGTACTTTATATAATTTTTATTTATTAGAAACTGAATTTGATCTGATTTAGTAGAAACTAATAGGAGCTATCCCATAATTGTTCAGCTAATTTATTTTGCAGTAGCCTTTTGAGCTCAATTTAATGCATTTTGAATTAAGAAATTCAAAACCACTTCTCAGGGGTCTCAAAACTTGTGAATTGCTATTGCAAAGAAAATACTACCTTCTGTTTGAAAGTCTATGGCACTTTATCTAATAAGGAAATCTAAACCACAGCTATGGACTTAATATAAATTCTTTCAGGAGCTCACACAGCATTAAGTAGAAAATATGTAGGGGTTATACTTAAATAAGAATATTTTCTAAATATATTTGAAGTACTTCTGCTTGTAAATCAGCTTGTCCTGTTTTCAGAATTAAGAACTGAGAAGTTTTGGGCTACCATTTTTGGATCAGGAACATCCTGATGAAAAATAAAATCATGTGTTTAGATAGTTATCAATTGCTTGTAAATTCAAAAAATACACTTAAGCGAACTATTTCTTGCAGCAGTGTGTTCTGTGTGATTTTAACTTGAAACAACTGTCATTAATATTCACTTTGAGTAAAGAACAGCTTTGATAGTGTCTGTACTCATCCAACACTTCTCTTCGCTCCAAACGCTGTTCATCACACTGAACACTCATTCTGTGCAACTGTTTGTTTTCAGCACAGGACAGATTCTCCTCCATGTAGCAATATGTCTTGAATAAACGTCTAGCAATTATTGAAAAAAAAAAAAAAAAAAAGAAAAAAAGAAAAAAAAGGAAAGAGATTGATGAAAGGGAAAATGGGCAGCTTCAGGGGTCTTGGAAGGAATTCATGGGATTCCAAAGGACCATATGGAAAATTTGACTACTCTAATACAGACAGAGAATATGACATGTAATAGATAAAGGTGATTGTATTTTTGTGTGTAATAACTGATAATAACAATCTTAATCCTGCAGAAATTTCTAAGAAAAGTTGTTTTTCTGGTTCCATCAGGATACTGAATTAACATTGTCAGTAGGCAAATTGTTATAATGGACAGAAATATTTTTTGTAATTTTGTAATATGCCACACTTCACATCAGTAAATATTGCATAATAAATGCAGATCTGTAGAGGAAAACTGTACAGTTGGTGCTAACGACCTGCCATCCACACAGTGTGCATTTCTAGCTTTATTGTGGTTCTTATTTTAGCTTGGTCCTGAATACTGAATACTCATGAATAGCTGGAGCTCATTTTCTGCTTTAGTTTAATCCAGAAAGAATCCAATTAATGCATGGTAGATGGGGATGATTGAAAAAATTCTCTTATCATGGTTGCAAAATTTTGTTAGGCAAGAGGAAAAGAATATAAAACAGATATTCATCTTTATTTACTTCACTGGCACTTGATAAATGACCGAAAAGTAACTCAGAACAAAATTAACATCTATGGAATAGTGAATGAGAATGTTTTAGTATTTGGTCCCATTCACATGGAGGACTGCAATAGATTCTGATAGGGTAAAGTGCTGGTATAGGGTTTTTGGGGTTTAGGTTTCTGATAGGGTTTTTGGGGTGATGTGGTTGGGGGTGTCTCCAGCAGTGGCAGTGAGACCATTCAAACTGCTTTGCTATCAGGAGCCCAGCACTCACCCAGCCAGCAGCTGGATATGAGCCATGGTATCTTATGCAACATCCATCATCACAGGTTTGATCACAAGAGCCTAATCCTGCTGAGGCTTTGCAGTGATGGGTGTTGTGGCATCAGTGCTTCCTATACCATGGCAATGCACATACATACCCAGATTATGTTTACCTTAAGTGGTCACAGCTTAGCCTTGACCCTTTTGTTGTTCCTATTTTCTTCAGGTAGTCTAGCATTTGGATATGGTTTTTTTTTGTGGAATAAGATTGCACTTTCCATGTTTCAGATTTGTATGTATAGCTGGGAGTTAGATACAAAGTTGTTACACAGTTGTGCAGTTTGTTTATTCAAAATAGTATAAAGTTGTTGATCATAAGAGATCACTTTCAATATCATGATACTCTTAGGCAGTAACCATCAGGAAGACAGATATGTGTGATTCTTAATTTATTTTTTAATGTAATTCATAGCAAACCAAATACATTTCAAATGTATTTCAAACAAATCTTACTTTATGACACATCATTTAAAAGGTTACAGCATGTAAGCAACAGTAAGTTATTTACTATCTTTAAAAAATTGTCTTCAAGAAGTAGCTAACAAAAGATTAAGCTGTTGAAAAAAAGACATCATGTCTTTTGGGGAAAAAGTTCTCAAAGCTCTGAAATTACAAAAAAGAAATAATCCCAGATAACTTTAAATTATGATGGTTATAATATCAATCAGAAATTAGGAAATCAAGAGCAAAGGCTAATGGCTTGCTCTGGAATGCTCAGTAGTAGGAGTTCATGGGCTCATCAGCACACCAGGGGAGCTAAGATAACTTCCAGCTTGAAGATAGCACAACCTGTCAGACCTCACTTTATTTGAATTCTAACTGGAGAGGTTTGGACCTGTGTTGACACTTTTATGGAAGGGACATTGGCTCTCTGGCAGATGCAGGTATCGTGTTCAATATACAAGAAAGCAAATTACTGCAATTATATCTTATATTAGGAAAAAATGGGTATTTTGAGATGCAGAATGCACCTGAATTACTTGAGAATTACTTGAGAATTAATCATTACTTATAATTGAGTTCCAAAACAAAACCTTTAGAGCAGAGGCATCTCTTGCAGTGGCATTGACTTGTTTACATAAAGAGTACAGAAACAGAGAGAGTAATGAAATGCTAGAAAATTGTCTGTGTTTAAATCCAGAACTGCTCTGTGTAATATTTCTTAATTGTGACTGTAAGAAATATTTTAGCACATCCTAATGTTTGGGTACATTGCCAGAAATCTGCAAATTTTGCAGAAATTAATTTGTAATTTAAAATGGCATCTTCCTAAGTAGAATCATAAGTTCTGCTCAGTAATACATCCTGGCCTTTATCTCTGAATGCCATGACAGATGAAATTTCAGCTTTGTACTTCCTTTATTTAAAAAAAAAAAAACAAACAAAAAAATGTTAATATTGAAACCGAATTTGTGTTTAAAGTTTTGGATTAAAAAAAAAAAAGGATTATAAAAGACCAAAGAGACGTTGAGTCTCTATGTAATAAGCAAGAGCTACTTGGTGAAATAATATTAATTGTAACAGTAGTTCAGGTCTTCTCTTGCTAGCGAGATATGAATGTTTTCTGAAATAAAGAATTAAAATCTTTGTACTTCTTGATCAAATTAGGTAGCAATAGATTTAGAAAGCACAAGCAAATCTAATCTAGATTATTTTCCCTTTTAAAATGATCACGCTGTTTTAGCTCACTGTTTTCATGTTCCCATGAGGTCTGTATAAATAGGCTGCCTAAAATGGGGATGTAGATTGAAGTAAGAAATTCCTGCTGTGTGTGGCAAGCTATGAAAGGGGAAGAAAATTCCGTAGCAACTGTTGTTAAAAGGATGGATATCTTGTTTGGGCATGGGTTGTTTGGTCTGAGTATTAGCTGTCTACTTTTCACCAGAGAGTCCCCACTGGGTTTCAATCGAACTTGTTTTGAAAGTACGTTGTAGATCAATATGACAGGGGCCATTTGATGGTTTAGTAGTTAAGGATCAGTGGAGCATTCCTCCAAAACTCAGTTTCTAAAGGTACCCAGATGTATTTGCAGAAATGAGAATGTTATAATCTTGTATTAAAGCTTCTAGAGCTGCTTTTGTTTATATCGATTCAATAATTTATTTTTAGAATATCAATTCAAAAAGCTTTGTGTTTAGAGTAATAATCTCTGAAGATTTGTACAAGTTTTGTTTGGAAAAGAATATTCTTGCACAGAGTCTTGAAAAAAATAAAAGAGCTGGGAGTTAATTCGATTATTTAATGCAATTTCAGTAAAGTTACAGCATAAACCCTGAGAAAACTTCAATGTGGAAAACAGGTTTCAACAGATTTTTCATTTTTTTGTGCTGAACAAGTTGGAGCTTTAAACACACTCAAATTTTCAGTACAACCTTGCTGTCAGTAGGTTCAGATAACATAGATGAAGTTTGGGTGTGAAATCTTTATAGAGCTAAATAAATTTTCAGCTATGGAATAGCTTTGGTTATTATGGCTCCTGACTGTTCTGATAAGGAAACAGATGTACCAATGCACGAGTGCTTACTAAATATCTGAAGCATCCAGTGATAAAAGAAAATATTTAGGAAAGTATTACATCCATGAACTAAAAACTAATGTTGAACTACCATTTCCTGGCATTCTGTCCCATGGCTCGGCCAGAAGTGCCATCAAATAAAACTATCTGACTGCTCACTCTTCCCAGGCTGGTGTGAAAAAGAGGAGCATGCCTGTTTTCTGTTCTGCTGGGAGGAGATAACTTCTCCTTTTTCTCTTTCATCTTTCCCAAGACTCTGGGACAGTGCCAGGGGAGGAGATTTTATTTTTTGAAATAGTGTATTTTGAAAATACTGTTATGTCAGCTTAGTCCTAGATTCAATACTTCATAGCATTTCATGAGCCATCCTCTGGTCAGTTCTGCACTTCCACAAATCCTCTGTATTTCCAGAAAAAAAATTCTGTGTGTAAGAACACAAGCAATTATTTAATTATTTTATTTATTTTTATATATATATATAAATAAATAAAATAATTATATATATATATATAAAATAATTATATAAATATATAAATATATAAATATATATTATATATATTTTTATATATAAATATATATAAATTAAATAATTAAAGAATTATATTTATTGTAAAACAAACAAACAAATAAATAAATAAATAAAATAAGGAGTTGTTACAGTTTGTTGCCCTGAAATTTTTGGAAGAATGACAGAACTGAGAAGAGAGTCCACCCTCAGGAACACTATGTCTTGTACCACCATATCTCACTGGAGACTATTTCATTTGTTTTGATGGCACTTTGAATTTGCAAAGTAGCTTGGGGTCATCTTCTTAAGACAAGAGTCCTTAGGAGCTCAAGGATAGCTAATGCAAAGTGGGTCAGGAAGGCAGTGCTATTTAAAGTACCACAAACATTTCAAGCTCTTTGGCAGATCCAGCATGTCCTGCATCTGTACAGTGTTCAACATTTATCTTGGGGTAAGTAGCAGGTGGAGTAACTCATGTGCTTCTGCAGCTTTGATTGACACAGTGCTACATATTGTCCTGAGATGGGTTTGCATATCACAGCATTCCAGCTGCTCTGCAAAAGGGGAAAATTTATGTTAGGTACATGTATAGCTTCTATTCATCCAGTGTTTTCTTTTCTAAAGTCAGAGATTCTGTAAAGAAGTAAAGATTTAAAACTAAAGCTAAGCATGAACTTTAGGACTTTGCTGAGTAGGATTGGACCCCTTAAAAGAGAGACTTAAAAAGAGTGAGGCTTTTGGTAGTAGAAGATTAGGACTTTATAATGACATCACAGTATTTTTACTGCAACATTTTCTTGCATCATTTTTGAACCATTTTTAAAGAAAATACAAGGTGTAAAAAGCAATTGAGAGTAATTTCAGCCCATTCATCTGGAGAGAGCAATGTGTGATATTCCAGAAGCAAATTCAGACAGAATGAGAGGAAAATGCATGAAGGAGCAGAAAGCTGTGATTACAGGGGCATAAATAAATTTGTCTTTTAAGTGACCAACAGTTAGAGCTATTGTGAAGGTCAATATAGCAGCTGTCTGATCTTTTTTCTTTTGAATGGCTGAGGTATCTTTTATTCTGTTGTGGGACTGCATATGCAGTTTTTGGGTAGTGAAATATTCTATGATAGACTTATGTAGTGAAATGAGGCAACCAGGTGCCACTGACTTAGATGGGGCAGCTTGTTGGATTCCAGATTGTTTGTCTTTGACAACTTTGGTAATTGTTTGGTGTACTTGGGTGAGAGGCCTTCTGGCTTTCTGATGAAATTTCTTGAGGTATGTTGATCACTACACAAAGCCTGTACTGCACCTATGTAGTTAAGGCAAACAGCTTCAAGTATTTATCATGAAGTATTGACAGAATAACCAAATTGCAGAGAATGCTCATCAGAAATGTCCAGTGGACTTTGCACACTGATACCAACAAATTTTACTGAAATTAGGGAGTAACATAGGAGGCAATCTGATTGTTTATAAATAATCTTGTTAGTATCTTTTGCTGTTTTCAGTAGTAGTTCTCCTAGCAAACACACTTTCAATGAGTAGTTCATCATCTTTCATTATCAAATGTACTGGTGTAGGGATTTTGATAACTCTAGATTATATGCTTCTCCCATGTTAGGGAAATACATTTCATTTTATTAAATGCTAATCTCATCTGTTCAGTCTTTCTCCATAGCAATTTTCCAAAATGTTTGTAGTTTTTGTTTTGAGTAAAATTTAAATGGATGTGTATTTCAGTAATTTCCTATTAAGTCAGTAGTTTTGGTAGAATAAAGATAGAAATAATTTGGTGGAGATACATGGTTTTGGACTGAATTAGTGTTTTGATTTACTACTATTCCTGGTGTAGCATGCCAGGAAATCAGAGTAATCTAGAACAATAATGCATGTTAAATTATTTGAAGAGTGGACCAGCTCTTCCTCAAAACTTGAACCACTTCCCTGAAATTTTAAATGAAGAATCTATAAAGGTAACAAAAAGAAGCGACTGTAAACCGCATACTTTTTTCTTGCAATCTGTGTTTTGTAGACTGAGCTCATAAACCAGAGGTTCAATTGCAATGTGTATTTTCACAGCTGCTGAAATATTCCACGAAGATTTTGGACTTTTGCTTTCATTGTTACCTTTGTCTCTTTAATTGGATGTGTGTTTATCAAGATTGCTTGAAAGGCAATATTTGTATTTATTGGCTACTAATACATAAATTCATTTGTAATGATTTTTTTGTACTCTAGCTGCAATCTAACTTTTTATGTTTAAATTTTTTAGGGAGAGCCCATAACTTTCTGTGAGACTAGTTTTGTGAAGCATCGTTCCAGTACTACTAAGCAGTTCCTGGAAACAGCTGTTAATCTTCAACTGTTTAAACAGGTATGAGACCCATGTTTAATGATTTTCTCTTAAAACATATCCATATTTAAATACATTTTCCTTTCTGTCAGCTTATGAAACTCTGGGGTAAAGTATAAGTGCAAGTACTTTGTGTACAAAAAGTCATCCCAGTTTTGTTGCATTTTAAAATCTTCAGTTATAGTTAAAAAGAGTGGCTGGAAGGAGGTGGAACTCAAGAAAGAAAATAACCCCAGGGTGCAGAGCCAATGCAGCATCTCTGAGCCAGTCAGTGACTCATCTGAGCAAGATAAATCATGGATCTTCCAGCTAGAATGTTGAACTTCATTTTCATCTCTCTTGGCCCTTGACCAAAGAACCTAAACAACATAGTGCTTACTTAAATTGGACTTCAAGGCCTTTTTTTTTTTTCTCAAGGACTTATTTTTTTTTAATAAACTGGATACCTACTGTAATTGCAGTTTTCATTGCTAGGCACACAGAGAATGTTACGAACCCAAGCTGTAAGGTGGCCCGAAGACCCATTCTAGCTGATCTCTTAATGCAGATTTTGAACTAACAGAGAACAAGTTGTTGAATATCTGGTACATCTCAATAATAGTTTTACTACAGTCTTTGAAATTATTTTTTTCTTTGATTTTATTCTGTCTTTTTTCTCTGTTTTCATCACATAAGCCCATTGCATCAAAAGGGTGTTAAGAAACTTATGACTAGATTTTTAGGAAAATTAAGTAAAATTGGAATGAAATCAGAGGACCCATAAAAGAATATATTTGCCTGCAAATATCTGGAATGATTGAGGCATGGGAGTTCATGTTTAAATAATGTGGTGGACTTCTTTGAAGATATACTGACATGATAGATAAGGGAAATTCATTATATGTAGAATCTAATTTTCAAAAAACACTTAGCGCTAATCAGAGAGTGGTGTCTAAAATAAAGATTTATGCAAGGATGATAGTTTGTAGAAGTCCTGTGAAAATAGCTTTCCCCTAATTATGTGAAAGATAAGGAAATACTGATCCAAAAACTGGGCTCCTTTCAATTTACTGTTTTATTTTATACAATAAAGTTGTAAATAAAAATGTAGGCTAATATAGAAGAAATCTGAAACCTTCTGAAGTAGCCAGAACATATGAATAAAATGGAAAGAAGTAACAGAGTAAATAGTGTTTACACTTTGTGTATCTCAGTGTGATAAGCTAGAAAGGAACTTTCTTCAGAGAAAGCTGCCTACAAGCAATGTTTCTCAGTTGTTGCTGCACTGCTACTACTAAAAGTAACATCTTCAGCTGTAAGAAGAATTTTAAACTTACTGAAAGAAATGGGCTTGTCAGTGTGGCTGTGTACTTACCCCTTACATTTTAATATGTGTTCAAATAAACATAATCAGCTTACAGCTTGTTTATAGCTTGTTTTAAATTTATTTCACCTAAAGGAAATAAGGTATTTTTGAGGATTAGGAAATAGTAATAATTTTGATCATGTGTGAGGTTTAATAGTAGTAGCAGGTTTTTTTCATTTCTAGTTTCTCTTATGGAGGTTACTCCTCCTTTTTCAGCTAATCTTCAGCCCAGCTGCATCTTCTCCAATTTTTTCCACTGACAAATGAGCTGTGTTCAAAGGTTTTTGCGTTCAAAAAGACTAAACTGTATTTTATTCTGTTATGGAAAACTGTTTAAGCAGAAAACTTTTCTTAGAAGCAGCCTTAAACCCAGACCAAGCAGAAATTAGGCACTCTTAACTGAACTCTTTTTGCCATAACTGATAAGTTTTATGCTTGCCTTTTTATAAAATCCTTCCTTTATTATTTTTCCTTTGTAGATTTTGAATCTTCTCCCATTTTCCCCTACATCAAAACATATTAAGTTCTCTGATCTAACCATTCTCTTAATTTTGGTAGTTGCACCAAAGCACCAGGAAATCACTGTCAGAATTAATTCTTTGTACTGCTTCCATTCAGAATATTTTATTCTTCAACATCATCTGTTTTTACTTTGTATTGCATTTTGATGTGCTTTCCACTAATGATATCCCCAAATGTATTGGCACGTGCCAGTCTGTTGCACCAAGAGCATTAACTAAATAAGTAACTAACCTGTAAATAAGATCAATTCCAATACTTACCCATAAATACCATGACGGGTGACACTTCCAGACTGATGCTTTTCATGACAAACTGTTGTTACCTCCTTTTGGGACCAGTCCTCATTCAATCTCAAGTTCAGCTTCTTCAGTTTTATTTCACCAAGTATTTTGAGGCATATCCAAGAGGCTTTTCTATGGCATAGTTAATTTGCATTTTTTTATCTAGAAAATAATTGTCAAAGAATCTGAGATATCTCTCAAATGGGATGTCTTTCATTTACTCATTTACTATTACCCCTGCCCCCAATCTATTTGTAAGTCCTGATCAAATTATTTAGGGCAAATTGAGAGACCACCACTTACCACAACCTTTGTTTTTTACATAACAGTACTGTTATTTTTCACTTCAACTGTGTTTACCTTGATAGATTCATAAAAGATTTTCTAATTCCAGATATATATCCTTGTTTCCTCAGAATTGTGAGTCAGAGATGAATCTAAGGGGTTTTGACTTGAATTTTACTTCTTGGGTATAATAATGTCCATTTCTGTATTTCATTTTTCTTAACATTTACAGTTCTATTCTCTTATTCAGCATCATAGTATTTACTGAAAATTGATGCAGGGTATTTTTGTTCAGGACCATGCCTACATTACCTTTTAGCCTCAAACCAATCTCTTGAACTTATAAACTATGGAGATGTGTTTTAAATCAGGTTGATAACTTCACATCTTTGGAAGTTGAAAGGACTATTTATATTGCTCTGAAACAGAATGCACCAAACTGTTAATTTATTTTTTCCCCAGAAATGATAAAAATAATTCATGACAATCACTGTGATGTAGATCACAACTATGGGGACATGTGAAGTTCAGTTAGATGTAATTTGCCAACTTTAGCTTTCTAAAGATGTTTTCTTTAGTTTTCTAAAGGTTTCTGCTCTGAATAGATTTAGTTATAAAAACTCTGGTTATAGTTATTCTTAAGCTGTTAGTATATTGAAGCATATGTAATATTTTTCTTAAAGAAAATAACTATTATTTGTATATTAAGTATTCCTATTTCACAATGAAATATTCTGCATATGCCAGTTTTTTCTTCAGAAGAAGTGTTTGTTCTCTTAGACTGCAAACTTACTTTACTTGTTTTCTTGCTGGAGTTTTTTCCACATCTTTGATATCTGTGCTATTATGTTTGCCATTTAATTGTTAGCTTTTTATAAACCTTAGAAAGGGGTCCCCTTTAAATAGGTCAACATGGAATGTAGCTGATCTTTATTTCAGTCTGCAAACATAAGCAATTAATAGTTGCATCTTACATGTCAAATACTTCTGATGAGTGTCCAGGGAAAATATGAATTAATTCTTAGCACTAGCATGAAGCCTAATGCTAGACTATCCCAATAAATAATGTAATTGTATAAGTAATGTACTGGGCAACGTTTACTGGGATTTGTTCCTAAAATGGTGGAAAGTACTAACTAGAAAAAATAAATAATTAATTAGGGCTTAAAGACTCTTAAGTCTGAAAATTTCACATTTCATTTATAAGCCTTAGGAGCTGAGCTCTCTTTGTGCAAGCTGCTGAGCTGTTGTTGTGTGGAAATCACTTTTATGATATTTTCTTTGCTCCTACCAATGTTTTAATTTTAGTAATGAGTGAACTGACTTGGAATTCTAACTCCTGGCTAATGAAATTATTGGATTTAGCTCAAAACCATAATCTCGCCTCCTCAACCTCCCTTTATCACCTGTGCAGCATTATCTTCTGAAGTGGACATGGTCTATGTTTTGGTTTTAGAATTCAAAATAATTTAAGAATTATGCTAGAGGAGGAAATCATGAAATATATTTGTGTTTGACCTTCTATTCTTTTCATGTAGCAGTTTAAGTGCAACCATTAAGAGTAAATTATTGAAAATTATTAACTGCTGCTACTGCTACTAATACTTATAATTTCACTTAAATAATGTCTCCCATTCCTTTTTTTTTCTGCTAAAAGTTATTTGTCAGTATTTATATAAAAACTCAGCTGAAGTGATCCTCTAAAAACTGAAATTCAGTCAATATCTCAGCCTTCTGTTGATAGAATTTTACCAAATGATGAGTATGTGCATAAATCATATGTTAGTTTATAGTATGGAATGAATCATAATTTTCCCAAGAGAGATAATGTTATACAGTTCAAAGGCTGGGGATGGGAGGATGGAGTCAGTTGTTTGGTTTTAGGTTTGTTTTTGTTTTTTTTTTTTTCTGGTTTGTGGGGTTTTTGGTTGGTTGGTTGGTTGGTTGGTTTTTGTATTGTTTTTTCTCACTGTGAAATAGTCCAGTGATCCTCTGACCATGTACCAAACTATTGGGAAAAAAGCCAGCCTGAAGTAAAAATAAAATATAAGAAGGAATTTAGGCAAGAAAGAGAAGGAAATGCTTACCTTATTCTTGCTACTGGAATTTTTGGGCTCTGAGAATGTAATTTGTTTCATGTCACTGTCCTGTTCACTGGCAAGCCTCAGATTGTCACTGACATTCTTTGGATAATCTTTGTTAAAGTATGATACAGCCAAATAATTAATTTTGGTTAGTTCCTCTGTACTGTTTGGGGCCAGTGAATAACTCAATGCTTGCTAGATTATGAAGAATTTATAACTAGAAAAGTGCTTTCTCACTTTATCTCTCTGACTTGAGTTACCCTTTTCAAAACAAGAGGGAGGGGTTGCTTCTTGAAAGGATTTTAAACCTTTAAGAGTGCACTCACTGTACTTTGAAGCCCAGTAATTCTTGAAAAGAATGTATGCATTCCTTCTGAAAGGTTTTATTGCTAATTATCTTTGACTTTTTCTGATGTATTTCAGTCTTTCTCTGTACACTTAGATGTGGACGCAAATCCCTGTGTTCCTGCTGCTGTAACATCAGCCTAAGGACAACTTTACAGTCTACATCTGTAGATGGAACTAAATAAGTGTTACTGGTTAGAAAACAGGAAAGGGTGAACAGCTGTGTTGAAACTTAAAAACAATGGTGTCCACCCTGAGCTATGCTTGGTCTGATGGGGAGGGTCTCAGGGGTCTGCCTTGGTATCATCTCTCACTTGGTTTTAAGACTTGATGCATCACCTTTCAGGTCAGCTTGCACACTGCCACTCACATAAACCTCCTGCTCCCACCAAGCCACTGCTGTCTCAGTGTTGATGGCATTGCTACAAGTTCCCTTCACATTCTGTCCTCTTAGGGTCATTTTTTCATGTAAAACACATACACTTGTAATGGATCTCAAGCAAACATCATAGCCTATAATTTTTTTTAACTGGATGTGATGAAACATTTCCTGTTGTTCTAATGATCCTTTCTGTGCACAAAAAGTTCCACTTTGGACCCACTGGTGCATACACAGAAAGAGATACCACTGAAAGGTTTGCTTATTCTCTTTTGTTGATGATAGGAAGTAAAATTACAATTTGAGAAGAATGTCAGGGAGTGTCTCAGTAATGTTTATTTGAATATGACTATGAATCAAATCTGATTACATTAGTAAGGAAAAAAGTAATACGTTTTCATGCCATTAGAGAAGCAAAAAAACCCAAAACAAACTTGAAAGCAATTTAAAATATTTCTGAACAAACTGACAGGCAATTTAATTGACTATAAAATTTCACAATCCTATTAGTAAATATTGCACTATATATATAATTCATTTGATATATTTAAAATACTCTGATATTTCTGGTGTTTGTAATTGCAGCTGCTGTTGCACAATCCATCTAAAGGCCATATAATACCCATAAGGCATGTGTAGTCTTGAACTTCCATATTCCATTACAGTGTACACACTGAAAACTCTAACACTGTAGTAATAGAAGGGACAACAAACTGTTAATTTTTTTTTCCAGTTTATTGATGGTCGTCTATCAAAATTAAATGCAGGAAGAGGATTCTCTGATGCGTTTGAAGAAGAAATCACTGCAGGAGGCTTTTGTGGAGGTACAGAGTGATGCTTCTTTGGGAGCTGTTCAACAGAGCTGGTTTTAGGATGTCTGTGATGTCTGTAAATTTTAGAAGTTGATAATCTGATTACTCCTTCATTGGAGCCATTCATTCTTGGAAAGTTCATTCTTGAACAAATCACTTCTGGGACACATACTATGATGTATTGAGCTGTGTCAATATAGTATATAAAGACACATTGTTTTAATAATCTAAAATACTTAGATTTCAATATATGCTGAAATATCACTATATTGTTTACCTTTTAACTGTATATTTACATGATCTGTAAGCTTTATTTTATAATTAATTTTCAAATCTGGGCTGCTGAACTTTTTCTACATAGTCTTCCTTTGCAAGACTGCCCTTAAATGGGTGTATTTACAGAGGAGAGGATTTGGGAGCCATGGAGAAATCATTGAGTGGTACAAAGCCATCTTCACTTTCTATAAAATACCTTTTGGATGCTCAGAGTACATAAATCCTTTTGTTCATTTCTTCATGCCTTCTCCTGCCCTTTATGTCTTGTGCCATGATCTAACTCATAGCTATTTTTTTCCTTGATTAAAGGGAGTTAGTTATACAGAGATTTACTTCTTTTCTGTCTTTTTAGAGTAACTTATGCTGCTCTGTAAACAGATTTAGACGTTGAGCATCCATTATTTAGATAGGTGGTGTCTATTCAGAATTTGCTCGCTGGCTGCAGCTGGGGGGGTCAAGAGGCTGCAATAAAACTGGAGTGGAAGTTAGATAAAGCTTCTTTCTTGGCTGCACTGCCAGCCTGTGAACCATGGCTCACCTGGCTCTGCTCAGGAGGGAGTGCTTGGTTTCACTAGCAGTTCTCACTGAGATTGCACCACGTGCTTGCTTTTCAAGTCAGACAAGCTGTATATTGCCAGTTTGTGGACAAATTGCTTAGAGCACATACTCAGTATTTACATAACTGCTGTCTCATTATTGTTATGAAGTGCAGGGTTAACAATATGTATGCAATTTGTGATACTAATGGGGTAGAAGCATAATCTCTTTGCTGAGTTAACTCCTATCAACTTTAACAGGAAGCCCAAGGTTGGGTTTTTTTAAGGAAAAACACAGGTGAAACCCAGACTTCAGAAAAGTCACAGTAAGTTAGTGTGAGCTACAAGCTGTTAAAAAGACAGGTGAAAATATTCTTAGCTGTAGAAAATACAATTTTAAAATTTCTGAATGAAGTGGAAAATGTTTCCTTAAGTAATCTATTTAAATGTTCATTTTCCACATAGGTGAGAATAACCAAACCAGTGTAGAGAGTTAAACTGGAAATTGGAGGCCAAACTGTAGATTTCATTTTTTTAAATAAATATTCTTTTTTCATTGAAGTTGTCAAATTTATTTTCCTGTGGCTGTACATGAAATGTGTCAGCTATTTCATTTGCCATTTGTGCTTTATACTTAATTTTTTTCACAAGTTTCTATTTTCTGTTACATGTATTATTCTGTAGAAGTGTAAGTTCTCAAGAGTTTTATGTAGCTTTCAACACAAGTATATTGTGATGATTGGTTGGCCTAGCACTTGGATTCCTTGTAGAATATATCAATTTAAGTAAGTTATAACAACATGACTTTTACTATAGAAGTCTTTTTTTTTTTTTTTTTTCAGTGGGTCTGGTCGTGGTATAAGGAAAACTAGAAGTGAAAACCTTTGAACCTCTCTTTTAATAATAATTTAAGGAGTTAATATTTTCTTGATAAAGTTTCATGAGGTTCAGTGAAAGCTGAGGGTGTGCAGTGGTATGTGGTCTCTTCTGTAGATGAGCTTTTATCTCTCTTATTGCTTTCCCTGAAGTTTCTCTACTTGATTAGAAAGCACTTAAACTTCTTGGTGATTTTCTGTGGTCTGGTTTACAAGCTTTAGTAATCACCTAAGTTGCAGGCTGTGACAGGGAAACCTCAGGTGTCGAAAGAGTCACTGTTAAGGGTGTTGTAAGCCAGATGTTGTATGAATATGTTGATAACAATTTGAAGTTATGAAATGCCATGGAAGAGAATTTAGTTATGATTCATTGAATTAATTTCATTAACACCGTAGTGGTGATTAAATTTCACCTTAGTACATGCTATTTGCATGCTACCTTCTCTTTTAGTTACAGGGAGTCAACTTGGAGAAATTAAAAATGAGAAATTTTTCCTTTAGGTTGCTTTTGATGTTCTTACTGGAGATCTCATCCTAATTCTTTCTAAGCAGATATTGCTGGTAACAGGTGAAAGTGCCCAACATGATTATAAAGAGCTCTGCTTTTCCACCTTGTTGAAAAACTTGGCAAAACCTTCTACATTATGAAAAAAATGAGCTTACAACTGTGTTTGAGGAGTGTGAGGCTTGGATGTATTTTAGTGTTCCACTAACCAATGCAGTAATTTCACCCTGGCTTTAGTTAATCAATTATTTCAAAGCTTATAAAGTCTTGAGAACTCCTGTTAAAAGTCTGTAATGCCAGGGATGTATCAGTATGGCCATTTTAAATGGGTCTGCTCTCTTGCTTGCAACTTCAGCATTCTTGTCAACATCAGAGTCTTGTCTTGGGTTAGTAACAGCTCTCAAGTGATTGATATACTATAAAGCTTTCTCAGGGATCAGGAGCCCAATCTTTTGCATTCAGCTGAAGCACCTTTAGGAAATAGTATTAATTTCTTTATCAGGTGCTTGGTAGGATTTAACACTGTCCTTCACCACCAGCTTAGTGGAGCAGTTCTTGGCAGTCCTGCAGAAGCCAGTAGCTCTCCCTTGCCTATCAGAGAAGAAAGTAGATACAGTTAATAATTTTTTTTTTTTTCTTTCTGCACAGGAATATATAGCTTTTCCACAATCCTGAGACTTTTCTCTTGTTCTTCTTCCTTGGGATGGTACCATCTGCAATCCATGTCATTTCTGTACTTGAATGTTTGCCCAGTGGGATCATTATACTTGAATGCAGTTCATTATATCTTATTCTTTCCTTCAAGCTGGTGTTTTTCTTTTTAGACTTTTTAACAGTATGATACCTTATCATAGTTTTTATTCCTCCTTCTCTCTCCATTGGAATTAAAAACTCTCTGTGGTAAAAGAATATGCTTTTATGAAGAAAATAGAAAACATGAAATAAGAGAGACCTATGTTTTTTTCTTAGTGTACATGTAGCCTTAACTTTACATTCCTTGTCTGTCTGGTAAGAATGAAAGTAATGAAGTAATCCTCTAAGGGAAATTTTAATGCAGATTGCAAGGAAGGTTGAAATATTAAAAATGTAGAATGTATGTATGATTGTGTTACATTTTATATTTCTATTTCAGGAAATTCAAGATCTTACCAGCAATGGGTGAATACAGTGAAGGTATAAACCTGGTTAAATAATTATATTGTGCATCCTGTTCTTTACATCTTTGTCCTTTCCTTTATGTAATGGTAAAAATTAATTCATTTGCAAGGAAAATAGAAATATAGTCTATAATAAAAATGACATTACTATGGCATTTGCAATAATTTTGTTTGGTTTATTTTGCTCTTTTTTTTTTCCTTAAAGAGTTAAGAAAAAAAAATGGTCCCGTACACAAAAAAAAAAAAGTAAAAAGGCATGAGGTTTTTCCTTTTCTATAGACAGGGTTTTCATCTGTATCATGTTAACTTCCCTAACTGTGAATTAGGCGGGACAGTACAATTTGATACAAAATTTATCACTCCTTGTAGACAGCAATTTTGTTAGTATGGATTTGTGGAGTTTGGCTAGCAGAAGACCCTTGGCATAACCTTGTTATTTCTTCAGGATTAGTAAAAAAATATTATTTTTAGATTAAGAGAATTCTTTTGTGATTACATTAAATATTTCGTTCTCTTGGGTCAAGGTATTTTTAAGTTGCATAATAAATATCACAGGAACACATGAGAAATTGCCATAACTTCTGAATTGATTGTGAAGTGGTAACAATGAATGAAGAATGAAAATACATCATTGTGTTAGAATGCATTGATAAATGTGTCAGCCATGGTGATGAGGTACTGTAACCCTTGTGTAGCTGCCGACAGCAGGTTGGGGAGGAAACACAGCTGTGGTTATTCTTACCAATATAAAAGGAAGATTGTTATTTCTTTACAGCATACTGGGGTTTTGGGGGGGTTTTTTCTTGGGTTTTTTTTCGTGATGTTGTCTTAAGGTGTGACTTGAGTGGAAGTGTTACTAAACCACGTCTTTTTTGTGTATTTCAGAAAGGTGGTGCATTGATCAATACAGCAATGACCAAAGCCACTCCAGCTGTGAAAACAGCATATAAATTTGTAAGAAAATCTCTTTCAGATAAATAATGCATAAAAATACTTGCAGCTTTCTAGAACCTCTCATTCTTCCTGAACACTTAAAAACCTAAGCATTTTCTAAATGTATTGCAGAGAAACACTTCAGCTTGTGGAGTGTTTTTGGCTTCATTTGTTTTCCTAGACAGCACTAGGGTTCAGCATTGATTCAGTTTTCCACATAGTTTGTATATAACAACAGAAATTCTTAAAGCATCAGTGTGCTGTTTTGGTTTCAGTGGTAATGCACACTAGAAACTTATTTGAATATCTTTTAGTCATCTGTTACACAGCTGTAAGCACTTTCTAACCTGGCAACAACATGATTAAGACCTGGACCCTTAACTCATTTCCACTGAAGTCCCATAACAACACAAGCATTGCAAAGTTAGTGTTGGGTGCTAAACATTTTGTAAATGCTGAATTTATATGTACTATAAATACAGTGTTGTGGTCTATAGTTATATAGTATATGGTGTTAACTTGGTGCAGAGATCTCTGTGCAGAACAGATAGAAATTGTACTGAACAAATGGAGTTCTGGCTCACACAGATGCAATTTCACGTTGACATTAAGCACTATGCTATTGAGGAGATGTGGTAAAGCATCAGTAATGTGTGCAGCAAATCTTTTCTATCCTCTGCTTTTTTAAGATGATATTAAAATATTCACATTTAACTGGGTTTGATGCTTATGAGAGTAAAAGTATTTTCAAATCTCCTATTTTCAAAATACCCTTGAGAAGTTTTATAATTTTTTCCTATATTCATATAGGAAAAGTACCCTTTCTTCTATTCAGGTTAGGGGGTTTTGTCCCCATTCCTCCCCCACTATCTTTTCTTGTTTTTTCTACCCCCCCTCCTTCTCTTTCTCTCTCTCTCTGTCTTTCTCTCTTTCTCTCTCTCCCTCTCCCTCTCTCTCTCTCTCTCTCAGTGTTATTTTTAACATAAGTACATGGTATTCTGTATTGATAATTCATTTCTTTATTGAAGAACATTCTTGGCTCTGTTTTCTATGCAACAGTGATCCTTGGCTGCCTATTTTATTACATACGGAATTCTCCCCTAAATAGCAGCACTGTGCTGTTAAGCAACACTGGGCAAAATCTCCATCTGCATATGAAATCACTTCATTTCTCTTAAGATTGATGTTGCCCTGTAAGTTGCCAGACTGGAACACTGTAGCAGTCATCTTGAAAATGATGAATTTTCCAACATGAATTGCTGCTAAAATACCCTTTCAAATTTAAAAGACCATTTCAAATAAAGGGGTGATGCATGTGACCATTTTTAGCCTGTACTTAGTAATAATGGAGAATCTTTGAGTTTATATGTTTTCATAGCATTGGCATGCACATAATGAAAAAAATCCTGAAATTTAAAGACAAAGAATTAATATAAAAATACAATTGCAATTCATGCATGAAATTTATGATAAAAGTTCATTCTCTTTCTATCACCAGGTGTTTAAAAAAAGAAGTAAAATAAGTATGGCATCATAAAACATGTTCTTTGACTACAGCTAATGTCTTGCAGAGCTAAACTCCCTTTCTTTTTCTAGGCAAAAAACCAGGCAAGGCAAGGAATAAAAGAAGTGAAGAGTAAGTTAAAACACAAGGTAGGTAATAAGATTTTTACTTTTTTTTGCTTCCTGTATTGGTTTGAAGCTTGTACTTTACAAATCACACGAGATTTGTGTTTTTAATGACTTTTGAAATGTGCTTAGCCCTTTGTTCAACAATACATTTTTCATAACGAGCCCTCTGGCAACTATCTGTCATTCTATGCATCCACTGAATAATCTCTTTATTGTTTGCATATTTTATCATAGAACAACAGAGGTCTTCAAAGATACATTAACAGGATGTATGTTTTCATAAAGTTGATTGCTTTGATATCATAGTAGAAACCCTTGCTTCAAGCTGAGAATTTGAGGTGGGAGAGTCTTGCAGTGCAATGTATTTCAAAAGGTGTAGTCATTTCTTTTGGCTTCAGAAGATGCATGGACAATGGCAGTGTTTAAAACAAGGGAATATTTTCATTTTGCAAGAGCGGCATTGCAGAGATATCAGAGAAGATGTTTTAAATATTTTGCATCTGCTTTTCCAATTTAAAATTTTGTTTCCACTTTAAGATTTTTCTGTAGGAAAAAAGAACCATTTTTAGATATATTTTGTGCTATTTTAAGAAAACTTTCAAAAATATTTCCTAGACATTTGAACAATTCATCTTTTAAATGACAGTGTTGATAATTCAGCTTCCTGAAAAGCTAAATCTGATTTTCTTACTACAGATGGTATTTTCATGACAGTAATAGATTGTGGCAAGATAATTTTGAATGCATTCTGCATGCATAATATCGAGAGTAGGTTAGCAGATAATGATTATAAATAAAGAAATTTAAATCTGTTTTGTTGTAGGAGAGTGAAGAGCATGGAACTTGCAGTGCTGGTGCAGGGCAGACTGTTCCCCTTTACACATCACATTATGAGAAAAGAGCAAACTCTGAAAAACGAAGACTGGCACAGGTAAAACACCTGAAACTTCTGTCCTTTTTCATGTACATCTGAGGAAATATGATTTTAATTTTTTTTTAAGGTCTGTGTTTGAATTATGTGATTAAAAGTCTGTGTTTATAGAAATGCTGCTATACTCCTTGAATGACCAAATGAACTTATTTGTATTTCATCCTATGGAGAGGGGGGGAAAAAGGAGATTTATAAATATGTATCTAAGATTTAATTTCAAAATACTGTCTTTGATAGACTTTTCACAGCAAATACATTCTGACCTATTCACAAATCTGTGTTAAAGTATCATTTTTTGTTTCTTATAGGGGGGCAGGTTAATTTTGCATTTCTAATAAATTGATTTGATTATCATATGGCTTTCAACATTGCTTAGATAGTTATGAGTTACTATTTTATTAATAAGTCAGCTAGTTAATATGGTGCCATTCTCTTCTTTCTCCTAAAAACTCTAAAACTTCCTTGTCCTGATCTGAAGTAACAGGTGTAGTGTCTCAACTTTGACAAGTGTTCTGGGTTTTTTTTTCAGTTTTATTTTCAAATATATCAATAAATTAGGCTTCATGGTACTTTTTTCTGGGAATAAATATCTGCATGTGTATATAGTTTAATATATGGGTATATATTTTTACTTTGTATTGTTTTTCCATGTTTTAATATGTCTAATTAATGTTTATATATGAATTTTTAAAGCATGTATCTTCCACAGATAAGAAGCATATAAATTTGGTCCAGTTGATCTGACAGCATTTGGTTTATTACTTTAGAAATTGCAGTGATAAAAGTCTGAATTGTCTATAATCAATTGGTTTTGAATTAGTTTTTATCTAATAAATTTAGTTTTCAAAATTTATCATAGAACTGATATAGATTATTGCTAAATTATTTTGAAATTGTACAGTAATATTAAGTTATTATTTTTAGTAGGCTTATAAATAATACAAAGACTTTCTGCTTTAATTATTTAGGCAGGTTTTACACTGGATGTGTTTTCATGATCTCTTAAAGCCAGTGGTAAAGTGTTAAGCAATGTGCCTCCTGTGTGGTTTTATATACAGGTAATTTTGGTTCCTGCATTTTTTCAGGAGTTTAGGTACAGTAGATTTTTTTCACTGAGTTACAGAAGACAAGATATACCATTCTAAATGTATGAGTAAAGAACTCTAGTGTTAATAACATGAATGGTACTTAAAATATTTGTTTCCAAAAGGTAACTGTTATTTTAATAAACAGCAACTTTCCTCCCATGAAAATAATTTGATATGAGATGTTAAAAAGCTTTTAATGCATTGTAAGCAGTGTACAAATTCATCTAGCTGAATCTAGAATTGTGTGTATCACTGTAAACACAAGACACAAACATACCTTTAGAGTCAGTGAATTTTTATAGACTGCTTTTATTCATGAAATCTGCAGTAATTTACTGATATAGTAGTACTGCCTTCTGTTAGGTACAGGAGTCCAGGGTTACAAAAGACTGTAATTTACCTTGATGCAATTAAATATTTCAGGAAAAACAGTTTAACCTCTACGTTTTTGTGTTCACATAGATGTATATTGCTAAATCGTTTAATATCACTGTTGCTCTTTCTACCAGTTTGTCTTTTACTTTTGGAAACAAGACAGGAGTGCTCATCAGTCCATAGTGTCACTTGCATGTATACATAAACATGAATGTTTTGTGCACACATGCATACATGTATCCATATAGGATTTGATTACTACTGGAGCTCCTAACTATCAGCCCTGCAGTTTTGTCCTGTGACCAACAGAATGTCCTGTTGTCCTGTGTCTATTCCCACACTCTTGTCCCATTTGCCACCTGTGCCCTGTGGGCAGGGAGGAGAAAATGGTGATTGCTCCCCAAGAATTCTGCTCTTGCACAATTTCCTTCACCTCGCACTCTCTCTATTCCCACTTTTTCCTTTCCCCCAGAAGCAAAGAAATTAAAATACTTCTACAAAAATAGTACTCTGCTGTTGCTACCTGGCTTTAGTTTTGTTCCTGGTAAGTATTTGAATAAGATACCATAAATGTAAGTTCTTTTTTAATTAATGCTGATCTTAAACTTTACATTGAAATAAAAATAAATATAGATGTATAAGAGAGATCTATGTTTAATTTAGTACCGAATCTGCCACTTAGCAATCTGTGCAAATCACTTCTCTTGTCAGGTTTAATCTTTTTGTTCTGTAACTGTTTATCCTGCAAATGAACCTTTCCACCTGGATTTCTAAAATGGTGCCCCTGAGTGTCTCTAGCAGTATAAAGCCAGTACTAACATGCAGCTCATGCACTTTGTTGTGCATTTAAATTAAGAAACAAATAGTAAGTTGCAATGTCAGCACATGTGAATAGCCCCCTAAAACCTAAACAAACAAAAGAGATTGCTTTTAATGGTCATCTTGCTTCCAAATAAGAGGCAATTCTACACTTTATTATTATCTCTGCCAAAATGAAACAAAACATGTAAGAACTTGTAAATACAAAGGCTTCAGTGTTAGATTTTATGTTGTCTTAGATGCATGCATTGAGCTTTCCATTCTCCACTTCCTGGAAACAGTTAAGCATAAATATTAACTAATAGTTACCTGAGATGCTGTGAAACATTTCCTTTAAAACACTGCGTAGGAGATCAATGTTTCTTTCATTAGAAAAGATCGTTTTAATAATTTTTTCATGCCAGGATTTTGGGGACTGAGAGGATATTTCCTCTACAATAGGAAATGAATCTGCTTTTCCCCCAACAAATAGTAGTTTGTATGTGGGTCTGCTAATTAGTACGGTTATTTCCTGTTTTGTTGATGAGGCTCTAATAAATGTCAAGAGTACAGCCATGAAGATCTCCCAATTAGGCTTTGCGTTTGTAAAACCCAACCCCTTTGCTTTTGTGTGAAGATGACAGTTCCAACTGCAGCCTCAGACTAACAGGGCTCAAGGGAAAGGATACTTCTCTGGTTTTATTGAAAACAAGGCCAGTTTGGCCCAGGGAGAATACCAGCACTGGTCACAGTGCAGAGCTGTTTTTAACAACGAATATTTACTAAGCTTTATCACTGCTGTCATAGGGGTTTTATTACGGTTTTTTGCCAGCTCGGAAACAGGCGTTAAAAAAATTATCAGTAAATCAAACCAAATTATAGCACGTGAAATAGCTGTCAAAACCTAATCGGAGGATAAATAATTAAATGTGTTATTGCAAACTGTAGTGATCAGCTTGCCCTCCTGTAATTTGCATTTCGAAAGTCTTTCCTAAAAAAAAAAAAAAAAAAAGAAAAATAACGGGATTGCACTCATACGTGCTGGTGTGCGTGCAACTGCACACAGACACACAGACAGACACAGACACACACACAGATACACACAGATACACACAGACACACACAGACACACACAGACACAGACACACAGACAGACACACACAGACACACACACAGACAGACACACAGACACACACAGAGACACAGACACACACAGACACAGACACACACAGAGACACAGACACATACAGACACAGACACACACAGGCATACAGACACAGACACACACAGACACAGGCATAAAGACACACACAGACACACACAGAGACACAGACACATACAGACACAGACACACACAGGCATACAGACACACAGACACACACAGACACAGACACACAGACACAGACACACACACACAGGCACACACACACAGGCGCACACACACAATTAATCTTTGCCTAAGATGAATTGTTCTATCTCTGTAATACTCATTTGAGCTTCCTCTTGCTTAGGTGAGCTTTTCTAGGCTTTTTATATGTGCACGAGCTTAACTATATTGCAAGTCAACATTAACAGATGGATTGCCCTAAGCAAGGGAAAGCCACAACAAAATCTAGTGAAAGTGGAGGATTGAAGCTTTTTATTGTTAAGCCTTATTAAAACCTTGACATGTGCACTGTTATTAACTGTTTCATGCCTAGATCTGACATGTCTTCGATATGTTTTATTGCCTACATTAATTAGGGATGTAGAAGAGATAAGAAATTACCAGTTAAAGTCTTTAAAACAAAAATTATGAAAGCGTGAGATTGCTTCAGCTGTGTTTGTGTTATTTTGCCAACGATATTGCTGAGCTCCTTTAACTATTGATGAGAGGAGAATGGGAGTGTGTGCATTAGAATACTGAACATTCAGTTTTTACATGATCAATTTTAATTCTGTTCTGTTGTATGCTCCTCCATAATGCAGATTTCTGGGTAGACAAATCTAAATGCAGGGAAACCACTATAAAATTCTTCCAAATTAATATATAATTAAAAAGGTAATGTGTTTATTATAAGCCCGTAGTGAATGCCTGGAAGATCTCTTTGATTTCACGAATGTGATGCTTATAATTTGGATGTTATATCAGGTGATAGGGAAGCTTATTAAAAACAGAACATTTCAGGCTGTCAATAATTGTAATGCATTTAGTGACTAATAAAACATTCTTGGAGATTTGCAGCATGCCAGGTAAGAACTATCAGTTCACTTCATAATTAGTAAGCTAGCAAAGATGCCTTGTCTCCAAGGTAATGTAGGTAATACCTGTACCTTTAGGCATGCACTGCATTGTAGCCATAACAGAAACTTGGGCATTTGGATTCCAAGTGTGGATTTACCAGAAATCCTTGTGTGTCAGCAGTACTTTAAATCTTCACATACTGAAGAAACCAAGTGAACCACTTCCCTTGACTCTGCAGGGTTTAAATACAGTGTCTAAGAAGGCTTAAAAAACACTTTAGCATAAGGTAGTAAAAGCCAAGTCAGTCTAAACTTTTTTCTTAGTGTTCCCAGACAGAGGAAAATTACCATTTTTTATTCTTTTTAAAAAGCATATCGCATATGTAGCCTTTGCACTTTTATTGCAGTATATCTTAGTAACTACATAATGTGTAATCAGCTTGCAGTAGGTATACTTGGCTTCTGTTCAACAAAGATAGCAAGTGTCAGGCAGGAAGATGTGTTCAGAATAACCTTACCTTCAGGAGTGCCTCATTTATCAATAGCCCTGCAATGGCCAGTAAAATAAATCACATAATCATTAGCTACAAAGAGCTTCCAGTAACTGATTACCCTCATAACCTGAAAAAGGTGGTGAGACTGGGCTATTCAGAACATTTTTT
Source organism: Calypte anna (assembly GCF_003957555.1). NCBI lineage: Eukaryota > Metazoa > Chordata > Aves > Apodiformes > Trochilidae > Calypte > Calypte anna. The sequence continues at coordinate 8,239,184 of NC_044254.1, read as the reverse complement.
TTTTTTCCTGGTAACATAAAAGAGGAGAGGAAATGCTTGAGATAATGCAGTGCTGAATATACATATTTGGTATGAAGAGACTGAACCCCTTTAAGAAAAAAAAAATTATCCTGCAAACATCCCTCACAATAATAACAGAATCATAAAAGCTCTGATTAAGAACCTTTACTTGTATTTGGATTCAGATGATGTGCTTGAGATCACACCTCTGCATAGCATCCACAGCTAATACTGGTTACAGAGCCATTGACTAAAATATTACAAATTGAGAGATGTTGTAAACACTAACAGCTAGTTTTTAATATAAATCACATTTTATTTCTGTAAAATACAGTTTTTATGTAAGCTTTGGTTGGTTAATAAATTCAGTTGCTTTACCTTACTGTGGTATAATTTGAAAATACTGTAGATATTGTTAGCTTCCATTAATTTGGAGAGAAATCTTTTGTCTTGGTGTGTCAAGTAAGATCTCTTCATTCTGCAAAACAGTCTGATTTCCTTTTAATTAAAAATAAAAAACCCAGGCAGTAGGAATTCAAATTCTAGATTACAAGAGTGCCCTCTCGTGGCTCTGATGCCTTTCTGAAGGGGTACAGGCACATGAATGTATCCATTGCTTTTTATAACATAAAACCTCTTAGAAATAAGCAGTAAGTCCTCTGGTTTTTAACAGAAGATACTTGGATTTTCTGCAGCTTTAAAATTTAGATACATTCATGTATCACGGATAACTTTATTAACAGAAATCTACACTACCCAATAGAGGAATGATTACAAAACTGCTCAAACCTCCACCCTCACAAGGAGATTGTAGATGCAGCCTCTAAACAGTGTCTGATTTTAATTTAGTGATTACATCTGAAGAAAAAAAGCAGTATAATTTTTTAAAGCTTTTTATTATTATTATTCAATATTTTTATTAGTGTGAGCTCTTTGCTCTTCTCTGCCTGTTCTGTTCTCAGCATGGTTTAAGCAAAGGACTGTTCAAAGTCTCTGCAGCTGAGTTCTGCTGTTCAGTCTGCATCTATAAACCAGGGTAAACCTTGTGGCTGCCTGTTCTTCTTTAAGTTCAAGTAAAAATCACTTGAACAATCTCTCCACTGATTACTATGTTTACGTGTTGAAAAAGAAATAATGTAAAGCTAGCATAATGGTCAGGAAATCACTCTGGAATTTTTGCTACCCTGGGGGCATTTAGTGGAATGCTTTTTTGGAGCAAAGTCATGAGCTCGTCTACCTCTGAGTTATCTACTGAGAGGGACATTTAGACAATCTAAAAGTGTACAGATGCTTTTTCTGTCTGTTATTGTCACCTATTTTATTTTCTCAGCAAATAAAAGGCAGCCTTTTTGTGGGTCTCTCTTCTACAAACAAATGTACCATACTTATGTGCCTATTAATGTTTCCTTTTTCTGAAGAATCTGAAAGAAAAATACTATTTCACAAAACTGTGTGAACCTTTCTGTCCTTATTAGTTAACTGAGAGAAATGGATTACTTTCTTTCATCAGAAGAATTTATTTGACATCTTAATGTAACAGTAATATCTCCTGGTTTCATCTGTGGTGTATATTCTGTCATCCATGGGTAGCATTTTTACTCCACCTGGCCAAAGCAAAGAGTCAGAATCATCAGCCAGCAATTGGGACCTGTGTTCCAATTTCTATCTTGCTTTTGCCTTCAGGCCTGAGAGATAGGAGAGCACAACCTCATGTCTAAAACTCCAGCATTAGTACTGTATGTTCCCTAACCTTTTTTTTTCTCTCTCTAGTCCTGTACTTAAGAGTGAGAAATATCATTAATAATAATAACATAAAAATAAAATAATTTAAAAATAATATAAAGAATAATAAAGTTCAGCTAAAGAATGCAATTTGGCTTAGGGGCAAAGGAGAGAGCACAAGAAAGAGGAAAAGCCTTTCCTGCAGAGATCTCAGCATCTCTGAACATGAAATCCCAGATTCAACCCAGTTAATTTTAGAAACTACTGAAAAGCTGAAGTTAGCAGCAGTGCCACCTGAGGCTCTTTCTACAGTAAGTGGAGAGAGAGGGACATGGCCAAAGGGCAGCTCAGCCCACCTGGAATTTAGATTGCAACCTGATGATGCTTTTCTCCTGCAGTTTATTGTCTTCATTTAGGCCCTAAATTATCTGAAATTAGTGAATAGCATCCAAATCCATCTATGTTCCCCATAGAGAAAAAGCCACCTTTGTTGGGCGGAAGACTCCTACTGGTGTCAGTCAGGAGGAGTGGCTCCTCCTTGCTATTTCTTCTGGCTGGGAGCCTTGGAAAGAAATGTGCTTGGAGTGAATATTTCTGTTTCTAGGGCACAACCTTTTTTTTCTTGCAAATGTGAGTAGTCTTTCTGTTTTCAAGCTCCACACAGAGGTTCCCTCTAATAGGTTCTCCCACTGTCCATAGGTCTGATGGACAGAGTTCAGTGCTGCTCAGGTTTTATATGTCTAAAATTCTGTGGCATTTGGTGTTTTCTATTAAATCTTGTAGTCTGAAGGTGTATGATGCTTGTGTTTAGGATCACATCCACTCTGTACATTAAAACTCCAGTGTTTTTGCAAAGTTTTCCTTCATAAAAGTCACATAATCAGCAAACAGCATTTCAGCAGATGTGAGAATTTGATGCACATCTTAGCCAAATGATCAGTTTAACCAATAATCTGTTTTACTTGCTTAGAAATTGCATCAAATAGGTAGCATGTTCCAGGCAGACAAACTGGGTTTCTAGTTGTTGTGATTCACAAGTCACACTGAGTTACTTCCAGGTCTCTTGACTTTCATGTTACGTGAAAAACTCTCCTTTTTCTGCCTTTTGGGCATATGGATACTGATCAGTTTGAGACACCTGGTCTAGTCGATGATGTCCCTGCTCACTGCATGGGGCTTGGACTAGATTACCTTTAAAGATCCCTTCCAACCCAATATACCCTATAATTTTTGCTCCTGTCCCAGCTGTGACTCCCTTGACTTTCTGTCCTGTCATTTCTCTTCTCTATAATCAATGAGTAAACCTAGGGCTTCATAACCATCAAAAAAAATATGTGATATTTTTCTTAGTTTTTGTAACTGTAAATTCTGCCTGGTGAATTTGATTCCTAAAATCATCTGAAAAAAAAAAAATTCCACTAAGGAATAATTATGTACCAAAGAGCTGTTCACTTGAGTTGTTGCTAAGGGCAGTGAGAATCTCCCTGGCCTGTTTGCAAGGCTAACAACACTTCTGCTTCTTGCCAGTCAAGTGAAGCCAGGCTGCCTTTGGATGGTGTCCTCTTTGCAGCAGGAGTGACCACAGTGTCAGCTGGAGGTGGCTGGGCTTGCTAAGAACAACCTTTGGCTACCAAGAGTGGGGGTCTGGGTCTGACTGGGAGGGCCAGGAGGTGGTGCAGGCTTCCTGCTAGTCTTAAAAGTGGAAGTTTGTTGTTCTAGAGAAAACCATAGCTATTCCTGAAAAATATATGCAGCAGCATGATTAATCCTTAAAAAATCAAAGCAATATTACAAAAGTCTCAAATATTATCTGTGTTCAGGAGTACAGCATGCATAAAAGATAGGAAGTTTAAAATTAATTTTTTACTGTCGTAGTTCAGAACATAAACAATTGTAATGTGCTATCCATTACTGAGTATCTTGATGAATTTATTATCTTTACTTATAGTAAATCCTACCTCAGGACAGATATTATTGTTTCCTTTAAGTTTACAGAAGTCAGTGAAGATCTGTGTTGCATTACAGCTTACTTGTCATTTCAAAGTACTGTGTGCCCATACTCTATGCACACATTTCTGGATGTCTACATGGATTTTTTAGGATTTGCTGCTCTTGCAGATTCTTTATTGTCACAGAAAAGGATTTCTTTCTGTCACTTAGAACCAACCTTTTTTTGTCTCTCTCTTTCCCTATTATTTTAATTAACTTATTCCCAAAATTGATGGCACTGTTGTCTCATGGCATACAACTATTGTTGTTTCCAGCTAGTTCATGTTCTTTCAAATGAATGAACTGTGCATCTGTTAAAGCAGAGAAGGTTTCTATCTCTCTCTACATTTTTATCTCTCTTCTTTCCCTCTTCCCCCATCAGTCTCAACTCTTGTGGAGTGCAATGTGAAGTATTTTCCTGTTGTTTCATTACCCATTGCTTTAGGTCACAGAGGAAAGGAAACTGGAAAGGAAGGCAAAAGGTTCTGCTTAACAAGAAAGTTTGACTGAGGCTTCTTCCCTACTGGAGATGAAGCCATAAATATATCTGTGTTTGGGTTGTAGAGGAGGATAGGTGAAATAAGTATCAGATCATAAATAATAATGAGCATGTATTTACTTTGCTTTCTTGTACTGAATGAATAATCTTTAAATTTTTTAAGAAAAAAGAATGAGTGCTTCATAGATTCAAACTCTAGTAGATATTTTTCTTTATTGAAACTTTACACATGTTGATGTATTGAGTAGCTGGTAGATGTGAAATTATATATGTGTGCTGCAGTTTATTTGTTTCTCACTTTGGGGACAATTAATAGCAGCAACCTGATTAAACTTCCTGCCTCAGTATTGATCAGTGAGCACTCATTCCAAAAGACTATGCTTTTGAAAGGTCTAGCATTAAATAAAAAGCTGACATTTCAAAGATTGACTTTCATACCCAATCAAGAACGTAACAATCTTACATTAAAATCCTCCAGCATTCATGTATTTTGTCTACATTTTTATGCCAAAGTAGTGCATTTTGTGAAGCTACCAGCAAGCAGAAGAGAGCAGTTTGAGGGCATATTCTCAGCTTGTTTGGTTTGCCCATATTTATATTATCAGCATCTTCTTTTTCTGGTTTCACTGATCAGAATGTACCACACCTGTAGAGGTAGCAGACCACTTGCAGAGTGAGATTCAGAAGTGGGGCAGAAACCAAAGATGATGTTTACAACGTGTATGAAAATGATTTGGATCCTCACCTCAACTTCAGTTGTTCCCTTGCTGTACAAAGGCTTCACCAGTGGCTTGTGGAGAGCATGAGCTTGTTGTGTATAAGTATGTTGACCTCTGTTAGCTTAGCAAGATGAGAGATGGGTTCTTATGAATGCAGTGTACCTGAAGATGAGAAAAAATGTAAATAGCAAAAGTTGGGTCCCTGTTCATGTTTTGATATAAAGTAGATACATTAAATAATTGATTTATTATGTAAGCAGAACTAGTTGAAAAATGCAAAGCAATTGAGTGCTTCAAAGAAGTTTGTTGCTTTATTTTATAGGAAAAAAAACAAACATGACAGCAGTCTATTAAGACTTTATAAAGTCCTGGTGCAGCAAGAAAGGAGTGTTACCATATCATTTCTTGCAGTAATAAATTTAAATGGTCTGGTTGTTATTAGAATGGTGATCAGGAAGGAAACAGAAGTCTGTCCTTTTTTCATAAAAAGGTATAAAAAAGGTTACACACTTCAAAATGACGAAAAGACAGAAATTAAAAGCTTAAATAACTGCAAACAGCAGGGTATGTTAGTAATGGAAGGACTTCTTAAATGACTTTGACAGCTTTTGCAGGTGCACATACTATGTCACTTTGCCTAGTGGAGCACTGAAAAAGATTTATGGTTCTCCTTTTGGAATTTATTAAGAGTTTCTTTCTTTCTTTTTCTTTCTTTGCAAAGTAGTCTGGACATACCCCTCCCTTGCAATCATTTTTATTACAGCTCCTAGAGGAAAGTCACCTATTCAAAAACATGTGTTGCTTGTTGTCTCCATGGCTAGTTCACAGGGCTGTAAACTCTGGAGAATGTTGTTATTTACGGCCAGATATTTTCTTTTCCTTCCCCTTTTCCTTTTTTTCTTTTGCATATAAATCCCATTTTATTTTATTTAGTTCTTGACAGTCTTCCTGTATAATTTAATCCCCCTAAACATTTACATTTGTAGCAAAAAGACTTTTTAAAATAGACAGTCTGACCATCAGAAACCAAAAGTTTTTATTTTATATTATTTTATTTCCGTTTTATGAATATATGCTCTGTTTATATTCCTTCATATGATACTATTCTTCACTAGCACACTTGCATGTTGCTGTTTATAGATACTCTGAGGGGCTACTACAGTGCCTGTGGTGCTTGCTGATCCTAATTAATTTTATTCAGTTGCAGTTTCTTAAAGACACAACTTTAGGGTTTTTTCTAGCTCATTTTTTCATTTCATTTTGTTTTGTTTTTAAACTTGCCATCCACACTCTGTTAATCATTAGTGTTTCAACAAACGAGTGAGTGTTATCTTGTGGGTTTAGAATCACAGAATCATAGAATTGGCTGGGTTGGAAGGGACCTCTGAGATCATCAAGTCCAACCCCTAACCCACTACCACTGTGGTTACCAGACCATGCCACTGAGTGCCACATTCAGTCTCTTCTTAAAACCTCCAGGGATGGTGAATTCACCCCCTCCCTTGGAAGCCCATTCCAATGTCTGATCACACTCTCTATAAAGAATTTCTTCCTAATATCCAACCTAAACCTCCCCTGGCAGAGCCTTGTCTTGCTGGTATCTGCCTGGGAGAAGAGCCCGACACCCCCCTGGCTCCAACCTCCTTTCAGGGAGTTGGAGTGATGAGGTCTCCCCTGAGCCTCCTCTTCTCCAGACTGAACACCCCCAGCTCCCTCAGCCCTTCCTCATAGGACTTGTGCTGGATCCCTTCACAGCCTCCTTTCTCTTCTCTGGACCTCAATCTCCTTCCTGAGCTGAGGGGCCCAGAACTGGACACAGGACTCAAGCTGTGGCCTCACCAGGGGTGAGTACAAGGGCAGAATCCCTTCCCTGGACCTGCTGGCCACCCTGTTTCTGATCCAGGCCAGGATGCCATTGGCCTTCTTGGCCACCTGGGCACACTGCTGGCTCATGTTCAGCTTCCTGGCAATCCAGACTCCCAGATCCCTTTCTGCCTGGCTGCTCTCAGCCACTCTGTGCCCAGCCTGGAGCTCCCCATGGGGTTGTTGTGGCCAAAGTGCAGGACCCGGCACTTGGCCGTGTTAAACCTCATCCCGTTGGAATCAACCCAACTCTCCAGACTGTCCAGGTCCCTCTGCAGAGCCCTCCTGCCTTCCAGCTGATCCATACTCCCCCCCAACCTAGTATCATCCAGGAATTTGCCAATTGTGGACGCAATCCCCTCATCTAAATCATCTATAAAGATATTGAACAGAACTGGGCCCAACACTAATCCTTGGGGGACACCACTAGTGACCGCCACCAACTTGATGCAGCACCGTTCAGCACCACTCTCTGGATCCAGCCCTCCAGCAGTTGCTAACCCAGGATATAGATGGACAGATGAACGTGTGTCTGTTTTGGTTTTGTCTCTTAAATTTATCAACATTTTAAAATAACATTCTTTCTTGCAAAGCCTTGTCTTTACATTAGTAGAAGTAAATGTGATGGCAGCATCTAATTCTGATGAAAATTCCAAGAAAGGGTGGAAGAATTTTGCCCTCTGAGGGTCAATGAGCATCATGTCAGAACTTTTTTGGGGAAGTAGTGAATTACCAATGTTATAAAGTATTTTAATTGTCCCAGTGAAGATAGATACTTAAAGCAACAACTTCTAAAATTGAAAGCAATGACAGCAGTTGAGGCAGTAGTCAGTAAGACAACCAACTAAGAGAGTGGTTAATCTCTCTTTAGCTGCAGGCATGAGTATGATTGATTACCACACTGATACAAATAGCACAAAGAAATCACAAAACTGGGAAAGTGTTAGAAATATCAATTTCTCTGTCTTTTGTCCTGTAACTCTTTTGCCCCTTGTGAATATTAGAGTTCTTTTATTCTCTATTTATGCTCTAATAATTCTCTCATTTGCTATCAACTGTTACTTGGTTTAACACATTAAGAACCACATGTTTCCTCTTTGGAGATGAAGAATTATGGAAAGTGTTACTAAAGCTTGCTGCTTTAATTAAATCCTCTCCTTCTGAACAAGAGCAAATGAATCATTATATAAAGAGTGAACTCTGAGAGATTCCGGAAAGCAATTGGGCTGACAGGGAGTGTCCTGGTACATGTAGAACTCTGACAACATCTGTAATAGGTGATGTACTGAAATCCTCACAGTACAAGATGTCTAAGTTCCTTCTGGTCTGAAATTAAAGCCAAACTTCTTTCCCATCAGGGGCTTATTGTAGCTTTAGGTATCTGGTGAACTGCCTGAAAATTTGTGGGCAATAAAACTTCTTTTTCCTTGTGTAGGATTTTTTTTTAAAGTTAACTAACACTGTTTTCCCTTTGCACAAACTCCATCCATATGTCTGTAAATTATGGCCAGTTTTCTAAGGTTCAGAATATCTTCAGTGGATTGGTTGCCTGCACAGTTAATCTTTGTAGGTTCTTTGGTATAGAACAAGCATAAGAGATGCACAGACCTTAAGGAAGTAATTTGTGAAGCACAACTGACTAAAATCCTTAAGCATTCTGGTCAAGATAGAGACTTGTTTTTCAGGTATTGTAGGAATCTTTAGCCTGGTTCTGTTTACTAATTAATAATGTGATATAACAGATGAATCAGTATTCTCAGTATGGTAGCCTGTGAATTTACAGCATGCCAGCATACGTGAGCTTTCCCTAGGATGCTCTGAGTATATGCTAATTTTAAGCTAATTGCAGTTTACAATAAATTGCCCTGCACAGAGGCATTCTTAGTGCTCAGTTTTTCAACTGGCATACTACTTACTCTGCAATTCTGTGTAACACCTTAACTATGTAAAGAGACCCTTGACTTCTTTTGTATTTGCTATTTCAAAAATTCATTTTTTCCTTCATGCTCAGCAGAGCACATCAACCAAAAATCGGCAGATATTTCTATGAGAAAATAGTAAACCATTATTTTGTTTCTACAGTTTAAAGAAAGGATATGTAGTAGACTTGTTATGCATTTCCTCCAATAGACATTCTTCTGTATTCAAGGTTTTGAATAAATAATTCAGCACTCCAGCCTTGGCATAAATAATAAGGTCTTCCACAGGCCATGAAGAAAAATTATTTTCCTGCTCTTTACTTGGTGACACTTGAGGACTTCACATCCTCTTGTAACAGTGTTTAGAAGATTTGTTTGATATGTGGTTTTCCTCGTCAAATGCTCAGGAAGTCTTCATAAGGAAAGTGGCAGCTAGTCTCCAAATAACTAATGCTGAAATAGAAAACAAATCCAAAAATGATAGTGTTAATTTTCTATCCTCCAGACCCGTTTCAACCAGCATCTCAGTAATCAGGAGTTTGCTTTGGATGAAGATGATGATGATGAAATGGAGAGAACAAGCAAGTAAGAAGCCTGTGTGGGTGTGTGTGTGTGTATGGGAGAAAGGGTAACCAGTGTTATTCAGCAGAGTTGAGTTCAAGGGATGCATCTTTCTCCTGTCCAAGCTGCTAGCTTGATTCTAACTTGATTCTTGATCCAGATGATGTCAAGTTCCTTAGGACTGAATCTGCTTTTAAAAAGAGAGGCAGACTATTATATCTTCTCATTATTGTTAGTGTCTATAAGAACTTGATATAGTCCCTCTTCATAGACTGAAGATAAAAAGAAGCAGCAGAACTATGTTTATCAATGTAGTTGTAATGACCTCATTGTGTTGTGGTTGTGACAACTGAAAGTTTTCTGAGGAATCTGAAAGAGAAACATTGGCGTATGAGTCTATGTGTGAATTAAAGGAAAATCCTAAGTTGAGGCTTAAGCTGCATTGAAGCATTCTCTGACTGAATTCAGGAGACAAGTTTTCATGATGAGTGCATATTTATATCAGCTGTGAAGGACCTTAAATGTCATATTAAGGGTGACTTGAAATAACACATTTAAGAGACAGGATTTCCAGCTAACGGTAACTGCTTCTCCACAGATATCAGATGTCCATGTTTAGGAAAATTCTTAAGTAGAAACAAATTCTGTTTATGTTACCTTTCAAAAGTCTCAGGAGACAGTCCCCTGCTTACTTACAGAAGTGGCTATAATAAACCAGTTTTGTGTCTCTAGCTAATGGAAAAGTTCTTATTTTTAGGTTATCATCAGAAGATAGTGAAGAAGCTTCTGCTTACTTTTATGATAGTGATGACTCTGGTGAAACTAGAATAACTCCTCATCATCAAGGAGAAATGGACCTGCTTGGGGAGATTCTGGACACGCTAAGCACACACAGTTCAGATCAAGGGAAGCTTTCTGGAGCTAAGAGCCTGGATTTTTTTAGGTCAATGGATGACATTGATTACAAGACTGAGGTTAGTGTACTGCTTGCATCTGAAAACCAGCTCCAATCCCATTATAAGCACTTGTGAAATCAGCAACACACAGCTCAGACACTGCAGCATAGTCCTTAGAATTGCTATTGTGTCTTCCTAGGCCTGTGTAAGTTTACCAGTGATAACCACTGCATGATGGTTTTTTTCCAGCCAAGAGATTGATTACACTTTTGTTCTGTTTACCCAAGCCATCTTGGAGCTGCATTTTCCCCTCATAATGTTAACCACATATAGTGCTGTGAATAATATGATAATTTACATAGTCATATAGTTTAGTACAGTATTTAGCTGCTCAATCTGTTATTTCCAGATCTTTTAAAAGTCTGTTTAGTGTGATTTAGAAGGTATTTATTTCCATTTTAATCTTGAATCCTTAAACTAGACATATTGATATGGTGATGTTTCCATCTTGATTAAGTTGTGAGATCCATGTGGTAATTACACCTAAGCCACTGCTAGAATAATACTCCAGAACTTTCTAAGAAAGCTCCTTGGTCCCTTTTTTTAGTTAGAGTTGCTCAGGACCTGTAGTGTAAACAAAATGTTTGCTGACAACTTTTAAACCTTCACCAGGTCACTGCTTTGATGCTAGCTGAGAGTTAATGTTTTTAATTCCAGCTCTTACCAGCTCTTCAACATTTACTGTTGCTGAAAGGGACCCTATAATAGAATATTTGTTACTGGAACAGCAAATTCTGGTGCAAATGTTAAAAAAGCCTGTAAAATATCCTGAGTGTCACACAAGGGTCACATTAATAAAATGTCCACTTTTGTTTGGCAAAAAAAATTAATATTGAAAGTTGGTATAATTAATTACTGAGGCACAGAGGAAATGCCATCTGGTTTTAGTTTTAGTCCAACTCCTCTTATTATGGCTATGAACAAGCAAAGTGGATCTTTGTTCACTGTCAAAACTGATTGTGAAAAGACTGACTGGACAGGGGAGGCAGAAATCCTTCCTCTGTCCAAAAGGGAATCCTTAGCATAAGGGACCCAGTGTTCTGGTGAGGAAGTGTTAAAAAAAAAAAAATCAAAACACTTGATCTTACATTGCTTCTTGGATTGTTTTGTAACATTGAATCCCAAAGAGGATTCATAATTTAAGAACACACAAAATCCCTGATAGTACTTTTGTTTTAAAAGTGCCAGTGTTAGGACATTAGTGGTAATTTTAATTATATACTGGTAACATTTTTATAAACACATGTTCTTTCTTTCAGAACAAGTCAAATGCACCAAGTGAGAGCAACCTTACCCTGCTCTGTAGCAGTGCCAGTGATCATGCAGAGTGGAACCTTGGCCAGGATGACAGTGTCCTCCGTGGGAAGCAGCTGCCCCCATCACCAAGGAAGCCAGTTCCTTCTGGTGGCCATAGAGAATCTCTCTCCAGGTTGGAAGAAGAAAGTAGTGATAAAACCTTTATTCCTGACAAGATGAACACCACCAGTATGACAGCCCCCTCTCCAGTACAATCCAGTGCCCAGTTTGCTTCCCTGGAAAGTCTCAAAGCAGGTTATTCTTCCTATAAATATGCAAAGCAGAATGAAACACTAAGCAATACCTCAGAACAGCTCCCAGCAAATCTTGCTCAAAATCCATCCATTTTGGTCCCTTGGGAGAAAGATGGGAAAGAAGGAACTGGAGCTCCAGAAGAGGGTGGGCTGCTTCAAGAAGTGGTGTCATTATGTAAACTGAGCTCTGCTTTTCACTATGGTTTAAATATTTCAGAGGATAGCTTATCCAGTAGTAGCAGGGGAAATAAAACGTGAGAAAGCTATGAGAAGAGAAACTTGACTCCCATCAGAAGTTAATGGGAGACTACTCAGGACTCCATATAACTCCATATAACGTGATAACCAAAAGATGAAAAATTAATAAGATAGATTATAAAAATAATTCTCTTCATTTGAGTATGCATTTGCTGCCATTGGTACATCTCTTCTTGGTTTACCCAGTACATTTGTTGGCTGTAGTTAAATCCACAAAATGGAACTCTATATATGAATGCACTCTTAAATCAGGTACTAATTAGTCTCTGTGTATGGTGCTTCTTAGCATTTGCTTCCTCTAAGCAACAGAAAATGTTTCACCTAACAGGTAACCAGCTTTTGAAGGTACTCTATTCATCCCATAAAGCATGAAATGAACACAGCAATCTGATTTGTCTGAAATGTACAAATGTTACTATTTGTAATCAATAATAATTGCCTTAATCTTTTGAGAAGGGGTTTCACTATCTTAGAAGATGAATGCCAATCTGCAAAACAGCAATAATGATTTTCAATGGCAAGAATTTGCTTCAGCAAAGCAGGGGTAAAAGGAAACTTTTTTTAGATTAAGGAATTTCTTGTGAATATAACTTGGAACTTACTCCAAACTAAAACTGTTGCCCTGTCTTCCAGACTTCAGAAAGGCAGCAAGTGCATGCTTTTCTCTCTTCTGTAAAGTACATGAAGTAATGACAATAATGTGACATTTATTGACTTCTGTTTACGACTAAGACACTTTAAAGACATAATATCTGGTTTCCCTACATAGAATCTTACACCTAAAAAGATTCAGAAAGGAAAGTGTAAGCAGAATTTAAAGATTTCTGCCATTTTTTAATTTTCTTAGTTTAATAGTGTTTGAAAAGTAATTTGTGCCTCTTCTGAACTGTTTTCTTTCCATTTTTAGAAGCTACCTTTTCAAAGGTAGATTAAATTACTGTTATGTAAAAGTTGAACTTAGTTAAATTATTGAAGAGTCATGACTGAAAATTACTTGTAACACTAGAAAACTAAAATTACAGATTCAGCTTGAGTCTGGAGATATCCAACTCTTATTTTAGCTAAGCTGAACAACCAAAACTCTCTTTGAATTCAGTGAAGGAGAATAAATGGGCTTGGTGTATGTTGTATTTAGAACAAGCATTTGGCTTCCTTCTGGCAGCATTCCTGAGGAATATTTGGATTTCTTTAAAGTATGAAAATTCTTGCTGCTAAATCCAGCAGCTCCTTCTTTTTTTTTTTTTCTCTTTTCAGCTCCTTTTTTTTTTTTTTTTTTTTTTTTCTTTTCAGCTCCTTCTTTTCTTTTTTTTGTTTTGTTTTGTTTTTTGTTTTGGGTTTTTTTGTTTGGTTGTTTTTTGGTGTTTTGTGGGTTTTTTTGTTTTGGTTTGGTTTTGTTGTTGTTGTTGTTGTTTTGTTTTGTTTGTTTGTTTTCCTCCCCTTTTCTTTTTTCCACTTCTCCACCTTGCCATGCATACATTGTCCTTCATGACAGCTCAGGACAGAAAAGGCACTAAGCATCAGCAGACTGGAGCCATCAGCTTTGAAGGATATTTGTGATGCAGCTGGCAGAAATTAGTATAAAGTGAACTATGCCTGAGAACTATGTCCTGCTCTTCTAAACTCATGTCAGAAACCTTTTTTCTTTCTCTTTGGCCTGAATGATAAGTCTCAGTCTCAGTATAGGCCTGAGTGAGCACACTCATGAGGTCAGTATTTGGATCATATTGCAGTTTAATACCTTAATCATAGTTTGTAGCAAAGTTTAATATCGGTTGCCATGGTGAGATTTATGAATTAATTTTCCTTTTAGCTAGCACAAATTGAAAGGGGCTTTTTGACTGCTTTATGACGTTGCACCTGACCTAAGGGTGTGGGTCCATATCATTACTGGGGCAATGCTTGCTGCTTTATCAAAGGGATGTAGAGTGAGACTTTGGCTTTCTTTAATACCAAAGTTTCATCTTGCTCCAGAATGAGAACTGGCAGGGCCAGTACTTTGCATTGAGAATAAGCCTTGAGAATTATTATTTTTTAATCGTTGTGATGAAGATTAAAGGTTGTAAAAGTGCTAATCTTACAGAAATACATGTCTGACTAGGACATTAACATTCCTGAGGGCATCTACAGTCTGAATTACTGGAAAATCTCAGTATTCCAGATTAGAGAGAGGTCTGTACTCCAAAGTATTTATCTGCCCCTTGGTTTCTTCTTGTTCATTCACATGATCTATTGCGGATTTTTTAACAACATGAAAATGTTATTTGCCAAAATATTTTGCACTGTTAGAAGTCAAAAGTATCATAAAAACTATTATAAATGTTTGCTCTAAACTTTCTAGGTGGGTCAGACCAGGTGGCTCAGGTGCTGTTGAGGTGAGAAAGCTGCAGAGCAACCTCATGGATACTTGTTTAGAGTTGTATGAAGGATTCAGGAGAAGGAATGGATTTCCTCTGCTGGTACCAAGCATTGCCCAAATGGAGCACTGCCCACTGTGTCTCAGAGAAGAGGCAGCACCAAGCTCTTGGTTCTGGTAGCTCTTCTGACTCACTCTCATTCCTGTCCTTGCATTTTGTTGATGAGGTTTTCAAGATTCTCGTTTCCTTTTCCTCTTCCTCTGACATGGTGTTTCTGTCCACAGTTCCATCTAAAATGACTTTTTGTCTCCTTCAGTTGTTAAAGATAATAAACAGAGTTAATGTCTAAAGGAGAAAAATAGAAAAAATTTGGAAATTGTGACCATCATTACTTTCAAAACCATCAAACACCTATGTCCAGGAATGCTGCTAGACAATGGTTTTCAAAAATGCCTCTCTGATAGGATAAATCTTACTGGTTTTACATGAGAATCAGGCACTGACCTCCTATTACTACATAGATTGTCCCATTCTTACCTATGTAGAAAAGACATGAAAGCCACGTGAGGCTGCTAATATCCTTACAGTTTTTATGAGGATAATAAAATTGAAAGTGTGATAGTGGAATATTTCAAAATCAAGCCATTGTAGTAGTAAATCACTGTTTCATTGAGTGAATATGCAGGCTCAAAGGATGAGGACAGATGAATTGAAAGATGGAACATGAAACTCAACTTAGAATTATTTTTACTTCTGTCAAAACATTAGTTGCTCTGGTTATGCCACATTGTTTTCTTACTATTTATAAGGCCCATAGAGTGTTTACAGTCATTAAAGAGTGTCTTTTTTGGGTTTTGACCTTATATAGGTTCAAAAATAGCTCAGTCTTATTATCTATGTTGAATTTAAATGTTGGTGAATTTTTATATCTGTAATATTGCAGAATCTTTTCCACTTGCTATCAGTGATCTTTTAAAAAGGCTAATATTTGTGCCTTATTTAGACAGAATTACCAGTTACCAAATAGATATAGAGTCCAACTGATATTTCTGGCTTAACACTGTTATTCTCTGTCCTTGTGATAGTATAAAACTGTTTATTGGCCACATATACAGTATTTTTATTAATACGTTGGGCTCTATATTAAGAGAAATCATCCAGGTCCAGTAATTTTTACAAATTTCACACTTGTATGCTTTTTATTTGTGGAAACCCTTCTAATATTCTTGAAAATCATCATTCATCACCAGCCAATGGTGAGAATTGAATTCTGCTCAGTCAGAGCTCCTGGGGTCTTAAGAAGCATCTCTTTTCTTCAGGATCTCAAAAATCTTCCCATTTCTCCAGTTGAAGGGAGAAACCAGGTTATCTGATTAAGCTTTGTGATCTGTTACTTACACATAGGAAAAAATATCTGATGTAGAAAGTCAAACTTGGACTTGAATTTAATCTCTTCAAATTTGTTTTGCATAGGCATCTGCCTGAAATGAGCCGTATCAATTATCTGGTTTGGGGGGAAAAAGGAGGAGGAGTAGAAAGAGAAAGGGACCTTTTAGTTGTTCCTGGGAGTCCTCAGGAGGTGTGTAATAACTTTGAGGAAATCCAGATTTCAGGATATTGTGTAGTGTTCTAGCTCAGTTGTATTGATTCTAACCCAGCTGTGTAGGCAAAGGTGATATTGCTTATGGAATAATCCCCTATGGGATCTGCAGAATGGATAAAACATTGTCCCAGTCAAAGCCTTCCCATCCATGTTTACAGAGATGCAACACCTGAAAACAGCACAGCTTCTTAGGGAAGGACAGCACTGTGGATGCAGAGGTGATCCCTCCCCACCCTCTATGCATGCAGAGGGCAATCTGTGTGGAGTAGGCAGTGGTTTGCTCTTCTAGCCCATGTATTTGGGCATCATGTAGCTCCAAAATATAGGCTTGTTCTGAAGGAAAAAAGTAGATGTAGATGTTGTCTTAGAACCCTTCATTGTCATTCAGCATTTCAGTGATTCTGCTGCTGTTTGGATGGGGTCATCAGCAGTTCCCACTGACTGCAGCCCCCTCTCAAGCATGGTAACACAGACTTCAGCTGGAGTTTTAGACACATGCATATGAAAATCCCACCCATGCTATTAGATGAGTGTTCTAGATCTCAGAAATCTGTTTTAGATGTCTTTTCATATTTTTAGAATGAGCTAGTTTACAACCTTGTGTTCTTGTAAAAATGTAAGGTCTAAGCAGAAGAACAGTTAAACCAGGTTTTAGACCATCTTCTCTTTCTCCACCAATTATATTCAGTGCTACAGAACAATCTTTCATTGTGCAGCTGTCTAATGGAATTGCTTGGAGCGTCTGAAATCTTCTCTATGCATGTAATTAATTGAAGAAACATTTCATGCAATAATCAAAGTGCCAGCATGAGGCCCTTTTGCAAATGCACTCCCTGTGTGATACTGACTGTCAATGCCTGGTCCTGCAGGATCCTTCCTGCAGGACCCATAGGATCCTTCCTTCTAGCCCCATAGTCTGCCCTGACTCCACAGGGAGAGGCTGCTCTCTTTTTCCAAGGAGTCAGCATCTTCTCTCTTAGTGCCAGGTTCCATCCAGGTGCTGTGAGACTCCAGCCAGCATCTTCCCAACAGCCTGAAATTTCAGGCTGAACAAATGGGGCTAGTAAAATTAGACCTGTGGCAAGCAGCTTCCTTATTGCAAAGCTCAGGATGGTGAAGGTTGTCTGTGCCCGTGATATCGTGTTACATTTTTGGTGAATGAATGTAGAAATAAAAAAAAATGCACCAGCAAAACCAGTATGAATGGTGATGTGACTTGTCTTCAGTAACTTCTTTGCTGCTATTAGATGTGTATGTCTTTGCCAAGAGTTGTTTACCTGTTAATAGCATCCAGGCTGAATAGGATGTGTCCTCATCTTCACCCCAAGAGCATGAATCACAGCTGGTCTAGAATTCATGATCCTCAGGGTGGTTGAAAATAAAGGAATGGAAAAGGGATGGTACATTTTTTCTGTGCAAATCCTTTCTTGGTTTGCTTTGCAGTGTCTGTTTTACAGTTTTAGTCAGTGGCCAAGTGAAAGTACTGGAAGCTGCTAAGCTGCTTCTACATAGAGTTGCCTGATGAGTCCACAGCCACCTTACTGCTGAAGACCATCCACCAGCCATGAGATGGGCAGGGCCATTGCCATTTTCTGCTGGGTTGAAGTAGGAAGCAGGTAACACAGTTGGAAGTCATGCTAAGGTTTATTGTAGTAAAGGGTACTCAAATTAATTTGTATTATTACATAGGTCAATACTAACAACTTATGTATTTAGAGTCCAGTAACAGTATTAACATTTGAAAAATAAGTTGAGCTCAAGTACGTTGACATTTCGTATGATTCTGTGTGACTTGACATTTTGTTTCTGTTGAAAATAAGGGAGCTACTTGATTGTGGGGGGAAATGTGTTGACTTTCAAATCTTTGGTGAATTTTGTGCAATATTTCTCATTGTTTCAAAGTAATTTAGTAGTGCACGTCTGCTTTCCAAGCAGATCCTTGAAATGGTATTTTTCAAAATGTGTAAAATTACATGTAGCTTTGAAAAATGGTTGTATGATAAAAATATGAAGAATATATTCTAATGAGGCAAATGTATATTTCCAATGACTGAGAATGATTGTGGATGTCACATTCTATGAAGATGACTAGGCCTAAGTCAATGTTTGCATACCAGTAGTTCTATGTAATGCTTAAAACTGTGACCTGGTTAAATTGACATAAATTAAAATATTAGAATCTCTGATGTTTTGATCAAGATGAGGAGTTAAGCAGTGCTTTTCAGTACCAGCAGTGAAGTGAAAGCTCATGGTGGTGACCATATGTATTAAGAATCCCATTTGTGACATCCCTAATTATCATAAGTCATTACTTAAAATATCTACTAATATTGCCAGTATCCTTTTTATTTCTGTAAATTAATTTCTTTGTATATTGATGTACATTTTGTTTTAACCTTTCGTTTTCCCTAGAGAACTTTAAATTAATATACTTGAATGAGGCAATAAAGCACTGTGGAACAGCCAGTCTTGGTGCAGCTTGCACTAAAGCACATCACATCTGTTACTTCACAATTTTTGAGGAGGAAGAGAATTTAAATGCTTACATGTTTAGCCAGCTGACAATTTGTGTTTGTTATTTTTTGATCGGTGTCAGATATGATATGAAATGCCTCAACACAGAACAAAGCACCATCATGTATACCAAGGCTTCTCTTTTTTTTTTTTTTTCTTTTTTTTTTTTTTTTTTTTTTTTTTTTTTTTTTTTTTTTAGAATGTTGTTGTATGGGGTCTTTTTTGTGACATTTAAAAAACCATTCCGTACAATGTCCTTGTTGTGAGCATTTAATACATGTAGGAGAGGCATGAAGTACAGGATGTTTTGAAATTTTATTGGTAACTTTAATAATTCTGGAGATTAAAAAAAACCAACCCAACCAGCATTGTTCTAACAGTCTTAAAAATTTACTTATTTACTGACCTTAAATAAAACTAGAACCAGATCTAACAATTTACTCCACGTTTTTGCACCCTATGGACTACTGTTCAAAGCCATCTCAAGAACTGTAACTCAGACCTTAGTCTCCTGTCAGTAGTGCACTGTGTAGATGTAGAGAATGAACTGTGATGTGTGCTGTGTTATGGGGCAGGGTTTCTTCCCCTCCTCCCAAGTTTGTGGTGTCAGTAGAAGTTTTTGGTGAACTCCACATTGCCATAAAGTGCCCAACACTGTGCTATAAAATAAAACTTAACAGTATCAAAATTCCATGGGTGGTGCAGGCTCTTGTTTGATGGGTTGACCTGAATAGCTGCTTCATGCTTATCAGGTATGGAGATTAAAAATACCCTGACACTGTATGGTATTGGATGGTTTTCTTCTTGAACAGTCATTTCAGCTTCTCAAGCATAGGGGAAGCTGAAAGGTGTTTTTTCTTTCTTAATTACTGTTCATACAATGCACAAGTTAAATGCTGATTACCTTTGCAGTTCCAATGGTATTTTGGTTCTTTTAAAAATCTTGTCTAATCATGCCTATTTGTTAAACAACTTTTTTTTTTTTTATCTGTAGCTCTTCAAGTTCTTACCAAAAAAGTAGGTACATTATCTCAGTTTATGGATTAAGAAATTAAGCTTTTCAGGGGAACCTGCATGCAGAAGGTGCAGTAGTAATAGCTGATGGGTGACTAAATCTGAACCTTTAACACTGGATATTAAAAAAATAGTGATTATTATATCACCCAGCATTTTTATATTTTTAAGCCAAGTGTGACAAGTATCAAGTATCAAGTATTTACGGAGAGAGTGATCCGGCATTGGAATGGGCTGCCCAGGGAAGTAGTGGATTCTCCATCCCTGGAGATATTTAAAAAGAGACTGGATGTGGCACTCAGTGCCATGGTCTAGCAACCGCAACGGTGGTTCAAGGGTTGGACTCGATGATCTCTGAGGTCCCTTCCAACCCAGCCAATTCTATGATTCTATGATCAGCCCAGCCTCCTATAGTTCCTGTGATCAGATCTGACTGGGGGGTGGCTCTGTGTGCTGCTGGGTCACCAGAACCTCACCTCATCCCCACCTGGGTCTGTCAGAACCCTTGGCTGAAGCCCCGGGGCACAGTGGGGCTCTCCCCCTCCCACTGCCTGTGCAGGGAGCACCCCTTGGCTTTGGGTGGGGTCAGGAAGGAAAATGAAGGTGTGGTTTAGTTTTAGCTCAGACAGGCTAAGTAACACATGGAACAATAACACATTGTGAATAAGTTCTCAGGGTATGACTTAGCTTCTTAATACAGTTGCTTTGCTGAGACATTTTATGTGAGTGTATAATTATTTCTGTCAGGATTTTACTTTAAATGTCTGGGCAGTGCAGTCTGATCTGTGATTCAGTCTTCTAAATTAAAAGCATTTTAATATCTTATGCAGACAAACCATGGAGCCTGGTTTCCATACTCATGCAGTGAATCCACAACTGATGAAACAATTACAAATGAGGTTCCTGCAGAACAAAGAGGGTGTGATTTTAACACTTGCTATTAAACTCCTACTAGCTTACTGTAGCTAGAAGAGTGATGCAAGCTGTGAAGACTGGTAGCACAGAGATCTGTACTGCTTGCTGAAGGGAGAGACATCTTGCAGTCATTTCTTCACTTTGCCAGTAGGCATGCCCACGTATTTCTTCAGTTCTTGATGAACAGATGGCTGTGCCAAGGAGCCTCTTGTCATAGATCCTGATTATGAGCCAATGGCGGACGTTCTGGAATGTAGAAGTCTTTGTAATTTTTTGCAGGAGGAGTGAGCAAGTATGAGGATTGAGTGAGGCTGAGTTTGCCTGCTTTCCTTAGTTTGTTGTCTCAAGGAACTGAGTGTGCTTGCAGCTTGCCTTCTATGGAAGGTTCCATTCAAAAAGTTGTTTCAAACCTAAGCATGGCAAAAAGATCAAAAAAGAGGAGGTAATATGACAAATTGGTCAGAGCTGGCAAAATTTAACCAGATGGTAGAGTAGGACTCTGTCCCTGTCACTGCAGCTGTCCCAAGTGTCTGGAAAGGGCTTTGGCATTCCAGTCCCATGGTGGCACCCTGGGGGTGAAAGCTGGCATGTCATTAAGAGTTGTGGCCTTTGAGGGGAAAAACTGACTCAAAGCAGTGTCTTGCTGGGGACTTATTTAGGAGAAGTCACACTCTGCTTCATTAGAAGCTTCTTGGTTGTTTGTGTTCCAAGAGCAGCTGAGAATATTGCTTTTGCAAGATACTTTCACACAGTGCAGCTGCAGCCATAGATGGATGATGGACAAAGCATTTCATTTGCTCTCCAGAAATCAGAGTTAACCTCATGTTCATAAAAAGAAAAGTAACTTCATCAAATCCAAGAGATTTTGATTTTGATTTATATTTGATGTGACAAGCAATAGCAACAACAACAAACCAAAGCAATGCCTGCAGTGATGTTGCGGGTTTGCTGGTATTGAGATAAAGCAGAGCAGAGTCAGGCTGCAGATTTTCATCTGTCAGAAAAAATGCTGGCAGCTTCTTAAGCTTTAAACTCCCAGAGGCTGTCAATCCTGTTACAAATTCTATATGAAACATAAACAAGTGCCAGTTCTAAGAGCAAAGTTTGGGAAGCCTGTTTGGAATGTGCTATTGGCCACATATAATCTGCTTTCTGTGCCTGGCTATTTTACTCTTCTCCTGAATGTCAGAGGGCCAGGATCCTGATGCCATGCTGCTCCACTGCCATAGAAGCCTTGCATGAGACTCATTTGCCTGCAGAAACTTGTTTTTCAGGTATGTATAGTCCTATGAATAGCTCAACTACTATACTGATGAGTATTTTTATATTCTGGTATAAAATCACTTCATTTGATTTATCTTAAAACGGTTCCCAAATGATGAAGAGGAATGTTTCTGTGTGTTCAGGATGGTCAGAGGGTGCTTTTCTCAGCCTGGACTATTAAAAAGCCAAAAGTTAAAAAACATATTTTAATTTCAAGCTTTAGTCTTGACGTGCTCATCTTAAAACTTGTGGAGCCCAGTTTTCTGGAGAGTGATTTAGTGTTGGTGATTTGATTTAAATTGGAATAGATGACTTCTGATCAATGATGATACTGACAGATGACTGAGACTGTGTCACCTGTTTTAGAAGTCACAGGTCCAGCAGGAAGTTTTGGCTGCCTGCTCCCCCCATCCTCCCTGCAAACCTTTGTTCAGTTCTGTGCTAGCACTGGCTCCTCAGTCACTAATTTAACATTCTATAGTATCAGCAGTTTTCTCTTCACTGTTCCTTTTAAGAAAATAACCTGTTAATATAATACCACCTGTTTAGCAATGAGAAGGATTATGTACTTAAAATGTTCAGCTGAATAATACATACAAACACCTGACATTTGGCCTGCTCTGAGACTAGGTGACATGCTTATTTAATGATTTGGAAAATGTTACAATGGTAATGTAGAAATTAAAATGTCATTTTAAAATATTTGTATTTAACTTATCTGATTCTGTTCTTTTCTACATTTCCCCTTGGCATATTTGAGCTGGGGGTCATGGTAGCAGCCTGACACTGTGGATACTTTGAACGATCTGCTGAACATTGCTGGCATTTCAGCCTAATTAGTTGCATCCTATTTTATGATTTGTCTCTGGTCCTTTGGGTTGCTGGCCCAGAATTTTTTTTTAACTTTTTTTTTTTTTTTTTAATGTTCATCATTGTCTCATTTTAAATGTCAGCAGACCAGTACTTGTGTAATTGTTTTTTCCCCTTTTTTTCCCTTCAGAAAATTTGACTAATGACTTCTACACCTCAGGCAGGCCAAATGAGAAAAATGGATCCCAGGACTGAGTTACAAATACAGGCTAATCCAGTCCATGCAGGTCTTGAGCACAGCCACGTTTCTCTGGCTGGTGCTTACCCACAGTTTTGAACTGGGATGATCTTTTCTTGGGCTGGCTTAATCACTTGTGCCAGCACTGGGCCATCTGCAAAAGGAAGATCTGCAACCATCTTCTCTTTTGGGCTCATTTCTCATGCAAAAACCTGCCAAAGCCTTGCTCTCCCTGGGGTCAGGTTGGAAATAGCTGTCTGTGATCCTGCAACAGATCCCTCTGGAATAAATTGCTTGGGCACTGGGTGAGTCCAGCTGGACACTGAGGTTGGTACCAGCAGCTGCAGAACCAGCAGGATGCCCTGGCACTGCTGGATCCACACAGCACTTGGGCATCATTTGCTGGCTTGCTGTGGAGATAACTAAAAAGCAGCTAAAGCTGCATTTAATTGTTTAAGCTGGAGCAAGAATCTGTGGAAACACCCTGACACATCTACCCTGCAGACTGATGCCTTTCTAAGCTGCCTAAAGATTGGGAAGTAATACTCAAGAGTAACACCTGAAATGGTATTAATACTGTGTACTGGCTACATGGAAGACATCAAGGGTTTGATTTTCTGGGACAGAAAGCAGCTACTTAACCTGGGGCTGTCCAGTGCTGTGACTAATGGGACATTGCCAACATGCTGAGGTACAAATAGCTGTATGTACTGGTGGAAAAAAAGAAATCCCAGCCCAAAGGGTCATGGATAATAAAGATTGCCAGGTGGAGCCCACCCTCTGGGGCTGCTCTCACTCCTGCAGGACTGCTGCTGGCACTGTTGCTGAATTTTTGCTGCTGAGTGAAGTTTAGCACAGGTCTCCAGTGAAACTAAGTGGGTTTAAATTGGATACAGACATTTTTGTCATCACAGGTTATTGCAATACATGCCGAGGAAAATTGCACTTTTGCTGAATCTACAGGTGAAACCTGGAAGGTCAGGCACAATACTGAGCTGAGAAACATATTGTGCTTTAACCAGGACTGTGAAGAGCATAAAACCAGATGAAGGCCTGTTTGGTTTTTCTCTGGTCAAAAAAAGATGATTTAAACTCACGATTTGAACATGTCAGTCTTGCTGGTGTGTGAGTTGGATGAATTGCTGGTAAATGCTTCACTAAATGCTTTTGGGGAAAGAAAAATTGCAGCCTGGTAAAACAGAAATTAAAAGCAACTTTTGTGGAGACAAGTCAAAATGCAACAACATTGCTCAATTTGGTTGCTTTATAAAGTCTCCAATGCATTTTTATCCTATAAACATAATTTGAAGGGACCTAAACCTTGAAAAATCAGCACTGAACTGAGAACTATGGCCTTCAGGACTTCACTTGTGCCTTGATTCATAATTTATACCCTGGCTTTTCAACGTGCAAGAGGTCTTCACACCTCATGGCATGCATTATAGATGGAGGAGTTTAGGTTAAAACATGCTTTCATTATGAGGCAGAGGGTATTGCCTGCTCTCCACATCAGACTCATATGTGCAATTCAAACAAGACCTCACTCTGCTCCCAATGAACACACACCAGATGTATCTTTTATAAGTGTGAGTTTTTGCAGCATCTTGACACATGCCAGTAGTTTGAAGCCTGTGCATGCTTCAGTGGGGCATGAAAGCCCCATCCAGCCATCCAACTGTGACGTTTTGCAATAGGCAAAATTTTAGTGTCAGCTGCTCACTGTTCAACTTTATTGATTTACAATGTCTGATCTGATGCTCTTTCCTTGGATTGTTTTCCGAGGTGTCAGTTTTCTTTAGCTGGGAGGTGACTGAATAGCACAGGAAGAGGAACTTGGCCAAAAAGCCTCTGATCCATGATTTCGGATGTTATGTGACATTACACATGGAAGGTTTGTCCTGCAGTGAGACTTGCAGGAGACTTGGGGCTTATGTTAAATAAAATACAGCACAGGAATTCTTGGCTGGGAAAAAGACTCAGTTGTCACAGTTGCCTCCTACCTGGAGAGAAGCTTTCTGCTGTGGGACTTTATTATGGCCATTTAAAAAAAGATTATAAACTATGTTCTTTATCTAATACTGCAATTTAGATATTTATTATTAATTAGCATCTGTTTCCACAATAATCAGTAGCCAGCATTCAGACACTGACAGCTTCTTCTTGTGCAGAGACAGATGGGCCAGAGGCTTTCTTGTTTCCCCAGGAGACAGGAATTTTGGAGACCTTGGAAGGGAGAGGATTCTCCATCGGAGAGCCCTGTGCTGAGCAGGCCTGTTGTGGCTGGAAACATAGCACAGCATCCCAGCTGTAAGTCATGTACTGTCAGAATTTCAGATCACTCAGTTGTACTGAAGAGGAAAGATAATCCTGTTTTGTTCCAACAAGTAAGAATTTTTAAGGTTCCTTGTGGCATCATGAAACAAGTCCTTGGTGGTGGAGGTGTTCATCTTCCAGAGAGCATATAAAAGCATCTTTTCTATTTATAGCCCACAAGGTCAGATGACACTCATCAGTGTTAATTGCTTGGGAAAGTGAGGTCTACTGGCAAAGCTTGTGTTTCATGGTTTTTGAGATATTCCTCAGGTTCAGACTTAAGAGGTGCTACTCCTTCAAGCAGTTAAATCAACTTTTTCACAAGTCCCGTTGTCACACTGGATTCTCTGTAGAGAATCACACTGTAGAATAAATAAATTGTTCAAACTTGCAAGAAACAAAATATTGGACAGTTATTTAAAAACAAGTCATGATGCTCAACCTAAGCCCTGAAGCAGTGTACTTCACAAGGAATACGTGATGGGGCAGCAGTGGCTGATGCACACTTATCAAAGGAGGAGGTAGGAGTAATTCCTCAAGGTGGTGTAACTGGTTTCACCACAGTGTATGCTGCAATTATTTGGCAGGTGCTCCAAGTGCCCTGCTCTCAATGCCAAACAGCTGCCCTGGATGCAGCACAGGATGCTGGTGTCTGACACCAACATGCAGGGAACAGAATTTCTCCCCCAAGAGGTCGTATTCTCCTGCTGTCCCAGTTGGATCATTTCTGCAAAATGAGCTGTTCTTACTAAGAGAATTTATAGCTACTTGCTTACCTTCATGACAGTCCTTCAGAGAGCTGAGCAGGGGTCCCCCTTCCAAAAGCCCCAAAGGCCAGAGGTGTGGGGATGGGCCAGTCTCAGCTGGGAAGGAGAGGCCGTGTCAAGTATGGGAAGTGACAAGAAGTGAGGCAGAATGGGCTGCTGGCCCTTGCCTCACAGCATCATCCTGCTGTCAGCAGCAGTTTCTTCGAAGTGCTGCCTCTTCAGTGCTCTCTGCTATTTGGGATGTCAGCTGCTGAGATGGCCACCAGGGCAGGGCTGGGCATTGCTGATAGGAGGCACGTGAAAATGAAGGAATAATGTTTAGTTTGTCTGAAATCTCTCTTACTCAGAGGTGTCCTGGGATGCAGTCACAGCAAGCTGGGCTGGAGAGGGGCTGACAGCCCAACTGCAAGCATCAGTATTGTTGAACTCCTCCAAGGGCACCCTTCAAGTTACAACTATCTGATGCCTTGGAACAACAGGACTTGGTTTCTGAGGTTGTTGATCTTCGTTTAAAATTAAGAATGAAACTTCTGAAGTGAGCAGAAAGCCCCTTGTGAAAATGAGATTTAGATGAAGTGGAGGAAATTCTTACTGCTTAGCATTTTTCTGGCTGCACTCATCCAGAATGTTGGAAAGACAGCAGTCATTTGTAAAACAGAGCCTGTGGTTCTCAGCTTGTATAAATTACCTCCTGTGAAGCTGTATTGGTCCTTGCCTCCTTAGAACCTGGCACAAACCCCCTCCCTTTGATGGGCACAGGACTCTCCCTTGGCAGGGATGGAGTCAGAGGATGGGGCAGATTGCAATGTTGAGGCTGGAAACTCCAACTGCAGCACAAAGCACACTCATCTCATACCCAAGCATGGAAAAGGTTTCTTGATCACTTGATTCCAAATGGCAAATTTTTCTCTTTAAACTGCAAATATAGTTCTGGCCTGGGGATAATTTCCTTTGCAAACGTATGATGAAATAATCCCATAAAGAAAGACAGAAAGACGGGAAGGGAAGGGAAGGGAAGGGAAGGGAAGGGAAGGGAAGGGAAGGGAAGGGAAGGGAAGGGAAGGGAAGGGAAGGGAAGGGAAGGGAAGGGAAGAGAAAGGAAGGAAGGAAGGAAGCAAGGAAGGAAGGAAGGGAAAGAGAAAGAAAGAGAAAGAAAGAGAGAAAGAGAGAAAGAGAGAAAGAGAGAAGGAAAGAAGGAAAGAAGGAAAGAAGGAAGGAAGGAAGGAAGGAAGGAAAGAAAGAAAGAAAGAAAGAAAGAAAGAAAGAAAGAAAGAAAGAAAGAAAGAAAGAAAGAAAGAAAGAAAGAAAGAAAGAAAGAAAGAAAGCAACCAAAACAGGTTACATGTGGTTTCACACAGTCTTTATTTATTGGTCATTTTGATCCTGAACACAGAAAATAGTAAAGTCAATACATCAAATAAGCTATAAACATACTATGTACAGAGAAAGAAGGAATAGTTAATTTTACATAAAACAGAGAAGGCACATAATGCAGGGATGCTCTGTGATAATTTTGAGCTGCCTAGGTAAATATTCCTGGGCCTCTGAAGTTACTCCTCAGTGTTTCACAGGCTGGTGTCCCCTCTTACAAGGGAAAAAGAAATGAACTGGGAAAAGGGAATGAACTGTGAGAAGGGAGTAAGTTGCTTCATCCTTCTTCCCCTGCTTCTGAGTATCTTCAGAGGGATTTGGTGCAGAGCAGATCATCTGCTGTAATTTAGCAACTTGTTTTAGTTTGCAGAAGGCTGTTAGACATTAAGAGAAACTTCCAACGTGTAAAGATGGGGAGTATGTTGTATGTCAGTTTCTTTAGTGGTAAAACCAAATTATTTTATTTTTAATTAAATAGGGAGATAGGTTAAACAAATGTAATTTTAAAATATTTTAAGTCTTCTGTGTGGAGATCTTTTGTTGGAGGCTATCAGTGCTTTTAGGAAACCAGAGGGCAATGTCAAAGCAGCAGAAATGTTCTCCACAACTCTTAGATATTATTACTCTTCCCTGAATGCCTGTTCTGTGCACATTTTATTCTATCCCTGGGCTGAGAAGCAGCAAAAAGCTTGACATCTCCTGCATTAGTCTAAATCTGGGGTTTAAATTTCAGCAGGCATGGTATTAGACACTCTTTATAATGTATTTTCTTTTGTCTTAACTGCTGTTCCCTGGTTGGGACATGGCCCAGAAGAGTCAGTCTTCCTAAACATGCATCTCATGGTCACTATATCATGGCAATATAGTGATGGCTTTGGGAATTTTTATGTTTCTCCAGGCTGTTATTGAGCTCCTCCAGCTGCAGCATCTGCTCCCTTCCTCCTTTGGATGTTTCTTTGTTAATTCAGATTTTCAGAAAGTGTATTTAAAAGTGACATTTGTGCCTTTTGGGCCTGTTTGTTTCTTGTAAGACTATGAATAGGGGTTTGAATATTTCGTATTTTAATCCCTATTTGCAACATAACGTTCCCTATAAGTTATCTCATACAGATCTGCTTCAGTGGGTAATTCTCATTCCTGACTCACCTCTCTCTCACTCTCCTCCCTGCCTTTCCTGTGGTCTCACTACTATGAAAACCCAGCTTCACCCTTGCTGCAACCCACTTTTGCCTCCACCTTCCTCAAGTGCCATCCACTTTCACTTCCTTCTCTCATTTTTGCATGGATTTTCATGATTTTTATTCTTTCCTCTCTGCTGAGACTGACAGCAATCCCAGTTTACCCCATTCCTAGTTTAAAGGTTTTCCCCTTGCCTTCTGTTTCCTTGACTTACCTTCTACAGAGCTCACTCATTTCAATGTGAGATTTTCTTCTGTTGTGTCTTTTTAATTCTTTAGGAACACATTCTGTCAGAGCTCTCTTTGGGCTGTATGAAAACTCTTCAGACTTTCATCTTTTCTGCCTCTTCATTATTCTGTATACATCCCTGGGTTTCTTGATCAGCCCTACAGATTCTCTGTGTGGCAAGAACTTTCTCAAATATTTGATTACCTCTGTACAGATTGTTATTCTGTCTCCAAAATTTCATTCAGAAAGCCAAAACACAGGGAGAAGCAGAATTTCTTTCCAGCCACTTCCTTCTTCCTGCTCTGTCTTCGTGAACAATAATTCCTTCCCCTTGCAAACTGCCTCTCTCTTCAGCTGCTGTCTCTCTTTTGTCCTTTTTCTTTGAATCATTTACTAATTGAGTCTGGAAAGACCCTGCTGATGTCATCTAGTCCAACCTCCTGCTCAAAGAAAGGTGAACTTCAAAGTTAGATCTTTGTTATAACCATTCTGCTGCTATTTCTGAAATGACTTGGGGCAAATGCTGGGCTAAAGCAAGTTTTGGTTTAAAGCTATTACATCTGTGTTTACATTATGCCATGATTTGAAAAGCTCTACCCTAAATCTCTGATATCTCTTACCTTCCATCATATTTTTGGTAACCATTAATATTTTGGTAACCATTCTTTGCCACTTGAACTCTGGTTTTAGACTGCAGCTGTATAGCAGTTGTATTCAAAATAATGAGCTGCAGGAGTAAAGCTGTAAATTGGGCTAGAATCAATTCTGTTGTGATTGTTGCCGTGACTACATTCTGCTCTTCTAACTCAGCTTGAATCTTACCATCCACTTGTATTTTCTTTAGTGCCTTGTTCTGAAAAATATTGGTGATGACTGCAAAAAGTCCAAAATGAGTGCAGTGACCCAGGTACTGCTAATTGTCTCAGGCAAAAACAAATGTGGGTGACACGGATCTTCAGCAGCTCTACAAGGGGTTCATTCAAGATAATTATGAATTGATCATTAATTAAAAAGATGAGTTAAACTCTTAGGTGGTGAGTGTGCATACTCTACTGTGCAACTCCTGGGATGACCATCTAGGGGCTGATGTCTGTTATCTGTGTATTCCCACAACTGTGGGAATGTATGAGCTGAACTGCAGGGAGAAAGAAATGCCACGATGAGCTGCATTGCCTCTTTATTGTGGGTTCAGCTTGTGTGGGAGCAATGTTTATGCTTTAGTTTCTTGACTACATGTGAAAATTAACTGGATGAGATCCTGCTAAAATTTGCCTCTACGTTTCAAATACCCCTTTGAGCTGGGTGTATTTTTGGCACAGTCTTTCCTGCTCCAAGAATGATCATTAAAACTCTTGAAGATTTCACGACAAGATTTCTTCCAAACTTCTCCTGTTATTCCATCACATTTTATGCATTTGTTTCTTTTTCAACAAACAGTTGCAATCCTTTTGCTGCTGAGGTTTATGAGGTAGTTAAACGGGATTACCCCTGTTTTAAAAGAGGAAAATTGAAGCATAAAAATTTATTTGCTGTGATCATACGAGATGTCTGAGGTCCAGGAGAAGCACCAAGTCTGTTGTAATTATTTCCAAGCCAGTGCTTTATGTGTAGGCCACTTCTGCCTCTTTTCTGGTATTTTCCATGAGCTTTAGGAAATGTTTTTGAGCATGTGTTTTGGCAGCCAATGTATGGTTACAATATGAGAAGAAGTAGTTTTATAAAATGGACTGTTGGTAACAGCAACATTGTAATAAGAAAATAGCATTAGTGTAGATGGGCAGAATTTATTTAGGATGTTTATATTCCAATGTCTCCTAAGAGTTCAGATTGTGCTCACTGGACATTTTAGGGCATGTTCTTTTATACTCAGAGAAATGTGTGGAAATTGACATTCTTTTCAACAGAAGGTGGAGGAACAGCAGATAAAATGAGGGAACCAGAGGAAAGAAAACCAGTTAAAATCCAAAGCATTTATTTTTGAGAGTTTTTGCACAACTTCTTTTTAATCCCTGATTAACAGATGAAAGTAGATATGTTGAGAAACAGCTCTAGCACTAAACCCTTTGATAAGAGAATTGCAATGTCTTTATGGTACAGGCTCATTCAATTTGTCTGCATCTCCTTTTGCAGCAGTCAAAGGAAAGAACAAAGGAGAAGCTGTTGTTGGTGCTGGATCCAAGACAGGCACTTATGTGTATTCCAGGAGCCATTACTGTCCGTAATGCCTGCTGCTGATTATCAAGGCTGGAGCTTCCAGTGCAAATAAAAATTGTCCTTGGACAAGTTGCTCCAAAACCGTGGTAAATGGCACTGGTTCACTTAAATGCTACAAGAATTTTAATGGTATTGAAAATATCGAAAGCTCAAAGTCCTTGTAATCTTTATGAGTATTCCTGGTATCAAAATTAATATTAATATATCTAACATATATACACTGTCCCCTTTCAGCAATCTTCCAGGAGGGAGAAGCCCTTGCTTCTAAATCAGCCTTTCCATCGGCGGTGGCTGCACCATGTTCCACATCTCTACCCGGGATCCCTCCTTCTCCTGCCGGCTGGGGCTGTAGGTCCCTTGGGTTGCCCGTTTATTGGCAGCAATGACTGAAACCACAACTGCCAAGAAGAGGATCAATAACAAGGCCAGGGTTACTGAGCCAATGGAGGCGAATATGTTCCACATCAAGTCAGCTGCCAACTGGAAGGATTGAAATAATCGCAATATAATTTACGGCAAGAGAATGCTGAGGCACAGGTGAGCTACCATGGAAGGGAAACAAAAAGCAATTTTATGGACAGGGCTTCATAGAGATGAGCTACTTCTGAGGCACCAGTTATTGGTAGAGAAGTCCATTAGCCCACCCAAACTTTTTTCTTTGCACTCCTCAGAAAAGTGCACACGTGGTGCTGGATGTTTCATGTAAAAGGCTGAGCTGGATGAATTTCATCCAATGACCCATTTCATTCGACAGCTTTCTTTCTGCTTGAAAATAACCCATAAGTTAATGTCTGCAGACTGTGGTAGTAATTCAGCTGTTATTTGTTTGATCACTTTAATAATAATTCATTATCCTTAGTTTAGTTGTGACCAGGGTATTGCTGGTCCTTGCTGCTGCAAGTTAAACATGAGTTATTTTGACTAGATACATATTCAAGTCAAAGCTTTATGTGAATACTTGTACTTATATATAGAAAATTCTCTTCCTGTAAATATTTTTGTAAAAGATATTAACTCCATAGGCATTCCTGCCAGTAAACTTTTCTACCAGCACGTTTGCATGAAGTAAGTGTACAGAGGCTGCACAAGAGTGCAAATCTGTTCAGTGAGCAACTAATAAGAATCTTTTTGCAAATGTTTCAAAATATTCATCCAGCTCTTCCTCAACACACAGGCTCTGCAGCTTCATCTACAGAAACACAAGCAGTAAGTACAGGATAAATGTAAGAATGCTCTGATTTTTCTTTTTTCTTCTGTTTTCATGTGGCAATGGAAATTGTGATAATGTCAGAAGGCACAGTGTGCATAAACAAATCTGCCAATTGAAAAGCTTTACACCAGAGAAATTTTATCGTTGGTGGATGAAATGTTTTACACACATTTTCATATGGGGTTTATTGTGTAAAAAAAAAGTTTATGGTGAGGGAAGCAAATGAAATGATGTGGTTAGTGTGGAAAAGTGGTCACTACAGACAGAATGGCCCTAGTAGGAGTTGAACTTCTGGGCAGATTCTGCCATCCATCATCTTTTGATTTGTATTACAAATGACAGCTGAACTGCCATAGATGAATGTGTGCTTGAGGCTGAACTTTCAAATCCCAAAATATTTAGAAGTGGAAAACAGCAGGTCAGAGCCCATTTCCCAGTTAGATACTGTATAGAACAGGATATTTTAGTGATCTGCTTGCTCCTAGTTTCTAAGGAAGTGGAATTACAGCCCTAAGAATGATGATGATTTAGCCTTCAGTGATGGATCTACTGTAAGGGGTTGCTATTGCTGTGCATGTGTTTCTTGGAGTTGAGGTTTTGCAGAAGAACAACAATGCCAGAGGGGAAATGTTAAAACAATCCTTGCTCTTTTTTTTTTTTTTTTTTCTTTCCACCTCCACACTGATGTAAAAGGTCCCACTATGATGATAAAAGCAAGTTTGGCTCAGGGATTCTCTCTGGGGGATGCATGACCGGATGAATATTCCCCTCTGTCCTTGATGGCTGAAGAAAAACACTTTTCCCAATAGAAAAAAAGCTAATTCTGGATACAGACTGTGTGACTCCAACCCTAAAACAAGGTGACATGAAGCAAGTTGATCTATTAAATTGCATTGGACTGAGAAGGTCATTTTATCTGTTGATGGTGTTACAGATATATTTGAGGTCTTCCTTTTATTCTGTACTGTGTTAGACTGTATGGCCATTGTTCCTCTTGTCTCAGAGATGCTGTAGAACTTTAATGGATTTTTTATTCTCAGAAGCTGTATTGTATTTGCATTGTTAGCTTTAGAAAACTGAGGACTGAGATAGTCCAAGTTTACTCTGATCCTAGAGTTGACCAGGACATTTGTGACAGAAATTCCATGCTGCAGGCAAATTGGTGCTATTGCCTTTTTCCTGTTTGTGAAATTCCTGAACTTATTCTCCTGTTTTCCAGCCCATACTCCTTCCATTCATGTTATAAATCTGTATCTATGCAAACAACTGACTTCTATGATTTTCTTCTAATTAATTTTATTTTTTAAACTAAATTTAAAGGAATTGAAGAGAAAAAGAGCCCTCCTGTTAGTTGCTAAAATGCAGTTACATATCTAAACCTCATTCTCAAGTTAAAATCATCATAACAGGGTTTTTGGTTTGGTTTGCAATAATTACAGAAGCCTTACTCATAGTGTACCACAACAGTCCACTACACATTTTGCTACAATTCTAGTTTCTATTTAATAACTATTATCCTTTTGGTGAATTTGGTTTGGTTGACCAGTGACTTGAATTTTATCCATATTGCCCTTACCTGTTTTGGACAAAACACTTTATTTTGATCCAGTATGTAAAAAACGTTACCCCAGTGCTTAAAATCTAGAGATCTAGATAAAATCTAGAGATCTGGGTGTGTTACCATGAGCAGATACATAAGCTAAACTTATTTCTTTGGGTTTTTTGGTTCTAATTTCTAAATACAAAAATGTGTCCTTTTTGGCATATTTGTGGGTGGATTCTCCAAACAAAACAGCTGCTGCTCAAATGCTGTCCCCTGGTTTATCAGCCCATAGATCACTGCCTGAGTTCACCATTTAGGTATCCCCCTTGGCAGCAGCAGCAGCAGCACTGAATGAGTGGCTGAAGGCTCTGCAGTCTGGTCCCATCAAAATCAAACTGCTGCCTTAGTAATTAATGGCTGAACAGTTAAATTAATTTGAAAAATCAACTGGCGGATCTAGAAAAAATCTGAAGAACTCTGTCCCCTGTCACCTCAGAGCCTGTTGGCTCTATTTGGTGATGCTGATAGACTGAGATAATTGTAACTGGTGATCTCAAAAAGAAAAAGGACTCAGCAGCATTTTTAGAAACCTAGTGCTGCTGAGACAACAGGAAAAGAGGTTTTGTGTTACTGTACCTGCTGTGTGTTTTGCATAGTAGAAGGTTGTGGGGTTTAAGAAGCTGGAGATCCCAGGCTTTTCTGGCAAGCCCTGACTTGTTGCTTCCACCCTGGATGGATCTGGGCTACGAACCTCTCTGGTGTTTCAAAGAGCAGAGTGGGACTGCTCATGCCTGCAGCACATCACTGGTGGCTGTGGGCATCCTGGGGCACTGGGTGGTCAGCAATGCACATCATGAAACATCACAACATCACTTTTCAGCTTCTTGTCTCACAGGTTCAGTGCCCCACGTGAGCACCTTAGGGTCTGGATCCTGAGCTGGCTGCTTGGGAAGTGGCTGCTTCCTACAAACACACACTTTTTTTTGGGTGTGTTTCTCACAAATCCATGGCAGAGCCTCAGGCAGGAGGTGTCCTGTGGCCTTAGAGCTTCAAAAGCAGAAGGGGAAAGCTCTGGAAAGAGCAAACCAAACTTCACTGTCTCAGCACAAACAAGAAAAGCCACATGACAACTGGAAATTCACAAAGAAAACAAATCTTTTGCTGAAGAGATTTGTTGTCAGGGAGACCCCCATACACTACGACAGCCTTGCAGCAATAATTCTTGCAAATAAATAGCATGTGGTAAGCACAGGCTATTTCTGAATACAACTTCAGAATAGCTCCTATATGTAGGGTAACTGGGAGGAGGGTTAATTTACTACCTGAGCAATACCTTAGTGATTCTTATTACTCTTGAGCAGGAGGTTGGACTGGGAGTTTCTCCTAAGGGCTCTTCCAACCTGCATTTCCTGCTAAGCCTGTTTAAAGATACTCAGTGACAGAAGAGCTGTGAGAGCTCCCCTGCCCCTAATATACAGTGGCTGTCAGTAAGAGCTGGATCCTCAGTGATGGTGAGTGCTGATGGTAAAATGATGTGATGGGCCATGGTAATACCAACAAAATGAAGTCCTCTAAGATTAGAAGGCCAAGCTGCTTCTTGCTAACGTATCTCATGTATCATGTTCTATCTACACATTTATGGGTGTCAGTTGGAGCAAGACAAATTTATTTGGGCAGAATTATATATAAAAAAAAATTCTTTAATTTAATTTTAATGTAGCGAATAACTTCACCTATAAAGCCAGGAAGTGTATAAATATTTTTTTTTGGTCTTTTTTTAAAGACAAACAATTTTGGTTTTTTCACTGGTGGTTTAATTTCAAAGGTTATTAATTTTCAAGGTTTTTTTTTTTTTTAATTATTAAATAAAAACCATTAAAAACCTTTAGATTAGATATAATAAATCACTGCATAGGGTGAAACTTCATTGTAGGCCTGGCTTTGGCTTTCATTCATTTATTGGAATTGATTGATTGTTCCATCTCAGTTCCTTGATTTGCTTTGTAGATGAACAGCTTGGACAAGGAGGGCCCAGTTCACAAGTCTAAACTCAGTAGCATTTATCAACCTGGTATATGTACCCTTATCTTTAAACAAGCCCTCTCCTGAGCAGTTATTGTATAGAGGGAAACATTAGGGATTTGCTTTCTGTGAATGTTTCCATGTGTGCCTAATGTCAGAGGCAAGTGGAACAGCACAAGGGAGCCAGCAAAGTACACAGGGCCTCTTCCCCTTGTGTGTTTTACATCAGCCTGGCTTAGCAGATCTAATCCTGCTTTATGTTGATATGAGGGATGAGAATTATGGCCAAAGACATCAAGGGCTGAGCAAGATCTGGGAGGGAGAAGAGTGAGCTGGGTGCTGGCTGAGAAATCACAGGAAGAGCAGCAGCGTGAGCTTCCTCAGGATGCTGCCACTTCTTTGTGTGGGAAAGTGTGGCTTAGAGCAAGAGTCTGTGTCTCTGAGAGGCACAAGGTGCTCTGAAAGCAGGAGCATGGCTCTCTGCCTGGGTATTAAGAATTAATCACCCTTCATTTCAGCACTCCCATAGGAACGTGCCTGGTTCTGGACGCTTCATGAGACAGAGACATCAGCACGAGCTTTAAAACCCAGGGACTGCCAAACCCCAGTGAATTACTTTCTTTGCCATGTGTGTGCTTTCTGGGAATACTGCAGCTACTTGAGTGGAGTGGAGCTTCTGCTGGCAAGATCTCCAGATCCCAAGTCCTGACACCACTCACGAGGTTGCACTTCATTCATGGTAAGAATGTCTGACCCATACTGTCCTGATTTACTGCCCCCAAATCAAAACCATCTGCTACAGTAATGAGGGACAATTTTCTTGATTGTTCCTAATCCATATCAGAATTACTTTGAAGAGTTTGGTGGCATACAGGGATAAAACTGAGCAGCCAAAGAAAAGCCATTAACTCCATTAAAAATCCCATAGATACACTGGCTTTATTTCATTGAGGATTTACAACCGTCCTATGGGATTTTTTTTCTGTTAAGGGCTGAATGCAAATCAGAATCACAGTAGTTCAAGAAGAAATCCAGTCAATCTCACACAAATCTTATAACGAGATGCATTGATAACCCCAGCTTGTGGGCCTACAGTTTATTTTCAACAGCAGTATAGTGGCCATAAATCTGTCAGTTGACTTTGGTCCAATAAAAAGTGGCTTAAATGAGTGGCATGTGAAGTCCCCTTTTCTGTAATTTTTTCCCTCTCATCTTTTCAAGCAAGCACTCTCTCTTGCATTGCCTGCAAAATCAGCTGGTCTGTTTGTGCTAAACACCAGCCCCTACATCCCAAGTCCTGTGCTGACCCAGATGTTAGGCTGATGAGTTGAACCCATAATACATTTTGAACCTACTTAAAAGGCAGCAGATTCGTGTCCAGCTGAGCTGAATACTGCACAGGCCATGGGAAATGGCAAATTGTTTTTAAGATTCTATATGCATCACCTTTTCTCTTTAACTGTTTTATCCTCTTAAATAGAAAGATGGTTTATTCATCCTGCTTTCCTGCTTCATGCTGTTGACTGTGTGGGCTCTTACCCATATTGCCTCTGCCTGCACACAGTTATCATTAAGTGCTTGAATAATTCATTCCTTTCTGCTTTGGTACCTGTGGCCACAAAGGAGTCAGCACTTTGTGTCTGCAGTGCCCTTCAGCTGATTTTCCACTGTGTCACAGTGAGGCCACCAACTCCTTTTCCTTCTACACACCTTACAACTCTTCAGTTTATCTTGTGGGCTTCAAAAGTTCATTTTCTGTGGCAGTCACCTTGCTCAGCCATTCTTGTTTCTGTCTCTGAAGGAAATCATGCCTGAAAGGTGCAGCATTTGCTCTACTTTAAAACCTGGTGCCTAACAAGCTGCAGGATTATCTGGTAAGAAAAATGTATGAATTCTCTGAAATTGAGAAGCAAAAAGCAAAAGAAACAAAACAAAACAGACCTAGAAAGAGGTTTTCTTTCTGGCTTTGCTTCCTCAATGAGTAATAAGATCAGTTTGTAGGAGGATCAGATTCAGACTGGGAGCCTTGGATAGAGATAGTCCTCTGAAAATCTAACTGTACATAGAGAGTTGTAAATAACCTTGAGTGGGTAATCACTGCCCTTGCTGTTTCTGCCACCAGCCTCTGAGTTGTCTTTGTGATACCTGCAGGAAAAGACAATCCCATTGCTGGTGGGCCTGAGTGAAAACCCAACTCGGTTTGTGGTCCTCTGTGGACACTGCTGAAGGTAAAATTTAGGTGAATACTTCTGATATGTGCAGAAGATCCACAGTATTACATATATATATATATGCTTGTAAGTAATGTGGGTTTTATTTCTCTTTCTCTGGTGGACATCAGCATTTGAATATTTTCTTAAAATCTCTCTTAAGGATTATGCTCATTACCACCTCTGTCTAGTATATGTTTTTTTCATAAAATGTGGTTTGAAAACTTTGTCTTCATTGAAATGTGACAGTTTGAATTAATTCCTTCCCAGAAGATGTCAGCTTATTGCAGTTTGACAAGTCTTGAAATCAAAGCACAAGTGGAGAGAGAATTAGTATTAGCAGCTATAATGATAAATTGATCATCTGGCTTGACCATTTATAGATCAGAAAACCGCAATTTTTTCTATCAAGGAAGAACTGCATCTCTGATTTTCTGTGAGAAAATGAAGACAGAGATGACTGAAGCCTAGGATTTAGCTGGGCATGGAAAGAAAGTGCCTTATTAAAAAATTCTGACAGCCTCTCTCCTGACACGTAAAGTCACACTGTTGTGACACTAGAGAAGTTAACAAGGAAGTTTGTTCTAATTATATTGGAGCAAGAGACTGGAGATGGAGTTCTCTGAAGTGTTGCAATGAAACTGTAAATCAAGCTTTGGTTAAACTAGGGTGATATTCACATTAGGCTCCATCTTCAAGCCAGCTCAGCATACACAGACCTCCTCCCCCCACATCAGGCTGCAGGACCAGTCCTGAATCACTTGGAAATAGCACTGTTTTTTTTAATTTTAAACAATTGCCCTTCTCCTCAAAGCTGTTATCTGCAGTGATGTTCAGATCAGGCTTAATACAGTAACTATAATTTTTTTACTACTTCTAGTATTATGTCTGACTTATATTAACTCCTTCATGGTAATGACCCAGCCATTAAAACAGGGGTATTTAGTAGGGGTGGAATGGTCTAAGATTTCTAACTAATCTTCTAACTAAGAAATCTCACTAAGATTTCTGGGGTTGGCCACCTCTGTATTTTATGTGAGCTCAGCCATGGTGAGCCAAAAATGCCAGAAGTACATCAGTAACCCCTTCAAATCACCATCAGATATTTTGCTGCATCAGTGTCTCACATGACAGAGTATTTAAAAAGTATTAAAAGCCTTTTTCTCCTAGACAGCAGTGCTGGTCACAGACAGAGAGGTGACTCCCTGGCAGTTTGGAAGGAAAGCTCTTAGTAAGCTCTGGGAAGACTCCTTGATAGCATTTCTGCAGCAACAGCCCGTGATAATTTTGTGAGTGTGCTTCAGCTCTTTTTAAGACTATCTTGGTGGTGCCACACAGATTAAATGTGCAGCTCCAATGTGTTGTTCTGGGTTGCCTTTTAAAATTCTATCAACAGCCTCTGGTGTAGGAACTTCACCATCTGCTGCAATCTGTAAGGATGAGAGGGAAAAATCTAAAGCTGGTGCAAATCCAGGCAACCCATGCTGAGGGGGAGTTTGTCCCATTGCTGCTACATCGTAGACTACACAAATGTTTTAGTAAAGGCGTCAGTCTCAAGGGAGTAACATCCCTTTCCAGTTTGATAAATGCCCTAGGGTATCATCCAGAATTGGTTTTGTACATGGGCAGTGCAGTGTTTCAGGTGGTGTTTTCTCCATGAGGGATAACTGTGTCACAGCTTTGAGACAGCAGGTTCTATATGAATAAATCTTGGTGGTGGATAAAAAACCTTATCAGGCAAGCATCTTGCAGGAAGGAATGGGTGATATTAAAAATCAAGGGACTGTCACAGAAAACAGCAACTTCTGTCATTGCCCTGCAAACAGCCAGGTAGACTTCACTGCATCCCTGTAGCTGCTGCAGTAGAAATGAGTCCTGAAGGGGATCTAAAGAACACAGAGAGGTAGCCTTTTGAGGCAGCCTGCTCCTGTTGTCATGGGAGAGTGGAGTGGGTGGAAGGAGGTCAGTAGGTTAAACCCCAAAGCAGGAAAAGAATAGGAATGATGATGAAGGCAGGACAGTTCCTGAAGAAAAGAGATGAAGAGAGATTCAGTAGTCTGAGTGGAATAATTAAAATGATGAGGAAGAAAAACGAACTTCAAAACTGCTTTCTTCATTGAAAGAAGCAATTCAACACCTGAGCAGAGTAGCACTGAAGTGCTGATGGGAATGATAGCATTGGTGTAACAGAAGAAGGAAGGGCATGATATCAACAGGCTATCAACAGCTATATCAAGGGTGAAACTAAACTATTTCTAATACAAACTTCTGATTTTCCTGAATTTTCCACATAGTTCTTTTCTCATTCTAGATTGAATTTTGTCCATACTAGGGGGAAAAAAAGCGAAAGATATTTGCAATCTGTAAGCACAGAGCCCAAGTGAACACCTGCATGTTATTGCACCTCAGTAATATGTTTCCATGTTTATTGCTTTCAGCAGGGGTGATTTGCCTGTGTGCTGCATTATCAATTTCAATTAACTTTAATCAAGTTGCAGAATCTAAATTGTGGGCACAGAACTGGTTGCTCAAAACTCCACATTTCGGTACACAACACTTGAGGTGAAAAAAAATTTTCCTAAATTAGTGGTGATAGTGGAAGATGTTCTTTTATTTCTGAAATCAGCACTAAATAACCAGCAAAGAGCAACATCTCCTACAGATGCAGTCATGCTGTGTGGGCTCTGGTCCCTGATGGGACGATGGGAAGCAGGCCCATCTCCAGGTCATGGATCTCTGGAGTAATTGGTACAACCTCTGCTGGAACTGTCAGTCTATCCTCTTCCCAATTCTGTGGGAATAAAAACCTTCTCTGTCCAGTGATAATAGGTGGCTCAGCAGTTATGCTATAGTAGAGGCAGAGAGTTATTGTTCCTAATTGCCCATTTCTGGGCTAAGAAGCTATGCCTACAATATTAAAACTATTCCAGGAAATCCTTCTCCCAATTGGTGTTAAGCTCCCGCAAAAAAATTCATGTGTTGCTACCTAGTATTAATATTATGCTGTCAAGTGGTGATGAAGTCAGTAGCTATTTGGCTGTTTCACACTGTCAGACAGGAAGGTATCAAGGCAACAGTTATCCTTTGGTGGGTGCAGCACTTCGATTGCAGCCATCTCCTGCTTCCAACTGTAAATATAAATGGTATAAGATGGATCTTTATTGGCTTCATAATACTTGCCTTAACACTCTCCGTGACACTGTCATGTTAATTTGCTAATTATATTCATGATAAAAAAATTGAGTATGTTTTTATCCTGGTTTTTTTTTTCCTAGCAGAAAGTTGATTAGAGACAAAACCCATCAATATGTTTTAGCTTCAGGGAAGACTTTGGAAGAGATGCATACATGAAAAGTGTAAATGGAAAAAAATGTATAAATCTATAATTAGAAACACAGTTTTGATCTTGATTTAGACCTCTAATTTATTGGTTATTTCTTCTTGTGTTGATGTTTTTTTAGTATACTCCCATCTTGATAGGAACATAGGAGTGTGTCTTTACCTGTGAACCTTAACTCTGCCCTCAGGGATTCTTGGATCAACTACTGCATTCTTAACATAGAATCTGGTAATTGCATTAGTATTGCTGGCATTCAGCTGGCTTGCAACTGAATATGATCTGGCTGAAGCCAACTCTAATAATTGATTTTTGGATATTTGCAAATGCAAGTGCTTTATGAATTCTCTATCTGTGTAATAGACAGCAGAGCATAGAAGAAAAAGATCTCTGAAAGAGCATTAGAGATTTCTCTTAACTTTCTACTCCATGCTTTTACCTTACTGCCACCTAAAGATAACGAACAGAAAATACATTGAACTTCAGGTTAGAGAGCTTTACTCTAATCTGCTAGGAAGCAAGGGCAGCCTTGAGAGTGTCTTTCTTTTAAGAAGATTTCAGAGGGTTTTCTTGAAGATCATGTATTTCTTAAGAGCTAGGAAAACAATCTTTTGGTTCAGCAGACTGAATTTAGCTCTGTCCTCCAAGGCAAGGAGGACAGATATGAGTGCAACTCACCAGGTTTCTCACCAGATGATTAATTTAGATCTGGTTGAAAATATAATTTTCTACAATGTGTGGAGACAAACATTGTTCCACCTTTATCTGTGGGTGTAATCTATTTCTGACACAATCCGCCTTTTGATTCCATCTTTCCCAGATACCAGAGTTATCCTCTATTGAACAGGCAGCTTAAGCTGTTCTTCCTTCTCAGCTCCATCCTTGATGCCTTATTTCTTAAATAGCTTTTGGTCTGGAGATCCCCTTTGAAGCAGACTGGTATCCTTTTGTCAGAGAGGGTAAATGAAGGAAGCATAAAATGAGACATGGTTAGCCTACCACCAGTCAGGCAACCCCTGGTGGAAATAACAATTTAATTTAACTTCTTCATGCTGCCTGCACAAATACCTGTGGTCAGTGGTCAGTCTCTGGTAGATCATGGCAGTGATCAGCCCTACCCAGGCTCCTGCACTCCTGTTAAGAATGAGAACTGGCAAGGGCTGCTTTAGGATTTACTCCCCCACTCTGTCTTCTGCACTCAGACACTTGCTTGGTGTTTCTATAGTCTCTAGTGCACTGAGGCAAGAATCTCTGAGCAGGAAAACTTGAGGCAGATGGGTGGTCTTTTATGGAACTGTTGCAATCAGGCATTTTTACTGTGTGAGGTTTCATTTTAGGAGTGAAATACAATATTCTTTGTGTGTAAACTGCAAGATCATTCCATTTACACTGGTAGAACATTATTCATATCTATCTATTAGAGGTTTATAGTCTGAACTTAGACTAAGCTCCCATTTCCACATCAGGTGCTATTTATTATCTAAGCTCCAGGACAGATGCTCTTCCCCAGGCCAGCTGGACAACAACTCCTCTCAGTGCTGGGCCTTGAGGTCTCAGCTCCATGGACCAAGGGGCTTTTACAGAATAAAGACTGCTGAAGAGTCTTGCTTTGATTTTAAATAGTCTCAGTTATTGAAAGGATTTGTCTCCATCATTCTCATTACCTGTAATTGCATCAAAACAACAACGAACCACTTGGTTAAAGCACCTGTTGTGTTGCAATGTTTGGAGATAGTTCATCCTCTGCCAAAATCCCATTCTGGAATCCCACAGACCTGATGCTTTGGTTGTTCACTGTCTATACTTTTCATACCACAAATGAGGAGAGTATTATTTTTATATTTATGAGTTAATTTTTCTAAAGCAACTTTTTGAACACCTTCCCTCAGTGCTAAGCCTGCTGCAGTATCTAAAGAAAGAAAAAAAATAGGTAAGAGAGAAAAGAACGTGCAAGAACCATGCAAGAAAAAAGACATAAAATTTAGTATCTGAACACTGGAGGCACAGAGTGCATGAATGTGCTATAAAGTGAGCAATGAGTGAAGTAAATGTCCATATGATGAGAATGTGAGTCTGCAGGGAAAACATCAGAAGGTGAGAAAAAGGGAAACAATGCCATTGCAACATAAAGGATGGTGTACAGACAAAATGTGTTAGTCTGAATACTAAACATGTTATGTGAATACTTTACTTGAGCTGATTCCTACACTCTGCTGTTGCACTGTCATATGTCATCTGGGCTCCCTTTTCTGCTTATATTTACCATGCACATTAAATATTCAACTGCTTTTCACTGATGCGTGCAGTAATGCTGGCCTTGTGAGGAGCTTTCTTGTCTTTCTCAGCTAAGACACATCAGATAACCTTATTGTTGTTGTACCCTAATGGTTTTGTACCTCATGTTATGACACATACTAAATGTGTTTCTTGCAATATCCTTTTAGAAGTTTTACTTAAATCCCCTGTTTTGAATACAGGCTAATAGAAAATAGCAAAGGATATTAAGGGGCTGTTCTGCTCTGAAAATCAACTGTGAAAATGGCATTGTGACATTTCCAATGACTTACAGAGCAGAGCTGCTCA
Organism: Calypte anna; assembly: GCF_003957555.1. NCBI lineage: Eukaryota > Metazoa > Chordata > Aves > Apodiformes > Trochilidae > Calypte > Calypte anna. The sequence goes on along the minus strand of NC_044254.1, from coordinate 8,195,460 downwards.
TTTTACAAATCTAAAGATGTTTCTTCTTACCCCACATTTGACCTGGCACAGGAATAAATCTGGGCTCTCGCTGGCTCCTACCATCAAGGTAATGATTCTGCTGTGATGGGTGAGCTACAGCCATGCAAATGACTTGAAAACAAATAAATTCCTGATTTTTCCTTGCTCAGTCATGCTGGCTGACATGATGGCATAGTTGACATGATGAGGGGTTTCTCAGCATAAGGTACTACAGAGAATAAATCAGAAGTACCAGGGAACACCTTTTGTGCCTTACAGGATGAAGGTTGTATAGACCAGACTGCTGCTGTCCTTCTGGCATTCTGCTCCCTGCCTAGAGCTCAGAACCATCAGGAATTCTGATAGGTGAGAGCTGGATTTTGCTCATAGGTAGTTCTCTTATCCCTCAATTTGCTCCCTGGTTGCCAAAGAAAGCCAGCAGGGAAGTGTCATGGGCTGGCCGTGCTGACCATTTCTGCTGGAGCTGTCGGCATCAGCCTGGAGCTGGGGTTCAGTCCTGGCTCCTTTGGTCCTCAAGTACTGCTGGTTTCAGTATGACCTTAGAGCATGGAAATGAGTGGGTTTAAATATCTGTTTTCTCACAGTTACATTATTGCAAGGCAAGGACCTCAGACACGAGTTAGCTGGGAAGGATTGGAAATTTCAGAAAAATGGTTTAATTTATTTATTTAACTTATTATTTAATTTATTTATTTTGCTGTGCATACTAAGTCTTTCTCCACAGGCTGCAGGAACACTGGGGAAGCCAGAACTCACAGGACTCACATTCTGACTTACTGAGACATCATCCTGATGCTCCCCAATGGCTTCACCTGATCTTTGCCTGGAGCCATGGGTAGCTCAGCCACACCATGAGAGGAGAACCTGGAGCTGAACCTCCACCTATGGCAAGAGCTTCTCCTCACTCTCTGCTGTTTATGACAGCTGGGATAAGTTTCTCAGTGACCTGAGGCATCCACAGGTCCTCAGCTGCTGTGGAGGAGCAGTAGGTGAGTGGCTTGTCTGGAAAGATGGGGGTACTACTTCTCAGTTTCAGGTGACTTATCCAGCTTTACATCTTCATTTTAGTACATTATTGAGGCTGGTAACTAAATATTACTATCAAGGTGTTGTCAACATTTAGCATTAAACATTAGGCTATGAAGAAAAATAATTATATTGCCTTAAAATAATTATATTTTAATAAAATCTATTTTTTAAATTCTGTGTTGTATTTTTGCCCTTCTATGGCTCTGAAGTCCTCTCCAAGCCTGGGAGGGCTTGCAACTTATCTGCTTTCATGGAGGCTGAAACCTATGTGTTGGAGGATAACCACCAGACATCTTATGCAGAATAATTTGTTCAGATATAAGGTGTAGACAGTATTGCTACCCTAGTTTCACAAATGAAGAAACTCTGAAATATGGAAGTGTTCTAATCCTCTGCAATAGGAAAGAGCATAAATTCAGGGCAAGCAAATCTATACTGATGTCAGTGAAAAAAAAAGTTGTTTCACCAAATACTTTCTCTTAAAACTGTGCAAATTTCTTCTTTGGGATTTTTTTTCATTCCTTGGCTCCGTGCCAGCAATGCTCTTGCACCCCCACCTACTAATATTTGAGAAGTTCTCTTCTGGAAAGAGAAGGTGAAACATTGTTCTTTCTTTTCGAACAGTATCCTAAAACTCTTCCAAATTGTTTTGTAACCTCAAGATATAAACTGATGAGAGTATTGTCTCAGAACTGGTGCAATGTGCAAACTAACCTGTGTGGCTCTATCTGTCATTATATACCTCTGTAGATCCTAAAAATGAAATTATTGCTTATATGTGTGTCTATAATGGCAAGATAAAAGTATAGAAGAGCAAGATAAACAGGTAAAGCCAGTGAGATTTGTGGAAAATGGAAATGTTCCATTCCTGATGTTCCCAACTTTTAGTCAAATTATAATTATCCATTAATAGCCTCATAAGTATGAATATGTAAATAGCTATTGGGTGCATTATTCATGAGTCACCAGGCATTAATTATTGTAATTAAGTATCATTTGCCAGGTTCCTATTACTAACCTCTGAAGTTAATGAACACATTAGCTAATTGCTCTAGAGCAGATTCAATCAAAATTCCGTGTGTCTTTGGTGTGGAAGCCTGAGAGAATTTTATTGAATTTACATTCAATATTGAACATATCTTACATGCTTATCAGTGTATTTTTAATGACATTAAATTGTGAATTGTAACCTCTGGTACATGATGCTTGTCCTTGCACACAGGAGGATGGAATGGTACCAGCTGGAAGAGGGTCTGAAAGCAACAGTGGTGCCCATCAGAGCACAGAGCAGCAGAAACCTTAAGCAGAACGTTAATTCTGGGACAGGAAATCCACCATCACTTGCAAGTTCCATGTATATTCATGTGTACAAGAGGAAAGGGGGGTGCTTTGTGAGGAAGTGCTGTCTCAAAGGCACAGCTGATAAAGCAGCAGTTTCAGGGTACAGACCCAGCTGCTCTCCAGCCAGGGCAGGGACCCCTCTGCCTTTCCCAGCATGAGCAGGATCTGCTCATGGGTCTCGTGGGGCCTCAGGAAACTCTTGAAATATAAAGTAAAATGAACAACCAAACTCTGCTTTTGAGAGGTGTATTTCAGGTGGTAGCAATGTAAGTAACACAGAAGATTTGCTGAAGTGGCTCTGTTGCTTTTTTTTAGGCTATCATTCTTAGTACCAGGCTTTGTCATTGTCACAGTAGAAATTTTGAAGGATTTTTTTTTAATTGCAAATGCAATTTTCCTACTTTTAGGGAGAATCACTAACTCAAGATTTTAAAATGTCAGTTTAAGTGCTAAAAGTTAATAAATACAAGTGCCCTCTTAGCTGAACTTTAGGCCATCAGGATAGGAAAAATATTTCCAATGAAAGAATGAAACCTGATTTCATCATCAGCCTTTTCCCTGTTTTCTGTTTCCCCAGCATAGTGTAGTCACTTGCACTGAGTAAAATTGACTATTGGACCTAGTTTCTTAAAAATTAAATGTTCTGGGAGTGAAAGAATCCAACTAAGCATACAACTCCAGGGGTATATTCAAATTCACAAGCAGATGGGTTCTCAGCAGCTGAAATGGGGAGAGGATACCACTGGCAGAGAACAAATTGCATTAGATTTGTTGGTTAGGGGGTTTGTTTAGGTGGTTGGGCTCTGAAAGGCATCCAGAGCTCCCCAGCAGAGCAAGCACCCTGATGGGTAACCCAAAAAAAAAAAAGCTAAAGGTGCTGAGGCCCAGCCCTGAGTGCTGGGTGCTGAACCTGGGAATGTGCAGGAAACTTGGCAGAGGTGAAGTGAATGAACAGAGACATCAGCAGAAAATGAGGAGCAGACAGACAGAGACAAAGGCAGAAAGTTTATTTTGTGTATAAAGATAGGAAAGTTATGTACATGTGCACAATGTCATTGAAAATACAGAAGTACAAAAAGAAAAAAAAAAAAAAAAGAAAGGAGAGGAGAAGCTTTTCCAAAGTCAGGGGTTGCAGGGGTTGTTTTATGATGAGAAGGCATTAGAGGAAGGAGAGAAGTCAATGACACATGAATTCAGCAAAAGAAAGGGTGAAATAATGTCTTGCTAATATAATCTGGGTGGATAACTTGTACATAGCTGTAAATTCATATAAAACCTGCATCTAGTATTGTATGTACCCTCTTACATCAAATTTCTAGCATTGAAGAGAGAGAATTTTGGAATCTCTATACAGATTTATCCTTTATTTTTTACATTATGCATTTAGCATAGGCTGTAGTATGTTAGACATACTTTCATTACAGGTATTGCTTTCCAGTTTTCTTCAACATCAGGACCAATTTTAGTTTATTGTAGGCTATCCTGTAGTGCATATTCTATAAAGTACAAAGCAGTTCAATTTACTTACGTGGGAGCTGAACTAAACTCAGTGACAATAATCCCAAATTTTATTGTGATTTTCTTAATTTATCGTTTTTTTAAAAAAAACAACTTTGGCTTAAACAGCCTTGGTTAGTGGCAGCAGTTTTGTTAATTTGAATATTCAAAATTTCTTATTTATTTGCTTTCAGTGACCATTTTAAAGTTATATGATACTTCTTATTTCAATTTATTTGTGTTTAAATTTTTCATTTTTCATTTCAGCAATACTGAACAAAGTAACATTTCTAGCTGCATGAAAGCCACAGTTTGGAATAACATTTCTAGCATCATTTTTTTTATTATTTTAAAATTTATCCAGAGGAAAGAAAACTGACATTTTAAATCAAAAGATGAGGTTGGATTTTATTTTTACTTTTTTGATGCTGTAAGCAGAATTTGAAACAGAAATACTGATTTAATTTAGAAAAGTAATAATATTTTCCTCTGACATTCTAGGTTTGACCATATTTCTTTATCTGGAATAAAAAAACAATTTTCCAAACCTGTATCTTAATTTGAAAAAATATCCAAAATGCAGCTTGGTTTTCACAGAATCACTGGAGTTGGAAGGGATCTGTAGAGATCATCCAGTCCAAACCTAGTTTTTGTTTGTTGTCTTTGCCTGTGTTTTATGGCTCACAATGCTACATGAGCTTTCCATAAAGGTAACTAAGCCCTGCATTTGATAGAACATACACTTTTGTTTCTGGCAATGATTAATTTTATCCCCAGTGCTAGAACCTGCATTTCCATTTTGTGTTTATTGATTGCTTACAAAGAGGAAAGGCTCTTTCAGCTCTATGACTTTTTTTTTTTTTCCCCCTAATAAGAGATTAACAAGAAAATTATGCTTATCACTTTTCTGGCATGATAAAGACAGTGAAGAAATTATCCTTGTGTATTGCAGTTATTATAAGTAAATGTGATTTTTTTTCATACTAAGGCAGGTGTTTGAGACAGGAATCTGTGACATAGCACAGGGATGAATCATGATTTTTTCCCTCAAATGTGAAAAAAAAATGTGTTTGGGTTCCCCCCATACATCCCCACCCCTGAAAACAGGAGTAGATTGTAGAGTGTTTCTGCAATGATATGCTGGGTGGTATTTAGAAAAAAATCAGACTTTGGGACATTTGATCCTCAGGCAGTGACTTTTGCTACATCCTGCAGTGGCAAAATGGGAACCTTAACATCTCATTTATACACATACTAAAGGTGTTTTAATGCAACTTTAATTAAAAGGGAATTAAAACTTTGAATTAAAGGTGGGATTTGCTCTTCATAAACACTCCAGGTCCAATCCACAGTAAGCTGGGTTGGACTGAAGAACCAGGGTCAGATTTGAAGTGGGGGAAATTAATATCAGTGGGCTCAAAGAGTTCTGCAAAAGATCAGCTGTTCCCTCTGGAGTCATAAAACCTCATTGTATAGAGTCAGTCTTTCCTGTTACTGCTACATGCCATATCACCTAATAATAAAAACCACCTTATACATGCTTATTCTTTTGAATCAGCACTCGAGGACACTGTTTAAATGACTTAGAGGAATAGAGAATCTATAAACTATGATCCTGAATGCCCAAAGAAATGCACTATTCATAAATGCCTTTTGCCTTAAAGAACTTTTCTGGGGAAAAAACCCCTCACTTTTCTATTTAATTATGTACTTAGGTTGTGTCTGCAATTTCAGAGACAACTACACACATATTTTGCTACAATAGATTTTGCTAAACCTCCTGATTTTCATAAATGTCAGGCCCCTTATTTTTACTCTTTAAAGAATCCACAGACAACCAATCAACTGAATTACCTTGATCACTTCCTCAGAAGGAATAATCCCATAGTTTTTTTCTGAAGACACTCATATCTATTGACAAATAACAGATTTACCTGAATTTATAACTTTTATACCTTCAAGCTTTAAAACCTGAAGTTATTTGTTAAATAAACAACAACTCTATGATATTAAAGTCTGAAGTACTTACTGGGCACTTCTTGAAAGAGGAATCATGGTGAAGATTAAGATGGATGTATTTTATCTCGGTATGAGATACTGGAGGTGTACTGGAGCAGAGGTCCAGGATCAGTGATATCAGTGTGGGAATACCACTAATTCAAATGGATGTGAGAGTGTCCTCTGCGTGCAGCCAATAGCTAATCCAAGCCATTATCTAATTATCCAAAAATATCCTACATGATTTTACAGATGTGAGACCTTCCTGCCAAAGAAACAGCAGCAAACATGGTATGTGATGCAAAGATAGTAATTTAAGTGTCAAATTAGCCTAATGGAAGGCAGTGGGCTTTGCCACTGATAGCAATAGGGTTTGAACACCATCATCAGTAGATCTTACAGTTCTTGTTAATGTTCACTGCCTATTGGTGTGCCCCACTGTTGCCCACTGGCAGTTTGCATGTGGTGAAGTACTCAGGTGGAGGTGGGATGAAACACTTTTTAAGATCTGCTGGCATTTGCTCTTAAATTAAGTTAAAGAACTAAACCAGATCCAAAGTGATTCACAGCAAATCATTCAAAGAAATATAAAACAAGTTTTAAAATTCTGATGCTTGTGTTGCTTTACTAAGCCGTTTGGTCAAGGCATCTTCTGCTGCATCAAAATACAAATGTTTGAAGACTGCTTAGTAGTCTTCCTGCTCACCCCACTCAACTGCTGGCTCATCATCCATTCGTAGAATTAGATAGGAGAGAAGCTGAAAGAGGTTCTGCCACAAGAGTAAAGAGACAAAAAAGGAGAGGTCGCTTACATCGATCTCACAGCGGTCCCCGGCATAGTTTATGTCGCAGAGGCAATGGAATTTGTTGAGCAGGTTCTGGCAGAGGCCCCCATTCAGGCAGGGGTCAGAGCTGCACTCATCAATGTCCTTTTCACACCTAGAGGAAAGACTTCAAATAATCAGTATCTGAAATCAAAAATCAAAGGCATTAAACAGGCACATTTTTAATTCAGAAACTTTGGGGGAAGGTAGAGGAGGATGCTCTATTTCAGTTCTGTGGTAGCCAGGCTCCTGAGCTCCCTGCATTATTTGAAACACGACAGGTATTCTGGAAATTTCATTTCTGTAACCTGTTTTGTAGTTAATGGTGCTTAGCAACACGACATGAAAGTTTGTGTATGATTTCATAACTAGATCTGCACAAGTCCTGCCAACAACTTGCTTATCCCTTCTCATTGTTCCTGGGAGCTGAGGACATATTTTCCTTCTCAGCTGTTTGCATGCAAGTCAAATAAATATATGTTTTTCCCAGTTGAGTGCTCCTGGGAATCTGGGAATATTCACCTGCTTTGCTTTTGCTTTTTTTTTTCCTTTTCTTTTTTCTTCTTTTTTTTTTTTCTATAGCCATTTGAAATGTCAGTAGATCCCATAAGACACTGTTTTCTGGTTTCTGCAAGATGGACCCCAAGAATAGTAAGAATGGTGAAGAACACATCTTGACAAGCTTAAATATGTATTATCACATATTTTGGAATTAATTCTGATGACAAAGGAAATTTGAGTTCTCATCATTAATCAAGGCAACCAATGTTGTTTATGAGAAATGTGTGAGATGATCTGAAAGTTAGTAGATGTCTGACAATGTTCCTTTTAATTCCATGCTTCTTTTTTTCTAGTAATGCTAATGGTTAATCCAGATTTAAAAGCAGGCTTATTCTTGAAGAAGAACGTGAGAAAAATCCCTCTGAATTATAAGGAATTTCTTAATTCAATCATATGCATAACTGTGCAATATTTTTTTAGTGTTACATTAGAGAGGAGCAGTTCTTTGTATTAAATGCTTTTAATCGCTTTTCTTTATTAATCTCTAAAAATGTTTCAACACTTTCCTTCAATGGTAAATTACATGCATATATTTGAAAAAGCTAAATTAAAGTATGCCTACCATTTATAAAAATTATATAGGTATAAACTTACCTATGCAAATAAAAAAACAACTACAACCCCCCCAAATCTTTCAGATTATTAGGCACTTAATTCCAGCTGAGTTTCAGAACACTTTAAAACCTAACTTCCTTAAGTAATTTTGAAAATCCCAGCCTGAATTGAATGAAAAATGTTTTCAAGAGACAGCTATAACTCCTTTTATGAAGATTTATTTTTTCATATTTTTCTTTCCATCTATGAATAAGTTGATTGAGGTCTTATTTTTTGTGTGATCCCAAGTCAACTGATAGACATAGAAAGCATCAGTGGCTTTCTGAGGGATGAAACACTGTTTTAAAAGGAAAATGTCTGCTTTCTCAACCTAACACATAAATATGACTCATATATTTGACTTTGTTCTGAAAAAAAAAAAAAAAAAAAAAAAAAAAAAAAAGGGGGGAAGGGGAAATGCAGTTTTCTTATTTAATATCTGACTATCTGAAAGCACAGAATTATGGCTCATTTGTGGGTTGGCAGCCTGGAGGAAAAGAGTATAAACAGTCAGTTTTAGACATGGGAGAAGAATGCTGTGGTAGTCACTTAAAATATAGAGCCCTTGGTACAAGGCTGCTGCTCAATAAAAGAACCGTGGGAACCATAAAATAGAGATTATTGCCAGCCAGTGGGATGGATGTAACAAAGGTTCATTCCCAAAGCTGTAGTTTGCAAGTTGCCCGGAGGGGCAAAGAAGAAAAAAGTACTTCCCTTCTACCTTGAAGCCCCACATCTGAAATAGCTGATCTGTATATCTGAAATATAGAGAAATATAAGTTGGTAAGAATATGCTTTTATTTCTATATTTTGTTCCCTTCACCTCTTTCTTGAATACTGTGAGGTGGTATAAGGACCTGCTGGCTGAGTTCAACAGTGAAATGCATACATGTCTGCCAGCTACACTGTGCACTGAGTGGGTGGAAATTTCCTTTTCATCTATCTTTCATAACTTACTGTAATGTTACCACAAAATCAGTTTTTGAGAGAATGAAAACTTCTTTGTGTTTGCAGGGCCAGTGTGTCTTGGTCCTGTTGAACCTTTTTGTTATTATATTGTGATGTAATGCTAATTTCACAAAGAGACCTACAATATTTCTTTTGTCATTATGAAAAAGGTGCCCTTACCTGTTGGGACTTTATTACCCCAGGAACAATAATTATTTCTACAGCACCCAACACCCTGAAGCTGTCAGGCCTCCTGCTCCAGAGGAGTTTGTAAAACATTATCAAACAGTAAGTGTGAATTGCAACATGCTCCAAGATAAGAATTTCACCATGAGGAAAGCCTCTCTGTTTCAGACTAAACTGTAACATGTGAAAAGTATTTCTTAATTTCTTTTTAAAACAGTAATTTTGTCTTCACACTTCAGCATTCAGCAATAACGTAGCAAGCTGAAATGCCACCAGGTATTTCATCTCATACCTTCCCTGTGTAAGAACAGATTGTCTATTCATGACACATACATGGGAAAGTGAAATGGCTTTGCATATTTGTGTGTCAGTGTATTGCAGCTGATTTTTATGTGTGAGCAGGATATGTGTTTATGTATTCCCACCTATGGAAAGTTAACATTCTAGCTGGTCAAAAACTGACACAAAAGCCAAAAACAAGGCATGCAGAAGCAACTGTTCACTGCTGTTTAAGAAATAATGCCCTGGAATTAAAGGTTAATGGTGTTATATTGGATTGAATCTTGCTGCATTTGTTTGTCACTTTTGTCTGAGTAAAACTACTATCATTTCAGACCCTCAAAGTCACTTAAGCAAGAAAACACTGAACTTAAACTTCTTTGTCTGTATTTCTGCAGGAGAGGAATACCCTTGTGGCTGTTATCCTCTGGACCTTTCTGGAACAGCTTTTGGAAGAATTGCTCCACAAAGATCCACTGGGTGAAGCATCTCACCGTTCTCCAGCAAATCCTGGCAGGCACACACACGTCAGCTCCCCACTGAGATCCGTGCAGTTGCCGTAGTTGAAACACGTGAGGTTCCTGTCTTCATTCCCACAAACTGTGTACGGTAATTTCCTGTACCTAGGTAAATAAGAGTGCAATGGCAGTTATTAGCTCTTTGCTTGTCTCTGGATGTCTCATGCTCTTTCAGCTTTTCACTTGGCCCCACTCCAATGCTTTAGTTGCTGAGTTGTTATCTTCATGCAGAATCTGGCAGTGTTGGTCTCCAGGCAGAGGGAGCAGTGCTCCTGTTGGCAGATACTGTTCAATACCAATGGGAAAGACATTAGATTTTACCTGTAAATGAACAGTTTCAGAGGCTGCAAATATTTAGGGCCCCATTGACTTCCTCTTTGGGAAGGAAACCCACAACTCTATTCACTGACACACCTGAGGCATGGAGTACTCAGAGTGCTCATGCTTTGTGTTAGGAGGCAACTGAACCAGAGGAGCAATGATGCTACTGGCTGGGGTATAGTCCAAAGGAAGGAGAGCAGGAACTGAGGCTTAATTCTCTTAAAACATGTTTTACCTAACTTTTTGAAAATTTAAATATTCATTTCTTAGCAAAAAACAAACAAACAAACAAAAAACCCACAAAAAAACCCAATAAAACCAATACTCCACCTGCATGATTGACATGGCTCTGTTCGACACCTTGACCGCTTAGTAAGAGAGTTCAAAACTGAGACTCAGCATGCAAGACAGCGGCCTACTGGGCCTATTGGGCCAATGTAAAGCATCAGATTCTAGGATGTTCTGACTACTCAAAAAAAAAAAGTCAATCAAAATTCACAGTTGTGTAATTATAGCCTAAAAGACTATGGTTGGGCAGCATGAAGATGATTGCTTGTATGCATGTTTCAGGCTGCGGCAGACTGAGTCTTTTGGAGTCCTCTGGAGGGAGGAGAAGGAATTTGCCCTCTCTGAGAGCAACAGGGCATGCTCAGAAGGGAGAAATTTCAGTGTGCAGAGAAGGGTAATTAAAGGACAGAGAGGCCTGGGAAGACCTTGAAGCCTTTACAGGAGTGTCTGAGAAGAACAGGAAACAGGTATGTAAGGAATCTTAGAAGTTTTGGAAAGAGTGGGCTGTGAGGTGTCTGCAGCCACCAGGACTGCTGGCCTGAGAGACCTTCAGAACCATTTAAGTCTTTTTTTTCTAAAAAGCATGTAACACATCTGTCTCTTAAAGCTTATAGGACCCAGGCTGGCAGCACAGCTCAGCAGAAGATCTCTACCTTGTTCCCTACCTCCTTGCCTCGTCAGTGTCTGCCTAAGCTTGGGCCACACCTAATTGAGCTGTACAGCTTTCTGTATAGCAGACTCTTTATACATTAATTCTTTAGTTATGATTAATATATAGATAGATGCATAACATCTGTATTTAAAATGGAGACATCAGTGATGTAATAACCCTGTAGGAGAGACCTGACAAAATCACATGGATTTGTCTTGTTTATAGTACCTGCAAAATCTCCCGGTGAAGTTACCAGCACACAGGCAGGAATAGCTGTTAATCCCATCAATGCAAGTGGCCCCATTTGCACACTGGTGGCCACGGCAGTTGTCTATGTCCTCTTCACAATCTACCCCTGTGTACCCAGGTTCACAAGTGCACTCATAAGAGCTGATCCCATCAGTGCAATTCCCATGGATGCAGGGGTTTGAAGAGCATTCATCGATATTGACTTCACAATGTGTGCCAGTCCATCCTTTGGGACAAACACAATGGTAAGAAGTATAGAAGTCCTCACATATCCCCTCATGCATACAGGGATTTGGGCTGCAGAGATCCACCTGCAAACAACCAGTAAGAGCAGGGTTTGCGGATATTTTGAGAAATTGCTCCTCTTGAGGCTTTTTAGTAGGGATGTCAGCGTTTTCAAAGTATGAGAGATAAATGCCACTGATTTCTATGGTGCTCATACACCCTCGCAGGCCATCCAGTCTGTCAAAAGCCTTGTCAGCCACATAGATGTCTGTCTCTTCTCTTAAAAAGTTGAGGCTTCCTGCTGCAGTTGTGCTAGTTGCAGTGTCCTTCTTGTTATCTACATCAATGAGCCATCTAGAGAACTGGGACAGGGGCTCCACCATCGAGACCATCACTTGATGCCATTTCCCATCACTCACAGGCACTGAACTAGAGACGGACAGCTTGTAAAAGCTGTTGCCACTTTGCAGTTGAAAGAGTAGTTTGGAGTTGTGGATACTGATGTTCACAAACTCTGGCTCCTTCTCTGCATACAGCAGTATCACATCAGTGTCTCGAGTTCGAAAGCCAAAGATGATACTGGTGAGGTCTCTGCTGATTTTTCCATTGCTTCTGTAAAATATCGCGCTGCTTCGGCCATTAAACACTGCATTAGCAAGACCTGTGCAAAGATAAAAATTGAGAAGCCAGGCCAACTTTAAACCAATACATGATTGGAACAATATCTCTTCAGTGCCCCATGGTCCCTGTCACGTCAGGGTTTGCTGAAAACCAATCCACCAGTGTTGCCGTTGTGCTTGCCTGCCCCTTATGGCCATAGGATTGACAGGGCAGGGCCAGCACCAGCTCGAGTGACACCAAAGGAGTGCTGCTTTGCATCATCTCAAGTTATCAGTTTTAAGGATACCATTCTAGGTGAGTGTAATCTCTCTTTTTCCTCTTTAGACAAAGTGAGGAAGGTGACTGTCATTGTGTACAACTCAAACATGAGGCTGGAGCGGTATTTCCAAGGAAGATCTATATCTGTCATTTTATGTTTCTTTCCTAAGTACAGGCAGCTAGTTTATTCCCTCTCAAAGATCTGGATGGAGTGAATCTTTGTGCTCCATTCCCATTTTTTTAGGCCAAGCACTAAAGAGGTTTTATAAAGTATTTGATTATATCCCAGTTTACTCTCACTGATGCACAACCAATGATTTTAAACTGAAGTCAGTTGGCAAAAAAAACCCCAAAAACTCAAAATCAATATAAGAGGAGTCCTGCCTGTCACATTTAAAGCCAGCTTCTCCTGCTGTGCATGTGGTGCCACAGCCCAGCTGACAGCACCAAGGATGTGCTGACAGGACTGGGAGGGCAGCTGAGCACTCAGTTTGCACTGCTGTGAGTGAAAATTGATGGGCAGCATTGTGGCAGTTTTATGGACATCTTCACAAAGGTATTTGACAACTTTCATTAGCATGGTTTCTACTAAAATGCACAAATTTGCACGTTCTTAGATTTCTGAGGATTATGGACAGGCAGAAGGAAGGGATGTCTTCTGTTTGTACTACAGACAAATTGAGATTTGCAAGATCCTAGCACTGATATAAGATGGGTTCCTCAGCTATTTCTGAGCTCAGTAAATCTTGATGAAAAGAACCTCTGGGAATCCTACTACAAAATTATTGACTGTTTTTCCTGATTCTAAGGCAGCAGGGGTGTAACTACATTGCCTGGTGCATCAAATGTTCTATCTTTCTCAGAGGATAAGTTTGCTCAGAAGAAACCATACTGAAAATGAAGGAGCTTTTCAAAATGATTTCTGATCTTTTTAAATGTCTTGCAAATCTGATTTTTTAAACTTATAAAGCTAAAATTCTCATGTACAAATCTTATAAATTCCTGAGCACAGCAAGCTGTATGCATAAGCTTCTACTCTCAGTTGTGGCACTGGACAGTTTTGCTTCCCACATTTAGCTTCCCTTCTTGGCTTTTTTCCTTGTTTTTCTTTTTTTTAGGGATTGTATGTTTTCCTAAAAGACTTGCTAATTGCAGCTCTCTGGGTGAAAGAGAGAGATCACCCCTGGAAAACAGTTCCTTTTCTACCATAGCTTACAAAGCTAGTCAGAGCATGAGACACCAGAAGGCAGAGAACTCACTGGCCAGTGGAACTCTTTTTTTTTTTTTTACTCTGTGTTGAACAAGAAGTCTAGGCTGTAGCTAAATATAGCTGCTCTGTAGTGCAGGAATTTTTAAATATCTATTAGGAGAACTCCCTATTATTGCCACATGAAACAGCACAGAAATCTAAATGTGATCTAACAGTGTAAATGACCTTGAGTTTCACAAAAGGAAACAAGCTCAGATACTTTTCTCTTCTATCTCTGTGTTTATATTCTACCATAATACTCAACAGTAAAGTTTATGAGAGAACCTATTTTGTTGTTATCATTAAAGATGCCTACTAGAGAAGGTGCAATTATTTTCAGTTATAAATCGTAACTAGTGTTGCAATGCAGATTCTAACAGTCTCAACAAAAAGAGCATCATTTTGATCTGCCAGCAAATTGTCTATGATAGAAATCTTTTGTTGACCAACCTTCTCATTCCATTCTAACAGCTTCCATCAGACTGTGTGTGCACTTATCTTCCTTCACAGCATCGTTAGGGCTTTCTTTGATGGCAAAAAGAAAAAATATTGCTTCAAAATCCTTACTTGCTTTTAAATTCCACTCCAGGGTGGGAAGGAGAAGGAAAGTGAAGAAGGAAAGAGAGAGATGCAGGATGGCTAAAGTTCTTAAGACAGCTAACAGTCATCAGTTTGCAAACAGACTGCTTGGCATGCAGGTGCTTCCCATGAAGTTACTAGCTGAATAACTGTAGTGTTGGTATTAGATGACTTTCTTCACAGATATTTAACATTTAAAAATCAAATTATGCAATGTATGTCATGTAGCTTTTCTTTTCAGGAGAATGGAGAACTTCCTAAGGTTAATCCAACACCAGATATCCTCTTATCTCTTTGCTCTGGAAATAGGAAAAGTACACTTACAATCTATTGTACAACCCCAAAAAGCTCTGTTGAATGACTCAAAAGCAAAGGTCCTGTAAACATCAGTGTCTGTGTCATGGGGGCCTGGATGAAAATTTCTGGGTTTGTAGGGCAGAGTCTTCCCATTAATGTTACTTAAAATTGACACAATGAATCTTTTAACACAGAAATAGCATTTGAACCAACTTGAAAGGCAGTGAATGTTGAGTATTAAAGACACGCTGGAAAAATTCTATTGTTTCTAATCTCCAGTGATGACAGAAATAGCTGAAATGTACCTACATTCAAATCCTTGGTGCACCAGCTGGCAATGTGCTTCATGAGGACAGGGCCCAAGCTCACACCACTTAACTTCCTCACATGCCTTCCCTGCTGTGTTAGGGGGGCAAGTGCAAGTGAAGTCATCCCAGATCGAATAGCACACACCACCGTTGTGGCAAGGGTTTGACTACAGGGAAAGAGAAGAGATAACCTAAGCATGAATAAAACCTGGTGGACTCCCAACTCTAAGGATAGAGGGGCTGTTTGGGAAAAAACGAGAATTCTGTTTCAGAAGTGGTGAAGATCATGTTCAAAAGGTGGTGAAAAAACAGTATTACAACCTTAAAATATTTTTATTCTACCCTATGCAAATACAATTTGCTGATGATGTTCATCATGTGTGGCATAATTTAACAAAATCTGTTCTTTCTAGCATTTTTGCATATTTTCCTATCATTATCATGTCTTAATAATGAAATAACGTGTAAAAAATTAAAATAAATTTCCCATTATAAATATGTGAAAATGCTCTGAAAAATGGAATACTTACCTTGCAGAGGTTGTCACCAGTGCAGCCTTCTGTGACGTTGATCAGAGTTTGGTTGATAAGAGAATTCACTGGACTGGTGATAGGGAAGAATTCCAGCAGCTGGTTATTCATTCTTAGATCTTGGATGCAGCCTTTGAAATACCTGCTATCAGTTTCTTTGTTATCTGGTAGGCCTCCAACGTAAAGGATATGCTTACTTTGGATGGTTAGTACTGGGGTGGAAATAAAGCCTAGGTATTGTGAGGACTGAAACAATTCCACCTTATTTGGTTCTATTTTTAATGTTATTAAGTAGAAGTTTCCATCATTCACGGAGTGTTTCCCTGATAATTTAATGGAATTTAGCACTAACATTGTGAGTTTCCCACCTTCCAAGTAGACTCTAATGTAGAGGTGAGTACTGTTTCTCAAAGCCAATAGCAAGCCAGAAGATTTGCGTGTTCGGACAAACATTGATATGTTGAGATTTTCATCCTGAATGGCATCAACAGAAAAAGCAGCATAGCCTGAGGAGTCCTCAGATCCAAAACGGCCTGGAATATACTCTAGAGGTTAGAGATAGGGAAAAAGATAAAAAAGAGAGAAGGGAGAGAAATAAAATAGCGAGGGCTGAATGATAAAGGAGCCAATGCAATGATAAAATAGCTACTTCTGGTAATGTTTACTTATGGCAGTAAGACGTGCTGGTATTTATGGATAAATACAGACTTGATCCAGCTGTAAATAGCTTCTATTTCTAAATTCCTGTTGGGTTCCATGGTTGAAGCATTAAGCCTCTGTGCAGGGCCCAGATGTTTTACTGTCAGGCATATTTTTCCCCTTTATCATGCTCTGTATAATGCTGTGTTTTTAAATTGCTAAACAAGGACAGATTGCTCTAGTTTCCTGGATTGGTCCTAAGAAAGATCATTTTGAAAATAACCTAACTTTTAGGTTAGGTTCTTCAATAAAGAATTAGGTTCAATAAAGAACCTAACCTAAACCTACTTTGATCCTCTGATGACCATGGAAGTTAATGTAATTCTGAAGCTTTGTCATATTTTTTGCAGTGATTCCAAATATTGAAATAGCTGGAAGCTGTTCAGCTACCCCTCCTGTGAAAGCCTCCAAGCAGGGCATCTATCTGGTGCTGCATGGGCTTCCTAGTTCTCTGACAGACTTTTTTTCCTGGGTCTCAACACATGCTCACCAACTTGTATCCAGCCATGAATCCTGCTCTGTAGTCCTCTGAGTGACCATAATGCCAGAGTCATGGGAGACAAAGGATTCAGGATCAAGTAAGCCTTTTTTCTTGTCTCTTTTTTTTTTTTTTTTTTTTGTGTGTGTGCTTATCAATTAAAACGATTAAACCAAAACCATCTGCCTCTCCCCCTTATGCTATTTTCAATAATGATTTTCAGACTTGTAAGGATACAAAAAATGTAACCCAAACCGTATTTTATTCTGATGAATCATCTTGTTAAAGCACAGCAAAGTGTTTCTATTTTTACACTTTTTGTGATCTTGTCTTCAATAATATAGACTTCCTGCCTAAAAATTATCAAAAGCTACTTTTAATGTATCAAATTCATAGAAAGAATAAACAAAGTTTGTTTTTAAATGCTCACATAGCTACAGTCAGTCCTCTTTTGTGCAGTAAAATTCCTAGAGTAAGACCTGATAGGCCGAGCTTCTGCCTGAAACACTACTTTTTTTTATTTTTTATGACTATATTAAAAAAAACAGTGAAAATAGGGGACTGTCTGTGAAGCTCCAATAGATCCTTAATAGCCACACTGCCCTACTATGTGGCACAGTAATATCATTCTGCAACAGGAATAAATCTCTCACTTGCTCCTAAACAGATAATTTCATAAATACATTTGACATATTTTAATTCTATGAATAAGATTACTGATATATCTACATCTGCTTCTTAAAACGCCCATGTGTAGAAATAAGTCTCCGTTGAAATATGTGTTTTGAGGGATTAAATCTCCTTCAGTTATATCTTCTCTGTAAGGTGGTACTAGAGACAGATATTTTTTCCTGAGGGTTGCACATTTGCAGTATTAGAAAGACACATTAATCTTCAAAAAGCTATTTCATGTTTAAGGTTGCTTTGTTACGTTTCTATTTATAAATATGCATTTATATGATCTGATCTTCTGCTTGATGAGATGGTTAGCCTCACCTTGGTCAATATTAACCTCTAGGACCACAGCATCTGGATGTTGATCAAAATGAGTCAACATCTGTTTGTTATTTTGTATATGTAGTGAAAATATTGCCTCTTGTCAATTAAATACTTGGCAGCAACTAGCATTTCTTATGTGATCCCTTACCACAAGTCTCCCCCAGTCTGCTTTTTAAGAAACTTGCCACAGTCTTTTAAATATGGCATATATCTAGAACCTATGTATCAAAGTGGCATTGTGCCATGACTTGCAAGAATACTGTGGTCAGCAAAAAAATAAAAACATAATGCATGCTTTCTAATCATTCTCTACAGTTCTAATGCCAGTATAAGCCTCTCCTGGCCCTGACTGGTTTTAATTTTGCTTCATATAAGAAGGCAACATATTTACCAGATGTTGTCCCAAACTCCAAAGTTGCTTTCCAAATCTTTGGATAAATTACAGCTAGACTTCAAAGAAGTCTGTTACAATTACCTCTCAGACTTTGTCATTTTGCAATAAAACAAAAAAGAAAAACTATTGAAAAGTATTGATAACTATTAAGTATAGCATACAAAATTAAATTGCATTTAAACATTTTGAAATTTATTTCAGACTACAGCTTTCTGCAGGCATGCATTCAATAAACCCCTGGGGCCAGTTGTTCAGCTGATGTAAATCAATGCAGCTTCACTGGCGCAGCCATGCCAGTTTACACCAGTTTAGGATCTGTCCATTCCAATCTGATGATGGCTCTGCTGTTGCATTTCATTTTTTCCAGGCCACTTGGCAAATATATATACATAAATATATGCATGTATGGATTTCTTCCTCCCTACACATTGGTATGATTTCACACGAGTGGATGGTTAGCATGGGGGCAAAGAAGGAAGCAGGGACAAGAATGCTGTGTGGAAGACTTGGTCCTCTACAATTTTCTTAAACAAAACTGCTTGTTTGAAAACTCTAAAACTTTTACTGGAGAAGGATTTAAGAGTCCAGTCCAGAATGTTCCTGAGGGCTTCGGAGGTTTTCTGCATCTACAGCTCCAGAAAGTTTTACACAATGGAGCTGGGCAGGAACCAGTTTTTGCCCTTTGTTTTAGCCTCAGCCTGCACTCGGAAAGATCATTTCTAGAAGGAGAAGTGCTATGGGCATCTGCTTGTCACGACCAAAGAGGATGTTTGCTGAGATGTGCTCTGTTTGCTGAGCCATGGCCCTGTTTACCTCCATCACCAAGCAGCTCTCTGGTAAGAGCCACCTTTGCCAGTGATTGTCCAAAGCTGCCCGGGGACCAGCTGAGAGATGAATGGGCCCTGCTTCCAGCCTCTGAAACCCTTCCTTAGGCTAATCAGATTAAGTTAATAATATAATCTCATTCATTGTTTAAAATTGGAATCTTTTATTTTGACTTGCAGTACTTTTGCTCGCCTTTCATTGTCTTAAATTAGTTTCTTTATAAAAGTCTAGAGAGCTTGAGGGTAAAGTCTTCAAAGAATGCTTTGATAGTATGACTTGAACTCCAAGTGACTTGCTTGCTTTCTAAATTTTATTCGAGGTACATAACCTCCAGTGAACTACAGTTTTCCAGAGTTTATGGCCTGCTAAGAGCACTAAGAAGATTTTAAAACTGGATGAGTGGAATCCACCAGTTTAGCCTGACTTTTTTTGTCAGGCTGAAACTCAACCTTCCTGGGAAGGTAACTAGGAAATAATGAAGGCATGCTACTACTAACCCCTTGCACTTTCTTAGCAGTTGACATTAAGCTCCAGAGATCCTAAAGGCCAGGCCATTTCACACCAGGTAAAAACAATTGTTTATGATCGTGTTTTCAGCAAGCACTTACAATATCAATGCAAAGAGCATTCCCTTACCTGCTGCACAGGTTGGCCCCATGTAGGGCCGGTAGCAGTCACAGTGATAGCTCAGCCAGAGGTTGGTGCAGCGTCCCCTGTTCTGGCACGGATGGGTTTCACACCAGTCCTTCCTTGGGCATCCTGTCCTGACATTTAAAGATGATTCAAGTGATACATTCTCTGGAGTAACAACATTCAAGTCTATTTCAATGTCCTGCAGACAGCCTACAAACGAAGGTGCAGAATGTATATTATAGCTGGTAAGCAGAGAGCTGCCACTTATGTTCCCCACTGGTAAGCCGCCCAAAAACGTGCTCTGAAATGCAAGCATCACGTGGTCCTTATCTATCATAACAGACTTTTTATTGAGGCAGGATTCTATGCAAGAGCTGTCAAGCAAATGAAGAGTCACAGCTCTTGCCAGGGTTACCTCCACTGAGTGCCATTCTCCATCACTGACATTATGGAAGATACGCAGAAGAGCCTGTGGCTGACTTCTGACGTGCAGGGAGAGCTGCAAGTAGCCATTCAGTAGCTCCAGCTTTGCAAATGTATTTTTCTCCCCTCGGTAAAACAGCAAGGTTGTAGGCTGCACAGTTTGAAACCTCAGTTTTATGTTGTAGAAAAATTCCTTTTTAGAGATGAGGGGATTCTTCAGCAAAAGAAAACCATTTCCTTGAAAAGAAAGTGTGGTTTCAGTTTCACAGTGTGTTCCTGTATACCCAGGTGAGCATGTGCAGGTGAATCCATGTTGGCCATTTTTCAGATGTGGGATACAGATTCCATTGTTTTGGCATTGGTGATCAGTACAGCCACGGAGAACTTCTGTGCAGTTCCAGCCACCGTAATAAATCCCTTCTTTGTCTGTAGATGGGCAATGGCAAGTGTAATTCCCAGGAAAATTCTCACAGATTCCACCATTTTGGCAAGGGTTCATGTAACATTCGTTAATGTCTTCATCACAGTGAGTACCTGAAGAATAAACAAAGAGTTAGACATTCTGGATTGGATATCTAGAACTCAATTTGACATTTTTGATATTGTGCTTTATTAAACTGTTTTTAATTAGAGACAAATGCCCTGATAAATACATCATTGACTCACAAGTCTTAAACATGTTCAATATAAAATACCATTCGCATGCCATGGTTTTCTTGTGCAAAGTATTATAAAAATATCTATATTTTTGGGAAAAAAATCAAACTGGCAGTTTTGATATGGACAATCATGAAACGGAGATAAATATCTCCTCCAAAGGATGTGATCAAGCAACTGTTTCCCACATATTCTGTGGTAGAGATCTAGAATGCTGTGAGAGAAACTGCATTATTTGTCACAGGTAAAAAGCCATGAATTTTTGCCTAATTCATATTTAGAAAACTACATGTGGATGACCTGGAGTGTAGTCTGCTGGTCTTTCCTTCAGTTTCTCATTCATTTGAACAGTGGAAGAATTCCAGACAGTATTCCTGGTCATATATGAAATGTCTTGGAGCTATAATCTTCAAGTGAGAGTCACAGGACTTATCAGTACTATATGATATAGTGGGACAGACTGACAAGTAGTTGAACATCCCTGCAAAATGTAAGGAGCTTTCACTTGGGATTTGAGGATCTGAGAAGCTGTATGATCCAGGAAAATATTCCTGGTACCATGTATCTACAGTGGAACTTTCTTTAGCTCTCCTATATACAAAATATAAAGTAAGACAAGATGAAAGGAATATCTTCTCAAACAAAAATCTCAACACTTCTGTGGAAGACAGGTAATACAGATTCATATTTTCTCTTCTTCTGTTTGACTACTGGTAAATTGGGTAAAGGTAGAGCTCCTCATCTCAATTTTGCTGTAATTTGATAGATGAGAGATATAAGTATGTCTATTATATCAGACTTTACAAAGAAAACCAAATATCTTCCTCTTGTAAAACTAGTTTGATTATCCTTCTGCACTGTTGTCCATCTACAAAGTAGGAATTATTATAACTTCTCCCTTGAGCATTCAAGTGACCAATATGTATGCAATGGATCAGAGGAAATCTGTTTCTCATCATCCTTGGATAGTTTTTTTAAAAACTCATGTTATGTTGCACTCCTAATATTCCCACTTCCTTTCATAGTTATTCTAGAGAAAAATAAGAAATATTTTGCAGTTATTTTTCAAACTAGTGTCATCCACCCAAAGTAGTTAATAGCCATAACTATGCCTATCCCCACAGCAAAACTGGTGCCTGTAAGGTAGATAAGGAGGTTTGCTGAGATTGACAGAGCTGCAGGTAGGTACCAGGCACCACACCTTCATAGAAATCTGCAACAAGCTTTAGTTTTGCAGCAAACCAGAGCCGTTTTGCACGGAAAGTTACAGAGCAGTATTCAGACACAATGAATTGCTTCAAATAGGAATAGATAAATGTTACTCAGGCTAATTCCTTGCCTGTCCATTTTATTCAATCACAGTTGTAACTAGACCCATCTCAGAGAGTGGTAAGTTAGAGGAGAGCCAGAAGGGAACTGAAAATAGGTTGAAATAATCTGAAAGACTGGAATGAATTGGTCATAGAATGTATATAAAAGGCTCTCCCTGCCGTGACCCTTCTCACTCATCAGTCTTCAATAACAGGTTATAATTTCCACTTGAAGCTCCAGATTATCAAAAACAGGTAGTTCTATCTCCCTGGCCTGGCAGGGGGGGTTTCCAGCAGCACTCTCTGTTTTCCAGCCAGCCTTGTATTCATTCCAAGAGGAGATGTCTATCTATACCTTAATGAGTTGTGGCATCTGGCAGAAATATGACTTATTGGGACTGACTTTCTCAAAGTGAAGTGGACTTCCCACACCACGACTGACTGACTGGGGGCCAGGACAATATCTGCTTTGCCCAGTTTGTGGCAATTTCTGTGTTAGTGACTTGTCCTGGTTTTGTTATTCTAGCATATGAAAAGTGAAGTTACTGTGAGCTGTTCCCTGTTTTGGTCACTGTTTTAGTGCATCTCCTGCCGGGTGTTGCTCCCTTCCCTGCTTTGACAGCAAGATCCATGTGTGCACAGGTCTTGTGTAAAGCTCAGTCTTTATGTGAGGGCTGTAGGAATGAGGTCTCTTCATGGCTTGGTGGCAGAGATAAAATTTCTGCAGCCTGGAAGCAGTAAGATCAGGGATGTACTTAGCCCTGTCAGAGGGTTTCAGAGTAGTCAGAACGTGCTTAAGGATTTATAGGCTGGGAGCCCTTCTAAAACCTTTCATAGAAAAAAACAGCATAGTGAATGTCTGGATACTTAGTTGCTGTGTTTTTAGGAAGATGTCATGACTCCCTGCATATCAGTTCCTTACCCCATGGCACCTCCCTTCACCTTGTAGCTGTGGTCTGAGTCACAGCTTACAAAAGTGGCTCTGGAAAGGATGAAGCAGATGCATAAACTGAACCTAACTTCAAAATAGTGTTTTGCATCTGTGTTGTTCTCTCCTTAAAAAAAAAAGAAAAAAGATGTAAAATTAATGAAATGATTTAATGAGAATGCTAATCTTGTTTGGAAATCACGTGTTTCTACTTTTAAATTTAGCTTACATGTTTGATAACAAAAGCATCGATGTCTAATGAAGAAATAAAATTAGTTTTGTGAGGAGGTATACATTGTGTATTCCTTGCCTATAGAAAATCAATAACATCAGTTACTAAATGCAAAGTGACTGCCATAGAGCCACTTAAATATGTGTAATTTCATAAGCATTTCAGTGTCTGAATAAAATTCTCAAAGTAATGCTGTTAATAATAAGTTGCAAATAAGAATTTTGTAGGATTGTGTCTGTGTGTATATATATATATATATACACACACACACATACCTGTATACACTTACATGGGTAGTCTACAACTTCATAATAAGAGCAGCACAAACAAAAATATAGGTCACAGCAAAAGACAAATAATAATACATTTTTTCACATAAAGAATAAACAGTTCAGCTGTTCTTACAAGTAGATATTGCTTGTTATCTGCCAATTGCTGTGCAAGTAAAAACCACTGTCACTCAAGATAAAAGCACTCTAGATAAAAGGATTAGTCACTATTTATAGAGCTGTATAAGCAGTTCAAACAGCTCAGGTTGGAGAAGTTTAGAATGTAAAAAAAGGACTCTCGGAAGATCTCAGACATACCAAAACCAACTGCAAGTGGAACTGTTATTTTCTTTTCAGTGGTTACATGCATTAAGTTAGCTAAACATATTAGTGGTTTTGAAGTAAAAAGTAAAGTAAAATCATTCAACATTTTGTCTTCTAAATATATTACACACCTACCCACATCTTCTGGTAATTTAAATATTTTTATAGATAATTATTACTTTTTACTCACATGAAGTTTCTTTCAAAACAGAGGCAAAACAGCTCCTCTGACTTGGATTGCTCACATCACTCATATCTGCCTCCTGTTTTTTACTTAAACATTCTTACTATTGAGTACCTATTTTCTAACTGTTGAACTCTTAAACTCCCTGTTTCAAATTTAACAGCAAAGTTTTCATGCTGAAGCGAGATGAAAAAAGCAGTTATCCAAGCATAATTCTGCTGAATGCCACTGATTTTCATTTTGATTAAACAATTATAGGGGTATTGTTACACTTTTGATTAGAAATCTTTTTACAGCCTTCTGCCTTTCCAGTTCCTTGACACTATATAAATACCAAGCAAATACAAGCAGGCAGTCAGGATAGATACTATGCATTCAATGCAGTCTAAGTGCACATATAATGCCAGAAAAAGAAAAAAATATTTACCTGTAAACATTGTCATTATAAAGATGTAAACCTGTATCCTAGTTGCAACCATCTTTTTCCCAAGGAAAAAGAACATTTTGCACTAAAGCAGTCCACAAAGTAAGTTTCTGAAAAATTCAAACCAGTTCTTAGTATAAAGTCTTCCTTTCCAGGATTAGCTTGCTCCACTTCTGTACCTGCTGATGTAGTCTGATGGTGTATTTTGCCCAAGCCAGATCAACAAGGCTTAAAGTAAGACTCATTAAACTGCTTACACAATAGATATGTATTCTACTTAACTTCGTTTTCAGCATTTCTTTTCTGAGTGTGCTCACACTAAACCTTGATTTTGTTTCACAGAAATGCTGATTTTTAAGATCTGTTGATGACTGATTTGTCATTTTTTGCTGTTTTAGAAAGTATTGGTTTTTAAGACATATTTTCTTTCATTTTCGAGAGGTTTGTTAACCTAGATCAACTCTTTTACACTCATTGTCATGTAGAGAAACTGTGTATCTCAATAAGAAGATGGAAAAGACCTAAAATTGTATCTGGTTTATTTTCTAAAGTATTTTTGTTCCATTGGCTCTCATTGTGCTACCTCCTGGAAATTTCTGTCTGCAGATTTTCAAGGGTGCTAAAGACGGGGAAAAAATCATTTATCAAACCTGTTTCTTTCTTCAGCTCTTGAACAAGTCATTTTGATTTGGACCTAATTTTGAGAGGAGAACAGAGTTCAGGAGATTGAACTACTTATTGTTGTGATAATTTAAGTAGCAAACTTTTATATATATATATATATATACTTTATTTACATGATTAATTGCTTAGAATATTGCTAGAACAGTATCTCTTCGTGCAATGAGTACAATAATTATAAAGCAAGAAAGTCTTTCCTGGGTTTGTATTTATGCCACCCAAGTGGCATATGGCAAAATCAGATGTTTGTTTTGGCAGTTTCTCATTTTAAAACTTTAAAAATGGATCCTGAAGTCTCTCTCAGCCCTTTCCCAAGAAAAGGCCCATTTTTGGCAAACATGTTTGTATATTCCTTCTTCTCCCCCAACTCATTTATTCATTAATTAGGAATTTCCTAAACTTGAATCAAATACATTTCTAATTTTATCAAAACTAGACATATGCAGGATATAATTCTGGATTAATTTAATCTACAGTTCACAATTGCTTTTTTGGTGATTCTCAAAAAAATCTTTCTCTTTCCATTTTCTCGTGCATGCATTGAATGATTTTTCCTAAAATAAATTCAAGTACCAAGGGGTAAGAATGTCATCTGAACTCTTCAAAAGGTAAGGAAGCTTTAAACAATATAAAGTTCATGTTGATAAGATAATATGCACATAGTTTATTAGTAGTTCTTACCAGATGTGCTACAGTTTGAAGTTGAATAGAGGCATTTTTACTTTGAAAATAGCAAGAGAAAGTTGCAGGCTCTCAGTAATTGTCAGTCCTTTTGCAGCGTGACTTGGGTAAATATTCTGGGGTAAGATGATGAACATAGACATTGTCAACACGTTGGGACAGGCACACTATTACAGCTCAGTGAAAACTTGGATTTGATGACACTGAGACAGAGGATCTTCCTACCAGGATATTTAGAGAACTGCCTGGAGCCACGGCAGAACCACCAGTGGGTGTTCTGATCAAACCTGTCACAAACAAGTGGGTTACAAAATGTGGTGTTTAATCTAATTACAGTAAGGGTTTGATATTGTCTTTTATAACATTTTCATATACAAACTGAGGAGAAAAAGCTACATGAAACCACCATAAAGTGGGTATAAAACTTCTGTGATGCTGCCCAGAAATGTTCAGAGGTCTCTGTCAAACTGGGAGTCTCCACTGAGTACAACTTGGGTCCTGAGTTTGCCCTGGTCAGGGTTTTCATAAAAGATTTAGATGATGGTATAGAAAGCTTGCTTACTAAGTTGCTTCATAAAGCAGAGCTAAACTTTGAGCATGTTAAAGACAAAATTACCCTTATAGGTAAATATAGGAAACTGAAGAAATTATCTGAAGAGTATTAGATTCAATTATGGAAGAACTGATTATTCCATTTATTCCATTATTCCAATTATTCCATTTCTACAGCCTCAGGCCAGGATAACCAGCATTGGGTGGAACAACAGTACCAGTTTAAAAAGGTTCATGCCTTAGTGGGAATGCAGAGTCCATGTTTAGCTCTGTGGTGAGAGGAAGATTTGGATCAACTGGGAACAATTCAGAAAACAGCAATGAGCAGAATCACAGGTCTAGAAAATATGGCTTGTGAGGAGAGACTAAAAAGCTAGGGCTGTTCAGCTAATAGACAAGCAGAGGAAAAGAGACAGAACAAGAGTTTTTAGTACAAAAAAGAGAGCACACTGTTCCCTGAGACCATAGTAAATAAGTGAAGTAGTCATGTTTGTCCTGAACTAAATCACAGTAGGAAAATATTTCTAATTATAATAGAGCAACAAAGCCATGGCATAAGAGGGAGCCGTGAGGTTTATTTTGGATCCTTAAAAACAGATGAGAACAAAAGTGCAGTGTGACATGAATCAGCTGATCCTATCACAGACATGTAGACAGCCCAAAAGATAGCTGCAAGTCTGTCCTTTCCAACTCAATTTTTTACAAGTTTCTATAAATTCTTTGAATAAAATAATTCCCAGCAACTGAGCAATATTGTGTCAAACCATACTTGCACACGTATAAATCCATACACATCTAGGTATAAAATGCACGTAGGAGTAAACCTTGGAGCAACTCAAACTGTAGCATACCCTTTAAAATTTGCTTTGTGGAAGACAAAGAATTTGCAATAACACTTCTTCCACCTGTATTTTACAGTTTTAGAAAAGTTTACAAAATCCTCATGCAGAAACAATGTTTTTTTTCAGGGGATTCATTAATTCTAAGGCGAGCAGAGGGATCTGGCAGAGCATATACTCTTCAGGGCTCCAGGTCTTAGCAGAAAATCATGAAAATTCTAACTTTGCCACATCTGTGCTGATAATTGCAAAGAGATAATTACTCTTTGCTGGAAGGAGGAAATGCACATTCATGAGTGAGTAAGCGCAAGGAAATAAATTGACCATCTCTATGTCATTGTAATTAAACCCCATGCTTCTGGGCATAAATCAGTTGTCATGGAGGTCAGGAAGGAGCTTTTACTCTTATGTACAGCAGTGTGGAGGAAGTGAGAGGTATTTAAGTGGAGGGTTTTTTCTCCTATTTTTCTTCAATAAAGAACTGGCTTATATTGGATATTGAACTTAATGTGACCAGTGATCTGATCTGCTATGGCAACTTTTGTTGCTGTCTGAGCAGGAAAAGCTCATATGAAATGAAAGACAGAATCCAGGGCAGAGCTGGAGCACATAGAAAACTGGATACTTAAGAATAGTAGGATAATAAGCATTTGCTAAGGTTGGGCTAATTTGCACATGATACTTTTCACACAGAACTCTAATTTTGTAAAGTCATAAGCCCTTGTTAGTTATTCCTTTATTGCAGACAAATCCACTATTCTGCTATTTCTCCCCTCGCCATTTGAAATGTACATATAAATTTAATACTGGCTAGGAAAAATAAGTAAAATGGAAATAGAGTTGAGTGACTTGGCTTAATCATTAAATATGTCATTCTAGCTGAAGGATGTGGAATTCATAATGTGCTACATTCAGAATGGCATGCTGTAACTCAATCTTTTTAAATGCTGCTGGCCTGAAGCTTCATAGACCTCTATGAATTTTCAGTAAAAATGGATTTGTTTAAAGTAGTAAAAAACCTCAATCCCTTAATCTCTTCGATCATTAAACATTTTCTGAGAGAAAAAATACTTGGAAATGTTTTTCCACTTGTTTCACATCTTTTTTTTGGCACACCTCAAATAGTTTTCATTTGAAAAAAATAAAAGAAGCAGAAAGAAAATTGTGTACATGGTGTAGGTGATTAGTTGTTTAGTGAGGTGTGGTGTGTTTATTTTATTTTATAAATATTGGAAACAGCTGACTGTGTTAAGCATTGGCTTCAGCTTCCTGGTAGATCAGGCAGCTTTCTCCATCTGCTTTTTCTGCAGCCCGGGAGTGCTCTGCAGCCCAGGAATTCTCTGCAAGTGAAGCAGCAGAACCAGGGGTCAGACGTGTGCAGCCTGGGGATGCTGAGGGGCCACGTCCTAGAAGGGCAGAATGGCAAAACTGGTGCTTGTAGCCTACACCTCCATCCCATATTTCGATTAACACAGCCAGCCATGTGGATCCAATTGTAGGATTAGGGTCTGAATCTGGAGTAGGGAAAAACTTGGTGAAGAAATATGTCCCTGCATGGCACTCATTTTCTTTTCATTTCCCTACTTCCACAGTCAGCTTCGTATGGAGGTAAAAGAGGCAGCTGCTCAAGTGTTTGACTGATGGAGGTAAGAAAGAAAATCAAACAGTGGCAGCCCAGTTTTCCCAGGAAGCATCCTGGAGTGGGTTTTCTGGCAGCATCATTGCTGTGAGCAAGGAAGGGGCGATGAGAGGAGGGAGAGAACAATTATGGCATGTGACAGCTTGAAGTGGGGAAAGGGGATATATGAAAAAGGGTGATTTAAGAAAGAAGAGGGAATAGCAGGAAAGATTTTGGTGAATAAACAGATGAAAAATTACAGAAAAATGTGAATGGGAAAAAGGAAATGGAAATACAGAAATCGATGGTGCCCCAAAGATAGAATTTGAGTTTGGCATTCTTGTTAGATGCAGAGGCATTTATGGGTAGTAAGAGGAGAGAGTGTGAATGTGTGTGTTCATTAATCTATATGGAAAGTATGAGTGATGCAGATCAGAGCTAAGGTCTGCTAAAAAGGTCTGGGCTAAAATGGAGAGTGAAGAAAGGAGACCACAGGAGCAATGACAAAGAAAAAGACTGGAAAAAAAATAGAAAAAACCAGTCATATGTGTTTTGTAATTAAATACAGTTATGTGTGCTGGAGCAGAAAACTCAGTTCACAAAATGTAGAGAATTAAGGTAGTAGAATAATTTAAAAATTTAGCTTGAAAGTGACCTTTGAAGGTTATAATAGGGTTCCGTGCTTCATTCAAAGGGCTGGAAAATCATCCAGAGAAGAAATTTGGATACGGAGTTTTAAATAATTTGATTAGTCTATAGTTGTTTTTTTATGGGTGAGATATTTATGGACCAATGAAAGATACTTTCAGTGTGGTTTTTTGTGTGTCCCTTAAATTCTAAAAAGAGTACATAGGATTCAGGAATTTGTTGTTTTACCTTTTAGAAAATCACGGTGACACTGTCAAACTCAAAGCATTTATGATCTGATTTGCATTTCTTGTAGGTTTATGAGCTTATACATACAGATGATGTGTGTACATTTGAACTGGAGTATGTCCAGAGGGATCTTAAAACAACCAATACCTTTAAGTTATTTAATTAGATTATACAAGGTCATGTTTCATTGACTTTAAAATCTGTTTGAAGCATATCTTTGGAATTAGAAAACAAATTAATTTTCAGTCCTACAAACACTTAAGGGCTTTAAAAGGGTGCTTGCTTTTGATGAACACATCCATATGCTGTGTCTAGTCTCCCCTAAAAGGGATTTTCTACCTTGTCTCTTGTCTGCTTCCTATTTGTTTTAACTGATATGGGCAAGCAAAGCCACTGTGCTGTCTAGTGTGAAACAGCTTCTGCCCTAGAAATAGTGCTTTGAAAATAGTACATATTCAGTCATTTGCAAGATTTTCTTATTTTTTTAAAACCAATCTGAATCTTCTCAACATATGAAAGTGATTGTATTTACATAACTTCATTGTCAGTCCATATTGAAGCGAACTGAAAAATCCAGCAGGCTAGAAAATCATAGTTTTAATAAGACCTATGGAGCTTAACTGAGAATGGAGGCTTGAGAATGGAAAAATATAAATGTTGAATGTGTGAACATCCACAACATGTTTATGCTGTGTGTATTTTGAGCTGTGCATAGCAGATCTGTATAAATAGGGTGAACATGATCTGGATGAATACAATCTGCATGGTGTGTATAATTACACAGCTCGGTGCCTACGTACATATTTTTAAATAAATTATTATCACTTTGAATACAGAAAACCCTGAACTCTCCAGTTTTACATTTTTTTTGCAAGGCAGTTATGCTACCTGATAGATGGTTTTTTCCTATGTAAACTGTGGCTTGCTATAGAGCAGCTGTAGAGGCAGAAGATCTCAGTTTTTGGGCTGTAATTTTTGGTCCAGTTCCATATCAGTGGGAATGTCAGGAGTTCACACCTATTTTCACATCAGCAGCAGTGTTCATTTATCTCATTCCCTGTGATTTTATCTCGTTTGCATTGGGAAAACTCATCTAAATAATGTCTTTACTTATCAAGACTTTCATATGCTTGACACATCTTGAAGCTGGGAAGCATGAGATTCCAAGGAGCTTCCCTTTTCCCAGGTCACATAACAACCTCCGTGGCACTGGGACTGCATGGCCTGAAGCTGAGAATGTGTGTGCTTGCTGCTGGCTGTCTTACTGGGGGGTTCCTGAGTCAGATTGTGGGTATGTGATTGAGCAAGATTACATCTACTTTCTGTATATTTTATCTGCTAAAGTTAACTTTTGTAGCTGTTGCAGACATGTTCACAGCACAGCAGTTAAATAGCTTTCTTTATTTTTCACTGTAGGTAGTAATTTACCATGATGCCCTGGGCTCACAAACAGGCATAGATTCTGAGCCCTCTTCTGAGCCATAACTGTATTGATAATTATGATTCTCTGTAACAGTGTCACCTTATTAGCAAAGACAGACTTGAAAAATTACAGTGGTGGGTGAACAATCTGAATCCGATCCACACCAAATCAATTTCCAGCAGTTAATTGTCAGCAGAAATTAGCTATCTAAACTGAAGATGATTATTGAAATCACAAAGTTCGTTGTCAGCCAGGGCAAGAGAGTGCTTTACTTAATCTGATTCTCCCTATGCAACCAACAGAAGTCCTTTTTTAAGTTAATTCATTTTTTTCAAAGGAATCGGCATCCAGATTCCAGTAAAAGGTGAGTTTAACTTCTTTGAAATTCTCCTTATACCTGAAAAAAATCAGTCAGCATAACAGAAGCATATCATGCCTTGCTTTATTCATCTCAGAGTTCATTTCAAAGAGTGCAAATGAGCATACAGAAAAAACTAGACTTGATCACTTGTCCCTCCCGCTAGCAAACACTGAATAATTAGCTAGAGGCTACAGGGAACAATTCATGTAAAATTTTTATGCAGTATTTCACATAAAGTTAATTTTGGTGTTCACTTTGCCAGCTTGTTTTTCTTACTAAGTGTCCAAACATATTTTAGAAGACCTTAGACCTGGTACTCATCAGTTAATTAATTGCCAGCAAGCTGTAAGACTCCTGAGTCCAATCCAACAACAGATTTTAGGTGACTTTTTTTTATTATTATTATTATTATTATTATTATTATTATTATTATTATTATTTACTAACAACTAAAATTGGAATAGTAAAATTGTGAAGAGTTCTTTATACACCAGTGCTGTGCTGCCATTCAGAGGGACCTCAGCCAACCTGGACAGGTGCTCTACAGGAACCTCATGAAGTTCTGCAAGGGGATTTGCAAAGCCCTACACGAGGGGACAAATAACCCCATCCAGCAGTGTGTGCCTGGAAAGCAGCTTTGCCAGAGTGGTAAACCTGAGCCAGCAACCCATTTGTCCTTCAGCAGGTCAAGGGAGGTGACTCTTCACCTCTTCTGGAGAGGTGACATCAAGTCCAGGGATGGGAACCCCAGGTACAAGAAAAAAGGTGAATGCACTGGGGTAGTGAATAGTGAAGGCTGTGAAGATGATTAAGGGACTGGAAAATTTGGCATGAGGAGAGGCTGAGAGAGCTATAGTTGCAAAGAACTTGAGATGAAAGTAAATTTTAAAGACAGGAGATAACATTTTAAAGGAAAAAAAAAATCACATTTAAATTTCTCCCCAATTCACCTGTTCCTTCCCCTTGAAGAATTATATATTGCCTGATCTTGCAAACAGGATTGCTCTCAGGCATGCAATTCTTCTTAAGACCTGATCACTTAAGTGTGAGACATAGCTCTACAGATATCTTCCTTTTAAATTTAAAATACTGTATGTTGTCAAACAATCCTTTATAGCAGGCACAGGTGGGAAATCTGAGACATACTTTTACTGTAAAACTGAAGAATATTTGGATTCTTTCCTCTTTCCCCCCCTATATATAGGCTTGGCAGCATTAATTCAGGAAGGTTTAGAAGATTATGTGTACACGACAGCCCTGAGGATTCCTATCATTGTGATTTTCCTTACAACCTTTTTTATTTTTTTTTTCTTAAGAGCATAATGACCTATGACAACCAAGCTTTATTCTCTGTGGATTCTGACATTGCTTTTCTTTAATGGATCAGACAGTTTGTGATAGATCAGTACAAGACACTTTCTTCCCCACATCAACCTAAGGTACCTCTTCAATATTTCCCATCTGTGCTGACCTGTGTGATCAAGAGGTCATGTCCTGAAGTCAAACCCAGAATCGAAACACTCACTTCGACCATGGGCCAGACTATTAATGTAACCTATTTAATTTACATCAAGTTGGAACTTGACATTCAATTTCTCAGTCCAGAAGCAATTATTTTTAAAGCAACATGCCAACAATATTGCTTGCCTTCAAACAGTGAAAGTTCAAAAGGGTAAATAACATTTCACACCATAAATAAAGAATTGATTATACTTGAAAACAAAGTTTGTAATTACTACTGACATTTCTAAGCCTAGATGAGGTGCCTTTTATGCTTTAAAAACTGATGTCTTTTATCCACTGGCATTATGGGAACCTTATGTAAGGGTCCGAAATAGTCCTTCACTGGTATTTTAAGGATCAAGAGGAAAACATGAATACTTTGCACAATGCTTGGGTCAAACATATTTTTTTTTCAAGTGAGATTTTTTTCAAAATCTGTTGTGGGTGCTTAGCCTTTAGCAGCACAGGAATTCCTCTGCCTCCTTTCACCCCAATAGCTCCATTTGCAGGACCACTGGCATAATCAATAAGATCCAATACTCTGGGATGGAAAATTATGTTACTGTTCTTGTTTGAAAGCCAAGCCTTCAAGGTGCTAACAGATTTTACCTAGGAGTAGCCCTGATCTGGGTCATCAAATCACTCATCTGTACATAAAACTTGTAGTGCTTGGGTTTTTTTCCACAGCTCTTACAGCCCTGAGTGGACTTTGCATGGGTGGCTGGAGACTGCTATCCCTGAACTCCATATGGTGTGGTGCAAAAGCTAAAAGTTGATGTAAACAATCTGGAATAGCAAACAGTGATCATCACAAAGTCCCTGAGAAAAAGCATATTCTGGTCAGGATCTAATGCTGTATGGAGGTATCAGCTAAAAGTAGATTTTGCTAAGGTGTAGCAGATGATAGGATTTCACACTCCCTCTACTGGCTAATAGGTACAGAAGGAGGACAGAGACCTTGGATGTCTCAGAGCTCTGCTGGCATCAATGCTTACAATAGTTCAAACAATTTTTGTATTTTCACAAATTAGGGCAGTGTATATTTTTGGGGAGGGAGGAATACAAATTGCAGCTTCTCAAGTAAAGCCCTTTACCAAGGGTGAATGAGAACAGCATCCTACTGCTGGGGATTATTCAGGGATGTTTATGTGTGAGAAATGGTATTTCAAAGGGATATGAAAATCTGTGAGCATGAAAACAGAGAATCTAAGCTATACAAAAAATGTAACCTCTAGCAGAACAAAGTGATGAATGGCATTATTGCCTTTATATTTGATGCCATAGCAAGATAACAGCAGCTTGCATACCTTAATCTTAAATATGTTTACTCATGCATCTTGAATTTTTATCTGAATATAGGCCAATAATGCTTTCATAACAAATATATACAGGTTTGGCATGCAAACATCACACATTTCCCATTGTGAGAGGCCATGCAATTAAAATAATTAATTAGTAATGAAGACCAGCATAAACTCTGCTGATTAACAAGCATACACATGGCATGCTGCAAATCTTCCAGAAAGCAACAAAGGCAAATCTTTCATTCTTATCACAAAACAATCCAGCTAGGAGACTGTGCACTTCAAAATAGAAAAGATGAAAGTTCTGCACTTTTTTAATTAGTGATCAAAGAAAAGTTTTCTTTAAGCATAGCAAGAAAATACTCTGAAGCAGTTATTATATATGTGTTTGCATATATATATATGTATTAGCTCATGTGTGTATACACACATTTATCCATCCCTCCACACATACAAATACATGTACGGTTCAGAACTCCTTGCCCGTGTACTATTTCTGACTGAACCCCTCAAGCTTCTCCAGTGTCACTCATGAGTTCCTTCATTATGGAGGGAGAAAAGAATTAATGCCTCTTAAATGTTTGGCTGTACAATTTACTATATTTCCAATAAATTGGATTTTAATGGGCTTCACAATGGTGAAATTATTAAGGCTGTTTTCAAAATCATCTGTTGAGTAAAACATTGAGTTATTAAATTGGGTCATTTTGTTTATCACTTGACATTTGACCTTAAATATTCCATAAATTAGAATGCATTAAGGAACTAAAATAAACTAGTCCCTTAACACAGGTCTTCTCTTTATTGTCTGCTTGTTAAGCACTTTCTCCAGATTAATGAAAACTGTACAATGGGTAGATTGAAAGTTCATTTCTGTTTGGGGAAAAAATTTGCATCTGGTTGATTTGCAATTTGATTGTACTTGGATCAGAAGTATACAGGCTTATACAATACAATGCTAAAAGACATATGCTGCAATGGAGCTCCTGAGATGAACAATCAAATTTTTAAGAAGATGAGAAAAGTTTTGCTGTCAAATTAGTATGTGCAACACCTTTGATTTCATCAGGGTTTGTGCATGGTTATTACTTAAACCACACTTAAAAAATCTGCTTTCATTATTGGTTGCCTTTGCCATTGGATGTATGTGTGTATGTAAGAAATGCCTCACGTCAGGACATATATAGGATCATCAGTAATGCCAGGGTGTACTAGGGAGGGAAGTAGCATTAGGAAATGTATCATAAAATACACAGAAGTTTCCTTTAATATTAGGGAAATGAAGATTACTGGGGTTTGAGCCCCAAAAAGAGCAGGGCAAAATGAGTCCTCTGGTTGGTCCCAGGCTGCACGAACAAATAACATAAAGGCCAAGGAGGTTGTTCAATAGAGATAGATGGAACTGAGTAGCTTTATAAGCTCAGCCAAAAGTTGGCAAAACCAGATTGTAGAAGACTATAAATATCGGAGGCCTGCCAATTAAAAAGGTAAGGAAAGGTTTAATCAAAGACGTAAGAAAGAAATCAAAAAGGTAAATAGGAAGAGCCTGTAGAAATACCCAGAAGGAAAATTCTTCCTGGATATCTAGACTATTTTTAACAAGTAGTCAGTCATATGATGGAACTGCCCACCAAGAATGAGTGTCAGGAAAAAAAAAGGTGTCTGAAAAGCATTATTACTGCTGCTAAATTATATGCAATTATTTGTTTGGAGGTTGTTTTTGTTTTTTTTTTTACAGTGCACTTTCTGCCAGGTATGGGACTTAGAGATTCCTTAAATCTAAGGACATTATCTATCTGTGTTTAGCAAGATCTGGGACCTTATGGGTGAAAAGCCATTCATCCCTCCTTCTTCCCTTCTAGGAAAAAAAAAAAAAAGCTTTTCATGCTAAAAAGTGTTTATGTGCAACACTGTTTAACACAGAGAGATATGCCAGATTCAAAATATCTACTGCTTGCAGGCTCTGTCAATCATGTCAAAACTACATTATACAACTTAACGTATCAGTGTAACTTGAGAGAATAGATCATAGTAATGATGGGTCAGCTGCAAAACTATACATGTTCTTAAAATAATATTGGTAGATACTTCCAAGTGGTTTAATTTCACATATTTCTAGCTCAGAAAAAAATTCCACAACATCTTGATATTTATGCCTCTTTTGGTGCTGGATAATGAAGAAGTGATGATTGAAAGCATTTCCAGTCCAACAGGAGGGGAGATATTTTCACCTAACACATGATTTTCCTGAAATAAACATGTACATAGGTGTATCACGGACCTAAATATGATTCTCACATTGCAAACACTGTTGGGTCTGGGACTTAATTCTGTGAAGTGTTGTCATGAAAAGTTCAAGGGCTCCTTTTATAATGGTTCAGCTTTTACAAAATTTTAACATAGATTGGTCTTAGCCAGTAGAGATACCCTTTCAAAGGGTTCTCTTTTCAGAACAGGAACAGCTGAATAATAGGAAAAAGCTGAAGTTTTCTATAAAGCTGATTTTTTTTTTCTTCATTGAAAGAGGCCCTTACATAGTTAGCACCCATGCTGGGTTCATACTTTGTACCTAGGATCTGAAACTATTTCAGTATGTACTGAGAGCATATTAAATATGGTAACTGGATCTGATAATGATGTACAAATACATCTTCCATGGATGTTGTGAGACTCCACTGTTTATAAGGTAATGTCATACCTGATGATCCTAACAAATTCCTTAGTCTTTGTTTCTCTTTTTTCTGAAGTAGGGATAATACTTATGTAGTTCAGAGCAACAACAGATGACTGAACGTGATTGTGCTCATTACATGTTCAGATTTTAGTGAGGTGAAAGCCAGGCTGCAGAATACTGTGGTAAATACAGAAAGATGATCAGCTGGTATCAATATCACTTAGAAAGACATACGGATTTTTTTCTGAAATTTCTTGTCCTTAAAGAGTGATATATACTAGGTAGCCATTACAGCAGAAGTTGGTACATTTAAACAGTCACTCTTGCTGCCATGTAGGGATGGCAAGCTAAGTCATAAGATTACTTTTTGTAAAAAAAATGGTATTAGTTATGATATAGGCTGGTAAGGAAAGAGCTGTCATGGATAACATGAATCAATCTTTGCTGCTGTGGTGATTTATATGGCTGAAGAATGTAAAAATTAGACTTTCTTGCACTAAATGTTATTTCTTACAGTTGTTGGAGAAGAACACTACCTGCAGTAGAAATTAGAAATGACTATTGAGTTCTGTAGTGCAAACCAGTAAAAGAATGAAAAATTCATCAAATCCTCCAGATATATCAGTGCTGCCATCAGTGTTGGGAGGTTTGCTTTCTTCATGTGGCCATTATGTTACGTAGCAAACTGTGAGTTCAACTTCAGCTTTCCTTCTGGGGGACCAACCAGAGAAAGAATAATTAGAGTAAGCTAAAAACGAGTTTGGTCTGGGAGATAAGCATGTGAGAAGTGATCAGTGCTTATGGCAAAGAAAGCAGTTTGACCAATAGTGAACAAAGAGACAAGCAAAACCAGTGACCATGCTGCATTCTTGGAGACTGAAACCATTTGCAAAGCTGTTTTCCTCTTCTGTGAAGTAATCCATATGTTAGAGCTAAAGGACATGCTTTGTCATTCAAAGACAATATCCTGAACAATTCCAATAATTAAGAAAAAAGAAAAGAAGGAAAAACTCTGTGACAAAAGTAGAGGCAGAGGAAAACTAAGAAGAAGCCATGCTGACAACACTGTGAACAACTCTTTACCAGGATACAACTGAGTGAAGAAGTGTTAAATATTATTAGAGGACAGAATTATGAAAAGCCTGTCCAAACATTCTTTCAAGATCAGAGCCTTTAGGAGAGATGGAAAAAGTACTTTAAAGTTCCTAATTGTCTTTTTTTCTTTGTGGAGGGGTTTACAGGCACAAGTGCCTGCCAGGCCCTGAGGCATCCTGTGTGATCCAGCCCTTGCCTACACTGCTCTGGTGATGCTGGAGCTGCTGGAGACCAGCAAGGAGTGGTGAGAGAAAGTCCTCCCCTTCCTTCTCCTCTGTTTGCTTTTGAACACAGGGGTACACAGAGATCACAGCCTGGAAGATCAGGTAGCAGTGTAGAAATATTTCTAGGAAAGCTGTAACTTCTTTCCCAAGCTGAGAAAATAGCAACACTTTCCCATGTCTTGCTGCATAACTGCCCAGCACCACAGTCAATTTTGTAAGGGAACTTTTCACAGCAGTCTAACAGTGTAAAAAGGGCCCTGTACTGACTGTGACTTGAATTTAGGTGGAAAACATGTATGTTTGTGACACACAGCTGTTTACAGCCTCTCTGCAGTGGTAAGAAGGCCATAAATACATAAAGCCCTAATTCTGTTTCATGTGTGTAGTACTTTATTTGGAAATTCTCCTGAAAGCAGCTGACCTTGAAATGGTGCTTGATAGTAGCAGCATTTTCCTTCTTGAACTTCTGCTTATACAGGAATAATAATTAGGTAACAGTACTTCCAGACCTGTTAGTTTTGAACTTGAGTTCTTGTGTTGCCTGTGGGAGAAGCCCAAGTCCCACTGAAAAGATAGAGGTTGTCCTTGACACCTTAATTTAAAAAAATATTTTTTTTCTCTCTGTATCTCTTCCCTTTTTAATTGTCATTCTTTTCTTTAACAGTCTTGTCTTCTTCTGAGGTTTCAGATTCAAGAGAAAATAACCTTTAAACTGTGATGATGAGCCATGAAATAAAGCTGAATAAACCTAGTAGCGTGGAGGAATGATTGATGATCATGGTGTGAACAACTGAAGGACAGATGAGAAATAAAGGAAAAAATAAAATTTAGAGGTTGGGGACGAGATGAGAACTCTGCTATCCATCTGCTTTATTTCATTTTGTAAGACTGTTGTGGCTTTATATATCTTAGAAGATGGCAGCTCAGTGATCACTGCACTGGTGATTAAGAAGGTAATTATAAAAATAAACGAAAGTAAATTATGTATTTTAAGCTTTCCAAGTTAGTGATAACGTGCGTACTATCCTACAAATTACTCAAAATTAATATTTATGGATGTATAATACTGGCAGAGAGGAGAGGATATGCCAAGCCAGTCTACCCTGTCATCTGCTGGGTGGTCTGCCTGTAGCAGCATCTGAGGATGTGCAGGGAAATGCCCTGGGTGCTTCTGTGTTTCTTTCACTCTGGTTTAATTGCAGAAATGCTTTTAAGCACTGGTCCCATGATGGTCCCAGTTCAGTATCTGGGTAGAATGTTCAGTACTCTCCCACACTGGCCATTTGTCTGCCTCATCTTCTGGCTCCAGGAGACAGTTTCTTTCCCCCATGCATATGCCAGTCTGATCATATTTTCTCTTGCAGCAGTCCAACAGACTGGGAAAAGGGCCAGGATTTAAAAGGGAAAAAACAGAAAAAAGACAAATAAATGAAAAGGCCAAAAAAAACCACTTAAGAATTGTGATGCCAAAGCAAGCAGCAGTGCTGGTGGCACAACTGGCACACAGTAGATGACAAGATACCAGCAGTGGGTAAGCTCCTCAGCAGCCAGTACTTCTCTGCATGTTGGCAGGAACCAGGTATCCTGCCAACAAATGGGTCAGTGAGCTCTGCTTCTCTTAGACTCATTCTGCTGAAGAGAAGTGAATGTTCTTCATCCCTGGTAGCATCCCTGTCCCACCCACTGGGGACCATGGGCAGCATCACTTTTGAGGCAGTGGGAAGCCTGCATGCTGAGCCCTCCTTTGGATTTGTCACTTGATGGCCTTACAAGTACAGGGGCTCTTTAGATTTGACATGGTGTTAAGTTTATTACAACCTGGTAAATAAGTCACTAACCAAACCCATAGATCTG
Source organism: Calypte anna (assembly GCF_003957555.1). Lineage (NCBI taxonomy): Eukaryota > Metazoa > Chordata > Aves > Apodiformes > Trochilidae > Calypte > Calypte anna. Next base: position 8,155,623 of record NC_044254.1, on the reverse strand, counting down.
CCCTCTTTTTCCCACATGTTTCATGAGGACAGTGAAAAGTTTAACCTTTCAAATAACAGGCTTTTTTAAAAAAAAAGGTTCAGTGGTAGAAACAATGCAATGTGTCCGTGATATGAAAGGACATGTTCCAGGGTAACTATTGCTTTTAGCTGGCAGTAACAAATCATGAGCCCTTTCAAAGAAAGTGCAATCTATTGAAAGTGCTGTTGTGTTAGGGGGGCAGAGACCAGGGTAATATAAAAATCTAGGGCTTGCTACTGCAGAAACGTGAGACCTCTTGAAATCTGAGTATCCCCTGCCCCTCTGACTTAAAAAGGGCTGGAGAAGTTTAACCTTTGTAGAACCTATGCAGAATTTTCTCTCTTGGATACAGGGTAATATATAGCAAGTAGCCTCTACAAGTTTCTCAGAGCTGGAAATAAAGTCTCCGGGCTGGGATGTTGGATTTTTATTTTTATAAGTGAAATTGTGTAACTGATTCATTCCTTTCCAGACTTTTAGTGGGACTATTTTTTCAACACACCTGAGTGATCACCTATATCTAAAAACAAGATACTGCCAGATAATATTTATTCCATTCTCCCAGCTGGGCAGGGAAATATTTTGTCCTGATGTAGGCTTGTGGTTAGTCTCCATTATTTCCTGCTCTTGGGGCTAAAAGCTGTAGTCTGAAAGTTTGATAGTCTCAGTTTTTCAGCTGAATTGCAATAATTTGTTTGCAATCATATCCAGTAAGTTCAAAGATGCCATTTTGTGCTTGCTACAAAATTAGCAACTCTCCCTAAATGAATGATGTCTTTCCATTGATTTCAATGGCTTTTGGATCAGACCCTGACAATTCAGGGTCTGTGTATTATTATTTCTTCATATTATTCTGAACAATGAAGTATAATTATCATGTTCTGTGGGTGCTTTACTGAGAAAAGAGGTATAATAAAATATTGATGATAAGTAATTATAGCAAATATTTGTCCTGTTTCAATTGGAATCTGAGGTTCTATAACTAAAGCATGTGCAACTATTTGGGTCTTGAGGCTGGAAGAATTCCTGACCTGTGGCTGCAGAAATATAGGATTTGGCTGTCAGTGAGAAGCACTGATACTCAGATTAAGGGATTTGACCTGTTTAGGTTTTTTTTTTGGTGACTGTTACTTCATATAAATACAGAGAGATCATAATCAGGGATTGATTTGCTACCAGGAATCAGACTACTGCTATAAAATCTTATCCTAAATCTTACTTAATTCCGGATTAAGTATGTAAACATGGTTTATTTATTCTGAATTTGGCTTTAACTGAAGAAATTACCCACCACCATCAGAAGTGATGATTATTTTCATTCTACCTTATAGACTTTTGTCAACATTTCTGACACACAAGGATGCTGGGGCTCATATTGAGCACTCTCCATTTCTAGATTAGCTGGGGTAAGACGAAGGGCCAGAGGAAAAGGTGCAGTGCTACTGGGAGGCACTGGGGAGGTTGGCTGCCTTGTACCCAAGGGCTGCTAGAGCAAAGCTTGGGACCATGGGATGCTAAGTGCCAGTCAGTGCAATCCTTCTGTTTTCAAAATAATGTAAATATTCTGACTACACTGTAAGTCACATAGGCCAGCAAGAAAAGAGTTTATAATTCTGGCCCTGCTGAAGAACAAAGTCAGGGAAGGAGCTGACAGGAGCAACAAGATTAACCTTGTTTTGTCATAACTTTGCAGCATGTTGTGAAATGACATTTCACACGCAGCTTTTACAGCCATTCCTGTTAAAAATCATGTTCTTCCTGGTTCCAGCTGTCTGGGCACAATGTTTGGTAAGTAAAACTATTTTTGGTTTTTCTTTCTAATGAAAGTTATATATAGGATCCAATAGATCCGGGGATTACAAAACTTATATAAGGTTTTAAAAAAATGTATATAAATGCATATAAAATCAGCAGAAATTTCAGTATCCCAAGCCTTCTCACAGTCATGCTTTGATGAGTCCTGCATTGTTCGTTAAAGGGCTTACCTACTGAAAATAAATTATTTAAAATTAATATATTTAAATAGATCATGATGCTATTTTTTAAAACCCATTGGATTCTGCCTGTACTTTGTTTCACTAAGTCCCTGGGGAGTAAAAGATTCCTCCCTGTGAGTGAAATGAGCAGAATCACAACCCAAATAAGGCTAACAAGCCAGGTGAAGGCAATTGATAAGGAAGTGAAAGGATGAAGGATGATGATTAAACAAGGAAACATCTTTGGGGTTGCCTGATAGAGCACAGGAGTTTTTAAATCAGAGCAAGAGGCAAGCAAAAGAATCTCCAGAGCAGGACATCACTAGGAGGAAGCAAAGAGAAAGAAGTGGGAGGTGAGGAGGTAAGGGTGCTTAGGACAGCCTGGAGGATATCAGTAGGAGCCCCACACTGTATTCTCTTAGGCAGAATAAAAGTACAACAGCAACACTTAGTGACAGCCTAGGGAAGGACAGTCAAAGAGAAGGGATGGAACAAAAAGCAAGTCTCAGTGCCACTTTGAAGAAAAAATAAACAGGGATTTCTGATTGAAAGATGTGGTCTAGGTGTATTTTTCTATCTGGTGTATTGCAGATATCCATCATGCAGCCCACTGGGAGACACAGGAAAGTTTGTAAGCTGCTCAGGAGATGAATGAAACAAGAAATTGAAGACTGGTTAAAATGATCCAGCTATTATGCTTTTTTTTCTTCAGAAGGGAAAAGGGAATGGAGTTGACAGAAAAATAGTCTAAACCCAGAAGCGTACAATCCACACCGAACTTGTTTATGGCTGTGCTAAATAGCATAGGATGCGTTAAATGCAAATTTTGACACATCTTCTTTCTTAGGATTATGGGTATCTATAATTACCATAGTTGGTTGTGTTTTTTTCCTTTAAGAATGCAGCTATGCACACAACTTGAAATTAATTTTCATTTAAGCTGCAGAGTATCACCAGCACACTCCACTGCCAACTAGATACAAAAAAAGTTGTTCAGAAGCAGCAGCATTCCTGCCAGTTCCCTGGGCTGCTGTACAGAATTACATGAAGACAGAAGCACCGAGAGCTTGAGAGTTTTGTTGTGTAGTTGTTATATGAAAATACTCCCAGATTTATAATTTATTATTTTCATTCATGTGACCTAACACCGAGGCACGGGCGATTTCACACACACCACAGCACACCTTCTGACTGAAGTTCATGGCATCGTTTCACCAGATGCGGGGATGGATGCTGCAGCTTTGCAGACAGGACGGTGGCAGAGACCACGGCTCTCTCCGGGGGCCTCACACGGAGCCCTCTGTCCTCTCAAGACCCCCAGAACTTGACCACCCACCTCCCTTCTCGCTCACAACCCCCTCCTGAAGCCTCCATGTGGCGACCACCAGAGGGACCCTCTGCACCGCGGCGCCTTAAAAAACCCATCTTGCATTAAGGGAAGGCCAACACCAACCAGGCTCCTGCGGGACAGCGTTCCCGGAGCTTACCGTTCGGCATCCTTACCGGAGAAGCCTGGGGGGCAGCTGCAGACGTAGCCCTCGGCCTGGTCGTGGCGGAAGGCGGGCGGCAGTCCCGGGACGCGGCCGTAGTGAGCGGCCCAGGAGCGCTCCACGCAGAGTCCCCCGGAGAGGCAGGGGCTGCTGAGGCATTCCCCGATGTCCTCCTCGCAGCGGGACCCTGTGTAGCCTGCAGGAAGGGAAGGCATTTAGCTGATGTGCTATCCAGACGGTCCCGACCCGAAAAACATCATTGTGGATATGGGAGGCACGGGGTTTGGGGCTCTGTTACGCACTAAGAGCTTTCCTCTGCTCTTTCCTCCTTTCTTGGAGGTGGGAAGATGTCCCAGGATATCGCTGTAGTGGTGGCTCACTGAGCTTTGCTGTGCTCCACAGACTTTGGTCTCTTTTATGAAGTAAGGTGGAGATGTGTGGATGCCAAGGCACTGCCTGGTGGTGTAGGAACGCCCTTGGGTTCATAGAATCATAGAATTGACTGGGTTGGAAGGGACCTCAGAGATCATCAAGTCTAACCCTTGATCCACTACCTCTGCAGTTACAAGACCATGGCACTGAGTGCCACATCCAGTCTCTTTTTAAATATCTCCAGACACGGAGAATCCACTACTTCCCTGGGCAGCCCATTCCAATGCCTGATCACCCTCTCCGTAAAGAAATTCTCTCTAATATCCAACCTAAACCTCCCCTGGCACAACTTAAGACCGTGCCCTCTTGTCTTGCTGAGAGTCGTCTGGGAAAAGAGACCAACCCCCCCCTGGCTCCAACCTCCTTTCAGGGAGTTGTAGAGAGTGATGAGGTCTCCCCTGAGCCTCCTCTTCTCCAGGCTGAACACCCCCAGCTCCCTCAGCTTCACCTCATAGGACTTGTGCTGGATCCCTTCACCAGGACCTCAGTCTCCTTCCTGAACTGAGGGCCCCAGAACTGGGCACAGGACTCGAGGTGTGGCCTCACCAGTACTGAGTACAGGGAAGTTGCATGAAGTTCTTTGGCACCAGCCCCCTCCAACAGAGGAGGGCAAGGAGTATAAATTATTTGGTGGTTGTAAAGTCCTTTATCTGAAGTGTCCCAAAACTCCCTGGTTTCTGGGAAATGCTGAGGGTTCTACTGAATTTTTCCATTCCTAATGCAATGTGTAGTACAACGACACTGTGGCACTTACTCCTCACAGTGCACCAGGCTGCTGTATCCTTGGTAAGGACCTGGACATAAAATTTCCTAGAGGCACCTTTTGTCATAAGTCCACCTGCAGAAACATTCCAAAATCTCTCAAGAGCACATCTGGGGCCAGGAAACCCTTTTAGCAGATGGCTGGATATATAAGCACTGCTGGTAGAGGAGAACACGGCCCAGCTTGTTTCACCTATTTTGCTGCACAGAAGAACTTGCACTAGTGGTATGAAGGAGACTACTTTCTCAGTGTAACACCTATTGTAATTTTTATTCATAAACAGATAATATTTTGCATTAAAGAGTAAGGTTTTAGACTGAAGATCATGTTATGGAAGACTAAGAAGGGTCAGCTGCAACAGTGGTTCACATATCACATGGCTTGAAATATTAAGCAACTTGGATTGGATTAAGCAACTCAAATGGATCCCAGCTTTGATTTATCTCCTGTCTTGAGTTCATAGTGCTGGCACTTCTGCAGTGCAAGAAAATCAATCCTTAGCAGGAAAAGAGATGCTCTGACTCATGGTAAGTGAAGCCTATCTAAACACAAGCCTATTGAGTATTTTTAAGGCTATGTAGCATCACCCTTTTATGATATTAGCAAAATGATGCCTACTACACAAGAAGATAGAATGTTTATAGGAGAACATAGAGCTTACCTGGCCAGCAGTGACATGTGTAATTGTCAGCATTGTCCTCACAAGTGCCATTATTGTAGCATGGTTGTGACCAACATAAGGGAGTTAGGGTTTCACAGTGTATGCCCATAAACCCAGTACCAGTGCAGTTGCAGCTGTATCTGCAAGACAGAATACAATGTTCACTCTAGTTGGAAGTCAGGAGGTCTGGGCTTTGTTCCCAAACCTGTGCAGGATTCTTTGTGTAGCCTTTGCTAGCAGCTTGTGCAGTTGAGCCCAGGCTCCAGACCACCATCTGGTGCTCTAGGAGAAACCACTGAAATTAGGAACCAACAATGAGCTTTTTCCTTAAATATGTGGTTTTACTTGGGGAAAAAAAACGGCCTGTGAATTCAAATTGGGTTTGACAGATCATTTCTTGTAAGAATTATTGATCCTTTTTTTCTCTTCTTCTAATTTGAGGGGGGAAAGGTTTGCAGTTTCCAATTTGTGTGGACTTAACATTATTCACAAAATAAAATTGGGGAGGGAGTAAGTGTATTAGTATCCCTTTCTCTTAGAATGGTAGAAATTGAATTGGCAGAAAAATGATTTTTGTTCCTTGACAAAGTGATGCTTTTTCTTTGAGGAAAACCAGTATTTTATTATTAGGTTAGAATGAAATTGTCAAACTGCTTTCTTAGTTCTGATATTAGCTGTAATACCAGCTTTGTTTTGATAGCAATTTTACTATTATGGTTCTTGACGTAAAGAAACTAGTCTATATAAATTTACAATATGCAGGCAATCAGAAATGTCTGGGGGTTTTTGTTAGTGGCTTTTTTCAGGTGAAGTAATTATTACAAAATATACAAATACAAAACTCCTATGCTGAGGTCATAAGGTGTAAGGTTAACTTGTGAATGTCATAAGAAAAGATAGGCCTTTGCAGGATAACTGTGTTAAATGTGCATGTGTGGATCATCTTTGTCTAATAATTATTATCAGAAACAAAAATTTATTCTTTTATATCTTAATTTTATGATAACTGGTTATGGTACAATTAAAATAATGGGAACCAAATTGAAAAACGGTTAAGCATAAATATTTGTTGATTTCTATGCTTAATAACTAAGTCTTAGACTTGGAGTAAATATATGGAGAGGAAGTGAACTTGCTGAACTTAAGAGACCATCAGAATACAACTGGCTCCTTCAGTCCAAGAAGTGCAAACTTTTTACTATACTATTTAAGAGTACATAAGCAAAAACTTCTGGCAGGCCAGTTTATTACTAGTGTATGGATTATTCCTAAATCAAAATCAGAGATGACTGAGACCAGGTGGTATTTGAATTTAGGATATAAAAAGTTATGAGGAAGATGTGAATCAGAAAAATAATCTTCATTCCATGGTATATTCTCAAAACAGAAGTCTCTTTCTTCTGCTCTATTTTCCACACATTTCCAGCATGTGCCTTTACTTTGGTACTGTTCATCTTTGTGGTGAAAGATTTTTTTTCCTGCCTTAGTCTGTGCTTCTTTTTTCCTTTAGTCCAGAATCATGGAGCAGTGAGGAATATTCACAATTTATTGCTTAAAGTGAAGCCCCAGCTCTGTGCTTTTTTTCCTCAGGTATCTTTAAGTGTTTGAGACTGCTGTTGACATTCAGGGATTCTGGAGGGTGCCCTGCTTGTGGGCACCTGCTTGTAGATTGAGCAGGCAGATGGCTTTTTCTACTGAACCTTTTTTTTTTAGACTTTCTTTTTGATATTCTCACAATATGCAGAATGCAGTACAGGAAGATGTTCTTTTCCCTGGGAAGATTTCCTATGGAAAAAAGCGTTGGAGTATGCAGTGGTATCCTCTGTGCCCATGCTAACCAGGTTCCAAAGGTCCAACTAAGGCACCTCTGTAAATTGTTGAGTTTAATGAGAAATTAGCTCTTAAACAACCAAAACAACAAAAACCACTCAAAACAAACAAACAAAAACCCCACCAAAGCCAGTTGCAAATTATTGCACAAGTTCTACTTTTTTGCATTCATGAAACCTCACTGGAAGAATAGGTCTGAAATTTGGGAGAGAATTTTGTTCAGTGTTTGTATTTATGTCTTTAAATTCTAAATCTGTCACCTCACATTTCTGCAAGAGCTGGGGTCATGCACAAAAGCCTCAGCTGTGCTCTGTAGCATTAGTTAGAAAAGGAAGACTACTATTTAAAGATTAAATTCTTCATTTAACCCAAAAACTACACAAAAGGGAGGAAATTGCTAGACACCCTTCTGTTTTGAATCGCTTTGTTGTCTGACCCTTTTCATCATGTAACAAATGTGGAAAGAGCTCCAATCGTTCCTCAGGTATCCTGCAGTATTTCAAGCCAATTAAAATTGCTCTGACGTGTACCTCAGCTTTAAAAGTTAGGAGAAGAATGAGTAGGTTTAAGTCTGGCCTGAATGAGCATCCCAGTTGCTCACCTCGTGTATATCCTCAAAAGGTTTGCAGGTTACTAAGTGGGTCTGCTGTGAACTAGTGGGATGCAAGGTGACCTCCCTCGCCCTGCTGTCGTGCTTTGGCTGCACTGAAAAATGGGAAATTGCTTTGTCCTCTTCAGAGTCATTCAGTGCTGCTGAAAAGGAGCTCCCCAAGGTTGGTGCTGTGTCACCACACTGTACAAAAGCTCATTCCCAGAACATGTTCCTTCCCCTTCTCATTCAAGGCAAGCATGCCTTTTGCTGATGTGACTTTTGGACCTGTTTTTGGGGCACTAAAATCTTCAAAACTGCTCTACTAAAAATGGAAAATACAGAATGGAGGATAAACCTTATACTGGTGAGAGGACCACCTGCATAAATATGGTAACAATATCAATAAGTGTAATAATAATAACAGTAACAACTGAGCTCAGATAAGGGGTTTTGGTTTAAGAATCTCATGTTGGGTATGCAAAGCCAGTGTTGGTGAATGGATGCTGGAGCTCTGGCTGCCTGAGCTGTGCTTGGACCTCTGTGTAGGGCTCTTCACAGCTTCCATGTATTCTCCATTTTTTCTTTTTTTTTTTTTGGACTTTGCCCATGGGCTGCAGGAAGTGTCCTGTATGCCTGTAAAGTTCCTGACACATTTCCTAATGCTTTGGATTATTATGGTTACTGTTACTGCAGTTTTCCTCTGCCTCCTTTCTCTAATGCTTCTGGCTGGCAGTGTGGGCAGCTGCTGTTGGGAAATTCAACTTTATACTCTCCCATATCTGTATTGGAAACTAAAGTTTGAGTGTTAGAAACAAAATTTATCTCTAAATGACAATCCTCAGGGCCAAACAATAAGTTGTATATATTTAAAGTAAAAAAAAAAACAAAAACAAACCATGAAAAATGTACTCCATGGTCAGACTTTGCCATAAATATTTTTTGTGTGCTGTTGGCTCTGACACTAGGTTTGCATTCTTTGATTATTCTCAAACTGGAACTGAGATCAGTGTAGGACCAAGGAGTAAAATCCACAATCTGAAATGAAACCAGGCAGGTGGGAGGCTCTTCCACCATGTCCATCTGCTAATAGCTAATAAATAGCACCTCCCATGTGAGTGACCCAGCTGTAGGAACATACCCATTGGCATCATCCAGACACTCTCCCCCGTGGAGGCACGGCAGGCTGGCACACTCATCGATGTTGGTTTCACAGAGGTCACCAGAGAACCCGGGTGTGCAGGAGCAGGTGAATGTCCCCAGGCCATCGTGACAGGTCCCACTGTTCAGGCATGGCTGTGATGAGCACTCATCTATTTCCAGCTCACAGTTAGCACCTTCAAAAGCAAAAAAAAAAAAACAACAAACAAACCAAGCAACCCCCCCAAACTTAGGAGATAGTTTTGGGGATTTCAGCCAGGACTGTTTCCACGCGTAATCTTTTGGCGTTTAAGCAAATGCTGGTTTTCAAAAGGCACTTCCTCCTCAATTTCCAGTGCAAGAGTAGTTTTATCAAGGCTTGGGAGAGTTTACAAAAGAACAAACCACCCATTATTTGCAATAATAGGTAGAATAACAACTTTTTGTGTTAGCTTGAACGTGGAAAGAGAACGAACTGATTGTCAGATTACTAAAACCATGCTACTATCCTATTTATATAATACAGAAGTGTATAGTAACTCAATGACCTCAGAAAAGTCCATTTAAAGCTGCATAGTTAATTGATTTAATTGAGAAGCTATCTGTCCTTTACTGCTACATTTCTGTTAAGATTTAACAATGTGTAATCAGCCATGTTTGCAACAGGTCAGAATGTTGGAGCTGCTCTTCAGAGATAATTGATGGAACTAAATCTGTTCTGATATTAATTTACAGCTGCTTATGATAGTTGGCAGTTTAAATATACACTCCTTTTTCTTATCTCAGGCAGTTTAGGAGACAAAGAAAATTTCATTACAAATGCCTTGCAGCTCCTGCTTTGATTGTTCCACAGTTTTGTAGGCTTATGCACTTATTTAATATTTTGAGTAAAGAAGTAGTTTCGTAAATGGTTTTCAGGAGAATTTCCTACCTGAAAAAGAATCTGCAGCTTTTTGAAGAAAGCATCTTTGTTTAAAAAAAGAATAAAAATCCATTTTATGGATAAATATGTGGAAATAAAATACCAAAACAAAATTTGAGAATGCTAGCAAATAACTATTTTTGATTGGATATCAGCATTGAGGTGCAGGTTCATATTCCCAGTAGTTAAGAAATGTAACTGCTGTGATTTTAGGGAATATATAGTTCCTTGAGACTGCATCTAGAACCCTGAATTGGTGAAGCCACTGGTCCTGTGCCTCCCGTGGAAGGTTCACTGATCAGCAAGCCACTATTTTCAGAAGGAGCCTGCTGTGAGAGCCCAGCACAGGAACACTCTCTTACGGCTTTATGGTAATGTACATTACAGCCAGATATAGTGAGCAATCCCTCTGTGATCACTGCCCTGTGAATTCACTGTAATTGTAAACACTGTGTTTGCAGAAGTCTGTCTAGTGACCGTAAATCTGCCAGAGCTTGTTAACAGCTTACTGCGAACACTAAAAATCATGTGACAAAACAAGCCCTGTTCAACTCTCCCTTGACGATAACAGGAGAACACAGCGTTGTTGTTTTGGCTCCTGTGTTTAATCTGTCAAGCCCAGAACCTGCCTTCGGCAACGCTGCCCGAGAAGAAAACTTCTCAGTGTGCCATGCGTCCCGCCCAAGTGATACACCATGCAAAGGGGGGGAATTCCTTCCCAGCCTCTGCTGAATTTGCTGTCAGGCTTTCCTACATGTGAAGAAAAGAGATGAAAAGATTAGGTATGCATTTGCACCTCCAGGCTGAAGTTCTGTCATTTATATGCTGCATGCCAAATATCATATGCCAACCTGCCACAGTTACTGTGTGGGGCTACAGCAGCAAGAGCAAAGGTGTCCTGTGTTACAGCAGGCAGTGTTACAGCAGATATGTGTAAAACCACACACGTGGTTTGAATCGAAAGACTGGGAAGGTGGATATAAGTGCTATTTATAACTTTTGCAGTTTCTTTGAAGAGCTAAGATTGTTTCTTAGACTGCTTGCTTTTCAAACGAGTCCTGCTGTGTGCTTCTTTGTACATCCCTGGTCAATAAACGTAAATGCAGGCAAGGATGAAAGAGAAAGACAACATTTTCAGATTTCCCTGCCTTCAGATATATTGCAAAGTCACCTTCTGGTCAAAGTTTTAGAGACTCCGTGTATTTCCAGGTGGACGTGTGAGTTCTTAGTATGCCTGGAAATTGGCATCTGGGTCATCCCCTCTACTCTCCTGTGCTGTGGTGCTGTGCCTGGGCATGGCAGGTACAAAAGACTGTTCCCAAATTCCACAATCTTTATGGAGTAATCTTACAGCTAATGGAGTGTATCAGGTGGCTATTTTCTAGGCACTAGCTTTGAAAAGGCAGGAAGAGAGGTTGTGAAAAATTAGAGGGAAGGACCCTTTTGCACACAGGTCCTCACTAATACCACTTGCCTGCATGCACAGACATAAGCTGTTATGAGGCTTGCAATGCTGCACTAGACACAAGCAGAGAACAGTGGGGCTAAATCAAATCAAAGGTTTTGTCGCTGGGAATTTATTAACCATGACAAGCTCTCTTGAGATCTAAGTGCTTTCTGCTAATTTTTATTTTGAAACCCATTTGAAATGTGGCCAGTAACTGCTGGGCTCCTCTCCCATCACAGCCACGCAGTCAGGAATCCCAGCAGCAAGCTGATAACCTGGGACAGAGGCAGGAATGTTGGTTTGAAACTTGAAAGCTGCAGAGGGAAACAGACTTCCCACCTCACTGGCAATTGCTGTTGGATGGACAATAATATTTGCAGTTGATACCCACAATGATGCCTCTGTGAGCTTGTTGGGAGCCAAATCTGTGCTTGAGGTACACTGACCCATGGTAGAGGCTGAAGTGCCTCTGCCTGTCTTTGAGTGCTAAGATTTATTATTCATCTCCTCTAAATACTTGCACGGCATACATATTATTAATAAAACTTCACGAGAAATTAAAAATCCCTCAGGAATAATTTCCTCATACTGTATGGTTAACCATAATAAAAGGTATTGCACCAGGAATTAATCTAGCCCATTGGTACCTATTGTATCTGCCACTGAAAGACTTTCTCCTGGTTTTCGGAGCTGCCATGCACTCCTGATAGCACACACTCAAATGTTCCCTGCAGTGGCAGACTGGCTTCAGCTGTGTCCAGGAAGGTAATTAACATCCCTCAGCTGTGGTAATAACAGCCTCTTACACCAAGCTCTGTTGGGTGAATTAAAAGCTAGTGCAATTAGTGCAATGGAGGGGAAAAAAAAATGCATTTGATTAAGGTAGCCAGCAAAACTTCAACAAACCAATTGAGTTTCATTATTTAACAGCTGTGTGACACATGTCTTGTAAATAATTTTCACACATGCAGAGCATTATCATAGAAACTGCAGATTTCATGCTAAATTTTCCAGTCTTTGGCTCTTTGTGCCTTCTAACCTCTTCCATTTGTGTAAGAATTATGTGTGACATTTCTCAGCTATTTTAAGAAGTGCTGCAGCATACCAATCACAGAAAATAGCAGTCATAGTCCATGAAAAAACAAGTAGCAACCACAGCCAGTAACTCAAGCATTTGTTTAACATTACTGCTGTAGATTTACTGTACATTCTCAACCTACATATCAAGAGATATAACCTTTTTAACATCTTAGGGAAATGAGATGAGGCTGGATGACTTCCCCCAGTAATTCATGGTGTCAGGCCAGGATAATAATGGTTGGCAAGATCCCCTAACAGAGTAAATGAGGGGTTTTATGACCAGTGGGGACACCTCAGGGCTTTCATCCAGTAATCCCTCTGGCTTGCCTATTTAGTGCAACTCACAGCAAGGTGCAGAAAACAACAGCAAAGAATGCTTCTGATAAATCATTTTGTTAAGGAGCCTTTAAAAGCTGGTGCTTTACTGCTGAAGGAATAGTCCACTTCTCCTCTACAGAATCATTATTACTGGTCTGCTGCTGGGAGCAGTGTCAGAGCTGTATATCAAAACACTGCAGCTGCTTCTGCTTTGTATTTTGGACCTCTTCTTCCTTGTTTCTCTCCTCATTTCTTAACTCTGCTTGTGCTCAGTGGACAGTACTTGGTGACATTGCTTGATTTTTGGTGAGAGCAGAGAGCTCCAGCCTGGTAAACAGCAGAATTTCATGATGAAAGTGGAGCAACTCCAACAGAGTGATTTTCCTCCAGCAGTTTGTGTTGAGCTAAAACTTAATTTCTTTTTGTTTTGGGCTTTACTATTTTATTATGTTTTCTCTCTCTGTGTCTCTGAGGTGCACATTCCGTCTGCTTCAAACCGAGTTCCTGGGCTCTGGATCCAGGCCTGGACCCCACCAACAGTGCCAGTCAGACAAATACAGTTTCCTGAATACAACAGGAGGTCTGGGCTGGGTCTGATCATTGCAGAGTAACCATGCTGGTTGTTAATAGGTTTTTCCTTCCTTCTGCTCTTTGGCTTTGCCCCAGTTGTGCAGTTTTCTCCTGGGCTGGCCTGGGCTCAGGCACCCTCTGGCAGCAGCAGGGTGGTGGGAAGGTAACAAGCTTCCTTCAAATAACACTCTCTGTGCTCATGAGGAATATTAACTGAGGGCTGGCTTCCAGTGTGTGTTGTGTCAGACAGGGGAAAGCTGCTTTTTACCTCTGCTTCCCCTCCTGCTTGGGGATTGGGGGATGGAGCTGTAAACCACATTGCTCATTTCTTATTCATTTGAATCACTTGAAGCAAGAGATGTTTCCCCTCTCTCCCCCCCTTTTGCTGTATGAATCTTCTTTTTCTTTGCTTACCCAACTAGTAATCTATCACTAAAATGCCTCCCCTTTCTCCTCTTAATGATCCAGTGTCCTACCTCTTGCAGTTCCAGCCCTGAATACAGCTTTGAAATTTGAAGAGAACAGTTTCCTGCAAGGTTTATATACCCTCCAGTAGAGGAAGGAGGTAAAAAAAAAAATCACATTCATACCTTAAAAATGGAGCAACAAAAAATGAGATTAGAAAAAAATGGGCAGTTTGAGACCATGATAATACTTTTCTTTCTTTTTAACTTATATTACGTTCCAGTTGCAAATGATTCCTCTCTTTCTGGGAACAGTAGAGATGAGGAAGTTAACAAGAAATGTCTGGGTTTAAGAGTTCAGTTTGTCATAATTAGCAAATCAGACAAGTCTAATTAGATCTAATTTTTAAACTTGTGAAACACAGGTTTTGTCTGAGGATCAAAAAATGCACATAGCACTTTGTGGACAAGCATCTTGAGAACGTTTGTTTCTTTTAAATGAAAGTTAACATAGTCCTCTTGTATAGCTTGATGTTCCCCAAACTGCTTTGTATTTTTTGGTAAATGTGAGATTTCTTTAATACTTCTGAGATCAGTAGTTTACACTGGTAATGGACCAACATGTCTGGTAGTAATACCTGGTTTAGTAATTAGTAATTTAGTAATTATGACTAAGTAAGTGAGTGGCTGGGGGACCTGAACTTGGAACATGAATTATGATGGTTCTCCAAGATGCAAAGAAGCTGTGATAGTGCTTACCTGTGTAGCCAAGGGGACAGATGCAGTCATAGTGTCCTATCTGGTTGAGACACGTTGCCCCATTCAGGCATGGGTCTGACACACATTCATTTACTTCCAGGTCACAGTGCTTGCCTTGGAAGCCCGGGACACAGTAGCAGGAGTATTCAGCAACCCCATCCCTGCACACTGCTCCATTGTGGCAGGGCTCAGAAATGCATTCATCCAGATCCAGTTCACAGAGTGTGCCCGTGTAACCTGCTCTGCACAGGCAGGTGGGTCCAGCCAGGCTGTGCTGGCAGGTGCCCCCGTGTTCACAAGGGTTTGTGTCACACACACTGACAGCTATTTCACAGGTAGATCCATTATAGCCAGCAGGGCACTCACAAGTAAAGCTGAGGTTCCCAGCAGAGCTTAAGCAGGTAGCATTTTGGAAACAAGGGTTTGAGGAGCAAGGATCAGAGGTTTTATTGCAGAGCTCCTCCACGCTGTCCACTGATGGATCTGCACAAGGGCAAGGATCATCTTTATGACCAGCACTGCATGTAGAGTTCTTTTGGCAAGAGTTTGACAGGCACCTGGATTCATTCCCCATGCAAAGGGACTCTGGAAAGGAAACACAAAAAATCCTGAGGATGTCCACAGCCCTGAGAGTAACCAACAGTGAAAGAAGGGCAACCCTTAGCACAACCGTTCTTCAAAACCCAAGCTCCAGTTGTTGACTGTTGAGAAGAAAATGGGGCTGGTAACTGTGTGATGCTTGTAGTAGACTACTAAATGTAACATGAAAACAATTATGAAAGTATGAAAAGGTTGTAATTTCCTGTTCTTGCCTCTTCCAAGCAACCTATGGTCTGGAGTGTAAGGTTGTGCTTAGCACTATATTGAGAACACTGCAACAGAAAACCGATGGTTGTCAACAGATATCCAACAATATGGAATGCATTTAGGTATATTTAATACAATTATTTTTTTTTACTAGAAAAGGAGTTGAACCATATCAGTACCATTTTATATTCTTTGTGGTGGAACTCTTGCATTTGAGTTCAACAAAGCTAAATGATTGGGTGCAGTTCTAACTCAAGTACGGGTTCAAACCATCATGCACTTTGATTTACTTTCCTTATTATAAATAGTAATTTCACAGCTGTGCAGCATTTCCACCTCAAGGAATCTCCCAAACACCTAGATTCAAAATAGCCCTCTGAGAGCCTCTGAGGCTGGAGGACATGGTGAACATAGTTTAAACATTTCCTTACCTGCAGAAGCAGAGCTCCTGGGCAGTAATTAAAGCCACTTGGAGTTGCCTTGCTGCTGTGAAGACTGACAGACAACAGCAATAACTACTTCTCACTTCCCAATCAAGGGGAGGAGCTCTTATCAGCTTGCTCTGAGAAAGAACTGAGAAACACTGATGGATTGAAGCAGTGAGAGTAGTGAAGGATGTTCATTTAGTAGAAAAGAAACCAAAAAACAAATCTCAAGAATTTTGCTGTGAAAACTGTATAATTTAAAATAATTATTAACTGTCTCTATCCCAAATAAATGCTTTGTATTCAGAAAAGCATAGCATATGTACATAACTGTATACCTGCTGCCTTAAATTCAGTGCTAGGCATGCTCAGCAAGGCAGCAAGGTGCCAATTCCAAGTGCCTGAGGTAGGTGTGCTGACCTGGGCTGATCCTCTGAAGCGTGCAGCTTCACTGCCAACAGTACAGAGTGAGCTAGGCTGAAGCTTGTGTTGCTTTTAATGTTGGCTAAATCAGGTCTCCCCAGCAGCACAGACATAGGTGAAAAGTGCAGTGATCTAATTGATCACTGAATTAATCTCCCAGTATTGTGCTGGCTTTGGCATGACTTGCCATTGCTTTGGTATGGGGCAGTGGAAACAGTATTAATCACCAGGGCACATCCTGCAGGGTTTGGGAGTATTTTTACATATAAACTGACTAAAGGCTGTGGAGAGGGTGAGACCCATGGGATTAATTGCAAATTTTTTTGCAGTTTGCTCTAGCCTCTCTCTTGCCTAGAAGTCAAGCTTTTTAATGCTGAAGAGGGCTAGTGAAAGAAATCCTGGAGTTCCCTCCCAAAACTAGTACTAGTAAAAATGAAACAATGGCAGATCCAACCTCATAGACAGAGATTAATGGAGAGAAGAAGGAAGTAGCTATTTACTGAATAAATAACCTAGAAGCCAGGACCTTATAAATACTGACCTAAAAAGCCAAATGCTTAAGTATTTGAATTCCTGCTGATCACACTGGAAAATCTCATCTGGGGTACAGTAAGTTATATCCACTATATTTTTTTAATTTTGCAACTGATTTTTCATTGTGTTACAAAGAAATCCTCTACTCTATAGTGAACATCTGAATACCATCAGATTTCTAATGGTGATTAGTGATTGACATTCCTCAAATATGAGGGTAAAACTGTAGCCAAACATTTTGCATACTGCTAGAGAAAAAAAAATATACTTCACAAATAGGTAAAAAAAAGAAAAGCAGTCATATCTTGGCCAAGAATCTACGTACATAAATATAAGCTATCAAATAAAGCTTGAATGTTCTTTTTTTTTTTTTTTTTTCCCCTGGGGGGGGGTAGTAGTTCATAAATGGAAAGGACCAGTGTGGCTGGAGAATGAAAGTTTGAAAGTTGCATTTAACCAACTATACAAGGGTCCTGCCAACATCCTATTTTCTTCTTTCAATTTAAACTTTTATTCTGGAATCTTTTTTGGAAATAGGAAGAGAAGGTGTCTTCTACAACAGTTACTTGAAAGACAAAGGCAGAATAGTGTATGTTTGTGCAAACAGTGTGCTGTGGATGAGCTGGACGTCTCAGAGGAATTCAGACACATCTAAAACCAGTATCTAATTTCCTCCTGGTTCTTGGAAATAAGATTCAGGAGGGTGGACACCTCAGAGAAGGAGATGGGGCACTGAAAGGGAAGCAGCATGTAGAGATGCTTATCAGGACTGGGATGAGCAGTGCATATGAAGTCCTGGGACAGATCCCTGGCTGGGACACTGAGGATACCAAACAACTACTGGGGACTGTTAGCGGGTACAAACTGGCTGCTGGCAATGTATTTTATGATGTGAATTTTAATACATGATATAATTTAATCTATTCTTTTCCCTAGGAAGGGGAAGTGGAGGAGGAAAGCCTCAGAAGGCTTTACCAGCTTAGGAAAACCAGCTATGTAGAGATGCACAATGATAAGAAATGGGGAGGTTGGAAATGTTATTTATAGAATCATAGAATTGGCTGGGTTGGAAGGGACCTCAGAGATCATCGAGTTCAATCCTTGAACCACCATTGCAGTTGCTAGACCATGGCACTGAGTGCCACATCCAGTCTCTTTTTACATCTCTCCAGGGATGGAGAATCCACTACTTCCCTGGGCAGCCCATTCAAGTGTCTGATCACCCTCTCGGTAAAGAAATTCTTTCTAATATCCAACCTAAACCTCCCCTGGCACAACTTAAGACCATGCCCTCTTGTCTTGCTGAGAGTTGCCTGGGAATGTGCTTCATTGTTGTGCCTTGTGACTTGAGGTGTGTACAGGAGCAGTAGTACCTGTAAGAATAAAAAGCCCCAGTCTTGAATAGACTTGATGCTCATAAACAGGTACATTTACTGTGTCAAATATCTAATTAATACTGAACAAGTAGAATAGAGATTTATGTAGTAGCATTAGTATCAACTGTGTCATGATTTAAAATTAACTGTGGTCTGAAGGATTACATAGAAATAGTTTCTTGATTGTTTGTTTTTCTGGTTTTGCATGTATAACTAAAAACTGAGAAATGCTGAACTCTTTTTAGCTGTTGTCATGCTCATAAGATACCAGAGATGCAGAGGGAGACATATCTAGAAAGGTATGGTCTTTTCTTAGTAAAGTTTATCTTTATTTAATGCAGGCTGTTAGACCTGACTAAGAAAGCAAGCTAAACATTGACTAACAGGAGGAGAACTGGAGCATCAGTACTTCTGATTTAGCCTACCCTTAAAATGGTCATCCCCAGACGTTTTAACATTCAGTTTTGCACTGGGAGCAGATCATTCATCTTCATGTGGGTGTCAGTTGTATTTACCCCCAGCTCGGAGCTCTCACTGAAAGCAAAATTAAAGACATTGGCCATAGTGTGCTGATCTGCTTCATAGTCTGCTCCATAGTCAGCAGTATCAAGGACCTTTCTCCTCCTCTATACACCCTCACATGTGTTCTGCTGTTCCTATTTACATAACTTTGTATATTACCCATGTGTTTAGTTTCTTTTCTTTAGCTTGCAAATAAGGAACTTAACTGCAATTAATAGAGTGCAGTAAAATGAGCAAAACAGCATTCCTTAGGAACTTTTGCATCTCATGTTTTTCTTGGAACTGAACAACTTTAAAGAGCTTTCCATTCAGTCTCTCTATCTGGTTAAATTCTCTACGAATGAATGTTGAAGAAACATTACAAATTTGAAGAAATTACTTACAATTAAGTTATAACATTATCTAACAATTGCACTGTATGTGTATACTACAAGAGCTGAGGTCAACCATCCAAGTGCTTCTTAAGCAGGAACCACTGTTGAAATGAGAAGAAATTTAGTTAATTATTACTGCTTTTACAGAGATAAGTTCCATACAAACAGCGCAACTTGCAATGTCTCTGCTAGGTGAAACTGAAGCATTTTTCAGTCTGCAGTTTTGATTAGAACATAAACCAGCTCTGAGCACTGGTTAAAATGTTTTATAGCTCTCTGAGGCAGGAATGGTGGATGGAAAAGGAGAGAAGAGGAAAGAAAGCCCTAAAAGCAAAGTCTGTCATGAAGGCAACCAATTTGTCTCCAAGGTGACACCACAATGGGAAAAACATGAAACAGAAAACCTCCCTTGATTTTTTAAACTAGTATTTTAATTTCGACTCCTCTGGCTTTAATAAAATAATTTCTTATGCAGAAATTGCCAACATACAATTCAGTTAATCCAATGCTCCCTAGAAGATGCTTTTGTCTGATTTGTAGTACAAGTTTACAGCAAAGCATTAAAGCTTTTGGATTCATTCTAATGCACTATGCCATGTTTTTTATTATTTTTATAGCATTTGAGGAACACAAGAGTTCTGAAGGTCTTGGCAGAGATGTAGTCACTCTTGAGTTTTATCTTATTTGTGATTTAAAGGCTAGGACCAAGAGATTTGTTAGGGGTGCTATACAGTAGTTTTGCCCTAGCAGCAAAACTGCATTTCAAAAAAAGTGATTATCAAAGGGTGTGCAGTTATCATACTGTGGTTTTCACATGGCGGGCAATTCACTAGGACATTCCGATGTTTTTTTGGAGAAATTTCATGTTGCTAAATGACTTGACTGCTTCAGAAAGTCCTTGGATCCTTGACTGCCAGTTAGGGCATGGTTTTTCACATCTCTGGGACAAGGTGTTCACACCACCTCCCTCCCTGCCTGGTGGAAACTCAGTTTCCCTGCTGCTCTGGAATGATGTGGAAGTATGGATTTGGGAACCTATTGAGTAACTGAGAACTCTTTGGAAATGAAAAGGAAAAAGGCATTGCACATGGGAGGTGAACTTGTGTCTGATGAAAAGGCTGGCAGAGTTTGAGCTGATGGTTGAAGAGTATTCTCTGTTACATTTTCAGGAAGAGGGCAGAAACATTTCAGTGTTTTGAGGGTTGATTTTTGTTAAGGTTGCAGAGGGATAACCTGAAGAAGCCTCATGTTCTAGCCCTGATACACAGAGGAGCCGTTTTCATTCTTAAGCAATTAAGTTCAGTTCAGCAGTGACTTGTCCTGACAGTCTTAAAACTTGGATGTAGCATTAGGAAAACGAAACAAAATGCTGATCACTTGGATTTACACTGACTGACACTTGAGGTAATTATCAGTCTCTTTATAAACATTGGTACATTAATCTAATTACGAGAGGAATTACTGCCAAGCATTTTACCCCATGGTTAAATGCTTTTGATGCAGATAAGATGCTTGGCAATAAAAGTCTTTGCAGTAAAGGTTGCCATCTACTGACAAATTGTCAGTACTACTAGAAACATGCCACTACCTGCATTTTTTAAGAGTTAGAACTACTAAATGCGAGCAATGCTGCTAAATAATAACCGGTTTTTTGCTTTATGATAATGTTACTGAAACCCATCAAATTGATGTAGTTAGTGTATGAATAATTGATGTTATATACCTAACCAGCACTAAAAATGCATAGTTTTGGTCTGGTAAAGACTTCTTAGTAACCAGAAACCACTGAAGTGATACAAAAGAATTTTTGGAAGTGCCTGACAATGAGCATAGGAGGGCAAAATTAAATCAGTGGGAAAGTTAACATGAACAAGGCAGGGGTTTTGAAAGGGCTTAAGGAATCTGGCAATAGGTCTTCTGACTCCTGATAAGGAAACTGATGTTCTGCAGTAAATTGGATAGTTTTGGATGAACTCATTCTTATGTCTCTCCTGATTTTTTTATTGGCTTTTTCATTTGAATCGGAGAACTGAAGAGGTCATATGTGCATTTCAAAATATTATTTTATCTTAAATAGATAAAATTTAAAGTAAATTGATGGTCCTCAATTCTGAGAATCTGATTAGCAACCTCAGCCATTCAAAACCATAGAAAAAAACCTTCCAAACTGTGCTGGCAGCAAACGTTCCTGGCAGGAACGTCTTTCAACAAAGACTTGTTCTTCCCAGACATGACTCTCCCTACAATTGGTGAAATATCATAATCAGCAGCATTTAAAATCAACTTTCAATCACTACTAATCACATTGTAATGAACGAGAGTTCACCTGATGTGGCCATGCCTGCACTTTGCTAATCATCTCATCATGCCTGGAGGCTGCTTGTAATCACAATCCTATCAATCCTATTCTTCAAATGTGCCTTTTTTCCCTGAAGGAGAACTCTAAGCTTCACAGAAGCTCCCAACACTTACAGCTTTAGGTCTTTTAAATATGCTGCAGAGACTTTCTGACCCTCTTAACAAGGCCAGTCTATTTTCTAGGGAAAAAAAACCAAACCAAAACAAAACCCAAACAACCAAAAAAATCCAAACATTGAGATACTTCTTAATGCCCACATAGTCATCAGCATCGACACATTATCTGTGCTTTGAAGGGACTTCTTTTTTTCCTTTGCCTTTTTTTTTTTTTTTAAACAAAGGGTTAGTGCTTCATCCATTTGAATTAAAACTGGGAAGCTGCACCAGCTAATGCAGATAAAGCAGTTCACAGCAAAACCTGAATTTTTATTCACTCATATATTTTGGAAAGAAATGGATAGCAAAAAAATCCCAATATGCTGGTCTACGGCTTGAGAAATAAAATTTTGTAATACTGCTATGGAAAAAAATGATCAAATTAGAATAGCAAATAACCAAACCAAACAACAACCCAGAAAATGTGTTGAGTGAAGGCTTTTGTTGTTTTTAGTTTGCTAAAATAGATTATATCCTTGACATCCGGGTTGTGGTCAGTCACTAGAACGATAAAATTTCATTGGAATAAGTGAAGGAACTATTACTTCTCTTACTATTGCTTCAAACTGTCTTCAGCATAAAGCCTTTGTTCACAACTGAACAACCTTATGATCAAATAAGCTCACTTAAAGAAGTCATGGGATAACATGATGGGTTTAGATAGCCCAGTGTCTGGAGTTAACAAACTGCAATATTTCTATTCATTTGTTCTTTAAAACTTCCCCTGGGATTTTAAACAAGTGTGTGAATCTGTGTCACTAAAATACATAACTTTAGTGAGATCTTGAAATAATTAGCATTTAACTGGAAATATTACAATATTGTCTGAGGCATTTACTACTGCATTGAAGAGTGCTTGGCTTTGGCATAACCAGGCGTATCAGTTGATATGCAGTGCACCATGGCACAGAAAATGCAGTTCCATCACTGTGACAATAACTTCCTTGCAAAGACAACCTTGGGAAGTTGTGGGTGGGCATATATATGCATATATATTCAATCTTGATGTATCTTGAAGAACTAGATGAGCACAGATGCATAACTGAAGTGACAGAGATTGGGATCAGATACCTTCCCCATGGACTGAGGCAGAGATGCTGTTCATGGACCAGCATTTGGCAGCTGGGGAAGGACATGAAGCCATGCCATTCTGGGTAAAACAGAACTAGATAAGGGGCCCATCTTAGCACTAAAAATAGCTTTTTCATTTTGATTCTCCATGAATAGACAATATCTGTGTTTCTGTGTTTCCACACAGTCCTGCTTGATAGACTAACATCTCAAACTTCTAAACATTGCATTGAGGCTATTTGGCTATTTTACCCCTTTCCTGCCCATGCACCAAAGCATTTGTCTACAGCCTTAGTTATTTAATGTAATGAGCAGCTTGTTGTTACTTGTGGTGCCATTCCTGCTTTTCCAGCTTCACCTGGAATGGAAGTGCCAGCCTGGACCTGACCTGCTCTACCCATGACTGTCATTATTCTTCAGTCTCCTCAAGGAAAAAGTGCATCTTGAGAAGGTACACACAAACTTTTGCCAAAGAAGCAAAACCACTCATAATTGTGTCTGTGAATACTGTGATCATAAAGGGTTAATCCTGAATCTTTGACTTCAATTGTGTGTCCAAAACATCCTAGCATGTTGTTATAGAAACCACTTTCGGGCTTTAAATGTTGACTTAGAATTATTACCATAGTAACCACTACTGCACACAGGCAAACAAGAAAAAAAGGCAGTTATAATATAATACAAATATTCCATTTCCATCAAAAAAGCCAGTTTTGTTTTCAAGTACATTTATATCAGCAAAAACAGGGAAAATAAATTAACAACTTATTTTCTGAAGCAGAAGTATTGTCTATTAGAGTAAGTGTAACAACTGAATAGGATGAAAATTTTAAAATGTTGTATAGGAAACACTTTAAGATTAAAGCTGTGATTCAAATTACAGACCTTGTTATTAAATCTTCCTCCATTTTGCTATTTTCCAAACTTCTGCAAGCTCACACTGCCCTAGAGTGAACACCCTCATTGCCTGGTGTCATTTTCCTTTCTTTTTTACCTTTGTGCAGTCCCAGAGTTTCTTACCCTTGGAGCACCTCAGCAGTGTTCATCCTTACAGCTGCACCTCCTGATGATGAGAAGCACAGCAACATTTTGACAGCCCTTCCTACAAAGCAGCCAGGCAATGGCAGGTTTGCCATGCAGAGTGAGCTGTGCCTGTTCAGAGGCTTGGTGTGCACACACACAGAGCGGAAGGAGCTGGAGAAAACAGGGCACTGGATGCAGCTTCTTAGCTTGTGACTTGTGTTGTCAGAAGTGGACAAATAAAACCAACCCTCAAAGATGAGGTAAGTGCTTTCTTTCTAAAAGTAAATGTTCTTGGGGTCTCATTGTATTTGGCATCATTCCCTAGTGCCTGTGTTGGGAATAGTAGAATAAAGAGTCCCAGGAGCTCAGCAGCTCCTGCAGATTGAATTTGGAAGATTATTGGTTCAATTGGACAGCATGGCATGGTGCTACTAGCAGTGCAGAGATTGGCTTGTAATGTGAACAAAAGATGTTACCCACTGCTACTTCCATTATGTTTGGCACTCAAGAACTGCAGTTTCAGTGATCATTGTGCTTTTACTATACACAGACATTTTTATTTGTATAAGATGCAGGACAGTGGGTGATCAGAGCCAAAAGGCAGCTGATACCCATTACAGCAAATGATACAAACACTGATGTAGAAACTGAACTGATTTCTGCTGTGCAGTCCCCACAACTATGTACATTCTGTCTGAATATAACTTTCCTTTTTAATAATTTCATAATATGGCTCCACAGTCTTAACTTTTCCTTCTCCTTTTTGAAGTGACAAAATTTCTTTATTTAATTTCTTTTCTTATTCACACAGAGGAATATCTTTTTAATAGTACAGAACATGATTCCTGCAAGGACATGGGAGATAAATAGGTGAGAAACAACCATGATACAGGTGAGAATCTGAGGGTCAGCTTCAAGTTTTCCTTTGACAGCTCTTTAGAGACAAAGCAGATAGAAAATTTACTGTGCTCAAAATCTGAAACAGCAGATTTTAGCAGCAGATTTAGATAATAAAATTCATTGCTTATAGGAAGAATATAGCGATTCTGTAAGCTAAATGTATTTTTCCCAAGGGCTCGGTCAATACCTTTCCTGCTTGCACTGCTCTTAGGGCTTCATTAAAGCTGGGGACATCCTCACCGTATAACTCAGGATACAGTCATTAAGATCTCTCCTGTGAGATCACAGAATCATGGAATCAGCCAGGTTGGAAGGGGTCTCTGAGATCGAGTCCATCCCTTTACCCCCTACCACTGTGATTCCCAGACCATGGCACTCAGTGCCACATCCAGGCTCTTCTTAAAAACCTCCAGGGATGTTTTGGAAAGGTTTTCCAGAAATAGAAACAAAGAGAGAAAACCTAAGTAGCTAAGTAGTTGGGGTTGTGAATTACATTTTATACTCTATAATGTTATCCTGTACTGCTTGCCCTTAGTGAGGTTTCTCAGCACACCTGGATGAACTTGTCTGGATGGTGGATTGGTAAGGTTTATGTGAAAGGTGTTGCTCCTGCCTTGCTTCCAAGAGGTGCAAAGACAACAGCACCAAGCCTCTTCAAATTAATAGAAGCATAATCTGGCATTTCCAAACCTGATATCAGTACCCAGTGAGGGGTGGAAGTGGTGCTGGGGAAATAGAAAAAAGAAAGCAATGCTTGCAGTTCAAAAGGTACCACCTGTACTCACAGCTATGCTGACGAGGAAACCTAAAACAGACACCTCGGAAGCAGATATGTGGCAAAATAATGAGGGAAAAGGTGCTAGGACTCAAAAGGGTTGTGGAAAGACCAAAGCATGGTCTCACTTCTTTTCTGCATCAATTTTCAAGGATTTTCAGGAACACGGAGGGAGTGGCACAGCATAAAACTGTTGGTTTGTGAGTTTGAGTGAAATCCAGTTGCTCCTGGTGTTTTCCACTCTTTCCAAAGAGTGGAAAACAGGGAGCAAAGGAGCTGTTGCCTGTCAAAGAGGCCAAATCTCACCTTGAGAGACACAAGGTCTCACAGCTTCTCTTGAGTCTGGAAAGAGTTGACAGCACTTGGCTTTTGTGTAAGACGGAGGCTCCGGCTCCCACTGAACTCAGCCTCAGCAGGGAGCTGGGGGCTGGGGGCTGAGCTGGGACACCTTGCCCCTCACACAGCCCATCCACTGCTGACTTGCAGCCCTGAGATTTCATTTAGGCCAGGACATGCAAGCAGCAGGGCTGCCCTGTGCTCAGTGGGACAGAAAAAGCAGTCAGAAATGCTGCCAATTGCTGGAGTAGAGGGCAAGAAATTGAGTAAAAAATTGACTTCAGGTCCAAATTCTGTGCCCATGTATTGTTTTCTTTTGAAAGCAGTTAGAAATCATCCTCTTCAATCTCCTTTATCTGTGGTTCTGCCCTCTATTTCATTACCTCCTTCCTTTTCTTAATATGAAAACAGTGTACAGAAGTCATTCCAGCACACAGTAGCACAGCAAAAGGTGCTGTGATTTTAAAACACATCCTCATAGGTCTGTGATGCTGACCCAGATGTGCTTGCTTTATGCCAGTCAAAATTGGACAAGCTTACAGTTAGAAATGCATCATATCAACCTGTAACATAGGGCAAGAATTTCTCTTGGTGAGGGATATTCTCCTATCCACACTGCAAGTCAAAGAATTCAGAAAATCAGTTTTTGCTGTCTGTAATTCACTCGTACATTTTGGCAGTAGCACTATATATATATATATGCTCATTGGTCACATGTAGTACACTAGTAAATAATAGGGGAAATGTTATTGTCAAGTGTATCACCCAGGCGTATGTTCACAGCCACATTTTGATGACTCCTGATTCAACATATTCTCCCCAAGCACTTGTTTTTATGGCATTCATATAACCAGAAGATCCATCAAGGCACATCATATCAGATGCCCCATATCCCTTCTGCCCAGTCAAATCTCTAGCAACAAAACACACATTCAGAAAATGATGTTTTTAACATGCCAGAACAAGGACAAAAACCATGACAAAACACATAAGAGGTTTTTATAGATCTATTTCTATTCCCAGCTGGTTCACTACTCTCTGATCTGAAGCCTGTAAAGAAATGAATGTTTCAAAGTTTCTAAGTGCACAGCTGTGTACCTGTGTGTGCAGATGTTGAGTTTGCCTCCAGTAGGTTCTGAGTACCACAGCTGAGAACTAAATGTTGCTGCAGTCAACAAAATGCAGCAGAACAGCAAGATCAGCTCCAGCTTTGGACTGGCATCACACTGATACCCACAGCCACCAGAGCACATGCTGACCCTCCAGGCTTGCTGAATGCAGAGGCCTTTTCTCACACCATTTCAGTTTCATACTATGTAACCACATTCTCGTGTCAAAATCTTGATGCTGTCTCCCCAGGATTTAAAAAAGTGATCAGCCCTGTGGCAGATCAGAAATGATGTCACTGTACATACAGTGCCCTCTGGTTTAAATGCCAGAGGAATCAGCAGAAAGCTTCGGTGAGGATACGATGCACAGTGAGGACATTCTTCTCCAGCATAGACTTTGTAGAGGAGTTCACATTCCAGCCCTTTCTGTTATTTACTAAACTCTTCTCAATAGAAGTCACCTACAATTAGCTCTGCATGACCTAATTACCAATTGGGATTCAGTAACTGCCTGGCAGAAGTTGCAGCTCCTCTAGTTTTGTAGAGTCTGGTGGCTAAGAAGGGGAAGGGGCACCACAGAGTTCCAGCTGTTCTCTGGCTGAGCTCCTGTGCTGAGAGCAGCCACCACCAGGGCCAGTGACATAAAACTGAGACTGGGGGAAGAACAGTGCTATGATCATGACCTGCACAGGTTACTCTCACTGATACCATCCAGCTAAAAATGACTCATGGGCCAAATACAGGGATGCTATACTGGGAACTTTTGCAGAGGGCTGGTCTTTTGAATGCCATTTTCATGTAAAAATGAAGCTTTACTATGATCATGGCTCTGACACATCTTTGGCAGCCTTGCTTACATGCAAACAGTCTGTATTGTAGCATCAAAAAAAAAAAAAAAAAAAACTGACTTTGTTTCATGGCTTTACAAAATCTTATTTGCATAGAAATCTCAGAGGCAGATCCTAAAATTACTTCAGGCTTATGATATACAATGACTAGGTTCAGTCCACAGGCAGGTTTCCTCTCCCTAGATTTCAAGAACTGTTTGCTGAACAATGGCAAAACTCTTTGTCCACCCTCAACACACCATAAAACCAGTTCCACCAGTTCTCCTTTTCTCTAAGACCCTCCACCACCCTCTCTTTGTTCATACTACAATCCTGGAGTGGACCAGCCAAGTACTTGCTTGATCACACCCTTGATCACACTCCAGAACTCAGCTGCACCTGACAGAAATGCAGTGCAATCAGATGAAAGGGAAAGTTAAATAAAAGCCAAGGCAATCACAGCTGCAGATCTCTTTGTCTTCTCTGTCCTGTGAGAACTTGGATTGAACTTAGACTGTGGGACAACAGGTAAAAAAACTTCGAGTCCTTTTTATTCCTGATTTTTGCAAGCTTTAACAACTCCTCAGCTCAGTGATATGGTACATTGTCCCCAGAACTGCCAGATCATTTAGCAGTATAGCCAAAGCCAAGGCTGTCTCTACAGCAGGTTGTCTCTTAAATACTAAGTTTCTGTTCTAACTCAAAGTATCAGAGAAGCAGGACTCCCAAAGTTCACTTGATGTGATGGATCACAAATCCATCTTTTTGTCTCTGGTTTTGGTTTTTGTTTGGTTTTTTTTTTCCTCTTTTGTAGTTACCCCCAACTCAAGTACAGGATTTCATTGAGGCTTCTTCCCTGTCATGACCAGAGCATGTCTGCCTTTCTGGGGACCTGGCTGCCACAGCTCAGGGCCAACACTGATAGCACAGCCCTGTGCCTTCAGGAAGCCTAAGCAGAGACCTGGCTCTCCTTTTTTGAAAGTTACTTTTAAGGTCAGGCTCTCACCCTTGGTACCTGGCTGGCCCTGTACTCCACTGATAAAGCCCTGCACCCTGACCTTGGCTTGACCTCACTATGGACCTGCCTGGTGATCACTGGACCACAGCTTGACCCTGATTACTGTGCCCCAGAACTGATCCTAATCCTCATTTAATGCCTGCAGCATCACTGTAGACTTGTCTGGCAGTCCCTGGGCTGGGGCTTCCCTGGGCTGCCCTCACTTGCTCAGGTGCAGTAGGACTGATACCTTCCAGGTACAGCCACTGCCCTGACTGCTCTGCTGTCTTCCTGCGCCCCCATCTTCCCTTCCTTTGCTGAGCAATCCACACTTGCTGCTTCCCAGTGCCTTTCAGATAGGACTGGTTTTCTCAGTTTCTCAGTTTAAAATAAGAATATTTCAATTTGCAAACCTACACGTGGCAGACATGGAGAAGAAGGACAAGTTTTGGGGTTTTCTTCAAGTGTTGCACTGAAGTGCTCATGCTTTCAAAGCACTTTGCATGCTGATAGCACTCTGTGAGCATCATATGGTTCCCAGGAACTGCAATGAGTGTGCTAGCATGAGCCATGCAGAGTCAGAGATCAGCAGGGAATCTCCTGGTCTTACAACACTGATACCAGTCTCCAGTTTGCATTCATTCTTTGAGGAGTGACTGACCCAAAGAAAGAACAAGAGTAGGTATTGAAAAGACACTTTCAAAGTAGGACTGCCATTCTGTGGAACCTTTGGAAGATGTTTTATTGTGGAAGTAAAGCAAAACCAGAATATTCACCAGTATCAAGGTGAGCTTTCCTTGGAAGGTGAGCTTTCCTTTTTCCCTGGAGCTTTCCTTGGGGAACACACTAAGTAGTAAGCCTTTCATATTAAAGGAATATCACTAAAAGTCAAATTGGTTTTATAAGCTTAATATGGTGGTCTGTTTTGTAATAAAACCACCTGTCACTAGGATACTAAAAATCTGATATAAATGAAGAGCCATCCAGCAAGCATTCACCAAAATTAGAGCACTAAAATTTTTGCCAGTAAAATGATTAAAAATTTAAAACCATGAATAAGTAAACACTGTTTTGAAGCAACCAGTATAGTGGTGTCATTTCGTGAAGGTATTTTTAAAATCTATTTTATTTCTCTGTAAATATTCTCCATTTCCTCTGCTTATTTAATTTATGTAAGAGGGAGATCTGTCTCCTTTTCTCTCCTTCCTTTCCTAGTTCTGAATTTTCTGCCTTAGATTTTTTTCCATGCATCATCCTTTCCTTCCTCTGAGGCCTGATCCAAAGCAGACTTGTGTTTGAAGAGCAGGAATCAGAAGTTACAGTAACTTCGTGTGGCTGGTAAGTGAGCCTGCAGTAATTGCAGCCCCAGGATACAAGGTCAGCACCCAAGGCATCGTACTTCTGGAGCTGTGTTGAAGTGCTGTCCAGACAATAAAAATGCTCTGGCTTGCTATTCCCTGGATATAAGCTTTAACCATCCCTGTTTCAGTGACAGAGTTTTGTATCACACAGCTCTGCTCTAAAACACTGAGAGAGCTCAAGATGGTGGTGGTGTGGTGGCTGGGGAGTGGAAGGTAAAATTAACAAGCAGGAGGGAACTGAAGCCTCCACAGCTTGATGTCAAGAAGCTTTCTCTATCTGAAGAAACTTTGGTCCCATACAGTGATGAAAACATTTTGAGGAAGGAATCTTCCTCACAGTGATACCAGTTCAAGATTACCAGTACAGAATACATCATAGAGCAGCATCCTGATCCTGCTTTTAGGTAAAATATGCTTTAGAAATAGATGAGATCTGTGTAATAGTAAAGGCCTGGCAAGGACAAAATTAAGTAGAATTTGATGGTAATAATAAATACATGATAAATATCTAGTGACTATCTTCCTGGGAGCTTTTTTTGCTGAGAGCTCTAAGAGGGGGCTTGTTTCCTAATTCCAAAGGGCATCATACAATACACTGTGCTGAGAGACTGCAGGACAGATTGCAGAGTAATTCTTAGTACTTAATACCTGGGGATTCCCAAAAGCAGTTTTCTCTTAGGATCACATTTCTTTGATCATTGGATTATTAATAATAGATAGTCTTGTACAGAACAAGGCACTACTGCTCTATTCCTCAAAAAGTGACTCATTTAAAAGGGACAAGTATCTTAATTACAGGTTAAGCTGTGGTGTCTCTTCAAGACACTTTGATATTGATTTGGCCATAGTAGCCTACTGTAATAAATATTATTCCAACAATATTCAAGGGAGTTTGTAGGCAAAACAGTAAGACAGCACTAAAATGTCTGTCATTCAGCTTGCCACACCAGTCAGGATATCACCATCCAGTACAGCATTTAATTGGATTATAGCCTATAGCTCAGTAGTGGTTGCACTGATGTGGAGCCCTCTCCTTTGTGCCATTTTTCTTAACTGGATCCATCTGTGCTTCACCAAAGGATCACAGGGAGATGCACTTAAAGCCCACTTTCCTCTCTAGATAAACAGAAGCATATTGTTTCTCCTAATGATTCTTTAGGCTAATTTTGCCTCTGCTTTATTTTTGTCTGATTGAACATATGAAATTAGCCACGGAATTAACCAAACAAGCATCAGTTTGTATATGTGCATAGTCAGTTTACTCTTAGCATCCTGTCTTCTCTATTATATGTGCTAATTCATTCTTATCATCCACAAATTACATTCGTTGACCGAGAAAGGTTCATTTCTATAAGTTCTGATATCACCCTGAAATCTTAAATATATATGCTAGAGCTACATGCAGGAAATACTGTATCTTCCATGTATTGCTTTCATAGATTACATCTTAGAAAGAAGAAAGTTTAGCTCCCTAGCAACATCTTGGGGTAGATAAGCAGAGCCAGGTGCAGATCTGTCAGCAGATTACAAATTAGCACCTCCAGCCCCTTGCCCCTCCTCAGCTCCTTAGGGCGCTGATGGGAGTAGAGAGGTGATGGCTGAAGTTTCTCATATTATTTGGGTGTTTGTTGCCAGGCTAGCCCTGCAGCGTGGAAAGGGTTTGTAGAGAGCAGGTGCTCTGGGGAGAGAGGCTTAGTGCCTGGCTACCAGCCCTGAGGCCATCAGCCCTGCCAGAGAGATGTGGTGCTCAGCTCTAGTGAGAATTGCTACTTAGTTGGGCTGGACCAGGCTTGGCTGCTTAGTTTGGCCAGGACTTTTCTGAGAAAGCCCTGGGGCCCTGTAGTAAAGGGTGCAAGCTTCAGGCTGTCTTCCTTCCCTAATTCACTTGGTGAGAGGAAAGCAAACTGCAGTGCTGGAGCAGGAGAGGGGCAACCAAGCTCCTTCTGGAGAACTGGTGCTGGTCTGGGAACTCTACATCTCACCTACAGAGCAATGCACTCTGCTCCCCGTTCTGCTTTGCAAGGGATGCCCTTCCATTACTCTCTTCAGGTAAGATGCAGATTGTATGCATGAAAACGTAAAATAGTTTTTAAATGTAACTTTTGTATTGCCTAAGTATTCTTATAAGTATCAGGAATCTGAATTAGGCTCAAAACTGCAGGGATTTTTTTTTTTTCTGGAAAAAACAACAACAACCAAAACCAACCAACCAAACAAAAGAAAACCACCAACAACAACAACAACAACAAAAAACCTAAAAACAAGTGACTCCCCAAAGCCCCTGGGTGGGTCCTGATGATTTCTAGGCAGTAACGCTCTTTCTAGGCTGCTCTCTTCTAAGCTTTGAGCCATCAAAAAAAAATTCTATTTTATTTTTAGCAAATGGAACTAATATGCGCCCTCTAACTTGTGATATTCTTCCTCCTCTGCCCCCTTTCTCTCCTGGTTGAGATACCAAAAGGATCCCAGTTTGAACAGCATGCTTAGGAGAAAGTGTAGCTGACGAGTTCCTGGAATCAGCATTTTCCAGTAATCCAGCTTGTCCTGCTCCCTGGGCAGTGGGATCTATTACTTCGTGTAAAGGATCTGAGCTCATGGCAGTAACAGAGGTTGTCACCTAGGAACATCTGAATTTCAGGTACAGAATCCATAAATGCCAATTGACTTTGTTGAGTTGGTTTTTGCTGGGCTAAAGTTTTTACAAAGCAGTTTTTATTAAAAGCTCGCTGGGAATATGGTTTTGAAAAAGTAAGATCTTGTTTCCACTAGTCTCTAATTCTTCACAGTTTCTTAACAATTCTCATAATGCTTTTCCCTTTCCTCCTCTGGATTGTCAAGGCTGTTTGCTGCAGTGATTGAGTTTTCATGACTGTCAGAACAATGCCAAGACAACGTGAAGACAGTGTCAAGGCAAATACAGAAGGGTGACAGTGTGAAGGAGGGAAAGAGAAAAGAGCTGTCAGAACTCAGAGTGCTCTGCAGAGAAAACATTCCAATGATGAAACCATTGTCACCATGCACTGGGAAAGAGAGAATGGAGATGGTTGCTGCACTATGAACATGTCTGGGTGACAACTTGAAGTCAAAGAGGCACTTTGCAAGGTTGCCTTTCCTCCTAAATTCTTGTTCCTTGTTATCTTCTAGATATGTTAGTCCCTAGTTACCCTATCAATAGGGCACCATTCTGATTAAAGCTTCTGGTATATTCATTTTTAACAAGCACACTTTCTCACAAGTCAAAGAATAGAGATTCAAAAGTATTTATTTTTTCTCTTTCTAAAAAGTATAGCTCAGTGTGGAAAGATATGCTATTGCCTATTTACAGGAGGATGGAGGGTATTCCAACTTGATGTAATTCCAGAACTTGATGTTCTTGGGTGTCAGGAACCACAACAGCTGCTTGTGGCAACAGTTTTGAGTGGGATCAAATTGCAGTCAGAGTTCTTCACTACACAGTGCTGAGTATCCATGTCAGTGCAGAATTAAGATGCATTCTTAATTCACTCCCACAGTACACAATATTTTCTGAAACATCCCTGGAAAACACACATTCTCACAAGGGTAAACAAGGGGCAGTTTTACAGATCACAGGGGATTAAACTCTGGCACCAAAGCTCTGTCCAGCAATGCTTCTGCTGCTCACCTTTGGAGCAGTTTTCAGGATTTCAGATTAAGACCTGGTCTGGTAGTGAGTCTGTGGTTGTGATCTTTGTCCATGTGTTCTGTGCTTTCCTCCTGAGCCTTACAAGTGGTGAGAATTAAGGCTTTTCTTACTATTTCTGTCCTGCTTCTGCACATCAAGATAGTCAGAAGAGGGTTTAGATGGGCATTAGTCAGTATCATTGCCATTCTGGAAAAATAAACCCCCCACTGTTAGTGGCTTCCAAATCACTTAGTAAATACTACCAAAGAGGTTTAAAAATTAATTAACCACTAAATTGTTTCAAGGGAATGATGTATCATAAACTCCTCAAAATACTTTGCTGCTTGTATTTTCAGATACAAGAATTAGATATTAACATTTTTTAAATAGAAAGATCAGATTTTCAAAATACAGTATTTGCTTATTATTATTTGTTCTAATAAAGTAGGTTGAATAGTTAACAAATTTTCTTGTTGCCTATGAAATAACTGAAAATAACAATAGAAATGCCAACAATAGAATGTTGGAATAACCCCATTGTTATTCTGTTCCTGTATTATGTCTATTTGCAATTTATGACAACATTAAGTATAAAATCATCTAACCTAGGGTGACTTTTCTAGATGAACTGCAAATTTTATCCACAGTCACAGCAGCGATGCTCTAAGCTGTTTAAACTGATTGTAGCCTAAGTTATGTATTGCTGAGGGCTCACTTTTCCCCTTGCCCAGTCAAGTTTTCTTAACCTGAAAATAGTCTGCCATTTTGAATTGAGCATCAGCTGGAGAAGAATGTGTTTCTTGCCTGAGGCTCAGATGCCTCCTCCCATTAGTGTTTACACCTCTGCCATCATGTACCTCTAGTAACCACTGAATCTCACTCCTCCTCACAAAGGATGGGAAGTTAGTGACTACAAAGGGTGTATTTGTCCCTTCCTAAAATAAGGCTAAGATTTTTCAAATAAAAGAATTGATACACAAAGGAAATCCTTATAGGCAGCAACAGAAATTGCAGATACAAGGACTGCCAAAATTTGTTGTAAGAATGAATAAAGACTTAATCATTTTATCTTTTTAAAGTGAGAACAAAAAATATTTGCTGTGTTCCTGATCTCAGTAACACTGCTGTGTTACTTTCTCTCAACAGAAATCTAGAGAAGTGTGTCCCCTCCCCCCAATATATCCAACATATCTTTATATGTGTGTATAGCATATGAAGTGAGAAACAGATCTAAAATTCACTGGTTCAAACGGGGAAATTTTATTCACAACTGTCTTATTGCAAGCAAGGTATTCACCTCACCTTTTTCCAGTCCAGCATTCTGACCTGTAAAATTGAGATGCTGTTTCCCTGCAATCTGTAAGGTTCAATCTGCTTATAGTTTATAAAACATGCAATACATCTCATGAGGATAAAGGTCTTTT
The DNA here is from genome assembly GCF_003957555.1 of Calypte anna. Taxonomy (NCBI): domain Eukaryota; kingdom Metazoa; phylum Chordata; class Aves; order Apodiformes; family Trochilidae; genus Calypte; species Calypte anna. Next base: position 8,120,780 of record NC_044254.1, on the reverse strand, counting down.
TATGGAAAAAATTTCTCTGCAGATTTGCAAGGAAGAGAGAGAATCCAAAAGAAGCCTGTTTCTCCACGTTTGCATGATTTGCTTTGGGCACACTCACATTTTTAATGATAGCTTTAAAGTCCTTAAAAGTCTTTGAGAAAGCCTGAACTGCTGATTAAACACTCACACTTGTATATTGAGGTTAGGAGGACAAATGCATTTTACAAGGTAAAATTCTGGACTGGCCTTGAACATGAAAGCAAAGCCATCACTAATAGCACAGAAAAATATTCTCAACCTGAGAAGCAGAACTAATTAGAGAAGATTAACAGAAACGAGCCACATAGGGGCTGGAATAGGGCATGACCACAGTATGAAAGGCTGAATCACTGGACTTATCGAGGTCAAGATCTTAAAAACACTAGAATTGTTTTAAAGGGAATTGACAACTTTTGCAGATGTTCCTGTGGCAGCAGAACATTCACTGTAACATTCAAGTTCTGTTCTGCACATAGGAGTTTCCCCTGTGTAAAAACTGTTTGCAGCCTTGATGTCAGTAGACATTTCTGAGCATGGGGTGTTATTCAGGGCCATGTTCACATTCCTACTGTTATGCAGGGGGGCTGAGGAGACAGTCACCAAATCTGTAACACAGTGGAGATTTTGGATTTTTTCAAAAAAGTTAAGCTAGTAACTGATTTTTCTGTCTTTTTTTTCTTTCTAATGACGTCATATAACTGAAATATACATCATACAATGAGATATACTTTGCAGCCTTTTTCCTCATACTTTGCACTTACCAATTTTTCCTGTCACTAGCCAGCTTCCCACAAACTGTAATGATTTTTTTATTACTGAAAGGTGATAAATTTTCCAGAACTGTTCGGACAGCACTTCTGATATACTCCCTGAAATGGCTTTTATAACAGCACTGTAGCAATCAATGAGCTCAGCTGAACTGAAAACAGTTCTCATGGAATAGTCAGGCTTGTAAGGGACTAAGAGTCTTCTGGACATCTTCTAGTCCAGCTTGCTCACAACTGCGTCAATAGAGCAGACATCTCAGCACCTGTTACCTCTGATACATCTACTTCTCAGAACTTTCTATAATGATTTAATAAAAATTCCTTATTTTCAAGGAGCCAGATTTACTGTAAGCATGCATAACCACATGCCTGTGGTTAATGGGAGTATTGGTGCTCATCAGTGACTGCAGAAAAGAAGCAGTCACCCATGAAGAGTTGGAATTCTTCAGGCTGTTTCAGAGCCATGGCATAAAACTATGTGCAGGTTACAAGAAACCAGGAGTATCAGTCTCTCAGCTCTCTGGAAGTTTGCTGTTATGTTCATAAAAGTAAGGACAGGGTTCCCCTGTCTGTAGGAAAGTTGACACACCATGTCCAAAACCGAGGCACAAATAAATAGCATTAGCAATTCTCTGTGTGTGTTTCCTCTAAAGCAACATTTTTATGCTAGCCTAAAATAAGAAATTATGCTATTCAGGGTGCAAAGACAGTCTAGAGTGCTGCTTATCTGCTGCACAAAAATCTCTGTAAAGTGTGGTAAGTCTTCATTTACTTTTAGTAAAAATGAAGAATGTATTTACCTCAAAGTTTAATTTAAGAGCTGGGATATAATAAGCAGAGGTCATTGTTGCCAGATCATCAAATTCCTTAATTAAGATCAAAGAATATAGTCCTGATACATCTCAAGTATCTCAGCAGGCATCATTCTCCATCTTTAGAAAAAAAATCATCACTCTGGATTCCAACCACTAGCTTCCTGTTCATGTAAAGCAAAGCATGGTCAGGACTGGACACTGCACAGCAGCATCTTCACAGAAATGAGAAGCTTACAAAGTTAAACTAGAATAAATAAAACTGAAATTAAACTCTGCTGAAGGCTACTCATGGGAGAGCAAAAGTATCTGCAACATACTTCTACCTCACTGCAGCAAAACTACTCTCAGGTCTTAGGTAATGGTTGGGGATGCAGGTCCAGTGTAAGCCATTTCCCTTAGGCACTGTGCAGTGAGAATGCCCATAAAGATCAATGGCAACAGAAAGTGCTTCTGTGACTCTATGAACTGGTGAGCACCTCCCCAAATAATACAAAATACAGTATCTGAAGGCTATAGAAATGATGTAGCAGAAGTAGATCTAATTTTGTTCTGCTGGGTGTGCAGAACTGAATCATGAATCTTCCTTTCTTGCCTCTTTCTATTACTTGTTAGCTCATTAAGTCAGCCTCTATGCTGGAGAGATTTTTTTTTTTAAATCCAGATTCTTCAAAGGTTTTCAGTGCCAGTGAGAATGGCACTGAAAACTTAGGCACTGTGCAGTGAGAATGCCCATAAAGATCAATGGCAACAGAAAGTGCTTCTGTGACTCTATGAACTGGTGAGCACCTCCCCAAATAATACAAAATACAGTATCTGAAGGCTATAGAAATGATGTAGCAGAAGTAGATCTAATTTTGTTCTGCTGGGTGTGCAGAACTGAATCATGAATCTTCCTTTCTTGCCTCTTTCTATTACTTGTTAGCTCATTAAGTCAGCCTCTATGCTGGAGAGATTTTTTTTTTTAAATCCAGATTCTTCAAAGGTTTTCAGTGCCAGTCTGTTTAATTCCGTGAAAATTTTGCTCCATACGCCTCTGTCTTGACACTTCACTACCACAACAGTGGTGGAAGTTCTGAGTTCTCTACTTGTTCTTCAGGAAATCTGATGTTCTTAGGAAACAGCCTTTTGAAAGTATAAATAAAAACTTACTTTAGTCACTTTGCACTTTCTGAATGAGCTCCAAAATGGGTAGATGTTGGACTAAAATGTATCAGACCTTTTACACATAGTCAAGAAAGAAAAGACAGTTGTTATATCAAGTAGAGGGCATTTTTATATGGACTGAGGCTTTCAGAATGTGCAGTAGTGACCAAAGAATTATGAATGTCAGCTGTGTTTAACATGAGAGAATGTGTGACACTGAGCTGGGGGAAGTGTTGATCTGCTGGAGGGGAGGAAGATGTCACTGCCAAGGGACTTGGACAGACTGGGTCAATGGGCTATGGCCAACCCTGTGAGGTTCAAGGAGACCAAGTGCCAGGTCCTACACTTTGGCCACAATAACCCCATGCAATGCTACAGACTTGGGGGTGGCCCAGCAAAGAGGGACCTGGGACCAACATGAGCCAGCAATGTGCCCAGGTGGCCCAGAAGGCCAATGGCATCCTGGCTTGTATCTGGAATGGTGTGGCCATCAGGTCTAGGAATTCAATTCTCCCCTTGCCTAACCTTGCGTCCTGTGTCCAGGTCTGGGCCCTTCACTTCAAGAAGGATATGGAGGTGCTGGAGCAGGTCCAGAGGAGAGCAAGGAGGCTGTGAAGGGACCAGGGGGCAAGTCTTACAAGAAGAGGCTGAGGGAGCTGGGGTTGTGTAACCTGGATGAGACTTGGAGGGAGGACCTTATCACTCTCTACAGCTACCTGAAGGAGGTTGTCATCAGGTGGGAGCCGGCCTCCTCCCAAATAATAAGTGACAGGACAAGAGGGCATGGCCTGAAGCTGTGCCAGGGGAGGTGTAGGTTGGATATTAAGAAGCATTTCCTCACATCATCAGGCATTGGAATGGACTGCCCAGGGAAGTGGTGGAGTCACCATCCCTAGAGGTGTTTAAGGAAAAGCTGCTGTGGCACTCAGTGCCATGGTATAGCCAGTGTGGTGGTGTTAGGTTGTGGGCTGCACTTGATGACCTTGGAAGTCTCTTCCAGCCTCAATGATTCTGTGAGTTTAGCTAAAAAGTCTGAATTGGTGGGTCCTACAAATTGTTGGTCAGATATTTTCCTTTTACAGTTACATTGTAGAGGTTTCTTATTTGCACTCTGCTGTCATGATACAAGCAGCTCCAGATATATATACAGATAGTGATCAAAGAGGCTCTGATTATCATTCCCACAAACATAATTTTCGTATTTCCCTACATATTAAGGTAGGAATCAAAGTGAAGTTTTATTTTCAACTTTCTTTTAATTTCCTTTTATATTGAACAGGGACAGGAAAAGCCTACCCAGGCCTGACACGTTTTTGTCCTGGTCAATAGGTCTGATATCTCTGATATTTCAGTGTCATTCTCTGCCACCTTCTCTGTCATTGTGTATTTCTTTTGTTCTGTAGCCTCTGTCTTACAAGATTGGTGTCTTCTTCCTGCACCTTACCCATGAGACTATTGAGGGAAGGCAAAGGGTACTGGAGAAGAGCAGGTACAGTAGGAATTCTTTACACTGTCAGACCTCAGCAGTGGTTTTGCCATTCTTGAGGCTCCTGAGTCAGCAGACTCAAAGATAAAGTACATAACGTGTTCCTGTATCTCGGTCACTGCAATTGAATTGCATCTCATGTGCCCCATAATTAACATAATTCTCCATTCCAGTTTACTCTCCCATCCCACCAAAAGGGGATCACTAGCAGAGTGTGGTGATATCTTTAACATTCCCTGCTGGCATTTGAGAGAGGGACCCTGGAAAGGTTCCTGTATAAATTAGAAGGTATAGATAGGTGGGTGCAGACAGAACACCTTTTTGCATGCTTTGAGCCAGCCCTGATCTGCCATTTTTCTGTATCAGCATGGCACAGTGCCTGATCTGACATGCTCTGCCTCTCAACACATTATTGGCTTCAGCATGATGCTAACACCCCCACACCAGGACTGCACCACAGGTGGCTGATGTCAAGCAGCAGCACAGCAACATGTATGAGTTCAGACACACTCTCAGGGGTTTTTTCCAGCTGTTAAGGGGCCTGAGGAGTTACACTTCAGACTTTTTGCTGAATACAGAGCTTGATCTCTTCTTTGAACTGTGTGGACACTTGACTACATTCGGTTTCACATGTGGTTAGCCAAGCAGGACCAGTACTGCCACTTTTTCAGTACCTAAAAATTGCCACAAAACTTAGCAAAACACATCTGAAGCTATTGCTGTATACTGATGTCTTTTCAAGGCTAAATTATCAATCACAGTGAGAGTTTTGGATTCCTTGCTGTGAGTAATCCATCACTGTGTGTTACTTAAATTGCAGTTGCTTGGATCCTTGCAGACTGATGACTGTCTATCTTTGTATGTCCTTGCTTTGGCTTCCTGTCAAGTTATGTTGCGTTCAAAGTCCTCTGGCTCACATTCAAAGGGAGGAAGAAATGTGTCATAGTCAAGCTCAGAGCTTGGGCCCTCCCTGTGGAACAGAGAGCTACCAAATTGCTCTTTCCCATCCCTCTTAGAAATCCCAACAAGGGAGAAGAGGGAAGAAAGTGACCAGTATCTGCTGCCTCTCATCTGCTGGCAGTGTGAATGGGAAATACGATGGCCCTGTGTTAACCTGCTTCAGAGGGCTCTGGTTGTCCTGCAATACAGAAACATAGTAGTACCTCTCAGATTCTGCCTGCAAGGGAAATGTCAGGCCACTGTGTCCATGGTCTGTCCTTAGGCTGGGGTATGCATGTTGGTTTGTTCACCCCCAGTCTTGATCTCAGTCACTGGGATAGAGGGCACTTTGAAGGAAGACTCCCTGACTAATGCAATTACAGATGCTTCGTCTATCTCATAACTCAAGGAAAGGTTAAGGAAACCAGATTCCAGTAAGCCTTGAGCAGGCAAGCAAGAGCAGTAAAAAAGCAGCAAGGATTTTCTCCCCTGAGCACCCACCCAGGCCACAATTACTCAAGCACTGCACTCCCCAGCAGAAGGATGCACCAGGCAAGTGCCCTGAGCCTGACTTGCCGAGCGGGAACACGCTGCAGCGGGTTAGCAGCCCATGCCCCTTCCCTACTCACAGAAATATTTAGCCCGAGAAGTATTTTTATTTCTGTCCCCGCTGATAAGATTGCAGGGAAGCAGAAGCTGCCCTAACCCTGAAGTTGTAGCAGCCTTGCTCTGTTGATGCCTGGAGAGGAGGGAGATTTACTCAGCCTGGAGGAGTCCTTTAGAGCGCCAGTAGCAGTGACACGGTGAGTGTCACCACAGTTTGGGCTGCTCCCAGAGAAGCCTTGTCAGCTGGAGTATCTGTCAAGAGATGGAAGCAAGTTGCTGTTTTGACCCATTTTGTGGGTGAATAAAATATAATCAATATACAGTAAACATAAGAATCTCACTGGAAAAAGGTTCATCCGGGTCGGGGTGTTTCTGCTATTTGCTGGTGTGAAAAGGCTTCCGTACAATATGGTAGTGGGAGAGGTTGAGGAAACAGAAAAGTACAGTAAGAACTGGTGAAACAAGTCAGTGTCTAAACCCAACAAATTAATCTGCAGTATCAATTTAGAAAATAATAGGTGTCATTTAACTACTTGCTGACTACTGCCTGTGACTCTAGGTGAGTCAATTAGGCTTAAAGGCTTCCCTTAGAAAACATAAATATCAGGCCACAGAAAGCAAAGACAGTAAGCAAGGTTGCCTAGAGATTGAAACAGTGTCTAAATGATTTTCTTAATGCTGAGATGTGAATTATTTAAAAAAAAAAAAAAAAAAAGTAGAAGTATCCTTGAGTATAGGCAGTATCAAAGGCACTTATATTGCTGTTTATCTTAGTTATTAGAGGGAATGCACTAAATATCAGGAGCTCAGGAAAATGGACTAATGCATATCTTTTTGTTGCTTGGTAGTTGGTACAATATATATGTTTTTTACACCTTAATGTTTTATAAATGAGTGATATTTATTGCCATAAAAACAAATTTTTAAACTTCTCTGAGATGAAGTATCAGTGAAGACTCTTAGACAAAAGTTTATTTGTTGTAATATATTCAGAAAGACCACTTATCAGGACATTCCTGGGAAACCCTTTTACTTGTTTTGGTGCAGCAGGTTTCGGTCTTGGATTGATTTTTTTATATGGAGTGAGAAGCTGCCTGTAAAATTTGGCTCCAGCAGGCAATCCATGCCTTCCATTCCTTATCAGGTTTTCTGACCATGAAATTATACTATTAATAATGCAGTTATTAATGGTCTTTTCTTGCATTGTACCGATAATCAAATATATTCAAATTTCAAGTAAAAAGATAAGTGATTTGACTCCAAAACCTTGAAATCCAACTACATCTATCCCCACTGAGCACCCTCAATAGCCAAAGAGCTTATTTAAAGCCTTGGGTACAAAAAAAAAAAAAAGAGACTAGGTACTTGATATCCCAAAGAATGAGAGTAAACTATAACTGAAAATAAGGCAACAATTTTATCATTCATGACACAACCAGGTCTGGGTTCAGCACTGCCTTTGTTTTGAACAGCAGAGAATCCCCAGTTGTGGTGCTGGAAGGAAGGGAGCCATCTGCTTGCCCAGCCCAGGAGCTGTGCCTGAGCTGCCTGGAGGCCTCAGTGTCACCACAGCCCTTGGGTGACAAAGCTTGGGGCAGGAATGGACCTCTGCTTCTCTGGGGCTCCATTGCTGAGAGCTTCACAGATCCCCCCCTAAGGTGATGCTGTCTGCCCTTCATCTATGTAACACCAGCTGGGAAATAGCAGTCTAGACAATCTCTGGCAGATATTTATCTAACCTGTTCATTAAAAAGTTCTGATATAGAGCTTTAATTATCCTTCAACTGGGAAAATTCACTCAGATCTTCCCTGCTGCATGTGAAATCTATGATTTTGTAGAGCCTGCCCCTCCAAAGGTCACGGGGAGAATCTGATCTCATCTTTCTTGATTGCTATTCTCTGTTGTGTAGGTAAGGCTGTAATCATGTCCTCCCTCAGGCTTCGCTTCCAGTGACCCTTTCTAGCAGGCAGCATCTTTCTAAATGCCTTCCTATTTTTGCTGTCCCTCTTCAGCATTTTCCTAATTGCTTATCTCTTGCTCACAGCAGCACTCAAAACTGCATATAGCAAGTACTGAATAGTGGATTGATTACTTTCCTCTGCCTTACATGTCATTTTCCTTTCAACATATAACAGTCAAATATTTACCTTTCCAGATAGCTTTTCAAAGGAAAAGGATTCAATTTGGCCATCAGGATTTTAGCATGCTCTAAAAAGTGTTATTTTTTCTGAGTTTAGTCTTGCAGAGAAGAAAAAGGTGTGGGGAGTTGCAGTGGGACAGGAGTCCCCAAGTGTCCTAGGTTCATCAAAAGTAATGGGGGAAAACCTGTAGGTAGATAGATGTAGATGATATAGATACAGAGGTAAATTTTGGGAGGAGATACCTTTGAAAGGTTTATGCATATAATAAAACACTAGGTTTATGTCTTCTGCTTGTATGACACACTTTAATATTCCAGCACCAGTTTCTCCAGTACATTATCACCGATGCTGCACAGTGTTTGTTTCAGGAATCGTGCAAGGTCTGTGCTGCTGGTCAAGCATGAGTGATAAACACCCTTTTGCCCAACCTCCTTTCTTTCCTAATAGATCATTAGTCACAACCAACACCTGCTTACAGAGATTGATTGGTGTCCTTGCTCCAAAATTCCCTTTTCCTTCCCTGGTTGTGAGTACACCACTCTGTTTTATCCTGTATTGCCAAAATTAATGTCACCTGAGGGCTGAATTTTCAAAGCATTGTAATTTCTGGATGACTAATGCAGGACATGGGGAAACATTTAACCTCCAGAGGTTCTCAGTGTCAACAGTTCCCATTTTATGAAGCACACAGCAGAGCAGTCGCCTGTCACCTGGCAGTCTCACTTTGCCATTGGAATGGTGGAATGCTGCCTTAAGGTGCAGCACCTTACGGATGCCTCTTGAAAATCTGAATTGAAAGGTTCAAATACAAGTGGGATTGGGATGCTCTAAATGTCACTTCTATGCAAATGGATCCATCTTGTAGATGATATGTGATTGTTTTAAAATCATAGGGCTACTACTTTACATTCTTGCATTTTCCTTAATTCCAGAGAAGGAGATGTTATCCATAATAAAATAGGTAAGTGAAAACAAACAACAACAAAAAAAAAAACCCAAAACAAAACACCAAAACCAAACCAACATCCTTACAAGCGGGTCTAGAAACTGTTGCTTTAAACTCCCTTAAGATTCTATGAAGTCTCTTATTTTATTTTTAATATGATATAGAAGCAATGTCAGGCAGCTAGGACAGAAAGCAAGCTGCAGGGCTCCTGGTGCCTGTGTCAGACAGTGGTGATGGCAGCTCTGACAGGCCCCTGCCCCCCAATGGGCTAATGAGGCTCTGCTAGGGACTCATCAAATGTGCAGCCGAACAATACGGAGCCAGCAAGCTGCTTGCAGCATCTGAGTGTGCACAAGGGATGAGCAGGATGAGCAAACCCACAAATCTCTTTGTAAGTAGAGCTTTATTCCTAACACAGTAATTAAGCAGTAATTGGAAGCTGTGGGAGTAATGGGAACAGTTTCAGGGAATTAAAAGATCTTGTCCACAGGGAAAAACTGCGTACTGCCAACATCTCAGAGGGGCGGAAAAAGGGTGCGAGTAAAGCTCAGATATTTTGCTCACGTTATCAGCAATCCCAAATTAAATCCCATTCTTAATTCATGAACATTTAGAGGAACTATTATGAAGTAAATAGCAATTTTTTCTGTCTCTGAAAGGTCATGAAGTCACTAAAATTCAGAAGAATTATTTTTACCTTAAAATTTCATTCTGAATTTTTGCTAGGAAAAAAAAAATCTGCATCAGTGGTAGATAATCCATTATAAAACCTGTTTAAAAATATTAGTTGTTGTATTAACATAAAAGGTTTGGAACTTGCACTTGACCCTAGACAGAATCACTTCCAAAATCGATCTATAAATATATTTATAATTTATATATTATATATAATTTCTCTTCCTTTGTTTCTTAAGCAACCCTGCCCAGAGTTACATGCTGGCAATTCCTGTTAGGCAACAATATGGCACCAATTAGTTACCTATGTTCTTCTGGGCTTGGGACATGCTTCCTATCACCTACTGTACATAATGATTTGTGGGGCCTCCTCTTACAGAGCTGACAATCTCTGGATACCTCCCTGATTAATTTTCTGTAAGTAGTTCATTTGGTATCATTTGTTTCCACAAGGTACATCCACAAAGCACTGTATAAAACCAACTTGTAATGAGGGCTTGTGTACATTACTCATAACCATGGGCACAAGGCATAAATGCATTTGCAGGTTGGTAGCACTATGTTCACATTTAGGGAATGGGGAAGACTACTTCATATATTCATATGATTGCAATTTTAGACAAAGGCTCAAACTCTGCTATAGAGTCCTTAGGCAAAAATAATTCATTCTATATGGCCTGACATATTCATGTTTTGTGTTTTGGAGATTATAAAAAAAAAAAAAAATGCAGGGAATTAAAAAAAAAAGCCATATATTTGATTTGGGCACCTATGGGTTGGAGAAACTCTTTGGTATATAAAGACCAATGGCAATGGAAAGATAATGAGTTTATTTTATCTGATTTAACTTTACACCTATAAAATCAACCAGTGTCAGCAAAACAGGAATTTCTGATGAAGAAGTACAGGATAAATAAGAATAAAAGGTACATTTTAGATGCTCTTGCCTCAAAGCTGTCCACTGTGTGAACATGAAGGCATAAGGGCTCTCCAACATATAACTTTGAAGGATGCAACTATTATGTTGGTTTTTACCAAGTGCATTTGAGAAGAGCACCTGCATTTTTATATCATATTGCAGCAGACAGCATCATGTATCAGTTTGGGGCTCCAGCAGACTAAATTAATTACAAGTGGTCTTTCCAAAAGTGTGTTGTACAGTTGAAGTAAAAAGAAAAAAAAAAAAAACAAAACCCAAACAAAAAGCCCCATCAACAACAAAACCCCCACTGTTTGTAGGAAGGCTGTGATATACAGGCTGAAATCTCTATCACTGTATTTTTTGATGCTAAGTATTGTTAGCAGGGACAATAAATGTAAATCCTGGGGATTCAAAAGGAACCACAAGTGACAGGACTACATTCTTTAACACCTTAGTCTTCAGCATTACAGAAGATTTATGTGCAACCAGAAGACTTTTATTAAAGTTTACCATCTAATCAACACTTAGTGTTATAAAAGAATTAGAATATCTCATAATATGTTCCAAAGTACACGAGTTATTTTACAAATAAGGGGGCAGAATTAAAGTTGAACCATTTCTTATCTCTTTTTAGTCCAACATATGCATTTTTTTCTTTTAAAATTTTTTGTTTTCATGGAGCAATATTTCTGAAAAATGTTTTAATTTAATTGCAACTATTACTAAAAGACCTAGTGTCTGTATGGGACACTTCTCAATGAATGCACACTTCTGTTCACCTCCAGAAAATGGATGAGCTGATAAAAAGTTCTATACAGGCATTTTTAATTTTTTTTTAGGACACCTTTGTGGCTAAGTAGTATTTATTTCCCAAGTTAATTAGAATAAATAATCATATGGGACACTTCAAGCAGGACCTAAGATAAGAATGCAGTAGATAAGTGCAGTAAATTGATTTTAAAAATATAATGTCTAATATAAGTTTTATAAATATCAGCAACCATCTCTGTTCTGTTTTATCCTCAGCTTTTCCATCTTGGCTTTTCTTAGCTTTAAGTAGGGAACTAATTGTACTCAATTCTTCTGTTTCTATTTCTGTTTTATCTGTTGACAGTTATGCTTTTATTTGCATAACTTGTTAGTAGTCTCAAACAGTGTGAAAACTTTCTCAAAAGAAACTACCAATCAAGTTCATTAAATACTCTGCATCCATAGACACAGACATTCCTGAGCCTGGTTCTGGCTCCCACTGTAGCTGCTCCAGCCTGGTTTAATAATCTGTATCACATCAGTTTTCAACAGCCACAAATCCTGAGGGGGAGAGTCCTCCCAGACTGAAAAGCCTCCTGCCTCAGACTGTCCATATGGCCATAACCCAGCAAAAACTCATCCCACATCTGAAATGTCATCTGAGCCAACTGTGCTGTGTAAAAGGCACTAAATGACACACAGCTACTTTCCCTCCTTTGGCATCCTGCATCGAGCAGAGCTCACCCAAGGTTAAACCCAAAACTTGTGTTAAACTTCCTTTTTTAACTGATCCATTTGGGGCATCTTTCTTGTTTACATTCTAGCAGTAGTTTTATTTGTGTATGATGCTTTTAATGTTACCTTTTTATTTTACAAGTACATAGCCTTCTATTATCTTTCCAAAATCTTTTATATTTTGTTCCAATTTGCCTGCCTCTTATAAATACTTTTTTAACTAACACTGGTCCTGTTTTGGTTTTTTTTTGAGTTGGATAGCAGACTTTTGGATTCTTTATTCTACAGTATACAGACTAAAAATTGCTTTTTGAAAGTGGGAGATCCATTTTCTCTCTCTTTCTTTCTTTTCCTTTTTTTTTTTTCTTATTTTTTTTCTTCCCCCTCAAGGATATGTCCTGTTGTGAGTTAATTTAGAAGGGACATTTTGGCTTCCCTGGGTCACATCAGTACATCTCCAAAGAAGAAAACTCTGTTTCTATGTCATTCTGGTTTTTTCCCTCATATCTTAAAGTGGTGGAGGTTGTTTTTTGTTGTGTTTTGTTTCAGTGTGGGTTGATCCAACCGCATCTGTTTGCATTTCAGTCTTTAATTTATGTTGGGCTGTAAACTGTCCAAGTAACAATTTGAGTGATGCAGCAACAGAAGGTGACCCAGATTACACAACGCTGTGTGCTAATGCCAAGGCTTCTTGTTCAATGGCAGCTGCTCAGAGCTTTGTCTTATTGTGATTCACATTCAGCAGACACAAATCAAACAGGCTCCTCAGACATCCTGCCTGTCTTCATTTTAAACATGTTCAAGAGCTCCTGCTTTTCATAAACACATAGCAGCCTCCCCAGCTGAGGCCATTTAGCCTCCTTGCCTTGTATTTACTCACAGCCATCTGACAAAATCATCATTGTGACTTCCAATATTTTGCCTGCTTCTGTTTATGGGGAAGTTGGGTGAGTGAATGTCTCTATAAAAATAGTTGGACTTTCATATTCTCTCCAAATGGATATGTTTAGAACACCAAATATAACACAGTTGTTTGATAGCTGATTACTAAAGGTTGTGATTAAAAATGCTTATATAATAAAGCAATGGGAGCTATTAGAATGCATAACATAAAGAGGCTTAGCAAAGGATAAATTAGTCTAGATTTTAATCAGATAGGTTTAAATTTGCTGGATGAATAGTATCAAAACACAGACTTTTTAATAAGGTAAAATTTTGAGAGAAGATTTTATTGCTGAACTTTTACTACATGAAGGAAAGGTATTAAACATACCTGCATTCTTCCTTTAAAAAGAAAAAAAAAGTGTGAAGATCAGGAAAACTATCATACAATGAGTTTATACATACAACTTAGTTTCATGAACCAAATCTTTTTGGCATCTCCATCAAATTTTTAAAGCCTTCTGACAACACAAGCTTCCTGCTAGCCTTGTACCCAGAGGACATGTCAGAACAGTAAGAAAAAGTTAAAATCTTACTTTTTAAATGGATGAGCAGCAAAAAACTGAGGTAGAAGAGGAGTAGAGAGTTAATTCTTGAATGAGCCATATTCATCTTGATAGGACATCCTCTGACGAGTTGTCTGTTCTCCAAAGGTCTGGTGCTGAGCCTCACAGCTTTCTCCTCAGCTCTGAAACTGAGGGAACACCCCAGGCACCCTGTCCCCTACAAGCCATCTTTGCCTGTGCCCCTCATCAGCCTCTTCACTGCAGACCCACAGACTTGGATTCAGGAGGCAGTCGGTGCTTGTTTAAGGTTTTACTTTGGCAGATCCGAGTGATTTTTCAAACCTGGTGCAGATTTGTCTGGGAGCTGGACTGGAGTCTGTCCCCGGGCGGCTGCAGCAGAGCTGTGTGCTGGTGAGCCACAGGAGCTCCTCATCTCATCAGCTTCCAAAACACATCACACACCTCATCTTCTAATAAATCTCCTCTACGTCAAGCTCCTCCTGGTTCACAGTATAAACTCTTTATCTTTCTTGCAGAGCATCAGCTCACAGCACTTTCTGCTTACTGAAGGTTTTTTTTGTATCTTAACTCATTAGCTCATGAAGTAAAAAGCTGCAACATCCCTATTCTCAAATCTTTTTTTTTTCCTGGTTAGATATTTGCCTTTTGTTTTCCACAGTCTTTTTCCTTTTGTTTTTGTTGTTACTGTTTATACTGTTTAACTGCTTCTACCACCACTAAAAAGCAAAACAACCGGGAGCTGGGACAGATCATCTAAGTTTCATGGGGCTGTGTTGTAAATTTGAGCTGCTGACAGGGGAGCAGTCACAGACTGTCACAGAGTCAGGGGATGACATGGTGAGACTGATAAGAGCAGAGGATGGACTCCATTCCTTTCCAGCCAGCTCAGGCTTTAGATAACAGGGGCTGGTGCAAGTGCAATGAGTCTGCCTGTGCTCAGCAAAGCCTCCCCAGGTGCCATGGCAGTGCATGCTGTGGCTCTGCATGGCCCAGGCAGTGCCTGTTTCTGCCCAGAGGTGCCTTGGTGTCTAATGCCTCATCCATTGATTACAGCTTTTCTCTCAGATATCAAAGCCTTGGCCTGGGCTAGCAGAAGGGAAAGGGAACGAAGACAGCAACAGCCCCAAGAGCTACAAGCAGAAACTACACTCTCAGTACAACTTTTGGCTTTCTGGCACCTCAAAAACTCCGGCACATTAAGTCTGAGGGTGTGCTATGTGTAAGCTACACCACACCAGTGTTTGCCAAGAGATGAGCTGCCTGTTGGGAGATGTATTGCCTATTTCCACCTTCTGGTCCTTGGCCCTCAGTGCTTCCCACTTGTTTTCCTTGCCACAGTGGAGAGACCAGGAATTTCCAAGCCCAGGAACAACCTTGAACAATCTGCTTGGCCATTTCTGTATTATACTGATGCAAAGCAGACAATGTGCAATAGATTAGGTTTTTGTCTCTTGTCTTCTTCAGTTCAGTGGCATCCTAATTCCCAGTTCAGGAAGCCCTTGTTCGTGTGTTTAACTTTAAATGTGCTCTTAGCTGAATTAAGCACAGACTCAAAGTCAAGCATATGCTTAAGGCATCAGGTGAGTTGCAAGGCAATTGCACCACTCATATGCTTAAGGCATCAGGTGAATCACGAGCCACTATTGATGCCAACATGAATTTAAGGAAGTTGTTTATAATGGGTAGGAGTTTTCACATCCACTCTTTCAGCTCAGTGAACTGAATAATTTTAAATTTTTCCCTGCTGCAAGGCTTTTCCTTCTTTCCCAGCTCGTTCATGTGCAACTGCCACTCACTCCTTGATATCCATGTGGCACTTCTCAGCTCTTCTCCACCTCCCTGCCTGTCCTGGGAGCTCTGTCCTGGGAGCCTCCACCTCCTCTGAACTCCCCTGCTACACCCACAGCTCTTCAGGGGGCTTCAAAGAGCCCTGGTCTATCCTATGGCAACTCTGGCTGAATTTCCCAGTCAAATGTCACAAACTATGAGTACTACAATGAACTGGGTTTCTAGGGGAAAGTACTTAGATAACAATACAGGATTGGATAATTGGATTTTTCAGTTCTCTTTTAGTCATCTCCTTTGTTTTATATGTACATTTAATGTTGTTTGGGTGTTTTCCTCTCCTTGCCATCTGCCTATTTAGGCTGTGTTTGAAGTTATTTAGTAAAATATATAAGCATTATAAAACGAAGAAGAAAATACTACTTTGCCATCTGGGAATTCTTCAGTTGAGCTGAATTATGCAGCTGAGCTCTGTGCTGATTGTCTGCTTTAAGTGCATTATTATTTAAGTTTGTTATTTTGTAACTTACTTAGAGGGATATTTTCCATTCTAATTTTGAACAATTTTTAAATTGGTTTTTTGTGAAATTAGCTTCCATTAACAGGAATTTGATATGTTATGGTGGTTATGAATGCTGATTAAATTAATTTCACCTTTAATAATGAAACACTAATCTAGAAGTTTAAGAAAGCATAGGTCCAACACTTGTTAGAATACATTTGGTCTCAAGACCTTCAGATTTAATATATCAGTGAATTTAAGCAGAGGAGCCTCTCAAATATGCAGAAATAAAGAGACAAAATGCTTGATAAGCAAAGATCAAATTTTCAGTTCTGAGTAATATATGGTATGCACTGGATGGAAGCAGTCACATCTATTAAATCTGGATGCTTTTCTGGAAGTTGCATGAGTATATGTGAAATCTTTGCTCCAAGCAAGCTTATCACTCCTCAGACACGAAGATACTTACCTGAGAACGTATCTATAGTGTATAAACACGTGTTGGCATTTGATTTAAATAATCAGCCAAGTAACTGTGGTTATTCCAAGCCCTATAGCAAGTGCATGAACAGCTATTCTGAAAGTTATTAAAACATAATTGCTTTCAGGATAGCCAAAAGAGCTGCTTTTTCACCCTGTTTGAAACTTCAGGTTGAAATCACTTCCTCAGCTCCTTGAAGAGTCCTACAGGAGTGCCATGGTCTAGCAACTGCTCCAGTGGGTCAAGGGTTGGACTAGATGATCTCTGAGGTCCCTTCCAACCCGGCTAATTCTATGATTCTATGATTTGAATTTCTTCAGCACTGGTACTTGGTGAACATCATTTGTATGCAGTGAGACACAGCTTCTGAATGTAATTTCCACACTTTCTCAGTACAGCTTAGCTCTGATGAGATTCTGCCAGGCATGTAAGTTAGAGGCTATGCCATCTTCTCAGGAAAAAGGGTTTGTGTTGCTATTTTCTTTCACTTCAAGGATGCCCTTTTCTGTTCAGGTTGCTTCTTTGCAATAATTACACTGCAAGTGGTATAAAACTTTACAAGTCAGTATCATGTCTTCTAAAATATTTTACTGCATCTCTGACCAAGAAACTTCATTATCTAACAACTTTTTTTTCCCTCATAAAAGCACTGTTTTCAGCTTTCAGATGACACCAATAGTAATTAGTTGTGTATCTTCAGCCTCTCACTGCAAGGCACGTTGTTTACTGATTGTTTCAAGTTGCTCCAATTTGAAGTGTGATTTTTATTGATGCCATCCTGTGCCTTCTGGGTCAAATATATTTACAGGTGATTTTTTTAAGTAATTGGTACTTCTTTTTCAATTTGTAAAATGTAGCAGCAGTTTTAATCTAAACTACAAATTGGAACAGTTAAATAATTCATACAAAGTGTAAAATTCCTTCAGGAGTGGAAGATCTGAATTTTAAAAGTGCTTGTTGCTGATTAACCTGAAGCTTTTATGAAATCGTTTTTGTTCACTGGCAGTGAACACACTGGGTAGCAGGTGGGTGATTTCATAGATGAGTAGAAGAGCATCTGAGCTAAAGATAATATTGCCTAGAGAGGTTTTGGATTTGCAGAATTCTGGTGGACAAGGTCCTGGGGCAGCCTGCTAAAACCAGATCTGCTTTGAGCAGGTGGTTGGAGTAGAGTGTTTTGGAGGTCCCTTCCCACCCATATGATTCTCTGAATATAGCATTAGATTTCCTGCACAAACTCCAGCCTATATGAGCTCAGTCCCTGGTTTTGTATTCATAATTGATCCATGCTTTTCCACATCTAAATATTTTATTAACATCTCTAGTATCTTATGTTACCCTGCAAATATTATTTCTTCTGAACTTTTTCATTATTATTAGGGTGTAAAAATTCTTTTTTCCTCTTTAGCTCTTGCTTTGCTCCTTTTATTCCTTCCTCAAAACAGAACATTCTCTTCCAGAAGACCCAGGCAGAGCACAAGCTTCCAATTCTGCTGATTTGCAGATTATAAATGTTTTTATAAAATTGAAGTGTTTTATCTGAAAATATAAAATTGTTTTGCAAGATATGCCAAGCCTATTGCTTCCTTAAATGTGATCCTTTTTTAAAAGATTATTAATTTTTTTTTTGCTTCCCTGTGTAGCCATTTTCCTACTAAGCACTGAGGGATTTCTACCTCCTAACCTACAATATAAATTTAACCAAAGACTAGAAAAGTGTCAAGTTCATTCACTGTTCACTGGTTGTTCACCAGCCAATATCTAATTTTGGACATGACAGCAATGGTGGGAGTGAAAACCCAGCCTCCACTTCCAGCTGTATTTTGAATTACATTAATTTCAAGCAGTGTTTGCTCCCACTTTGCACTTCCTTGTGGTCAGGTAGTAGTTAAGGTGAACACTGCAAATTATTGCATTTCTGGCAAGGAGTTTGAGCTGGGTTTTTTGTTTTGGTTTGGCTTTTTTGTTTTTGTTGTTTGTTTGTTTGTTTTTTCAGATGAATTCTCTCCTTAGTATTTTACACTTAGGTAGGCAAAACAAAGTGGCTCTGTAAGGTATGACAGGATTCCCCTGAGACCTTCAGAACTCAGTTGTGTGTGATTCACTGATTTTCATCTTTGATGAACTTCTGTGAAATAACATATTTTTCTTGTACTGTGTGTGGCTGATACCACCAGGGAAGCAATTCTACTCCTAGATGAATGCTAGGTCAGCCCCTGTCAATGCAGAAGAAAATTTGCAATTAGTATTCTGTACCTTGCTGCTAATGAACTGTCTCATCAGGAAGTTTCTGTCTGTACCAATAATCATCCTGTGACTGTCAAGGTTACAGGAGTGCTTGACAAAATGAGGCAAATAGTTTTTTTCCAAAGCACTGATATATTAAATGCTAAATAGATTGTAATTGTAATCTTTCCTGTGCCTTCCACTTCAGCAGAGTAGACCTGTTACCAGACTTAGAAATCCTCTTCTAATTCTTTTTTTCTTTCCTTCTGAGTGAGATAACTCATACAACAAACGAAAATGTCCTAAAACTGTAAGTATTGGAATTAAATTGAAAACTCTATCTATGTCAGAAGAGATAATTGTAGAGGCAAGCAACAGTTTAAAAGTTATTTGGTAAAGATGTAAATTAGTATATAGCCTTATTCAGTTGGTCAATAGTAAGTAGATAAAGAAGGAATTTGGACCCAAAAACTTCCATGGGCAATAGTGTAAAGGAGGAGAAAGAGCAAGAATCAGAAAGGTAGGATTAGTAGCCAAGGTCACTTGATTTTAACACACACACTATATATGTACTTTTATTAAATATTCTGAGTGTCCCAGGGACAGGGCAAGAGGATAATTTACAGTCCCATAGGCTGGCAGGGAGGAGATGGCTCTAAAACTGTTTGAATCCTGGTCTTTGCAAACAGAGAAAGCTGAAAACCTCCTTGGCTTCACAGGCCAAGCACTGGGCTAGGGGCCAGGAAACCGATCCTTGCCTCACTTTGCTCACAGGTAAGAAAGTGACATTTGTCTTCAGTGATAAATGACTGTGAGGTATTGCAGTTAGCAATGGAAACACAAAACACAGTACTTAGCAAAAAGTATTTGTAACAGGCAAATAGAGATTTTTTTTTTTCCTATTATCTAATACCCCCTGTTTATTCCCCTTTTCTTCATTCGGGCATTGTATTGACTGTTTGTTATGATTTTTGAAAAGAGCTCTCTGGTTTGCATGTTTCCAGTTAAAGGATGTGACTTTCAGAAAGTGCAAAGCAAGAATTCCCTGCAGGCATCTCTGAAGTGTCTCTTGTGGGCCCTGGCAAGTACTGAATTCCTCTTGGATACCCTGGCATCTTTACTAAAGTGTTAGATAATGTTATGGAAACAACAGGTAACAGTAAATGCCCCAAAGGGATATCAAATTCCTGCTAAGTATTGCTCAAGACAGCACTAATCTCAATGCCAGTGCATTTCTTAATGGCCACAGTTCTGTACTAAACTAAATCCTGAAGGTTTGTCAGTTTGAATTATATTGTTCACAAGGTAAAATTAAATATTCTGGCTTCCAAGCTTGTGTTGATTGAGAATATTTCTCACCTACTTTCATCACTGGCAGTGATACTGGCTTCAGTGAAGACAACATACACATTGACATGATGTCCCCATGTTCCCATCTGAGTGAAAAGATAATGTGCTCTGGATGGAGGAGGCACAGCTTGATCTCTAGGCATCATCTGGGATGTAAGAGGGGAAAAGAATGGATATAACTGATTTATATTCTCTTAGTATCCAGAGAGCCCCTTAAATCACCATGTGGTTTGTTGCAGAACTGCATCTTAAATTTTTTATGTGGGCATGCTGAGGTCTTTGCATAAGGCTGGATTTCACACAGTTCTTTCTAATTTCCTGGGTATCAAGACTTTCTGACTTCCTTTTAATTTTTTTTATAAGGCATTTTTACAGTAATTTCCTCCAATACAGCAAAAGCCTTGGTGAAGATGATTGTTGTGAACAGGCAGCTGCTGAGAGGTCTTGTCTTAGCACCCAGATTTAGCACTGACATTCACCAAACAGTTTTGTGGGATTCAGACTCCTAAAATCTGAGCCCCTGAAGTTTCTGGAGTACACAAGTTTCTAAGCCAGCACTTCAGAGTTAATTACCACTACTAGAGAATTACCATTTTGCTATCAGAACATGCATCTTCAGTTCCTTGACTATAAGCAGGGTGGTTTGTCCCACACAGAAGCATTGATGGGAAAAGATGTGTTTATAGCAAACAAGAAGTCCTCACAGGAGCCACCATCCAAAGGGCCTGTACAGGTGGCAGGGACATTTTGTGCTGGCAGGGTTAGGTTTACTCTTAGCTTTCAGATGCATTTAGAACTGAGGAAGCTTATCACTGGTGTGACAAAGAGAGAAGAAATTCCTCATCGCCACAGGAATTTTGAAGGACTTTTTCTTCAGATTCCCAGATAACCTAGGGAAACACGTCACATGCCTGAAAAACAGCAAACACTGAGCTCTTTTGAAAACATAGCCCTGAACATTGCTAAATGGTAGAAATCAACTGTAGTCTAAAGACACAACTTGTACAATTCACTCTTTTCTTAAATAAGATTAGTTGTAGTGAATTAAGCAGTCTCTGGCAGCATAGATCAAACACAAGCCATGTTAACCTTGACCTCCTCCACTCCTGCAGCAGCAGACTTCATCATTAATTTAATTTAATGAAGTAGATTAATACAGCATGTCCCTATAGAACAGTCTCTTTAAATAAGGTAGGAAATCAATAACCTAAAGTAAATAATTACACCAAATTTTATTTTGATATGGTAATCACAAATGGCTAATTGGTCAAGAGATTGAATCAATTTTCTGAAGTCTAGGCATTCAGAACTCACTGTACGAAGTGTTTCTTACATAAGTCATTATGGGAATAACCAGTTGAGCAGACCAGTACAGTATTTGTGGCCAGGTAATGTGGCTGTAAGAATTCAGCATTTCTTTTGGGTCATATATTTTTAAGTGTAAGAAGCCACACTGACTCTGAAAATAGGTGTTGCATTTGTACTTTAAGACTGGAAGAAAAATCTTTGTACCTGGCCAAACTTGAAGCAAACCTGACATGTTCCCTAGCAAAAACAGAAGGCAAATTTTATCCATTCACATTTATCATGAAAAGTAAGCACGAGTGTTTTGGACTGTGTGCCAATGTAAATGTGAGAGCTGTTTTATAAAAACTGTGTAGGAGTATAAAGTTAGATGGTGGTCCCTTTTAACCATCCAGCTTTTGAAGTGGAGCTAGCCAGGAACTTTTGGAGCCTTTTAGAAGGAAGAGAATGGGGGGTCGTAGCTTTTTGTTTTGTTGTGGAGTTTTTTTCACTTTCATTTTAAAATTGGTGGGAAAAGACTGTTTTGACAATTTTAAAAGTATGACCTTCTTGCTATTTTTTTTTCCTTTGAACAAGTCAAATAACTTCAAAGTGTTTTCAAAAGTTTGAAGCCTAAATTAAGCTTCCTTCAGCCAAACCTTTCAACTAATCCAAGGCACTTCTTATATCAAATATTTTAAAGGTAATAAACCAATACTAGATTTCAATCTGTGGTTTGGTTTTGCAAAAGGAAAATATTTTTGGAGGAGAGGAAAGCATTCTCACTCCCAGATTCACTTTGAAGTCTCTTCTCCCTATCTTGATTCAAATAAAATGCACTAATATAAGCAGAATTTTAAAAATGCTCATAAGAGAAAAAGCAATAGTGGATCTGTAGTACCTGAAGGCATCCAAGCATGTGTCAGCCCTTTCACCACCAGACCCAGTGGTTCTTGGAGCACACGTGGCCATGGCAGCTGAGATCAGCAAAGATGCACTATTAGCAAACAGATGTATGGTAACTATAGAATAGGATATGAGCAAGTGTTACTCCTCCAGAAGGAAAGCCCCTAGCCTTTTGTTTGGAGGTGTTACAGTGCTCTTTCAGTTTTTACTAATAAAAAAAAATTAATTTAATAACTTGTTTTTCCTCTCAGCTGTGTTTACTAGAAAAGCACCCCTCTTTCTGAAATGAAGTCACATTAATCTTGGGATAATAACTAACCACACTGAGACATGTGTGATTTACCATAATCTTGTACTGAAATGGATTTAGCTGGACTGACACCCAGGCAGCATGTTGGTTTTTCAATTTTTATTTCGTTTAGGAAGGTCACTCTTACAAAGTGATGGTTTCAGAATTGTCTCATGGTGTTATAATTATTTTGGAATGACTACAAGACTTCATCATGCTACTGCATTTATACAAGCATTTTCCTAAATCAGTTCCATGTAATTGATATGTTTTTTCTATCTTGTTAAACATTTTTCTTCTGTGCTGTGTGCTTGCACAGTGCCTGCTTTAACTACTGCTTTATTGTCTGGAAGTAAGTTTGTCTTTCAGGTTTTTAACAGTGTCCTCAAAGCATAATTAATTTACTTGTAACCTACCTCTCGATATCAGAATCTAATTATATTTTCTTGGGAAAATGTTGTAATTACTATTCAAATATAATTAAGAAATCATCTGATAAAAGTGACCTAAAGTAAAAGAGGGTTCTGGAATTCTGGCAGCATAGGAATGCATAGGAGTAGATAGAACACGTTCATTATGTAGTTTGGGGTTTTTTTACAGTGACCAGAGTAATATACAACATAAGTTTGTAACTGCAGCCTTTCATCCTATGAGTAAACCTAACCCTAATGGGCAATGCATCACAGACTATGCAAATTAGGCTCAGACAAATGAACAATTAAAATGCTCATACAACCTGAAAATATCCTTCAGCTTTTTACCACTTTTGGGGGAAAAATGTATTGTAGATATGTCTGTACCCTTACTGTAGAATTCAAAACAAAATAGCACCTACAAACGATATGGATAGTGAACAAGAGGAGCACAGAATAGCATTTTAATCTCTTCCTACACCTCAAAGCACTTGGCCTCTCTAGCAGAAAGCTGAATGTTGATTTCCTGACAACTGTAACCATGTGAAGGTTGATCACAAAGGGAAGGAGAAGAGCTCTGGAAAGCTGTGATAAACACCAAGCTGGGAGGGCTACCTGACTGCTTCTCACTGCCTCTGCCATTACATGGTGAATGTTATCTGCAGACACAAAGGCTTAAAACCTGCTTGTCATTTGTCAGCTTCATGCATTACCCTTCCAACAAAATACACTGGTCAATATTCCAGCATTTTATCCTATCCAGAAACTTCTATGCATTGTGCATTTCTGAAAATGTGTTAAATAGGGAATGATATTTTCCTCCTACATAAAAATTACTGAGCGCATTGTACACATTTCTATGTGCATATGTGTTGTGTCTTAACCTGTGCACCAAACACTTGGCAGTTTAGGTCTTCTGCAAGTATATGGCTGGCCCCAATGTGACAGCATCTGTGTCATCCAGCTCAAGCAGCCATAGGTTGCCTCTGAGGGGCTGCAAGTAGGAAAAAGCCTTGGCAAAGGAACTCTGGTTTGATGGGATGGAGAGGTGCACAAGAGGTGCACTGTGGAAAGATGCAGGAGATGGTTCCCTCCCTCAACATAGTTCGGTTTCATATGTAATTCAACAAGGAATTTATGTCCAGGCATAAATAATCTGGTTGCATTGTGCCCTAGTCTACAGAAAACAGGCTGGAAAATAGATGAAAAGCATTTAGCTCATGTGGAACTTCATGTTAAGGTAGCTGGCCTGCTTGCAGTATTAAAGATGTTTTTAAACTTGGTCATTTGAAATGTGCTAGCTAGCTCAGTGACTCTTCCTTAGGTCATCACAAGCAAATTCCCTCTGTAAGACCTTGGGGGGGCCACCACTGAATGCATACCCAAACAAGAGTGGACTTTGGCATGCTCAGTGCCTCATTAGTTCAGCTCTGCTGTATCCATACAGCAAACCAGTCAATCCTCAGAACATGGGTCTAATACTATGGCAAATATGCTCTCAAGTTTCAAACTACTTTGTGCTGAAAACTCTCCATATCCTTGCAAAAGTACCAGATAAAAGACCTAGACCTAAATCATTCCAAACCCTTCACATGAGGCTTTTCGTGGCAGAAATCCTAGCTTCATGTTCTCTATGAACGTGGCCTTCAGGTTCCTATTATGAGAGAGAATATATATTAAAAAATTAGCATTTTTGTGCAAAGTGCAACAGCTTTTCTTGGGAGTGAAGCTCTTACTCCTGTAAGAGCTGTATCTTGTGGCCCAACCAACAGCAGTGGGTCTGGCCATGACTAAAACCCCAATTACCTAACTCTAGGGGAGGATAGCTGGCATTTCCTTTTACCCAATGATTTAATTGGGCCTGTCAGCCAGGGATAATTGGTTTCTGGTTGACTGAAAAAAGTGACAGTGACATCAGCTCTCCACTACCCTTCATTATGGAAACTCTTGTTTATCATAGCAGGGCCCCAGCACACAGGGTGCTTCAGCAGCATTTATAGGTCTCTTGTCATACACTGCAATCTAAGCCACAGAGAAACCTTTTCAAGCTCTTTACCCTCTACATTTTCATAATACAAGGATTTTTGAGAGCAAAAAGAGGTAAAGAGCTTGAAAAGGTTGAAAAGAGCTCTTGAGGCTGGTTGTGCTTGTTTTAATGGAAATTTGATAATATTCTTGCAGTCATGATTGTCGAAGTCTACAAGCAAGGCAAGATTTATTGGGAGAGGCAATATCTTTTATTAATAAAGCTGATATGGCTGGAAAAATAAAAGTGATTTGAGGCACGTGAAGTCTTCTTGAGGTCATGTGCCCAAAACTGCTCTGGTTTTAATTCAGATGGTCACATGAACAATCTAAACTAGTAACAGGGATTATGTTTCTTCCCAGTTCTTGCCTTGCTTATAGGAAAATACCTCTTTGGTAGCACTAGTGTATTAAAGTTATAATTTTCATTGAAAGCATGGTCCAACCTAATAGAAAATCAATGTAAATCCTCATTTCTTCTTTGCACAGCTTCAGGCAGGGCAATATAGTTTTAAATACATTGATTTTTGTAACACTGCTTGAGACTTACAACAGAAGACTGGGAGGAGAGAAGAGGAGAGGAGAGGTTACTGATATTCAGCTTTCTTCTCCCTCTTTTCCCCTGGCTTGCTGAGCACCAGTGGATCAGGTGGAGCAGGCATGGGGGGTTCTTTGAAGAGCAAGGGGAAAGGAGCACATCTATGAACCTACCTGTAGAAAATACGTAGTACTGAGTTCAGACTTAACAAAATTTCTGTATTATTGTGACAGCAGAGAATTTCTTATTCCTGGCCCCTGCTAATTTCATTCCAGGGCTGCGCTGGAAAAGTGTTCCAGGAGTGCTGTGTGGTGTCTGTAGCCATACAGCTCTCTGCAACTTCCACAATGCATTTATCCCCCCAAGAAAGACAGCAACTGCCCAGATCATTGTTACTCAGTGCATCCCTGCCAAGAGCAGACTTGGGAGAACACAGCAGAGGTACAGGGCCCACCCTTCCCTGCACTAAACTTCTTGGATGGAGTGAGGGTGGCTGACACACTAAGAGTGAGCCTGATCTCCTTGCTGCACTTTTAGAAAGAAGACAGAAAGAAGATTCTTCTTTTAGAAGAATCCTGATCCTCAGGATTCCCATGCCAAACATCCCTAGCAGAACAAGAAGTCTCTAGTTGATTCATACCCCAGAGAGTCATGAACTGGGAGACTGAGGTGGTCTTCTCATGGCCTGTTTGAAACAATTTCTTGGCAATGGCTGCAGCAGCAAACTTTATTTAGCACTGTTGGCTAGAAAACTTGTTGGAGTCTCTAGATAATCTTACAACCCTTTTACTTCACGGCCTAATCTAAAACATTTGTGTGTATTAGGTGACTGGCAATAAAATACTGAAAAATCTCAGATAAAGGAAGTATTGGCTTTGTGGGTTACTCCCTAGGTCCCACCCATCACTGACACGTCTGGGATACAGAGGGAGAATGACAGCATGGGTTATATTTCAGCAGTGTCATATACCACAAACACCTGGCAAATTACCTTTAATATTAGATAGACATTTACCTTAGGTAGATGTAACAACCAAAGTGAAGGCTGCTGTTTAAAAGAGTATGTGAATCATTATACCACAAGCTTTATTACCAGGTACCTAAAGTGAAGAGCTGTTAAATATAACTGGAATAAACTGAAATTGCTCAGCCAGGTCTTAAAACTCGCATGCTATTTTTTAAATATTTTTTATTTCTGTTTGGTTTGCAGCTAAGTGCTTAACATCAGAGTTGATTCCCTATTTTCTTATTTAAATTGTGTTTGTTGCAACTATCTGTCATTTCTAGTTTCACTGTATCTCAGAACTGCAGACTCTGAGCTGGAGAAAGGTATTCAAGGTGAAACCACCTCCTGCAACATCAAACCCTCTTGCACAAAGCTACTTAATTTCCACTAATTCAATAATATTTATTAGACAATATACTATCTTCTTGGAAAAATCTTAACCACTGAACTTCCAAATCATGTACAGTTTCATGTAGGTGAGCAAAGTGTTTATTCTTTTATTGGTGCTGTCTCTAATTAATGTAAAAGTCAGCTTTATAATCTTAGTGACAGTTATTCTATTAACTGGCAAGAAAATTTAGCACTAATAAGCATTGGAACAAAAAGGATTAATGTAGTTAAATTTTGCCTGTACCACTTAAAATATGAAAGAATTAATGGTGAAAGAAGTATAATCAACCAAGAGCTCAAGGACATTTTGTTTCCAGGGCATAATTATTGTAGCAGTGCCAGCCATGGTAATGGATCACTTAGCATTGTATAATTTTTCTTTGAACTAAAACCTTCATGTAACATAAAACAGCAAAAGAGAAAGTGTTATTTAGACTTGTGCTAAATCAAAATGCAAAAACTTCTCAGCTTTGGTAATTAGAACAGATGTAGATGCTTTGTAGACTGCCAAGAAACAGCACACAGTAAACAGCATCAGCAACAAATAAATGAAAACCAGGTAGTTATCTATAGGAAAAAAACAAACAAACAACAAAGCCCAACAATGCAGCAGAAGGAAATGGCAGGGGGAAATAGAATGAATTTACTTCTTAAAGCCCAATGGGATGAAGATTATAACTGGGCCAAAGTCCATGCTGTAATGCAGAGGTGCAACCTATACATTCTTTGTGGGGACACTGGATGCCAACTCTGAAATTCTGCTGATGGATCTAATTATGCCCAGAATATTTCTATTTTTCATAATTGTTCATATATTTACATCTAAGGACAGTCTGCTTTTTTTTGTTTTTTTAAACTGGGAATAAATGGCTTCTATTAGCAATTCAACTTTCTGCACATGAAGCATCTCCCAAGTGTATGTAGAATTACAAAATCTAAAAAAAAAAAATAAATTAGGTATGTTGAGTACATGTATTAATTTTTCCATGCCAGGAAACAGGTATGGAAAATTCTGGTTCATGGCAATATAGTAATTACAGATTGAAAAACACCTCAGCACTCTGACTGCTAAAAAGCTCTCAGGCCTTTTCCATGAAAATCTCCTATCTTGGTTACACTTGTTGGCAAAACAGTTCTCATGGAGTTACATTTCCCTTATGTATTTCACTTGTGAGAGCTCCTATAGCGCATGGCTTTTTACTTTCAACCTGAACATTCTTGCTACAGAAGCAAACCAGCAAACCAGTTACCTGGCTAAATGATGTTTTTATGAATCTTGCTGTTCGGATTGGAGTAATAAAGACATTTTTATAGTTTATGTGCAGCTTAAGTATGACACTACAGACATGAAAGTTGGGCAAGCACAAGCAACATTCAGTTATGGGGTGTTTATTTAGCTGTGTGGTGACCAATTTCAACTCACAAATCATAAATACATAACAAATAATATGAAATAAAGTTTTATCCTGCCTTGAAATTAAATACATGTCTTTAAAGGTCCCATAAAAACAATCTCATTTTCAGTGCCAGGCTGTCACTAGCAATTAGTTATCGTTGGAAAACCAAAAATATGATTAATAGAAGGGTGAACACCTTCTGATATGCTGATGAAGTACACCCCCAAGTGGGTATTCCCTCGGGCCGTGGGACACTCGTGGCTTCGCTTTGTGCCACCCAGGAAGGATGAAAACCGGGCAATGCAGCAGCACAGCTGCCGACTCCCTCGGGATTCTCAAGAACACGGCAAATGCAAAACAGTACTGAGGAAAAGTACTCGCAGCTTGGAGATTCTGAACCATTTCTACGGAACTGTTGTTCCAGCGTTACATTTCTCGCTCCCACACGGTCTCTGCCAACACTTCGCTGCGTTCGGGCGCGCATTCCCGCGCCGCCGGCTTGGCTGCGGTGGGGCCCCGGGCCACCCCGCTTCCCCGGCACGGTTCGCCCTAAGGCTGCTCGGCGGGGGCCACATCGAACAGAGACACCGAACACCCGCCGCAGCCAGACTGGGTTGGGTTGGGCCAGGCCGGGCCTGCTGCTAACGGTGCCCCGGGACCGGACCAGGCCCATCCGCGCATGCTCAGCTCAGCACCGCCCGCTCCTCACGTAGGGAGCGAGGCTGCGCAGGGAGCCGGGACCCGGAAGCGGCGGAAGGGTGGAAGCGGTAGCGGGCGAGGGGTGCAGCGGCTTTCGGCGGCCGAGCGGGCCCCGGGGAGCGCCCGGCGCCTCGCAGGTGCGTCAGGCAGCTCCGCCGGGGTTGCGGGTGGGGAGGGACGGCGGGGGCGCGGCCGTTTGATGTCCCGCTGGCGAGGGTGGAGGAGAGGCGGAAGGGAGAAGGGGGAAGGGGCTTGCGGCCACCGCCGCGATGGTGGAGGGGGGGGGGGGAGGTGTCTGGGGCGCCCTCTTTGCCTCCCGGTTTGGTTCTGTAGGGCCCCCGTGGGTTCCGCCGCTGACCCGGTGTTGCTGGGACAAAGGCACCGTCCGTGGGACGGGCCGAGAGAGGCGGGAGCCTGACCAAGGAGTTGACATTCGGGAGTGACAGACGCGCGGAGAGGGCCGCGCCGGGATGGTCTGCGGGCTGTCTGAGAAGGCGAAGGCGGGAGGGCTGGGGCTGTCTGGGGCTGTCTGGGGTTGGGACTGGCTGTGGTTAAACGGGAAGGGAATGCGCTTGGTGTAATAATAACAACAGTGCACGCCCATGTCGGGGCGCTGCGCGGGCTAAAGGCGTCCAGGAGACGGCAGAGCCGGCCCCAGCCGCCTCTTGGGGTCTAATAATAGGATGTGTTGGTGCACTACGAGTAGCTCTGTGCCCTGCTAGGAATAGGAAGTGGTGGGAGTTTGGCAGTTTTGATAAAAGCTTTAGGTATACATAAGTTTAAGTTACATGTGAAAGAGTGAAATACAAAAAGTGTAAATTAAATAAAGGCACTAAGTATATAGAAGTTTAAGGTAGATGTGAAAGAGTGAAATACAAAAAGTGTGAATTAAATAAAGGCAGTAAGTGGTAAGAGTAATGTTTTATCATAGTTCTTTTGCAGATGATGAAATTGCTGTTATGTATTTTCTTAAGGTCTGGAGCACCACCAGGTCTTCGTGGGAATTTTTTGCCAGTCCCCTATGAAGCTCCTGATCTTAAAGTTGCACTTCTGCAATGAAGAAAAGGAGACGAGTTGCTGCAAATCTAAACGAAAAAGTTCATCTTGGCCATGAGACAGATACTTCAGAACACATTCTTGTAGTAGACTGCGCACAAGAAGTTGTCTCAAAGTCTGCAGAAATAGCTCCTGCAGATCAGCTTGAATCTTCCCAAGAACTTTCACCATCATCAGAACAAAGAAAGCTCCTAAGCTCACTGCAGTATAATAAAAATCTACTTAAATACTTAAATGATGATAGGCAGAAACATCCATCGTTTTGTGATTTACTCATAATTGTAGAGGGAAAAGAGTTTAGT
The DNA here is from genome assembly GCF_003957555.1 of Calypte anna. Lineage (NCBI taxonomy): Eukaryota > Metazoa > Chordata > Aves > Apodiformes > Trochilidae > Calypte > Calypte anna. The sequence goes on along the minus strand of NC_044254.1, from coordinate 8,090,718 downwards.
GCTCACAAAGTTGTTGTGGCTGTTGGGAGCAGTTATTTTCATGCCTGTTTGAGCAAAAATCCAAGCACTGATGTTGTCACGTTAGACCACGTAACTCATTCTGTCTTTCAGCATTTGCTTGAGTTTCTTTACACCTCTGAGTTTTTTGTTTATAAAAACGAAATTCCATTAGTACTGGAAGCTGCAAAATTTTTAGATATCATAGATGCAGTGAAATTACTGAATAATGAAAGTGTTTCTAATGTACAGACTGATGTGGTAACTGATGTACCTACACCAGTAGAAACACTCAATGAACTGACAGGCAAACTGTTAAATAGTCATCAGTGCACTTTTTGTGGTCGAAGTTTCTGTTACAAGAAGTCCTTAGAAAATCACTTGGCTAGAACCCACAGATCCCTTTCACTGGAAAGAAAACATGGGTTAAAAATGCTTGAGAAAGCCAACTTCTCCACTCGGCGCTCTACGAGAAACCGTAGATGTCCAGCTAAATTTGATACCAGTGACAATGAAAGTGGTGATGCCTCTGACAGCAATTTGGAAAAAGTCAGTTCTGATAAGGAAACATCTGACAGAAGTGAATTTGAAGACAGTGAAAGTGAATGCAATGCTGATGAAGAGGGACAGGAAGAGGAAATGTCAGGTGAAGATTCAGAGTCTGAAGAGCAAAGTGAGAAAGAACAGAATGATACTGAAGAGTGTTCTGAGGCAGCTGATTCAGTGGGAAATATTCCTGAAGGCTTAGCTCCAGTCGTCATTCAGAGCAGTAGCAAAAAACTACTGCAGTGTCCCAAGTGTGACAAAAAATTTGATCGAATAGGTAAGAGTGAGTTAGGTTGATCTCTTACCATATGGTGGTGCTATTTGTATGGGAAATAAACAGATTTTTCTCTGTTCTAGGGGGTGAAGGTTATAATTCTTGGATCATCTCACTGATCCAGTATGCTGCTAAGTTTTCTGAAGATGTTAAGTAGTTCTTCCTGTGGCTAAACTGTTTGTTTCAGTATAAATGAACTGTGAGCATTATTTGAGAAATCTGCAAATGCTAAATTTACTTCTCTTTCACTGCTTTTCTGGCAAACTATTTTTAGGTTGTCATTATTGCTAAAGTAAAACAGCATCCTTGTCAGACAGCCTGAGAGTTTTCTATTTTGACATGATGTGTAGATGCTTGGGACCTAGTCACCCTGACTTCTGTCTTCATTTTTCTGGTCTGTATTACCAAGAAGTTACACCACATAATACTTTGTCAGCTTAATCTGTTCTGTTGGGATTGTCTACAATCATATCTATAGTTACTTGTGATATCAGAAGAGTCAAGATTCCAGCTTTTCTGACCTCCTTTCCCACATTAGAAGCAAATTGCTACTGTACTCCAGAATTATTGCATTCTTTCAGCTGGGGTAAATGTTTAATTATGGTCACGTAAGATACTGACTTTCTTACTTAGGAAAGAAGCAGTTCCTTGTAGTGTTAGGCATTTTTGGTGTTCTTACAATACATGCATTATGTTCTTCATAATTTTGAAGCTTTATAAGTTATGTGTGTGTGTTAATTTCTACTCACACACAGTGTACTTGGCTTGACGAGGTGAAATGAATTTTCCAAGGTCACAAATTACATTGTAGAAGCTACCAAACATTAAATTAAACATTTAAAATGCGGGACTTAGGTGTACTTCTGCTGAATAAAATATAAGCAACATAAGAAAATGTCAGAATTTGAGAGCTTTACTACCAATACTGAAAGGCTACTGTGCAGAAATAAGTGGCTTGTGAGTATTTAGGGTTGTAACAGTGTATTTGTTTTTTGCACCCATTAGAAGCCTTTTCCTCTTTGCATGTCTTTCATGATTTAGAATTCTAATTTTGTGTTCAAACAATACATGAGAAATAGCACTAAAAGTGATACATAAAGTATTTTTTCATTAGGTTGTATTATTGTAGATAATTGATTAATTTTTTAAATTTATGAGCTATAGGACTTTTTTTTCTGTATCTAAGTCCCAGAAGTATGATGCATATCCTGCAGAGAAAAATCATTGTCTAGTGCAAATCAGAGAGCCTGCTGTTGGCTTTAGGTAGGGAGATCCTTGGTGTTGGTCTGAATTCTGTCCTCAGAATAGAACTGTCAAACAGCAGAGAGAATCCAAGTGGTGTGTAAGAAATGGGAGAGTAGTATTCTCATTTATGGTAGTATCTCGAGTCCCAAATATAGAATTTATGCAAAAGTTTGTATAATTCAGTGTTTTGTTATTTTTAAGTACCAGTTTGTTTCAAGGCTGTTCCATGTTCTGAAAAGGGAGTTCACAATCAGTGTAATGCAAGAGGAATAGTATCACTTCCAGTACTTAAGAACAGAATAAGCTGTAGGATTAAACAAGAGGGACCCTCACATTGATTTAGCTGTAAATGAGAGCCCTCTCATTTTCTGTCTTAAAAATAGTTAAATGTGGAAGTGGGTGGAGAAACCTGGAATCCAGCATGTATTTGATCAGTGTTGCAGCTTTCAGTGCTGTAAACCACACATGAGTGTGGAAGGTACTTAGATCCTGACAACATTTGAGAGCAAAATTATACAACAACCTCCAAATGTGTATATTGTTGGTGATACCTGCTGTAGTTTCTGCTAACAGATATTTTTGTTGTATAGGCAAATACGAGAGCCATACCCGTGTGCACACAGGAGAGAAGCCTTTTGAGTGTGATATTTGTCACCAGCGCTATTCAACAAAGTCCAACCTGACAGTGCACAGAAAGAAACACTCCAGTGATACTGACTTTCATAAAAAGGAACACAAGTGTCCCTACTGCAACAAGCTTCATGCAAGCAAAAAGACTTTAGCAAAGCATGTGAAGAGGCAAGTATGAGCAAATTTGTCTTGCATTTCTTAAAAATGTATGTGTGCCACAGCATACTGTTTCTAGAACTGCTTTTTTCAGATAAGTATCTTTTCAAAGGTTATGGGGATGAGCAGCATCTGCAGTAAAGAATGTATAGGGACTAAATAGCAGTAGCAGTTCTGTGGGAGTTCTGTCGGTTTTTGCCATAAAATTTACCATCCTAGCACAGTCAGTCAGAGCACAAGTCTTACTAATTAACTCCGTTGCTTTTAATTTGGTTATCTTCTTTGGTTTTAGATGTGATGCTGTACTGTTGATAAGAGATGGATAAATCATTTACATGCAGATTCGTTCAAGTGATTGATTTGTTTATCCCAGGTCTAATTATAAAGTATTATTATTTAAATACAAATTTTTCCCCTTGCATCATAAATATCCATAAAGCATTATAGCTGAAACTCTTACCAGTCTTACCTGTTGTCATATGAGATTCTACAGGTATCTGTAGTCAACACTGCTTGCCAGTTACTCATGCCTTTGTAACTGTTTAATTTCCAGTATTCTGTTCTGCTGGTTTGTTGATTGATCTTCATAACATGGAAAGTTTAGAAATTAATATTTAGCAGTTGGATAATCTTCATCTTAGAAGGTGACAGGAGTTATAACTTTCTGTCTTCCTCCTAGGTTTCATCCAGAGAATGTACAAGAATTTCTTTCTATCAAGAAGACAAAGAGTGAAGGTTGGAAATGTGATGTAAGTAATATTTCAGTATTTTTTTTTCATATGGCTGTTATGTTGGTTTGTGACTTGAATACTTAAATGAAAATATGGTATGTGTTTCTGTGACATCTCAGCTTTATAAGTGATGGTATAAATTCCTTCCTTGTGTCCTGATTTTAAGACTGAATTTTATTCTGTATATATAGCCCATGAAAACCTCATGATGAAGTATACACTGTGTCAATAGTGAGGAAAATACATGTTAAATGTGGAAAACCTTCGCAGTTAGCTGAATATGTACATCAGTGAAGTTGTAGATTTGTACTAAATTTACATCTAGATCTGAATTCATAGAATCCTTTCCTTGATTTTCTCTAGGACAGGCATGTGTGTGAAGCTAAATCTGTTGTAAAAAGGAGTTTGTAGAACTTCCATTCTCTGCACCAAATAATGTTTTAAGGTTTCAAACAAACACTGTTTGTTGTTTTTTTCGTGTCAGCTGTTTTGTTTGTGCAAACTGCTAAATGTCCCCCTGTGCCTGCAATACTGGGTCTCCTGTATCACAGCTACTAAACTTGCTTTCTTTGCAAACTTTCACTTAAAAATGTTTAGCAGGAGGTTGAGAGATACCAAGTGTAAGAACCTGCAGTGTTCATCTGCTGGGAATGAGATCATTTCATGGTTGACCAATGGGTGTTACCTTCCAGATGAAGTTCTGTTGTATGAACATATTACAGGTTCTACTTGTTACTAGATATGAAACAGCTTCATAGTGCAGCATGGTTGATGTTAACATCTCAGAAAGTCCTCTTACTGGATGGATTATTCACTAGACTCCACTTGGCTGTTTTTTGGGGTAAAACCCCAAACCTTTATTTAGTAGAAATTTTAAAAAAGAAAGCCACTGCTCTTATAATGTACATGTCTGTTGCAAATGGACTTGAATTAAAAGCAGGGGTAGAATTTTAGCTTTTATAACAGTTGGAGAATGAGCAGAACCCCAAGGAACTGTGACTTTGTTTTCAGGTTGTTTAGTATGTTCTGAGAGCTGAGGTGCCACAAATGTAAAGTACAGGATTTCTCTGAGTTGCAGGTTTATGCTGTAGTCTATACATGAGCACCAGGATTTTGTGACCAGGCTTTAATCTCACTGTTTCTCTGAATTTGCTCGTATTCTTCAGAGTATAAAGAGTAAAGAAAAGCAAGAAGGTTATTACACTTTTTAGAGGTATAGGATTTTCTTACACTTTTATTTAACATTAATGAGTTTTTAAACAAATAAAGCTGCTGCTTCTGATTTTCTGAGGTTAGAATAATGTTATTCCTGTGTGCTCTGAGAAACTGCAAACAACGGCAAAAGTTTCACATTGAACTCAGGGAGCACTATTTTGATTTATGTTAAAGCACAGGACCTTGATGCTAAATTTTAATACCCAGTTTAAATGTCTAAATTTGACCTGGGGTTTCGGTTCTGTAGTTGAACTGCATGTGTACTTTATTGACTACTACTCATTCCTGTACATTTAGATTTATGTTAATATGAAAACAGTCCTCAAAAGCTTATGTGATTTTAATATTGCAAAAGTTCCATGTCTCTAAAATATATTTTGAGATATTTCTTTTTTGGTATTGTCATTTTCTTTTTAATGCATGCTGTCACAGAATTTCCCAGAGGAAAGAAAGGAATAGGTATGACTCCAGTTGTACAGTAGCATATACTGTTAAGAGCTTTTTCCATAGTCAAATTAAACTGAACTCTTTCAGCAAGCAAAACCAAGCCAAAGCTATTTCCTTCTTTTCCACTGGATTATTTTCTGCTGACTTAGTGTGTTGAAACACCCTAGGGAAAAAGTGTAGTAGAGGCTGGAGTCAGTAGAAAGGGGGATGGAATATGTAACGTTATGCAGGTGTTGCTGGGAGTTTTATTTAGGTTGCCATGGATCAGCGTCCTAATTTATGTAGTTCATTCCACTAGAGTTTATGTATATGTTGACTGCAAGACTTTACAAGTTGGGATAGAATATGCTTTTTGAATAACATATTTTCTCTTCTGTTGCTGCAGAGAGCAGATTAAAAAAATTGGGTTTAATCGATGTATCTTTGACAAAGTGCATTATCATTTCAGATTTGTAAGAAGTCTTTCACCCGAAGACCTCATTTAGAAGAGCATATGATCCTTCACTCTCAGGATAAACCCTTTAAGTGTACCTACTGTGAAGAGCACTTTAAATCACGATTTGCAAGACTGAAGCATCAAGAAAAATTCCATCTCGGTATAGAAACCTCCTTCTGACATGTAAACAATAGATTTAAAGTAAAGCCTTCCTCCACCATTTTATGTCCTGATGAGTCTGGTTTCCCACTTCACCTCCTTTTCCAATTCTCTCTTTTCCAGTTTTTGTGGGGGAGTTGGGTGTTGGCTTTTTTGTTGTGTTTTTTTTAAATTTTTTTTTTACTTTTTCTGTTCAGACATCTTCTTGAGGCATTGTATTTTACCTTTTTTGGAGGGAAAGAGGACAAAGGCTAGTTTTGTTTTAAAGTTTCTTTTGCATGAAAATGGTACTCAGCTATGGAATCAGGTTATTCCTGAAGTTTTCCAAGGACCTTTTTCTTTTCTCCAGAAATATTTCAAAGAATTTTTAATTATTAATAATTATTTCTGCTGGGTAGGAACTAGATTGGGGATAGTAATGGGAATTTTGCTTTTCAAAACAATCTAAACAGTCTCAATTATTTTTTACTATTAGTTCTAAATTTTTTTCTACAATCATGAAACTTACTACCTAGTAGTAAAAGTAATTTACCTAAGCAGGAAGGTACACCAGTCCTATTAAAGTATGCTTACTATAGTAACCAGTAGTCATTGTTAGACAAAACTTTTGCTTTGTAAATTGACAAGTAAGCAGTCTGTGCATCTTCCTTGGTTTAACTGGCATTTAATTGTACTATGTGTGTTGTTGTGTCTGTCTGTCTGTCTGGTTGTAGGGCCCTTTTCCTTGTGATATTGTGGCCGCCAGTTTAAATGACACTGGAAATCTGAAAACGCCATATAGAATGTACACATGGAGGAAAGAGAAAATGGACATGTTCATCTGTGGAAAATCCGTGAGGGAACGGTAAGAAGTTGTGTGACTGCTTGGACTTGAGCAGAACAGAAAAATATTTAGTGTGCTTTGTTTGATTATGTTTTAGCGTTGAGATTTTAACATAGATTATTTCAGAGGACTATTGAATTAAAAGGTAGGGGTAAGAGCCACAGGTAATACCTGAATTTTCTGATGACCTTAAAGGGTGACACAGCTGTAGGTAATTAGTTGTGAGCCAGAACTATATTAAGAAACACTTAACCTCTGATTCACTAAAGGTTCCAGTGTTGTGCAAGAACATCTTGCATTTGTTTGGGAAAGAGGTTTCTGCTGCAAGTATTTTGGTGATTAACTGAACTTTGGAGAAATCTGACTTCTACAAACAAGGTGTCAGAGAAGATGAAACAGAACTGTAACAGCCTTTGTGGCTGCTGCTCTGTATGGAGGAAACAATTGTTAAGTTAGTGCTTAGAAAACTGGAAGCTCTAAAAGTTGTCTCATATTCTAGTGCAGAAAAAGCATAGAAAAGATGTAGGAATAAGATCCTCTCACTCCCATTTCTATTCTACATGTATGAGGGAGAAAAAGGTGAACTTTTCAGTGACTGTTAACATACCTTCAGTGCAGGTGTCCTTACACTGCTCTATAAAGGAGATACTTCACATTTTGAAAATGGTAAATTATGTCTTGTTTCTGAAACAAGAAGTTTTTTTTTTCTTTAATTCTTGACAGAATAGTTTCACCTCAATAACTGTGACTAAGATTCTAGTAATGTCTATTTGAGGAATATGAAAAGAGCTGAGTTTGTGTACTGCAGTATGTTTTGTTGATCTTATGGTTTTCTTAACGACTGGCAAAGACCCTGGGGAGCACTTTAAGAGGAAGATTTGTCCCTGGTGGGTTTTGGTGGTGGTGTGTATTTTCTAGTAGTTTGGCCAAGAGGGCATGGATGTGTTGAAAGAAAATGTAATATTGCAATAGTGAGACAGTAAACAATCAATAAGGTACAGATAGTCTTTCAATTCTATAAAGCTCACTTAGAACTGCAAAAAGAATTTCTGTTTAAAAAAAGTCAATATGTTTATGCATTTCAAGTTTTATTTATGGTATATAAGACGTTGAATATTTGAATATAGTTCTTCTCATATGAAAATGTCAAATTTTTGTGTAAAGTATAAAAAATGTCTTTTAAAAATAATATTTATAGTAAGTACTGGAAGGAGATTAAATACTTTTCTGCTGAGCTCACACTGTTACCTGCTCCATATCCAGTACATTTTATCCTCCAATTCCTTTTTTTGAAAGAAATTTTCATTTGAGTACCCCTTTTTTTTTTTTTACATGGAAAAGGTGATAACAGCAACAGACTTAAATATGTATGCATATATGAATGCATTTGTAAATCCATATGTGTTTAAATAAGCCCTGTACCGAGTTAAGTTAAATTAAATTAACATCCATAATCTGGATTTTCTTAAGTCTGTTTTTTAAAGCTCTGCCTGTATACACACAGTAACAAGGACATTATAACATAGAAAACAGTGTCAAAATTGATGTGCGTTGTCCAAATGTATGTAGGTGTGTATCTGAATAAATTAATGCAGTAATTGTGATCCATCAGGGTTAAAGAAATTGAGAAACAGGTAGTCAGCCTGTTTCACTTGTAAGCAACAGTGACTTTGCTTAAAATTAAATTTTACTGCCTTTGTTGAACAGAACAACTTTGAAAGAACATCTGAGAATTCACAGTGGAGAGAAGCCTCATCTTTGCAGTATTTGTGGCCAGAGTTTTCGTCATGGAAGTTCTTACAGGTGCAGATTTTTATTAAATAAGAAAATAAAACTGTCTTGCTTATTTTGGTGATTGATACACATTTGTGTTTCAACTTAATTCCTTGTCAAGCTTTAAACATGCTTAAATATTGAAAATATATTGATAACCTGTGAGAAGTCATTTAATTTTTAATACAAGATGTTAAATGTCTAAAAAGACACAATCCCATAAAACTCTTGTATCAAAGTTGACTTTCTTGCACATCTAAAACCTTTATGTCTTTGTTATTCAAAGGCAAAATAAGCAGAGGACTAAAATATCCTGATAATTTAATGTCAAATATGAGAGTCCTTATCTCTTTTCTTCTCTTGGTTTCTAACAGCAGTTTGAGCATACCTCAGTTGAAAGCTATTTTCTGATTTTGGTGTGAATCATTAAAGAGTGTTTTCTGATGTTTTTGCATTAATTAGCAGTACAGATTTTGTTAACAAAATTGCATCTTGTATTTATGACCGTAAATATGGCAGACTTCATCTAAGAGTTTCACCAATGATGACAAGAGATATGAATGTGAAGAATGTGGGCAAAACATTTATTCGGCATGACCACGCTAAACAAAACACAAAAAAAATACACTCAGGTAGGCATTTTCTTTGAAAATTGGCTTCAAAATTAACTGTTTTGAAAGAAAATCAAATAACAGTTAATCATGGCTTTTATTTTTCAGTATGTTGCAATGTTTTAGATCTGATAAAAGTTCCTCTCCACTGCTTTAAGGTCTACTAAAATAGGTTTAACCTTACATGTTTGCCAAGGTTTAAAAGCCAAGTGTTTCCTCCATATTAACATAGAAAGTCCAGGGACAGTCAAAAACATGTAACAGTGAATTGCTTCAAAAATAATATAAAAAAAGCAAAAGTGAAAAAGGAGGATTTTTTTTTTAATGAGTTCAGATTTCTTTTTTTTAATAGCAATTTTGTGAAACATTATTACCAAACAACAGAAGAAGCTGTCACAGTCTGTCTTGTCAAAGTTTTGTACACTGATTCACTTTTTATGTAAGAACGTCAAAAGAGGTGTTTCTGAAGTCTCTGCTATGGGAAGAGAGAAGGAAGGAGGGGTGGTGGAAGTCCAGCCCTGAGAACAGCCAAGTGGGGATGATAGGAGTAAGAAGAAAGATCTTTCTTTTCCATTGAGAGCAGAAAAGTTATCAAAACGTAGAGAGATTCACCAAACTTCTTTTTCAAAACAGAATCTGAAAGAGAATGTGGCCTTCCAGGAGGCACCAATATGTTCCAGGCATCATGAAAATATGAAAGTGATCAGAGTCTAAACTTTCTGAGCCTTTATTTTGAAAAGACAGCTTCTTTTTTTGGTGTTTAAAGCCTAATATCTGCTATAAAATAAAGAAATCTTTGAAAACTCAAGTACAAAAAAAAATCCTCTTTTCTACTCTATTTGCTTTCCCCTTCTAGAAAGTTACATTCTTTGACTGTCCACACTCCTACTTACATGAGAAGAAATATCTGACACTTTGTGGAAGAAATCGAGATGACTAAAAAGAATCAAGATACTTTTAAACAGGAAGCATTAAAGCAAAAGGTAACTATGTAAAGCAGGATAATTAAAATATAAATACTGCAAATATAATTTTAATTTCTAAAATTACCAAAGTAATTGGTGTGTTTAAGTAAGCTTCCTCTTTTGAAGCCCTGAAGATACCAGATTTTGGGTCTTAATGATGAGAATGATTTTCTGGTCATTCACTTGTACCTTTCATGCAGTGAGTGGGAAAGTGTCTCTTAAATCATGAAATGTAAATTCAGTTGTAGAAAATGACAAAGGGTCAGTAAAAGTCATAGAAAACAAGTCATAAAAATCATGATTCTGATAAAAACCTACCTAGTTACTGATTTTGTTCTTTGATAGCAGAGAGTCCTGCCCTGAGTAAGGTTTGGAAGAGTTTGGTTGACTGGACTTTGGTGAACATGGATCTAACCATGTGTCTTACAGTTACAGCTCTTAGACATTTAAATAAGTCCAGAAAGATTTAAACCAAAAATTTAACCAAGATTTAACCAAACCCAGAACTTTTCTCTTGTAGGTGAAAAAGCCACATCAGTGTGAGGAATGTGGAAAATGTTTTGGCCGTAGAGATCACCTTACTGTTCATTATAAAAGTGTCCATCTAGGAGAAAAAAGTTTGGCAGAAGTAAGCATATTTTTTTATAATTATGTAAATACTTCATGTACTGTAACTGGTTTTGTTGAGACTTGTATGTTAGTGCAGAATTCTTTTAATGTCTGTGTTTATGTCACTACCTGTTAATCTTAGTGTTGATAGAAATATCATTGTTATGGTTTGAAATAGACGTTAGAAGATTGCCTTCAACAGATTGAACAAGATGTTTTTATTTTTAGTCTATATTAGTAAATAAAATTAAAAGATAAAAAGGGATCAATTTTGATCTGTCAATTAGGTGTGCCTGTAATACTTTCATTGCAGAACTGGTTAAGACTGAATTATTAGCATTTAAGCCTGTGAGAATTACCTGCTCTTAGATATTTTAGAAGCTAAGTAGCAGATTAGTGTCTCTGAAAGTAGGTAAAAAACTTTGAAACAGTCTGCCTTTATAGACCTACTCTATATAGAGTTATGTTTATAAACTGAAAATTCAGTAGGGTTTTTAAAATTCGTAATAATTTAAATTCAGAATAAGCTGGGACCTAGTTGTTTTGCTAATGATGTGTTTTAACTGCTAGTTAGCATTGTATAGAGGCCATTATAGATGTGCCTGGGTTGAAAGTGTAGTACATTGTGTTTTTTTCTTTGTTTCTTCTTGGTAGCCAATGGCCTAAACCATTCCTGGTAGTTATATTATGGCCATAATTCTGCAAAGTGAAGTGCCTCTTGTAAATGTTGAGCAAAAACTGTAACTTTAGGATATTTTGGGGTCGGATGTTTTAGTGGCTTCTGCTCTTTGAATGGCTAGGTGCCCATGCCAGCAGAGAATAAGATTGAGCATAAAAAGACTGCTATTGACCATCTATTGGTAGGCAGGTGTCAGGAAATATGAGTGCAGGAGAGGAAATTTGCAAACTTTGAGCTATTTCTTCAGGTAAAGATTTCAGAAGGGACTGTGTAAATAGTTGTTTAGGGTTTTTTAAACCAGTTAATAATAAACTGTCTTAACATGAAATGCCTTTTCTTCTTTCAAGATATAAAGCAACATTTCACCAGTGTGAAGTCTGCAAGAAAGTTTTTAAAGGGAAATCAAGTTTGGAAATGCATTTAGGACACACTCAGGTAAAAATAAAATAAAGCTCAATAAACCCACAAACATGTAGGAATGTATTTTTATGCATCAGCACTGATGGAATTATATATTAATTATGGTTTTTGAGCATCCAGAGCAAGAGTAACAGGAAGAAGCAAGACTTTTTATTCTTTCATATATGTTGGTCATTCCTGAATACTATTTTCTGGATGTATCAGTTGAAATATTGATAATCCTTAATACAGGTTTGTGGTATACTCTCTAAAGCTCTTTCTTCAGTGTATGTCCTTTCCAAATTTACTGCGACCTTCTAATGATTTTTGTTGTCCAGAGAATACTGCATTTCAAGTGGTAATCTAAACAAGGATTTGAATCCCTTTCAAAAAGGTTTTTGTCTGTATATGTTTCTCTTTGTGTTTCCTGCCTAATGTTCAGGAAAATTACTGTCCTTTTGAAATGCATAGAAACCCAAATTGAGCTCATTTAGTACCAGTATCATAATAGTTTAAAAGACTGTTCTTTTGCTTATGTTCTGATTGTTTTCTTGTGTACATGAAGAAATCTCATGTGCTGAGAGGGCTGCATGTGTGGAGAAGAGTATGCTATAATATAACTCTAACAAACTTGCTCCCTTGATTCCAAAATTTCAATAAAATTGCTTTATACTGGTCTCTAAGCCATAATCCACGTATGTGCTTGATATTTATGTGTGACATGGTGTTACCTAGAAATAAGTAATACTTACTTCTCTGTCATTACAGGTGAGAAACCCTACAAATGTCAAGTTGCAATCAGTCCTTTAGAATTATAGAAAACAATTAACAAAAACACATGGTTATTCATTCAGATGCTCGACCTTTCAATTGCCAGCACTGCAATGCAACATTCAAAACGGAAAGACAAGTTGAAATATCACATGGATCATGTTCATGGATCTAAGGCTGCAGAAGAGGCATTGACATCTTCTTCAGATGAAAAGCTGGTGTCCTTGCCAATGCAGTACACCCTCTGGATGACAAAGTCTATGAAAACTGAAGGCTAAACAGTATGTGGAACAATCCAAAGCATATCAATCAGAAGCCAAAAAGTTTGCTGCAGAATGTATCTACAGAAGTCTGTGTGCCTGTGACTCTGGTACCAGTTCAGATGTCTGACCCACAAGCTGATCTGGTACAGCACACTACTCAGTCCCATGGGATTCTCCCTCTCACAACCTGAGCAGACAGATTACCAGCGAGCAACAGATCTGTCCTTCTAGAGAAATACACTCTTACTCCACAACCTGCAAATATTGTTCATCCTGTAAGGCTGAGCAGATGTTGGATCCTAGAGACAGTCATATCTTGGAACTTTACTGGGGCTGGATACAGCTCTACTGTACAGAATATTTCAAACAATGAACATTCATGATCAGACCATAACATTCCACCTAACTTACTAAGCCATTAGCCAAAGATGGCTGATATGGCAGTTAAGAATTATATTTTATATTTTATTTGGACTCATGAGTCTTCGGCATAGTTTTGGAAAAACAGGTTTGTTTACATGATATTTGAACATTTAGGAACATTTTGATGTATACTGAAAGAGTGGCTTGTGATTTTAAGAGTTTTTAAAATCTTATAGATGGTCTTTTAAGAAATTAAGCTCTGAAAATATCTTTTAAGGACAGTGGCTGAAAAATATAGTTACATATCTGGCTAGTTATAAAAAATTGCCTTTCTGCATCTCACATTCAGTTAAAGTTTTTAAAATGTAATAGAAAGCATTTGGGAAGAATAAGGACTATATCAAATCATTAAGATTGGTAAAGGCAGGCACGGATATAAAACTATGTTTTACATAGATATTAAAAATATAATTTTACTTGAACCCTGAGGTGTTTTTTGGGGTTTTAAGTGTGCCGGACTCGAGCCAATGGACACAGGAACTAGATTCTTCTGAAAAGTGATTGAGATGTTTTGTGAAGACACTAAATGGAGTGTTTGCTGTTCCCCTGAGTATAATTAAGCTGCCTAAATTTAGCTTCTTATTTTTCCTTGATCTGTAATACTGAATTATGTGGGGATATCCAGGCAATGGTTAATCCTTTATAATTTCAATACTCGTTTTTTCTTGCTTTTTCAATCTTGTCTTCTAAAGTCTGCCCCACTGAAAAATTTAAAGTCTGTTATTTCCATAACAATACTCAACTTCTATTAAAAATATAAATCAGCAATTAGAAATCTCTTGTGAGTTGCTAGTGAGATTTTGTTTCTCACTTTCTTTTACTGTGTTTATAAAAACAGTCAGACTCTTGAGAGTATTTTGTCTTCAATTATTTTGAACTTCTCCTTTACTAAACATAATTAAAAAAAAAAAACCCAAACATTTTTAACTACAAGTCTAGTGTAATTCATGAAAACCTATCTAACTTAGCCTCATCAAGTTTTTCTATTTTAAGCCTACTTTAAAATAATTGTTCTGTGTTTGTTTGGTAAATGTTATGCCAAAGAAAAGTGTCTGAGGTAATTTTATGATCTTCATTACTGCTCACAAGAATTAAGCATTTTTTTTCCCCACTCTTAAATGGTTATCTTAAGGAATCTTTAAAGTGGGAAACTGTATGTATGTGTATTATTCTAACTTAAATATATTCAATGACCTGAGCAGGAGTGATCTGTGGTAAAAAGGTCATTTTCATGTTCTATAAAATCTAAAATGGTGCAAATGATTTTAAAATCCTGTCCAAATACTTGTTAGATTCTTTAATCCCCACCTATTTCAGTGTTGAGCATTTTGCAGGAAAGGGGCCAGAGCTGCCTGAATGTTCATATTTGAAGCTTATACCCTAATGGATTCTTAGCCTAAACACACCAAAAGATTTCTGTTAGCTGATAAATAGTGGCAGAGTTGTAGAATTTTAAGTGTTATCAATATTTAAATAGGACTTAGCCAAAGAAGCACAATAGAAGTCCTAAACTTTAAAAGTTCAGTTTCTAAAACAGAACTACATATGTTTAACTGTTCTATGTGTGTATCTCTAAAGTAAATTTAGAAGCTGTGCTCTGGGAATGTTCAGACTGACATGCTGTAAATGTATCTGGTAAGAAGCTGAATACTAGCAAATACACAGCAATAATGAGGCCATTGAATGCCACCCTCTGAAAGGACACTATCAAGTACTACCTTTCCTGCTTTCTATCTCCACCTTCACCTCCTTTCAGAATAAAACTGTTTATGCCATCTTCACACTCCATGGCTTGAAAACTGCTGGTTTATGTATAGTTTTCAAGTAGACATTAAATGTATCATTTTTTGTATTACCAAATGTGGATGTGATTCATGATTTCCAGCATTTGTAATTATAGTGTTAAAATAATTCAAACATCAATTGTTGTCCAGTGTAGTTCTCAGACTAGAAACGTAACTTTTGTTGTTTCTTGTCTTTTCTGTCCTATGGTATAAAAAAGTATTGTAGGATTTTAACAAAACTGTGACTTTAAAAATGGTAACTAATCTTCTTTTAAAATCCAGTCTCTTGGAAGGCACTGGGAAAATACTAAAATGGAATTTGGAGCATATTTACTTGATAATGTCCTTTTAAAAAATTCTTTCATGATTGTGCCTTTTATATATATTCTGAATAATGGCTTTATGTCTAGTTCAGTGGATTATTCTGAAAAACATTAAGGTCAATATCTTCCAAAGGGCTTCATGTTTTGGGTGCCCCAACAAGAAACAGATTATAAAATTGCTTGTTTTTCAGAAAAAACAAGCACTGTCTGCTGTTTGGGTGACCAGAATTACTAGGCATTCCTGGAGAAAAATGACCTACTAGTTCTTTGGCGTTCTTTTATTTGCAGATAACCCTACTAGTTAGTGTTTTTACCTGCTGGTCAGGCTGGATCATTGCCAGTTGACAGTGAAAGAGAATAGGAAAGCTTATGTGCTAGATACATAGTTTTTATTTTTTTAATATCATGAGCTCTAATTCTTACAGCTTTACATCTATTTAAAATTCATGTATGAGCAAAATTAAAATTTTCATGGACTGATACTTCATTCTGCAGGTGGAAGTAGCTGATCTCTGGCTTGATAGGGGACAGTTCCTCTTGAGAGGACAGGAGCTGAAGAACAGAGATCTGCACCTCAGCTGCATGGGCTGAAACTCCATAGGTGTCTGGTACCTCCATTTTAGTGTGTGTATGTGATCACCCAGGAGTGCACATCTTGTTGATCTGGAGGGCACTTTTCAAACAGAGGCTATGCTTTACCTGGCAGCCACTGACTCAGTTTGATCATTTGTTGCCAAAGAAGGAAAAAGCAGGTCTCAAAAATCTCTCTGAAGAATGATCAGTGGCACGTTGCAAGAAGTTGGGTTTTTAAAACATGCTGACCTCGGGGAGAAGAGTGGGGTCAGTGTTGGTACTTTATAAACTGCTGGTTCTGAGAACTTTCTGCACTCATTCTGTTTAGACATTGAATTCTGTGTTTTTCTGCTGAACAAATTTCTGGTTGTTGACTGGGATACAGCCTTTAATTCTTTAAATGGATTTTATGTTAAGTTTATTTATTTATATTGGAATTTCCTCTTTAAGCACTGACACTTTTCCTACAGGTGTGGCTCTTGGGTTCCTTTTATGCTGAACATCAGTAATTGTAATGTTGAGGATATCTTCCTCAGGCTGCATTTTCTTTAAAAATACAGTGCTACTTTAGTCTGGATTGTAATTCAAGTCGTTATTTTTAAAGATGAGTTATGCCAGACCACAATGACAAAAGATTTATTTGATACCATCAAAGATCTAAGCTTATTTCCCTAGCAACAAATGTGGAAGAGCATCTGAAGAGTGCTTCAAAGGAATCACCTTGTAACGTGCTTGATCTAACATGAAAATGACCCTCATGTTTTTAAATTTAAAATAATTTATGTGTAGAAGTTCATGAATGTAGAATAATGAATGAATTCTGAGAAGGCTGTTGTAGATGAATAGGGTTTTTTCCTGAAAACTATGTGATTATTTTTCTGTGTTGAGCATACACACAAAACTAATCCGGGTTGTGTGTTCTGACTGAAGGTGAAGGGAATCAGAGTGCATTTATCTGTAGGTCCTTGTGACTCCTGTCACATGGATCTTCATCTGTATCACCTCACAGTGATTTGGTTGTTTTATGGTGTGATGTGTAGAATGACACTGGCAGAATATAATGCAGGGCAGTCACTTTGTGTAAGCCCATAAGGATCTTTTTCATGGTCCATACGAAGCGTGTTAATTTAAAAGGATTTGATGGATTAAAGATAACAGTGGCAAAAAAACTTTAATCCCCCATAACCATTTAAATCATGTTTAAATGTTGGTCTTTTTATATGAAAGAATAAGGTGAAATAAACTCAATTTTGTCACTGGTATATGATAGTGTTTTAAATGTCATCTGTATAGATTGATATTTTAGATGGAAGTCTTTAAGTAAAGTCTTTTTTCGCAGAAATTCTTTGCTGTAAGGAACTTAGGAAGTGTGCTGTAAACGTAGAAGTAATCAGTCCTACGTGTCATTTTGTTTGTTACTGAAAAGTAAAGTTCTTTTGTCTTAACATCGTTTGCTCCACAGGATTTCTTGCAGGGCGTGCTTGCTAAGTTTTGGTTTCTGCCCTCCCGTTACTAAGCGGGGGCAGGATTCTGGACACCTTTCAGTTTTAAAGCTCACAGAAGATAAACAGATGGCAGGTTTTTTTTCACCACATTTGTGTGCGTCTTATTCTACTTTTTAAATCTTTTGTAAATTAAATTTATTTAGAAAAATACTCGGCTCCTCTCGTTTTTGTTTTGTTTGTTTTTAAAAGATTTTTAGCGGGAGGTTCGCGGAACCCATCTGGGTTTTTTATGTGGTTATTATTACTCGCTCTATCCACTTTTAAGCCTACGGGACCGCCTGCCATTACTAGCTCCGGGCCGGAATCCTCAGGGGCGGTGGGCGGAGGTGCCGGTACCGGAGCTTTGGGTTTGGGCTCCGGTACCACTGCTCCCCGGTTCGGGCCGCGGCGAGCTCGTGCCGTTTAAATAAAACGCGCGTCGCTGATTGGCGGAGATGCCAGGGGCGGGGCGGGCCCGCGCGGGGAGTGGCGGGGCCGCGGGGTTGAACGGAGCGGCCGTTGGTGGCGAGGCGGGGAGAGGTCGTGAGCGTGCCGGTTCGGTTCCGGTGCCGTTGCGGGGTCTGCCCGGGCATGGCAGCGGATTTCAGCCCGGGAGCGTGGTGTGGGAGCTGACCGGCAGTCCGCGGCGGCGCAGCGGCGGCGCTGGGCTACGCGAAGCGCTGAGGAGGAGGAGAGCCGCGGTGCTGGTGCTGAGCCACTTCTCGCGGCCGCCTTTCCTCAGCTTCGGCAGCCTGCGTGTGGGCGCCTCCCGCACCCGCCTCCTGGGCATCGACAACCCCAACGAGGAGGACGTCGAGGTGGTCGTCGACCGTTCCCGCTTCTGCAGGGCTTCAGCCTCGAGCATCGCCGCTTTTCTCTGCAGGTACCGAGAGGGTGGGGGCTGGGGGGAAGTGGGTGAGATGGACCCTGTGACAGACGAGGGGCCCGGCGTGTTCTGCGGGCGGGGTGCTGGGTTGGGCTGGAGGGGTCCGGTGGCAGGACGAGCCCCTCCGCCGCCTGAGGAGTGTTACCCTCAGACGTCACTCCCCGGCAGACGTCATTCCTCACTGGGCGCTTCGCGCTGTGTGACGTAGCCGATCCGTCGGGCTGCACCGGGCCGTATTCCTCGCTTCGTATGGTGGAATTGGACCTCTCGGGCCTTGGACTGGTGCAGGTCCGGAGGCAAATCCTGGCTTAAAAAGGGGTTGTTTGTTTCTGTTTGGTTGTTTCGCTGTTATTTTTTTTTCACAATAGATGGAAAAAATACAATTGTTGGTGTAGGAATGTGTTGTAAAGACAGATAGAAGAGGTGCTTAAAAAACCTTTCAAAAATGTAGGCGATATCTGTTAGTTAGAGCTGAGGTTGCTGTTCCCAAGAGGATGTTTGATCACTGTTCTTTCATGTTAATTAACACGTTCTCCACATTAATTAATAAATAGGGAGGAAGAAGTCTGGTCTTACAAATCACAAGGAATAGAAAACTATCGTCAGTCCTATCAGTGACGATTTTAAAATTACACTTTACAAACGGGTGTCTTGGTCCTCTGTGAGAAAGGAACTCTGAGATCTTGCACATGCTTGTAAATGGGTTTGAGTATATGAAGAGCAATTTCTTGTAGTAATAATGAATACTGTTTGCTGTTGACTGGCTTTACTTATATAAGCATGCAATGAATTTTTGTATGTTTCATTAAATGCATCTCCCAAGGAGATGGAACTTTAATTCGAATGGCTTAAGAGATTGGTTGTTTCACTCCCTCCTTTCAGTTTTGTTTGAGTGCAGCTTTGGTCTGTTTGTATTGATTGCAGTAGAGCACCAAAACCATTCAGTAAAGGTCATGGGTCATACATGGCTTCACAACTTCCTTATTTGCAGGGTCTTCATTTTTATTCAATGACCTTGTGTGTCAAATCTATCTTTGCAGGGCATTTGATTTCTTTTGTTAAAAAAACCCGCTTGTATACAGGTCAAGCTAAGATGCTAAAATCCTAACCTCTGATTAATAGTCCAAATATAATCATCTCAAAGTAACTTCAGAGAACTTACTCTTTTAATATGTGCAAAAAATGGAGTAATCTCAGCCTTTGTGCTGTGTTTCATGCTTGCTTTCCGTTATAGTTTTTTTGAGACTTATAAAAAATAATACTAGGGCATATGGGGTTGCTTAAATTTACGAGAGAAAATTGACAATTAAACACTTAACAGCTGTTTATCTTAATGTTATCAAGAGTATAGTTACTTGTATACTGCTTCTCACTTGATTTGATTATTGTTTTTAATGTTATGTAAGTATATCCAAAGTATTACATATTAAACTTTTTTTTTCTCCAACAGTCAGGGCAAAGAATCTTTGTCTCTGTAACATGGACACCATTAGAAGAAGGAAAAGTCAGAGATGTACTTTTTGTCAATGGCATTGTAAACATCAAGCTTGGCTCCGGTGTTGCTGAGCAGCCAGTGAAGAAAAAGGTGTGTGTTTATTATGCATCTTAATTCTATAACTTGGCACAACTGACAGACACTGCTTTAGAAGATTCCAGGAAAATTAAAATTTGAAATATTATGTTTTTGGGAACGCCATTGATTTTTCTCTGGGCTGGAAAGTAGATACTGGTACAGTATTGTTTAGAGAATTAAAACTAAAGTGCAACAAAAAATTGTTTTGTTGTAGGTAATAAGGTGAATTTGGGACTGGGTGGGGTTTTTTTTACAGTATTTTAACTTTGATGAATATACATGTATGCTCACTTTCATGTAGAAAGACAGCATACTAACTTTTATTTATGTTTTTCAGAAGACTTGGGATACTATAAAAGAAAATGCTTCAGAAACGTTTGCTTAAAGAAAGTTAAAAAAAGTACTTCAGATGTTAAAAGTGTTAATAAACCTTCCAAGTTTCCCAGAGTGGAAAGACTTAGAAGCCCACTTCCATGTGAAAATCAGAACACGGGACAAAATAGTCACCCCAGGAAATGGCACATTCTTGACTCTGAAAATAAATTACCTCTTCTCCTATTTCACCAGTGCTAGAGGAACAGCATACCACTGTTGGCAACCACTTGCAATGAGAAGATCTACTGCATACTTTGATATTGCTGTACCTGTAAATGAAGATTATTGCCTCAAATAGACGTTGTAATATCAGAAATTTGGTAATGAGCACAATGAATTAAAATCTGAAGTGCATACACTTCTACTGGATTAGCACAATTGCCAGTTTCAAACAATGAAGTAATTCTTAATTGCACACTTTCTCCATTAGCACTCCAGAGCATTCAGCATCTCTGCCTGCTTTAAGTACAAGGAGAATTTTAAGTCCAGATTCTTTGTAAATGGCAATTATCAAGTGGATATAGATATGTTAGAGCAGCCTGTTCCAATTCTGTCACCTGATCAGTTTGTAAAAGACAGCTTGTCAAATAAGGAAGCAAAGACTCCTAAACCTGAGGCAGCTTTAATATCGTCTGGTACAGAGACTTATGTTGTAAAGAGTTCCTACCTTCAAAAATGGAAAAAAAAATGGAGAGGTAGGGACAAAAACACATGTTCGTAAGGAAGACAACTTAAATGAAGCCTTTGAGATGCATATTGTAGAGTCACAAACTTCATTGTAACAAACCTGCAGAAACTGAGAACTCAAGCTGCAGTTCTCAGAGAGAAGAAACCAAACCAAAAAGCGTCCAGTTCTTCTGCACTGTCATAAAAAATAAGGCTCCTGCTGCTGAGAAAAAAACGGAAGCTCTCCAGCAAAATCTAAAAAATGCCTTTAAAGCAATTGGGGAATGTGCTAATGTGGTGCCTTACTTACAAAGCAGAGATGTCTAATACCTTCCAGTTATAGGGCCATTTCAGCTGAAAATAAGTGCCCAATGACGAAGTAATCCATCTACTGGATCAACTTTGTGTCGCAAGAGGAAAAGTGAAACCATGTAGAAATCAGCAGATTGACAGCTCCAGTGGATGTGGAAGAAGTGGAAAGAAAACGAACTTTACATCTAGAGGGACAATAAAATGTGTACTACTGTGAGACCCTCAGCCTCCAAACCCACAAACAGAGAGAGAGTAGGGCAGAGGAAGAGACAGGTAGTAGTGTTCCTCCCTCATTTACCACTTTTTGGAAGATGCATTTGATGATGATACCTGTATAGCAAACTGAACTGCATTGCAACAGTCAAGAATATTTCATATCCCTGAAATGTGGCCTTTGCAACTTGTCAGGTATTATCTGTATTTAAAAATTTGAAAACTAGCTTAAACTTTCAGAGTTTAATTTGCTTCAAAACAACTTTTTTCATAATGTGTCCTGCCCTAGGTGATCCTGCTTTTGTAGAGGGCTGGACTAGGTGATCTCTAGAGGTCCCTTCCAACCCTAACAACATTCTATGATTCTATGAAAGTATCTGTCAGTTCTCCATCAAAGCCCTTTTTATAATTAAAATTTAATAGGAATTTATTGCATGAGATTCTGTGATATGTACACATACTACTGTGAATATTTTATTCCATTGATATGGTCACATATTCCAAAAATCTAGTTCTGAGGTCTTTCTTGCTGCTGCTTTTTTACTGTCTGTAGTTAGCTGGTTGCAGCCTTAAGTACATCTTTCTGCCTTTTAGTCATCAATTTTTTGCTGCAAGATTAGCAGAAGCTTGACTTCCTGTATTTCAATGTATTTTGTGTTTCCTAAAGATTCAGTTCCATATGTGCGCTGGAATAGAGAAAGAATGAGGGCCTGTAACTGAAAGAAGCATTTAATTTACAGAATCTTCATGAAGTCCCAGCAATTTAACTAGTAGGAAAAATTATACATGGCTTTCAGATCAAAGTTCATGATGTGTTCTGTGAGCTAAATTCATTTGAGTCTTTCAATAATGCACTTGATTTTAAGATCTACATAAAAATATGACACTCTACCAGTTTAGCAGTGCTGTGTTATCTACTGGTTATTTCTATTCATCCATTAGGGTAGGTTAGATGCTGGAGAATGAAATAGTCTGTGAAGCAAAATTAGTTTGTATCTCTAATCCTAGTTGTAAATGCAAAAATGATGACATCTTTGATTTATTCTTGAGAAATATAACCTGTTTTCTTATAATTGCATAGACATTGTCTCTAGCTTCACAAAGAAAAATCATATTTCTTAAAGTTAACTCTGAAATGCCCATCATTAATTTAATTTACTTGAGATCCAACTTTATTAAGATATATCAGAATGTATTTAAATGTATTAAGAGTATGAGAAATTGGAATTACTTCTTTACTTCTGTAGAAGTGACTGTTCTATGATTACCTGACCTAAGCAGGAGAGTAAACCTGTAATCTCTGAAGTACTATCTTGTCAAGGATTGTCAGGCAGCACTATTAGTCCACCTGCAACAACATGCATTTGTAATCCTTCATTTGGTGTTTTTTATGTTGAGATACCTTTGATGCTAACTACCACGAGGCTACTCTGAAAATGAGTAAACAGAACGGCCACAATCAAAATAAGATTCATGTGTATGTATCTAATTGGGAAGAGGGTGAGTCTCAACCATTTAAAAATCACACCTCTTCCCTCGGTGCTTATAAAATACAACTTGCACATATTCCAATGATGTTTTTTACCAATAAGTTTCTATCCATTTGATAATAATTGCAAACAGTAGGTTTCTTGAGTGTATGGAAAAAATGTGAAATACAGTAGCTCTTGTTTACTATTTACCATTTTCCCCTTTTGACTAGTGAAACTGCTTCGTTTAAGTGTTTCCATCAATATGAGAATCCTACTATTTGTATGGATTTATGGGGAATTACTTCTGTTCCATGCTTTCTAAGTGATACAAGCTTTTATGTGTGAACTTTAACTGACACATTTGTTGTTGATATTTGTGTATTAATGCTTGTAGGTTCTTCACTTCATAAAGCATCTAAAACTACCAACAGAATTAGAAAACCCATTCCTGGACTGGCTCAGTCTCACCTGACATTTGTGAAACCCCTGAAAACAGGTAGGCAGGCTTCTAGTATTCAGTGACTGGATGTCACAACTGCTGTACTGCCTGGAACTGGTAAAATCCAACTGGCTAGAGCTGAGATGAAATAGAAGGTTGTACCTACAATGAATCACTATCTGATAGAAAAATATATGTAAACTTATGTATTCCATTTGGACTACTTATAAGAAAATCAGATGCAACAGATGGCCAGCTGAAGGTAAACATAATTTTACTTCAGGTTTACTTGTAAGTGTAGAAGCTACATTACAGGTACATTTCACCTGACTGTGTGTTTATCAGTGAAGTACCTCTTCCATATTTGATAACATTTTGATACAGCAGAATACCTAAGAAGAGGAAACATTTTACCAAAAAGATGCTGATCTCAGAGTGCTAATGATATTAAGTTTATCTGATCAGAAAAATGCAACTATAAAATTGTTCTTTCTAGATGTAATTCAACTCAACTTGGTTGTGTCCTAGAATGTGCATTGCAAATAGCCTGGGTTCTAGAAATCTTGTCTTTCTTCTAGTGCTTTAATAACTTAATCCATGTTTTGTGACTGAAATTTATTTAATGATGACTGATGCAAGTCACTGAAATTCTAACCATCTGCTTTTTTATGCTGTACTGCTAAATGAAGTTGAAAACTTTAAGCTTTCCACAATAAAGTGCATATTGGTTATCAAACTTTATTTATCTATCTATTTATTTATTTAATTAAGTCATCCCTAGGCACCCAATGCCTTTTGCTGCTAAAAACATGTTTTATGATGAACGTTGGAAGGAGAAGCAGCAACGAGGTTTCACCTGGTGGTTAAATTTTGTACTTACCCCTGATGACTTCAGTGTAAAAACCAACACCTCTCAAGGTAAGAATGCAAGAATTTTCACTGCCTATTAATATTCTTAAACTTATATGATGTACTTTATTAATAATTAATGAATAGTGGTACTAGTTTAACCCAGCTAGTCCCTGCTTGTTACTTTAGTTTGTAAAGCTTTAAGCTCTTAGGTAAGAGATTTTTGGTTTTTAATTTTTATATATCACCTGTGTTGCCTTTTTCAGTCTTTAACTTAATGCTATGGTAATCATTAACCCAATATTTGGTAATGTGTTTCAGTGGTGGTTATGCTAGAAAATGGGCACTATGCCAAAGCAGATCCATTCTCACATTAAAGATGACACCACTGTTCATCCCAGCAGAATTTTATAGCTATCTAATCCTTTTCAGAGTCATATTTTCCCCTTGTGATAAGTGTGGATGGCACACTTGTTGACACCAAGCACAGCATACTGCACACCTGAATGGAGAGTGTGCTGTGCAACAGGAAACAGATAACAGAGTGTGTGGCTGTGCCACTCCTCAATGAGAGTCAAGTAGGGAATGCCCATCTTAAAAACATTACAGCTGTTACTTTACTGAAATGATGGTAATATACTTTTTCCTTTAGCTTCAATCTAAAAAATTTAAGGTAGTAAAATTAATTACTTACTAGTGCCACTCACTTATGAAATCAGTGTCATCATATTTCATGTTTGACCAGTATACATGTACTTGGCAATATATGCTTCATGCAACAGCTGATCAGCTTCCTGGGGAATTAAATCACCAGTCAGAAGGAAAATAACAAATGTGAGCTTAGGGGAAGCAAAACGAGGTGGGCAAAGCTACATTTATTCCAGATGTAAAAGGTTACTTTTTGTGTGTTTTAATAGTAAATGCAGCTGCTCTAATCTTGGGAGAAGAGAACCATCACAAAACCAGTATTCCCAAAGCACCAACAAAAGATGAAGCCTCTCTAAAAGCTTATACAGCTCATCGTAAGCTGAATAAGTTACGGCGCGATGCTTGCCGTTTGTTTACGTCTGAGCCAATGGTTAAGGCTATCAAGAAACTGGAAGTTGAGATTGAAACTAAACGTCTGCTAGTTCGTAGAGACAGACACCTCTGGAAAGATTTAGGTAAGAATACTAACACTTTGCATCCTCTGTTTTCTTGTAAGTAGGAGATGCGTTGTTCAAACACCAAATTAATTTAACCGAAAATTGATCAATATAAAATTTTTCAGTCATATGATGTGTTTACATGATCTCTTGCAGGAGAGAGGCAGAAAATCCTTAACTGGCTTTTGTCTTACAACCCCTTGTGGCTGCGTATAGGCCTGGAGGTAAGTGCCCAATTAATTGTCTATAATCAAAGTTTAAAGGGCATCTAGCGATTTTCTTTTTGTAGGGGAGGTTTCAGTTTTCTGTGTACTTCTTATTACAATAGTCTAGGTAGGTTCAATTCAGTTATAGAATGTTTACATCCCTACATCCCTTTTAAATTATTACAACACACTTTCTTTAAAAAAGTGCTTACCTTATTAAAAAGAAAGACATTTAATTGAGGAAAGTTTAAGTTAACTCCCTGACCAAATACCATAAAAGTCGTTTCCTATCAGTTCCACTCTTTACAAAACAAGAACAGAATAGTATTTAAGGAAAGTTCCTGACTGACTTTCAGTGCCAGTGACTTACACATGTTTGAATATGAACTAGATGTTCTGAAAGTTGCTTCATTTTATCTTTCTGTATTATTTAAAGGACTGGCTGATTTTTGGACAGTGATTACCATTATTGCTTCAGATTTGCAGTAATGTCTGCTATTGAAAAAGAACATCTGGTAGTTTTTGAGGTAATTTTTAATGGTTCTGCTTTTCTCTCCTCCTTTTATATCAGACTGTTTATGGAGACTGATACCTTGGGAGAGTAACAGTGAATGTACAGTTTAGCAATATTTATCCTTAATCGCTTGCTTTGGAACCCTGACATTGCAGCTGAATACAGACATCCCACTGTGCCTCACCTCTATCGAGAAGGTAACTGCTACTCCCAAAACCATGTTATTTGTAGCAGCTTAATTTTTGAACTAGCACTTAATGGGTTCTATCTTTTAGTCATGAAGAAGCTTGTCAAAATTCACACTGAAAAAATTGCTCCTGTTAGTTTGCTTTTTGGATTGTGCCAAACAGTCCAGAATGGATTGATCACGGACCCTTGTCTCTTTGTAAGGATGCAGGTTCAGTAAGAGAGCTGTGGTTTGGTGTCTCAGTATGGTACTACACTCAACAAGATAATATCTGTATTTTTTATTCTTTTTTTAATCTCACTATGTACTTTTCATTAAAAAGTCTTGACTTTTTTGCAGAAACATTATTGCCATATCATCTCATGCCAGGTAAAGAAATTCCCAAGAAATTTGAGGTGTGGTCACTGGAGGAAGGAATTGTGTTTATTTGGCTTCCTCTCTCAATTAAGCTTCCTCACTATTTTAAAATCTACTCTTGTGCTCTGCAGTTGATGTTAATACTGCAGCTCGGTTTGGTCTTTTCTGTTCATTTTTTTTTTTTCTGTTTTCTTGTGATAAGAAAGACTAGACAGCATATGTTTACAAGGCTTGTTACCAAGTTATGTTCCAATAAAATCACTTCGTTCAGACTAAGAAAAAAACAATTCCTGAATCTGGTGTTTCTTTCAGTGAAATGGTAACCACATACAGTAAAATTAAGCTGTGTGAGTTGGTTGAAGTATTTTTTTTTTAAGCCTAAAAATTGAAATTTTAAGTAAGGTAAGGAAATACACAATGCAATTTGGGGGACAAGGGATGAAAACTGTATTCTTATTGAATAATACACTGCAATGCTAAGAGTTTTTAATTTTTTTTTATCTTTCAGGCTAGCAAAGAGCTTCTGCTTGCATTTTCTCGAGACTTCCTGAGTGGTGAAGGTGACCTTTCCCGCCACCTTGGTTTCCTAGGACTGCCTGTCAGTCATATTCAAACTCCACTTGATGAATTTGATTTTGCTGTCACCAATCTGGCTGTGGACTTGCAGTGTGGCATTCGTCTTGTGTGGGTTGATACAGAATAATTTCCAGCTCTTTATTTTCCTTTGTATGATACTTAATGCTAAGGCATTAACCTGTGAAATTCCCTTTGTTAGGAGAACAATGGAACTTCTCACCAAAAACTGGAATCTTTCAAAACAGCTGAGAGTTCCTGCAATAAGTCGTCTACAGAAGATGCATAATGTTGACATTGCTCTTAATGTCCTTAAAGAACGAGGAATTCACTTGAAAGATGAAAGTGGTAAGGCCTAGAAATCAGGGTTATTCTAAGTGCATCAGAGGATTAGTGCACACTAATTCCTTATTTTATTTGATAGGTGCTTCAATTGACTCCAGAGATATTGTGGATAGACACAGAGAAAGAACATTAGCACTGCTGTGGAAAATTGTCTTTGCCTTCCAGGTATTATTCAATTATTTATTTTTTTATTTGGTACTTATTACAAATGCAATACAATGAAAACATTAGTCTTTTAGGAGCATTTGTTGTCTGTGAAAGCCTCTACCAATCAAAATTTCAACTATGAAATTAATTCTTTTGTATGTGCAGTGCCTTGCAGACTTGACTTAAATCTCCTAACTGTTCTCTAACAATACAGTTCAGAAGACATTTTAACTGCTTTTCCTTGTATACATTCATACAAGTTTTTGAAAAAAACCTAAACTTTTGGGATTATGCTGTATGGTAACAGAATTGATACTTAATAGTAAAATAACATTGGTCTCAAAAGGCTCTTACTAATTGAAAAGGCCATTTTGACATTAAACTGATAGGCAATAAACAGAGTAAGCTCTGAAGCTGTAGCTCTTCTCCTTTTTGCCATGTACCTGACATGGTCAATTTGAAGAAACATTCTTGAAATAAGAATGTTTGGAAGAATTGCTACAATGGCATTTTAAAGCCACTGGAAAAAATTGGCTGAGGAAGCAAAAATAATTTTCTTAAGGCTGTTTTAAGAGTTAACTTGAGTAAGTATCCAGATGGCAAATCCAGTTGGAAGGAATGAAGTATTAAAGGTAAAACAAGATACAAGTTGAAGTGGAATTTCATCACTAAGTAGTCAGGAATATAAGTACAATTACCTATATCTAAAGCAAACACTATAGCCACCAAACTATCAGAGAGCCAGAACAACATAATAAACATCAAATGTGACTATTTTCTTATTTAACTGGTGTTACAATATTGAGTAGCTGCCTTCCTCCAGTTTTCCTGTATGCATGTATTACAGTTGCATTGCTTTTGATTAAAGAAATAATTTCACAGAACAATGGCTCTTCAAAGTGCTGCATCCATCTGCTTGACATGTCAGACTGGTAGTGACATAAATAATGTGGGGTTTTCTCCTTCCTAATAGGTGGATGTTTTTCTTAGTGTGGAACAGTTAAAAGAAGAAATTGAGTTTTTAAAGAATGCACACATGAGAAAAACACGATTGGGTGCTCTAAAGACTTTTCCAAGTTGTTTTAGTATACAAGAAGATCAAAGCAGTAACTCCTCATCTCCAAGTTACAGTGAAAATGTGAAGCTGCTGATGACATGGGTTAATGCTGTTTGTGCATTTTACAGTATTAAGGTAAAGAGTTTTGTGTACATTTTGCCCAATACATCCTTTGCAGTCATAAGATTGCTTATGCATAAAACAGAATTCTTCAAATTATCCAATATGTAGTAGCAGCCAGTGGTAACTAGTTTAATATATTCTTCTGGGCTTTGTTTAATCTGATTTGAAATAACCATCTTTCTGTGGATTTAGCTGTAACTCTGTAAACAAATTTGGACAAAAGGATCTCCCATTGCAGTTTGTCCTATGCGTAAAAATTCCTTTCAAAAAAACATTTTTGCTGGAATATAAGGTTGCTTGGAGGTTGTTTGTTTGATGTTTTTTTTAAGAACTTTAATCCTAAAAGTATTTGTGCATAAAAGCTTTACTGTATCTACGAATTGTGAGAATTAAGCTGTATTTGGGTCAAGTGGTATTTCCATCTCCCTCAAAGAGATGTTTAGGAGGGGCATGTCATTAATTCCACTTAAAAGAAGAGAGACATGTCTCTGCTCAGAATGCAGTCACACCTGCTATTTTTTTTTCTGAAGTGGAAAGTAAAGCACTTCTCTAAGTTCAAAAATTCTGCTCTGAATGCCTAGTGTAAAGGTCTCTAGAGAAGTTAATGAGGGATCCCCTTTTTTAAAAGTTTCTTCTGGAGATTCACTGTATGGTGATTCACATCTTTGTTTCTGCTTTCTCACAGCTGTATGTCATTGTACAGTAAATGTTGAAAGGCAGTACTACTTTCATATATTTTTTGTTCAAAAAAACCTGTGCTTAGTCACTTCCAGAAGTACAAGACCACAATTTCTGTCTCTTTAACTCGTAACAAAATTTCAAGGAACTTATGTCTTACTGTATTTTTTTTTAACAGGTGGACAATTTCACAGTGTGTTTCTCAGATGGTAGAGTCTTGTGTCATTTGATCCATCATTATCACCCATGCTACGTGCCTTTGGAAGCTGTTTGCCAACGTACAACTCAAACAGTGGAATGCTCAAGAACTTACACAGTGGGACTAAATTCTTCCTCCTCATCCTCTTCGGAGTCTGATACTTCTCTAAATGTTATGGAAGGAATGTGTGACCAAAGTGAGTTTTGACCCACAGCACCTCCTGTTAAATCTATTTCTTTTATGTACAATTTGATTTGACAAACATTTTCTCTTTGCAAAGCTGTAACTGCCTCAGTCCTGTACAAGGAACTCTTGGACAATGAAAGGAAAAACTTCCAGCTGATCAATGCTGCAGTTTCTGATTTAGGTGGAATACCAGCAATGATTCATCACTCAGACATGTCAAATACAATTCCTGATGAGAAGGTAAGCTGCCTTTAGAGTTGATGGAAAGATCTGAACATGTCCAGCTCTTCCACACAGCCTTTAACTTGCAGTGTTTTGTTTCTCTAGGTTGTTATTACCTACCTATCGTTTCTCTGTTCGCGCCTTCTGGATCTTCGTCAGGAAGCTCGAGCTGCTCGAGTAATTCAGTCTGCTTGGAGGAATTACAAGCTGAAAAGGGAACTGAAACTTTCTCAGGTACTCCTGTGCAATAGTCACAGACTCAACTTTGAGAAATACTAAATAAAGAATATAAATTCACAATGTAGAATATACAAATTTATTAGAATGATACTGACATATAAGTTAGTGAGTACAATTTTTACTGTAAAGATACATGGCCTTCTTGGTAGTTTAATCTGCTACAAAAATATTACAATGGCTATTCTGAAGTGCTTACAGTTATTAAAAAGCTGCTGTTTTTTCTTTTATTTTCTTATTAAAGCATATCACCCCTTAAGCCCTTTTCCCTGTTTTTCAAATATAAAATAGTTGTGCTGGTTCCTTAAAACAAAAGAGGTAGTTAATTTTTAGTTCCCATTAATGACTAAAAGATGAAATGAGTAATTAAATTTCTTCCTGGGTTTCCCAATTTTGTTCAGGAGCTAAAATACAGTAGTGTTTTGATTTGAGTTGCATGAGTTCTAATATTTTGTGTCATGCTTTTCTGGTAGTTATACCAGATCTTGTGATGATTTTAAAACTATGACAACACTAACAATAATAAATGCCACTGCTATATCCAAATGAGACACATATTGTTGGAACAGTGTTCAAGTGAAATTTTCTAAGAATCTATGGTATAGAAGGGGCAGAAGTTATGTTTATTAATGTAGATTTTTTTCATCTCCGGTTTCTTTCTAAAATTCCACAATAATAATGATGATGAAAAAACATCCCCTTTATAACTGATTTTAAATAACTAAGCTAATAATAAATAAGCAAAAATAATATATAAGCTAAATAATAAATAATAAATATAAAAATATATAAGCAAAAATTGGAGGGGTACAGGAGGGAATCAAAACCAACAGCTATAAGCATTGTACTAATTATTTTTTTTTCATTTTACAATGTGCACATATGTACTTTTCTCTCCAGTAGGATAGGCTAGGAGTAGCCTTCATACAAGATGATTTACATATTGTCATGTTAAATTTGCTTGTTGCTTTCTTTCCTTTAAATCCTTACATCAGTTCCTGTGATGTACTAGAGTCTCTGGGTTACTATAAAAATGCAGGTTGCCAATAAAACTTTGGGCTGGATGGGTGTGAGCTGGTACGACTATCTTTATACTCATATTGTTTAAATATAGCTGGAAAGCATTCTGATGTGCCTTATTAGTAAGGTTATTTTAAAGTTATGAATGAGAACTAATATTGAGGCTTACAAATGGGTTACTTAGGAATGCTGAAAAACTGACCAACAAAGAGGAAGAACTATGAAGTTGGGAGGTTGCAGATTTAAGTGATGTCACCCTTTTACAAAGAACTCTGTGCTGAAATAAATGTTCTGTCTAAAAAATGTTCTTTTACTAGAGTGAAAAAAAGCCTAATTTTTAGAAGATTGCTTTAGATAATTATTTGAATTTATCAAAAATTTGAGTGAAAATTCAAATCCTAACCATTCAGTGGAAATTCACTTTGTAGGAAAGAGACAGAGCTGCTCGGATAATTCAAAAATCTGCAATAAACTTCTTGTCTCGTCGGCGTATCATGAAAAAAAGGAATGCAGCAGTTTTGATTCAGAAGTACTGGAGAAGGTACTTAGCCAGGACTATTTTTTTAAGTCTGAAAAGGACAAAACTGTTGGAAACCAGAAGTAAAGCTGCCACGGTCATTCAGGTAATATGATTTAAAGTGAGATTACACAATAAGGAAACCCTTTGAGACCTTGCTTGAGGTAATTTGTTCTGCTTGCAGAACAAACAGAAAATGTAATACTTACCTCTCAGTCCCTCCTGAAATGTTTTGGTAACTTTCTACAGGGAGAAATGAATCAATAATTGGTGAATACTTTGTTACACAATAAACATTAAAACAGTGGGCCTTAAATCAGTCAATATAATGACTGATCAGATTGTTTTGGCTTGCCTCATTGCAGCTGCTGAACATTATTGCAGAATCCCCCCCAAAAATAATAATCAAATTCCTCTTCTGGTGTTATGACACGTTCAGAATGGCAGACTGGAGTTACTAATTGGTAGCTGGGCAGTTCATTCAGTTTCACAAGACAATTTCCCATCTATTACCAAAAGCAAAATATTAGATTCCTAAAACCTTTCGGAATAGAGATTAAAGAATCACTGATTTACCAAGTAGTTTGAAAGGGAATCTTTTGTTTCCAGGACAAACTTAGCTTTTTGCTAGAATTGGAAATGCTTTTAAAAGCAGTGATTCAAGCATTTAGTTTTTGGTTTTGTTTTATTTTATTTAGTTACCTGGATTTGTCTTTGTAGGGATTGAATAGGAATAAAGAAATCCTAAGTCTGGGGTTGGTAGTTCTCAAATGTATGCTTAACTCAAGATATCATGAAGAAAATGCTAAATATTTTGGTTTTCTCTGCAGGCTAATTGGAGGAGACACTCTGCTAGGAAAAAGTATTTACAGCTGAGATACTATGTTATCTTTGTACAAGCAAGGATAAGGATGCTGAAGTGTATTGCTGCATATAAAAAAACTGTTTGGGCTACTGTTACAATTCAGAGATGGCTGCGTGCATCTAAGCTGGCAAAAAATGATCGGCAAAGATATGAAATCTTAAAGTCTTCAGCACTTACTATTCAGTCTGCAGTCAGAAGATGGAGAGCACGCAAAATTCAGCAGAAAATCAAAGCAGCTTTAGTGCTTCAGACTTACTTCAGAAAATGGCAGTCTTCAAAACTGGCTGAAAGAAGAGGGGCTGCCCTCCTCCTGCAGTCTTGGTACAGGATGCACAGAGATCGGAAACAGTATCTACACATTAAGCAAAGTGTTATCAAAATTCAGGCTTGGTACAGGTGTCGGCTGGCCAGACGTGTTTACCTGGAACAAAGGGCTAAAGTAGTGAGAATTCAGCTGTATTACAGAGCTTTTAAACTAGGAAAGACTGAAAGAGAGTTCTACTTGCAAAAGCGTGCAGCAGTGCTAGTTCTCCAAGCTGCTTTTAGAGGTATGAGAGCACGTGAATTGTACAGACAAACAAAAGCAGCTTGTGTTGTTCAATCACTGTGGAGAATGAAAAGAGAGAAACTAAGATTTCTGCAATTAAAAAAAGCTGCTGTTACGTTGCAGTCACACGTGAGAAAATACCAACAAGTAAAAAGATACAAAGAGATGAAAAAAGCTGCTTCTGTAATTCAAACTCGGTACAGGGAGTACATCACTTGTAAAAAAGCAGCTGCTGCTTTCCAGAGGATACGTCTGGCTGCTGTTGTCCTACAGTCTGCCTACAGAGGAATGAAAGCTAGGAAGGAAGCTCACATACTGAGGTCTGTGATCAAAATTCAGTCAAGTTACCGTGCTTATGTTGCCCGGAAGAGATATAAAATCTTGAAAGATGCCACAGTGAAGATTCAAGCTTTTGTAAAGATGAGGCAAGCACATAAGCATTACTGTGCATTAAAGGAGGCAACACTTTATGTCCAGCGAAGGTATCGATCTCATAGACATGCTCTTCAGCTCAAAAAAGATTATAGGAAATTGAAAGGAGCTTGCATAAGAATTCAAGCTGTGGTTCGAGGCTATCTTGTCAGGAAACAAATGCAAAGATGGAGGGAGGCTGCAGTGTTTCTCCAGGCATGCTATAGAATGAGAAGGGACAGGCAACGTTACTTAAGCATCTATAATTCTGCAGTGGTCATTCAAAAACATTATCGTGCATACAAAAAGCAGCTGTATCAGAGGCAGAAGTTCTTGCAAGTTAAAAAGGCAGCTGTGTGTTTGCAGGCAGCCTGCAGGGGTTATCAAGCACGCAAAAAGCTTAAACTTGAACACAGAGCAGCTGTTAAGATTCAGACTGCTTTTAGAGCTCATGCTGCAAGGATGAAATATAAGGCATTGGTTCAGGCCTCTGTAGTGATTCAGAGGTGGTACAGAGCTTGTAAGACTGGTAACAGACAAAGACTGGATTTCTTGAGGACAAAAGCAGCAGTGATTTCTTTACAGGCAGCATTTCGTGGCTGGAAGGTACGAAAGCAGATTCAAAGACAGTGTGTAGCTGCTACTAAGATACAGTCTGCCTTCAGAAAATTCTCAGCTCTGAAAAAATTCAGAATTATGAAGCATGCTGTGCTAACTATCCAAAAGCATTACAGAGCCAGTGTTATAGCCCAGGAACAACGGCAAGAATATGTTCAGCTGCGTAACTCTGTACTGCATCTTCAGGCAGTATGGAGGGGGAAAACTGTGAGAAGAACAATTCAAAAGCAGCACAATCTTGCAACAATTATTCAGTCCTATTATAGAATGCATATAAATCAGCAACAATATAGGAAACTAAGACAGGCCACTGTAGTGATTCAGAAGTACTTCAGAGCATACTGTATGAAAAAGAAACAACGTGCAATTTATCTAAAAACAAGGGCAGCTGTGCTAGTCTTGCAGTCTGCTTACCGTGGGATGACTGTGAGGAAACAACTGAACAAGCTGAACAAAGCTGCTGCAACTATACAAGCTGCTTTCAGGTCTTACTTGGTCAAAAAGGACTATGAAAGACTTAGATCTGCAGCTATACTAGTCCAAAGGCATTATCGTGCAGTTATCTGTGCTAAATGCCAAAGGCAGAAATATTTGGCTTTAAAAAAAGCCACAATCAAAATGCAGGCAATTTATAGAGGTGTAAGAGTTAGACAACAACTTCACTGTATGCATCAGGCAGCTGTTTGTATCCAAGCCACTTTTAGGATGCATCACATGGCCCTAAAATATCACGCAATGAGAAGGGCAGCAATTGTAATTCAAAGGCAGTACAGAGCATTTTGTTTAGGCAGAGTACGTCGTAAAAAGTACTTGGAACTGAAGAAGTCTGCTCTTATCCTTCAGTCTGCCTTTAGAGGCATGAAAGTCAGACAAAACTTAAAAGTCATGCATCAGTCAGCAGCAAAAATACAGTCTTATTATCGAATGCATAAACAACAGAAGGATTTCAGAAAACTGTTGCTGGCAACAAGGCACATTCAGCAGTGGTTCCGTGCTTGTAAGGAACGAGATGTACAAGTTCACAACTATATGATTATGAAAAGTGCTGCACTTCATATCCAGGCTGCATTCCGTGGAATGAAAACAAGACGACTTGTAAGAACTATGAATGAATCAGCTGGAGTTATTCAAAGAAGGTTTAGAACTTTTGTCAAAAGAAAGCATTTTCTTTCCCTTAAGACTGCTGCTATTGTAATTCAGAGAAAATACAGAGCAACCAAACTAGCAAAAATCCAACGTCAGCAATATCTCTGTTTCCTTAATGCTGCTGTTACCATACAGTCTGCATATAGAGGCTTTGTAGTAAGAAAAAAAATACAGCAGATGCATCAAGCTGCTACAGTTATTCAAGCAACGTTAAGAATGCATAAAATGTACATTTCTTACCAAGCTGTGAGGCTTGCTTCAGTAATCATACAGCAACGTTATCGTGCTTACAGGGAAGGGAAGCGTGTGAGAGAAAGATACTTAAAGCTGTACAATTCTGCTGTAGCTCTTCAGGCTGCCTATAGAGGAATGAAAACAAGACGTTTCTTGAAGAGAAGACACGAGGCAGCGCTTACAATACAGAAAAACTACCGAATGTATAGGCAGTACCAACATTACAGGAAAGTTCAGTGGGCAACCCAGCTCATACAGAAGAGATACAGAGCCAATAACCTGAGGAAAATTGCAGTACAGCATTACTCTTCATTAAAGAAAGCTGCCATTTGTATTCAGAAGGCTTTTCGAGACATGCAGGCAAAAAAACAACGTCAAGAATTGCACCGTGCTGCTATTATTGTTCAGAAAAATTTTAAAGCTTTTAGAGAACGTCAGCGATATCTCTCCCTTAAAGCATCTGCTCTTGTCTTTCAGAGAAGATATAGAGCTTTAGTTCTGTCAAGACAGTGTGCTTCAGAGTATCTTTCTCTTCGCAGAGCAGCTATTCAAATACAGGCTGTGTACAGAGGTATCAGAGTACGGAAGGATATTGAGCATATGCACTTAGCTGCTAGCACAATACAGTCAGCCTACAAAATGCACAGGAACAGACAGTCCTATGAAAATATGAGAACTGCAGCTATTGTTATACAGAACTATTATCGATCCTATGTTAAAGGAAAGAATCAACGAAAGAAATACCTGATGATGAAGAGGTCTGCTCTTGTTATTCAAGCATCATATAGAGGCATGAAGCAACGACAGAAACTGAAAATCATGCATATGTCAGCAACTGTAATACAGTCCTGTTACCGCATGTACATACAACACAGACATTACAAACAGTTGTGCTGGGCTGTTGGAGTGATACAGCAAAGGTTCAGAGCTAAAATAGCAAAAGAAGCTGACATGCAAAACTATGCAAAAATTAAAAAAGCTGTCATTTGCCTTCAATCCTCTTTTCGTGCTAAAAAAGCTAGGCAGCTGTATAAAGCTAATGTTGCTGCACGGCGCATACAGTCATTCTTAAAAATGTGCATAGAGAGGAGGCATTTTCTTGAAAAGAAAGCAGCAGCAATAATGATCCAGTCTATGTTCCGAGGCCAAAGAGCAAGGAGTCACTATAAATTGATTCAGCGTTCAGCACTTGCTATTCAGAGGTGGTACAGAGCATGTCAGATGGCTCGTTTACAGCAAGCAGAGTATTCTGCTCAAAGAAGAGCAATAGTAATTATTCAGTCTGCCTTCCGTGGTATGCAAGCCAGAAAAACAGCAAGACAAATACAAGCTGCCAAGAAGATTCAGTCTTTTCTTCAAATGGCTCTGCAACGCAGAAAATATATTCAGCTCGAACAGCAGCTTTATACATTACAAGCATATTACTTAATGCATAAAACTAAATCACAGTATGTGAGGTGCAAAAAAAGCAGCAGTCGTCTTACAACGATGGTACCGCTCCCACTTGAAGGGTGAAACACCAACGAGCAACTTACTTACAAACCACGGAGGAAATTATCCTTTGCAGGCTAGAGTCAGAGGATTCATTGAAAAGAAGAAGTTTCACAAAAATTAAGAAGGCAACAAATAAGAGATTCAGGTACTTTTGAATTTTATTTTTTTTTTCCCCTCTTCTTAAAGCTTACTGCTCTCTGTAGTATACTACATGGCAGGTATATAAAGTTTACTACCACAGTGCGCAGAAGGAAGTCTCAGCTGTATGTTGTCTTTGCTCTCTTAAGTAGTACTCATCTTAAAAGTAACATTTTCTTGTTTCTTCTCTGGAATTTTACTACTTCAACTGAGTTCTGATACTTGTGTGTGTTTCTGTAGTTCTTCCAAGAATATACTTGTCCTAAGTGGCTTTCACCTATATAAAAATTAGTAGCTTAATGGCTGCTGTGGGGCTTTTTGTTTGTTTGTTTTTTGGTTTTTTTTGATTGAAGTTTGAATGAAAGATGTCTTGATGTGTTGAAATGAGTGGGCACTGGTATTGGTATAGAGTGGCAAAAAAGGCATGACTGCAGTCTTTAAGAGTCGTATTGAAGAAGACATGTAAATAAAACATAATAGTTTTTTTAGATTGATTAAATGGCTCTAAACTAATTCGAGTACCTAGCTAACATTTGAAGTTGAAGATTGAAATTACATTCCTATTTTACTGTTCAGCTGGTACCTTGAGTAGTGCCACATGAAACTTCACGTTAAACTATGTCTGTGGTTTCTCAGAGGTATTGTAGGAAGTGGGAAGTATTTAGTTTGGTGGTTTTTTTCTTCCAATGGTGGTCAGCAAGAAGTAATGAGGAGTGTTCATCTCCATGTAGCAAGCTAAATATCCATCTAGTGTGAGTTCTGAGAAGCTTAGATGACTCTGAAGCCCATTTTCAAATTTTAATTTTTTGTTGAGGGGGGAAAGGAAGATATATTTCCTTCTTTAAATTAGTTATGCTTTGTATGTAGTAGAAGTACGCTTTTAAAAAAAAATTCTTCTGGGTAAATGTTTAAGTACTGTAACAATCTCCCCAGGGAAGTGGTCACAGCACCAAGCCTGCTGGAGTTCAAGAAGCATTTAGATGATGCTCTGAGGCACATGGTGTGATTTTGGGTTGCCTTACACAGGGACAAGAGTTGGACTTGATGATCCTGGTGGGTCCCTTCCAACTCAGCAGATTCTATGATTCCATTTCTATCTGTGGTGGCCTTCATTATCTTTATTCCAAGGGAAGGAGTTTCTCTTCAGGGCATTATTGGAATGAAAGGAATTATTTTGCCACCATATCAGGGAAGAAAGGGAAATAAATAATATCTAATTACTTAGGTTGCTATGACTATCTTGTTGGAGGGCCATATACTTTATTTAGCAGGTAACTTAAGAAAAGAGGTGTGCCTTCCTCACCTTAATTTTTCAGGGTGTGGAGTTACAGCAGCTTAGTTATTTCTGAATGTTTAACTTCTGTACCCTGAACAATTGCTTTGCTCCAAGGGTAGAAGAAAATAATTTATTGGGAAGTCAGCAATATTTTTTTTTTCCTAACAAGTCAGTCAGTACAGCTGTACTTAAAAATATGCAAGTATCTTTCCAGCCAATACCATGTGAGTGATGAAATATTTCAAGATTGTCTTTTTCCTTTAAGGCATTTTTTCGTGGATTTATTCAGAGACAGAAATACCTTCAGTACAAGGTTTCTGCTGTGGTAATACAGCAGCACTACCGAGCCATCAGATAAGAAAAATGGAACAACAAGGTACCATCAAATGAAAGAGCTGCCCATTAGAATTCAGGTAATCTAGCACTTGGATTTGTTGTTGTTGTTGTGTCTTTCAGTCTCTCTTGTATTTGTTTCTTAGTGTCATAAATATTTTTACATACATTAAAGACTGTGGCATTTGTGGTATTCCCCAGAATGCATTTTGGTTGCTTTAGAAAACATTTTCTAGACATGAGTTTGTAATATTGTAGAAATAGATAGGAATCTTTAAAGCTTTTCATGCTAATGTGACTTTTTTTTCCAGTAACTTTTGTTGCATTAAATAAATAAGCAAAAAATTAATGTTTTAATTATTTTTCTTCCTATGTATTGAATAGGCATCATATAGAGGATATAGAGCCAGGCAATGGGTGAACAAAATGAGAGCAGCACAAGTAATTCAAGCCTGGTTTCGAGGCTGCAGAGCACGGAAGGAATATGCATCTGTGGTGAAAGCTACACGAGTTATTCAGAGCCACTTCAGAAGAAAACAGCAGCAGACGTGGTAATACTGAGTGTGATATCAATTTCTCTACTTTTAAAAGCTTTTATTATGTAATTCTATAGTACTCTGTTGCACTGTGGCAAATGCCTCCAGAATCTCTGGCTCTGACCCTGCAGCATCTGTGTTACATTCATGAACATAATCTTGATAATGCAGATAGCATTTTTCTTTTGCACTAAGACTTTTCTTATGTTTTAAATGTTTTTCTAGACTGGAAGCTACCTCACAAACTTAAATACCACTTATTGGGATCTGGAAAGAATAGGCCTGCTCTTTTTTTCACCTGACATTTTAACAGGAAGGATTGTTCTGAATAATGTTTAAATCCCAGCATACAATTGCTTTTTTTTTATTATAATGGAGTAGTTAAACTCCTTTGTGTTTACTTTGCTGTGAGATGGTATTACTGTAAAATGCTGTACTAGAATAGCCCTGATAGCCCATCTCATTCAGAACTGTGTCTTAAGCCAGCAGCAGCAGAAAATGCTGGTTAGGGAAATTATGCTGGATAGTGCATTAACCTGACCACTTTATCAGGTCCTCCCTAACATTCATGCTTGGAAGATAATGGACACGAGAACTTATATCCTTGCCTGTGCCCTTATTATCTTTTATGGACCTGTTGTATGTCAACCTGTCTAATGCCTCTTAAACTGCTATCCCACTTCTCAACCTCTTTAGGAAGTGAGTTCTGGAAGTAATTAATGTGGGGAAAAAGAAAGTTGAGTCTTTCAGTCAACACTGCTGGCTACCCCTGGGTACTAATGTTCTGAGATTTGTTTGATGACACCTATGCTTTCTCAAAATCTATCTTAATCATTTTGTAAACCATTGCTGTTTTCCTACTGTAAAAATGCAAGTGTTCTCAACTTTTGGAAAAAAATGCATTTCCATGTCAGGTTTTGAAAATGAAGTTCTCTGCACTTACCATTCAAAGAAGATGGAGGGCAACACTTACTGCACGAATGATTCGATACCAGTTTCTGGCAACTAAGAATGCTGCAGTTGAAGATCCAGAAGGCATATAGAATGGTACAGGGCCAGAAGACTTTTAAGAAAAGGTATGTTTTCACTTGTACTGTGTCATGGCTGTTATAAAAGTTTTCAATGTATTTGAGGTGGTTTTTGTCATCAAGTCAAATGTAGAAAAAACCTGATTGGTCCAGAAAAATTATTGAGATCAGGACTGTTCATCTTCAAAATACTCTGAGCAACAAGTTTGATTCTTGTTTTCCAACAGTTTTTAGTTGTTTAATTAACCCTGTCTATAGTGGATAAGATAAAATGTAAGATTATTGGCTTTATTTCTTACAAAAGGAATTAAGTTAAATTGCCCATAGTTGTGAAAGTGATTTTTATATAAATTAGTACACCATGCAGTTTCTTTATTTCCTATTTTGTTTTTGTTCTTTTCTTATGATGGAAAAAACAACCAAAAACTGGAAATAAAAATGTAATCTGGTCATGAACAGGAAAGAAAAAACAGGTTAATTATCAGTGTCTTTGATATCTTTTACAGAAACTTCAAGCTGTATGTGTGATCCAAAGGCATACAGAGGTTTCAAGGCAAGAAGGAACTTGCTCAACAAAAAGCTGCTGCTGTAATTATCCAAAAACATCTGAGGGCTTGGCAGGAAGGCAGGCTTCAATTTATGAAAATACAACAGAACTAGAGAAGCTGTCATTAAATTGCAGGCATTTATACGGGGTTATTTAGTCAGAAAAAAAGGTTGGTATACCTTAAAACTATACTTTTTGATGTCAAGTATCTCTAGGGTTGTTTTAGCATTAATTCTGCCTGGCAAGAAAAGGAAAACCCTATCACTTGTTGAACTCAACTTTTTGTTGACTGCTTTGAGAATTGGGTGTGTAAGGATATATTGAATACAGTTTCTCCATTTTCTCACAGTCATTTAGTACTAAAATAGGTTTTTGTCATTGGGTGTTTTTTTAGCTTCTCAGATCTTTGTGGCTTACCTATAAGTGAGACTTAAACACACATGCTTAAAATGAGACTATGCTCTGCCATGTATTAATGTGGTTAACATTTTTGGCACTTAGCACTTCTCTGTGTTATTGTTTAGAGACCTAGTACAGACCTAGTACAGACCTTGCTTAGGTTTGAGGTAATGACTTCAGAGTCAGTTCCTCAGCATTCAATGTTATATTGCTGTGTGCTACAGTGTCTGCATAAATGATCAACTACCTCTGAGTATGAAAATTAATGATGTTCCTTGTTTTACTTTTCTTTTACAGATTTCAGAAGAGAAACAAAAGAGGAAGCTACTTCATTTTACAGCAGCTGCATACCACCATATCTCTGCAATTAAAATTCAAAGGGCTTATAGGACTCACCTCATCTTAAAACTTGCACAAAACCAGATTTCATCTGTTTCTTAAAATACAGGTTAGTCCTAATTAGGTATGAATGATTTTTGTGTAACAAAGTCTAACTTCTTTGTTGTCAGCTGAGGTGTAGCACGCAAGACACTGTAGTTCCTTCAGTTGGGAAAATAAAGCTAAATTATGGAGACTATGATTTATTAAATAATGCTACTCATACCCAGCTGAGCATAATAGAGTGGATCTCAGCAGGCTCTGGAGGCTTAAAGCACTTTAAAAGCTGAGGATGGATGGGAAAGTTTATTTCCTTCATACCCTCAGTCTTGTTAAAAGGAATCTGAGTGCTGTCTTAGCCCATTTCTTTATATGCTACTGGAAGTAGGAAAAATCAGACACAAACAGCCTGTCAGGCTTGTAACTGAGGAGCATCTAACACACCCCTGTGATGCAGTGATTTGTTTGGTGGGATATTTCCAACCTGTCAGTCATACCAGACCCTGTGTAATTTGCAGCATTTTTAAACATAACCATGTTTAACTTCTCGAAAAGCAAGATCAAAAATCATGTCTGTATTGCAGCACTGCAACACAGTAAAGTTATGGTCAGTTTGGAGAGATGCAGATTATCTTAACCCAAAAGAATAGAAGGTCAGCATTAGATAAATGGAGAGTGAAACAAGAACCCTGAATAGATGTTCATAGTCAAGAATCCTAGGGCAAGCTTTGCCCTACTACTCCTCCATAAATACCTGTTACCTCTGCCCATTAAGTTCTGTTCTCTTAAAGCAAGAGAGAAGGGTAGGAAAAGGTTTTTTTTTCTAAGATTTTGGCACACAGTAAAAGTAAGAAGAAACAGAGCTGGGAATGAGAAAAGTGGAGTAGTGGACATACTTTAAAGCCAGCCAAGAAAAAGAAAACTCCTAGATGGGAGTAACACCAGACACAAGTGTAAACTGGGAGAGGAGTGTCTGGAGAGCAGACCTGAAGAAAGGGGTCTGAAGGTGCTGGTTGGGAGCAGGCTCAGTGTCACCCAGCAGTGCCCAGGCAATCAAGAGGGCAACAACCAGCACCCTGGGGTTCATCACACACAGCATGACAAACCAGTCAAATTCAGTGATTATCCCACAGTATTCAGCACTGATGTGGCCTCACCTTGGATGCTGTGTCTGGTTGTTGGCCCCACAGTTTCAGAAAGATGTTCAGATCTTTGCAGGCATCCAGAGGGGAACAGCAAAGCTGGTTAAATGGCTGGAAAAAATGAGGAGCAGCTGAGGAATTTGAGTTTCTTTGCTTTGGAGAAAAGTAGGCTGAGAGGAAACCTTATTGCTCTTTGCAGCTTCCTGAGGGGACATGAAGAGGGAGATGCTGATCTCCCAGTTATCCAGTGATTGGACAAGTGTGAATAGTTCACAGCTACACAAGGGAAGGTTTTGATTGGATGTAAAGAAGCATTTCTTTCCAAACAAGCTGTTCAAACACTGGAACAGGCTTCCTGGACAAGGGGATGCCCCAAGCCTGTCAGTATTCAAGAGGCATTTGGATAATGCCCCTAATAAAATGCACTGACTTTTGGTCAGCGCTGAACTGGGCTGACAGTTGGACCAGATCTACACTAGTACATTGTAGGGCATTTCCTATTGAAAATAGTAGTCAAGTCTATAGAGAGAATGCTTCTATAACTGTTCCTAATTAAGATTTAATTTTGCAGTCTCACATTTCAGCTACTCCAAGGATAATCAGAGCTGTGTCAGGGTGGTTGTACAAGTGCAAGTAATGTTTATAGTGCCTTATCTGTCAAAGCTCATGTTGTAATAGTTCTTCAGTTTTTATCAGTGCTTGTTTAGGATGGGAAACAGGGATTAAGGGAAAAATTCTTAAAGAAATAAATAGAAAGATGCTTTAATTTTAAACAGAGATGGTTCCGAGCAAAAATGCAACGAAAGAGATTTCTAAGAGATTATCAAAGAATCATTCAGTTACAACGTGTGATTCGAGGCTGGCTAAATCACAGAAGGGATGCAGCAGCCATCATCCAGAGAAATGCACGAAGATTCCTTGCCTGCAGACGTAAGAGAAGATTTGCAGTTGGAATAATTAAATTTCAGGTAAACAGTTTTTTTAAGAAAACTACAGTATTATTTTGAATTTTATTTTTTTATCTTTCATGGGTTTTTGGGGAAAAATTGTTGACTTTGGCTGATGACTTCACCAGTTTAATTACAAGTAAGTCAGCTTCAGTTTAGACTGAAAAAGATCAAAGATAAATGCATGGAGATCATGAAGTAAGAATAAGAATAAGAATATTCACTGAGGTGACTTATCTGGGAATGTGTGTGGAGTGTATATGCATGTTTGGTTTGCTTTTTTGTCTTGAAAACCCAGTATTTGGAAAATTAAACTGAATGGTGATTACTTCAAAATTAATAACCAAGATAAGTAAATACTTTGTCAGACTTGTGTCAAACCGATTTGGAATTGTATGGTAGTGGGAGTACTATTTATTGTCTCTTGTTCACA
Source organism: Calypte anna (assembly GCF_003957555.1). Lineage (NCBI taxonomy): Eukaryota > Metazoa > Chordata > Aves > Apodiformes > Trochilidae > Calypte > Calypte anna. The sequence goes on along the minus strand of NC_044254.1, from coordinate 8,046,432 downwards.
ACTTATTTTCTCTTTGTGAAATTCCTTTTCTTTAGGCATTGTGGAGAGGATATTACTGGAGAAAGACTCACGACACACCAAAAACTAAAGCTTTAAGACGTAGTTTAGAAAAGGCTAATGAAAAGAGCAGAGAAGAAAACAAATTGTGCAACAGAACAGCAATTGCTATTGAATACCTTCTGAAATACAAGCATATTTCTTACATTCTTGAGGCATTAAAGCATCTTGGTCAGTATTTCATTTTATTATAACTGATAGATTTCCAGAATGATAGAAAGACTTTTAAAGCAGAGAGATGTTGGTAATGATTTTTAGACTTTCTATATGATTGTAAAATGGGAATGTGTTAGTGTAAAGCAGGTTTTTTCCCAAACTGAAATTATTGACTTAAGAATAATATGAAACTGGCTATGTAGAGAAAAGAAATCCTATATGATTGCTCATATTTCCTGCCAGTCCTAGTAATACTATGCATTAATAAGTCAGTTATATTTGCTATCAGTATAAGTTCTCCCTGGATTGTTTTGTCTGCTTAAGTTTTAGTCTGGAATATTAAGACTATTTATTTAGAAATACTTGTTGAAATCATTTATTGCAGGTTTTACTCATTTATGCTACTACTTAAAAGTAAAAAAAACTCTCATTTGCAATTAAATTCCTTGAGCTTTGAGCTTCTTTATTAATTTTTTTCCTTAATTACCACAGAGGTGGCTACTAGGCTGTCCCCACTCTGCTGTGAAAGCATGGCCCAGAGCAGAGCAATCTGCACTATTTTTGTTCTGATCCGAAGCTGCAACCGGAGTGTTCCATGCATGGATGTGATCAGATATGCAATTCAGGTTCTACTTAATGTTTCAAAGGTAACAATATTTTCTTATCCAGTTTTAGACACTGTAGAGTATTTCACTGTAGTATTTATTTATCCACAAAATATATGAATGAATTTGAAACAACAAAATTACTAATTCTGAGGAAAAAAAACAGTTAATGAGTTCCAGCAATGTTATTTTGTAACCAATTATCTATTTGTCATAATTATGATTTAATTTTCCTTTGGGCCAAAGAAAATTATTTCCTGGTCCTAAAGTAATCATTTTACTTTTACCTGATTATGTTGCAATGTATCCCATGTATTGCATGAAACTCTGGAAGTGCCTAAAATTGTGGAGGAATGCAAAACTGTAGTACTTTGGATAAGCTATAGAGTTACTTTAAGGTAGAAATATATATGTACACTGTCTACTTTTCCCCAAATCATGTCATACAACAGACTCTGCTTTCACTTAAGCTGCTTCAGTTCTGTAGTAGTACTGTAGTTATCAACTATGGATTGATGGTTGTTTGAAATATGGATTGATGGCTACTTTGAAATTTAAAATATTTGGTAAATACAGTTTTTGATCTTGCATCCATCCTATAGGCACTTACATTCAAATTCCTTTATTTTTATTTCAAGGGGGAGAGGGTGGAGGAACCAGCATTTAGGCTAAACTTACTTTTCAGTTTCTCTAAATTTATTCTAATTTATTCTTCTATGTTAATAGTAAAGTCAAACTCTATGGGTTTCTAAACAAGAGGGGAAGCACAAAGTGTTGCCTCTTGTAAACTGTTAGGACGGTGGAAGATACAGAAGTGATTTTTATTACTTGGCTACCTGATCAGGTACAAATATAATCTGGGGAGAATGTGGATTTTGCTTTTTCTTCTAAACTGAAAGGTATTTAAGAGGTCTTTCTACATAGCTGTCTTGTCTCTTTCTTGTACAACAGTATGAAAGAACTACTCAAGCAGTTTATGAAGTAGGAAATTCTATAGATACTCTACTAGACCTACTGCAGATGTACAGAGGAAAGGCTGGGGACAAAGTTTCAGAGAAAGGAGGAAGCATTTTCACCAAGACCTGTTGTTTGTTGGCCATCCTTTCAAAGGACTCAAAAAGAGCTTTGGTAAGACACAAATGTTTGGGGTTTAATAACTTGGTTTTACATGCTTTTCATGCATGTTTGGGTGAAGTTTGTATTTTTTTTTCTCTCATTCTCTACCTATTATGGCTGTCATGCTAATTATAACTAAACTTAATTTTTTAAAAAATGCATTTCTGGATTGTGAAAGCACTCATCATTTTGTGGTTTGTATTCTCTGGTCACCTGGAGCTATTCAGTAAGACACTGAGGTTTTGGTCTTGCAATCCTTGCAAGATTATGATATTGCAATTTGTATTCCCAGGGTTTTAATGGCTTTCTCTGAATTGCTTAGCATTAGATATAGCCTAGTTGCCACTTTTATTCCATTTCTGAAAGCTTATTACTGCTTTTCAGCTAAAGTGAAGATCTCTGTTGTCAGTAACAACTGGCACTGTAATTGCCCATGACTTTGTGTTGCCATACTCTATTGTAACAGTCATAGCCTGTTTCAGAAGGAAATTTCCTTTATTCATGCTTATTGCTAGAACCTCTACTGAGGTTATTAGAGGAGTTTGGGTTTTGTCCTATAAATTCACTGTTTGTCCGGGTACAAGCACTTAATTTATACTGTACATCTGACTACTGCATTATTCTTTTGTTACTATAATGAGGAATGCAAGCACTAATTTGTCTCTCTGTACCAATCAGTGTGTGAAAATTGGTTTTAGAGAGAAAGTAACAAAATCTGACTTTTAAGAGCCTGATTTTCTGAGACCTTAAGCTGCATGCCAGTTGTTGAATCAGATAGGCTGTAGATATGCTTGCTTTACAATGGTATTGTTCAGCATAAATGATAAACATTCCATTTTCAGTGAATAAAATGGATTTCTTGATTTAAGATGCTTTTAAACTTGTAGTATTAAGAGTGCTGTTTTCTCCTCTCCTCAGGAAATACGAAGCATTCCAAGAGCTGTTCCTTGCATTCAAAGCCTTTATAAACTTACAGCTCGGAAGCACAAAATGGATGCAGAAAGAACACTTGTGAAGCTGAAAGCAAACACCTTCTTAAGTGGAACTTCCTCTATTCCTGTAACTCCTCTGAGAATAAAAACTGTTTCAAGGTAAGAGCTTAAAAATTAGTTTCCTGTTTTTGCTGTGGCAATATAATATTTTACTGACAAACCACTAATATTTCCACAGAATTAAACCAGACTGGGTTTTGAGGAAAGACAACATGCAAGAAATAGTTGATCCTCTGCAAGCAATTCTGATGGTGATGGACACACTTGGTATTTCCTGCAACTGAAATGTATGTTATGTATATGGAACTCTATTTGTACATTATGTATGTAGTAGACAGCTAAATGTTTTTTTAAAGAAAGCAATTAAATATCAATCTAGCCTTGACAATAACTTTTCAAATTGCAGTTTAACATTTCTGTAATATTTTTGTATTGTGTACAGCTTTTGAAAAACAATTTTGTACCATGACCAAAACCAATTGTACAATAAAATCATAAGTCCTGGAAATTTCACTACTGAAGTGATGCCTTGTTATTATGTATTTGTGAATCTTACAAACAACATGGTATTCCTCACTCTGATGAAATATTGTAGAATTCTATTAAAACAGCTGTTTTTGTGGGTCAGTTGTGGTGTCTGATCTGGAGGGGGTTAGATAGGAAGGGAGGCAGAGTCTGTGGATTTCAGTACTGGTGGCTGTTTCTAGAGAGCTTGGCTTTGAAGGAACATGTGTGTGACTATTGGAATTTTTTTTTTAATTCCTATTTTTTAAAACAAGGTGATGATGGAACAATGGGATGTGTTAAGGGTGAATTTAGAAATGCTGAGCTGATATTTTGAGAGGTGATTTGTGAGGGCTTTCTTCTATCAGGTGACCTGTTACATGCAAGCATGCATTTCCCCTGTAATCATCACAGCATTACCCTTGAATTCTTTTTTCTTGTGCCCTGGAGATGCTTATTCTTAGAGTAGGTCAAGGAAATGAAAACTGTAAAATGATACCCTCTTGCTTCAACATTTAGAGATTATTCCTCCCAGTGGTGGAACACAATGCTAAGCAGCCAGTAGGCAGTTAGGTGACAATGCACTGGAAATGAGTTTTGGGGTTTTTTTGATTGTTTCAAGAAAAGGCTCCAAAGAGGCCAACAGATACATAATAGCAGTGTCTATGTTCTTAATGTAAAAGCCTGCAGAATTAATAATATATAGACTCCAACTGACTGGTTCTATGGGGGTATGCTGGGAGAGGGGAAAATTTTCCATTTCCTCTTATTTCAGCCAAGGTAAGTGATCTGATAACAGAATGCCCTTTAAACTCGTGGCACAGGAGCTTCAGAGGGGAACAGAGTTCAGTCAGTTTAAATTGTTCCATAAGCTTGTTGCCTTGTTTCCCTGACAAATGATAAATTCTGTCCTCTAAACCAATGTGATGTCTGCCAAATGGAAATAGAATTCTGCAAGTCTAGTGTTAGCATAGTTGGAGAACTAAAATAAATGAAAATAGTGTTTGCAGCAAAATAACTTCTCACAAAATACCATGAGCACTAAGGAATTTGTGAATACCTTTGACAATCCAGTTAATCATTTACAAAAGTATTACTTAGGGAGCTTTCACAGGTTGGGGAAGCTGTTGATGCAGATGGTAATGAAGATGAGATTTAAAAGCTTCTTCCTATTTATGATGTATTCAGGCAAACTCTTTGCAGAAGGTAAATACACTGAATTCAATTGTTGTTTGAATGTACATTAAATCTAGAACATGCAGCACAGGTAACTTAAATGCAATGTTTTTCATATCTTTGCCAAGAGTAACCACTGCTTTTTGAATGTAATCTTGTTGTGAGAATGCTGATCATTATTCAGCTGTCACTGAAACTCAGGGCTGTGGATTCATAACAAAGCTTCAAAGCTATATTATTAAAAGTTCAGAGTTTTATTCAGAAAAAGTTTTTCTTTTAAAATGTATCTTAACGGTTTTAGGCACTTATGAAAACGGAATTTTGTTTCATTAAAGCATTTTATATATTGAAGTACCTTGGTGACTGAAATCTTTTGGCTTACTACAGAGTGAGAGTGGAAGTTAAATAGAACCAACAGAACCTAGGCTGGGGTGGTTCCACATTTTTTATTTCTACTTTCAATATTGCTTAATACTTCCTGGGTTTATATATTTTACATACCACTTGAACAGCAAGTTCACAAAGCTGTGGACTGTATATGAGCATACATCTCCATTGGGTGAAAAGGTGTCTCTTTTTTGCACTTAATTTTGTACCTAATGTGTGTCTAACTCCAACATATTTGTTGCAACTTCCCATCTCTTCACTAAAGTTTTGTCCTTATGCAAAGCAGTTGAAATTACTCTGCTAAACTTTGGAAAGACAAACAAAAGGTATGTAGGTAGCAACTGTTTCTTTTTATTACTATAAATTTCTTTTTAAAAGTCTAGTAAATGCAGTAAATTTGAGTGACACTATTGCTTGATAGAGCAATCCTTAGTTATTTTGGTTCTAACAGGTATAGGATTAGTGCAGCAGTGCCAACTTGGGGAAGATTCTTCCCAATTGCAATTTAAAACTTGATTCAGGTGAGGTTTCCTTGTAATGCTATTAAGAGGATAACTAAAGGATAAGCAGTCCAAACACTTGTCTTTTGTTGTTTTGTTTTTTTTAATAACTTCATGTCATATTCAGGACAACTCCTTTCACAGGTTCCCTCCTCTTACTGGTTTATTAGGGTTGTTTTAGTTGCAGTTCTGCTTTTGTTCTTTCTTTTCCACTGACTGTTCTTAAATTCCTCCAGCAAGTTGAGTTCTCATATTGCCTCTTGGCAGTCTCTCCTGTCTTGATTCTGGTGAGTCTTACAAGACCCTTCATGCTTGTAGGTACTCAGAATTTCATCCCCCTCATTAGAAAGCCTACATCAATGCAGCAGATATTAAAGAAATGAATGCAGAAAGCAAGTTCATGCCTGAGCTTTTTATTGAGAAATGTATTCTCTTGTTTTGCAGATACGCCTTGTGATTTGCCACATGTAGAAAATGGACAGATTGCCCAATACTATTATAATTTCAAAAGTTTCTATTTCCCTATGCGTAAGGATAAAAAACTTTCCTATTCTTGTTTGGTTGGTTACACAACTGAGATGGGGACTCAGGAAGGAAGAATCACGTGTACAGCAGAGGGATGGTCTCCAGTGCCACAATGCTACAGTGAGTTACCTTCTAAAAATCACATTATTGCTTCTAGCAACACATTATTGTTTCTAGCCAGAAACTTTTCTAGCAGGATTTCCTTGAACACACAGGAAGAGAAGTTGCATAAGAGGTGGGATAAAATGTCTAAGTTAGGACAAGGTGAAATCAGTCCTTTGTATATGCAAATTATATATGGTTATAATAATAGAATGGTTTGGGGTGGAAGGGACCTTAAAGACCTTTTAGTTCCAACCCCCCTGCATGGGCAGGGACACCTCTCACCAGACCAGGTTGCTGAAGGCCCCATCCAGCCTGGCCTTGAACACTGCCAGGGATGGGGCACCCACAGCCTCCCTGGGCACCCTGGGCCAGTGTCTCACCACCCTCACTCTAAAGAATTTCTAATGTGTAACCTCAGTCTGCCCTCTTCCCATTTAAAGCCATTACCCCTTGTCCTGTCACTATACACCCTATGAAAAGTCCCTCCCCAGCTTTCTTGTTGCCTTTAAGGCACTGCAAGGCTGCTATTAAGCTTTCCTCAGAGCTTTCTCTTCTTCAGGCTGAACAACCCAAGTTGTCTCAACCTGTGCTCATAGAAGAGCTGCTCCAGCCCTCTGAGCATCTTCATGGTCTCCTCTGGACTCAGTCTAACAGCTCCATGTGTCCTTGTGCTGAGGGTTCCAGAGCTGGACACACTACTCCAGATAGGGTCAGGGGAGAGCAGAGCAAATCCCCTCCCTTCCCTGCTGCCTGCACAGGTTTTGATGCAGCTCAGAACACTGCTGGCTTTCTGGGCTGCAAGGGGATGTTGCTGGCTCATGTTGAGCTTCTTATCAACCAACACCCTGCAGTCCTTCTGCTCAGGGCTGTTCTCAATCCATTCTCTGCCTAACCTGTGTTCATGCTTGTGGTTGCCCTGACTCAAGTGCAGGACTTTACACTTGGCCATATTGAACTCCATGAGATTGGCACGGGCCCACTTCTCAAGCCTGTCATACAACATATGGAATGTTTTTACGGTAATACATATTTTAAGGGCATTTACCATATCTGTTTATTTATAGGGAAAACTATTTAATAGACAGCTTCAGCCCAGATTAATATCCTCTAGAGCCTCCCTATCTCTAGGTGGTTGCAGTGGTCCATGTCATTACCATCAGTTTGAGATGTTGTTTGATGGGTGCAGCAGAGTTTCTTCAGCAGGTCAAGGAAACAAGGTTAGATCAGAATAGCTAAAAACTCCCTTTATTTATCATAGAATAAAAATATCCCATTGATTCTTTCTAACCAAGGTGTCTCTTTTATTTTAGAAAAGTGTAACAAGCCTCTTTTGGAAAACGGGTTTTTTTATGGTACAGAAAACTACTTCAAAATATTTGAGAAACTGCAATACAACTGCAATCCAGGCTACCACACTCCCAGTGGTGGTACTGAAGATACACTACAATGTCAGCCTGAAGGATGGTCCTCCCAGCCAAGCTGCACTAAAGAAATCAGTAGGATTCTGTGTTTTTCTCCTTTATAGTCTGTCCTGCATGTATACAATTCAGCTGGGAAGTTGTCAGATAGCTTTGTGAATTTCTATAGATAAAATTAAATGTGGAAGGAATCAGTACAGAGGAAATCACATCAGAAATAAATTTATTGCCATCCAAGTTTTCTTCCAAAATGATGACTGCAAAACTTGTGTTTTAGTTTCAACTAAAACTAAATTTAAATTTTAATTTGCTCATAATTTGCTCATTTTAAATTGCTCATAATTTCCTAAGATTTTGCTTTGGATGTTTTGAAGTTGTTTCTAAGGAATTTTTTTAGATTAACGACTTGAGAAGAGCAAATAACATTATGCATATGCTTTATTTACTTAAGAGTCGTGTCAAGTACCCAATTTACATCATGGCAGCTACTTCACAGCCCAGCAAGAGCTTCGACTGAATGAAACCCTGCAGTACAGATGTGATGAGGGATATTACACAGCAGGAGGAAATATTACAGGAGAAGCAGTGTGTCTAACACATGGCTGGTCCCTTACTCCAAGCTGCACCAGTATGTAATAGACTGGAAAGTTTTTCTGTTTGAAATGTGATATTTTTTCTACAAGTTTACAAACAAACATTTACAAAAAGGCTTGTTTAATTTTTTTTTTTTGGGTGGGAGAGGGGATTCTTCCTCAACTGTTTTTCACTGCTGTGTGTTTTCTTCCTAGAAAGAACTTGCTCCTCTCTAAGTGCAATGGCCCATGGAGGTTTCAGTCCTGTGAAGAAAATCTATGAAGAGGGAGACGTGGTTCACTTTTTCTGTGAGGAAAATTATTCTGTCAGTGAATTTGACCTAATTCAATGTTATTATTTTGGATGGCATCCAGACCCACCATTGTGTGAAGGTACCTTATTTTCATGGTTTTGTAATGTTAAATTTTTGGTGAATAGCTTCTTGCATGACATGCTTTTTGTACCAGTTCACAGCCTCAATAGAAATAAAATGTTGACTGAAAGGCCTAGAGGGAGGGAATTCTGGTTGGAATTAGATTTCAGTGGATTCTAAAAATAGAGCAGGTACTGACTCTTGCTCATGTTGTATCCTGGAGAAACAGGAACCAGCAACCACAGGGAAGTTGTTCAGCCCCAGAAACTCAAGTTAAACCATGTTCAGTTCACATGAATATTTAATCAAGAATATTTAATCATCCTACCTTATGAGGTGAGAACATGCCTCCTGAGAGGTATCAAAAATAAAACTTGTAAGGAATTTCTGCTGAGCCTGGGGATTGTGATACCTTCCAGAGTTTTAAAACCTCAATAAAATGTACTTTTTCAGCCTAATTAATGAAAAATTAATTCCCCTCGCGAGGACAGAAAGATGCCTTCAGCCATTTCTGTAGCCTCGCCAGGCATTGAGGGATGAAGGAGATTCTTAGAAAACAAAATATTAAAAGAATGCAATGTCTAGTGAACCAGATGAGGTATAGTATCCAGCAGAAAATGTTACAAGTCAATATTTAGGTTAGCTGAGAATTTATAACATTCAACATGATGGCTGTGAGTCACTGTCTCATCTGGATATTGTCCTCTTCATGAGGATTTCTTCTGAGCTTTAGATCTTAGTGCCTCATAGTAACAAATTCTCTGCTTTATATACAGGGGATGCAAAGTGTTGGTGACAGAGGATGAGACAATCAATCATTTTTATTAGTGTAAGCTTAATCTGTGGTATTCTTATCCAATATATATTTAGTGGATTTTTTTCCCATGGTGTATATTTTCTAAAGGAAATTCAGTAATTGTTGTGTGGGGGGTGCTTGACATAAAAAGAATTAGTCTAGCCCTTAAAAATACAGATATCTCACGTGCAGTTTTCAGTAGAAGTAATGTTTTGTAATTCCTTTGTAGCTAACCTTGTAGAAAACTGTGTAATTGAGAAGAAAGATGAAATTCCTCTTCTTTTCCCAGACAATACAGCAGTGTTTAAAATGTCCAAGTATCTCTCAATAAATGGCATGTGTTAGGACCCCAGACCTGTATTTACCTGATGATACAGCAGTAATTTTGGGGTGAGTGCAGAGAAGTTGGGGTGCTCAGGAGAAATCATGACCTAAATAGAGTTTTGAGGCTACAAAAATAGTAAACTAAATCTGGGGACAGGAAATGGGCTGTGATTATTGCTGTTTCTGTAGCATTAGAAATAAAGGTATAACAAATCTCTATTTCCTGAAATCCTTTGAAAAACATTTTTAAAGACTGTGGGGAAATTCCAAATTTATTTTTAGCAGTGCAGTATTATCTCTATTTTATACCTGTTGTATGTAGAATCACCTTCTGCTAAGAAAATGAGAGTAAGCAATTACTCTTGATCAACCCAAACCATGTAGGTTTGCATGCTGTATAGCAGTATTAATTCAGTCCATGGTTTTGATTAGTGAGAAAACAAGTTCTCAAATTTTACTTTCAGATGTAAAAAGTAAATGTCCTCCACCACCACTTCCTCCTCATGCCCATGTCATTGCAGTCAGAAGAACCTATCATAATGGAGACAAAGTTCACATACAGTGTCAAAGTTCCTTTGAAAGAAGAGGATCTGAAGAAATCCAATGTGTAAATGGAAAGTGGACATCCCCCCCTATTTGTATTGGTTAGTACTTTTGTGAAAAGACTGACAACAGAGACTGTTTTTCAAACAATTCCTTGATTTTTTTTGAAGAGCCTCAGCTTCCAGAGCTGTGAAGTAGTTTATCCCCTCTGCTGTGAGAATGATTGAGAGGGAAAGTTCTGCAGAGTTTGCAAACAATCTGTTGTTCACTCAGCAAGAGAGAGGATGACACAGCTGATGTCTGTGTTGGGTAGTTCTCTGTGATACTGATTTTATTGCCTCTTACCATGCATCAGTGTCTGTTTCAGTATTGGAAAATGAGTTATTTGTAAGAAAATTGGCTCCAAGTTTCTCCTATTGTTACAGGAACTATGGATAAATGGGAACCTGAGGCACCACCATCACACAAGGCAGATGGAGCAATAAGGACAAGCAAAACATATGGCAATGAAGATATGAGTAGGTGAACACTCTTTTTCTATTTAAAATGAAATTCAATACTCTACAATGCTATTCTAGGTATTTTGTGAGTTCTTTTTTTGAATTCTTTTGCTGTAATACGGTTCCTTACTCTTGAAAATGTATGTTGGTGCTGCAGGTGTCATTGTAGCAGTCTGAATAAAGGGCCATTGTTGTTATTTCTAGTTATTATAAATTACACCTATAAGCCTGTGCTGCATTTATAAATTTATGTCATACATTAGGAGTTACCTTCAGACATTTGTACCATTTCTCTTAATATTGCCTGAAGATGCACATTCATGAGCATTTTGCTGATCCTTTGATTAACAGTGAGGTTTCTTTTCTTTATTTTAAACCATATGTGAGCTAAACATTTCAAAGCAACAAAGACCTTCTCATTACAGATAAAGAACTGATCTATATTGAGTGTAAACCAGTTAAGAGCAGACAGATGTGGAGAGCAGAGGAAAATTTAATGCCTATCTGCAATTCAGTAAGGCAAGCATAAAATTTCTGAAGACAAAATTCCAAAAAAGAAATTGTATTGGTTTGTGTTTTATTTGAATGTAATTTTTTTCCCCACTCTATTATTGGTCTGATACTTTCACTGGTGTTCAAGTTGTTCTAAAGATGTAATTCCCTATCTCCCTACTTCCTATTAGAAATGCAGCAGGACTGTACCTCTCCACCTGTGATTAAAAATGGTTTTCTTATTGGTCCATTATGGACAAGTTACAAAAATGGTTCCTCAGTAGAATATGGTTGTCAGCATTACCACTTCTTGGATGGACCTAGTACTGTTTTATGTGTGCAAGGAAACTGGACAGAACAACCAACTTGCTTAGGTGAGTCTTGTAAGAAAGTTTTGTCATATCTAATATAGAAAGATAAAACTGGAAAGAACCTCTAGAAAATTTGTTCATGACCACCTTTTCTCTTTCATTTGGGTAAATTCCAGATTTTGAGATTCCAGAAGCATGAGGGTGAACCAAAATCAAATACACCCAGGCCACTTCATCTGGCCTGTTCTTCAAACACACAATTAAGAAGAGTACTACTCAGTTTTCCTGAGAGAGCTATTCTAGAACATAGCTATCCCTAGTTCTTAGGAGGATTCTCTAATTTCTTTCTCCTATGCTCTCCATTTAGTGAATTTTTATTCCTGTCCTTCAATAGATGTGTAGAAGGAATGACTGCAGCCATTGCCAAAATGGCTTTTAGACATGATTAACAAGCAATACAATGACTTCTTGGACTTTCATTTTTAAACCTTCAGCCTTTGTTTTCCATAATGTGTCTTTATAATATAATTCTGGACCTTCTAATTTTTCTGTCTTGCTCTTATGTATGCAGTTCAAAACAGTGCATAGAACTTCCATAAATAATACTATTTCTGATGACCTACAAGAGTAGGTTTTTTTCTCTTTTCCTCTTTCCTGTAATGAAATGATTCTGTTTTACTAGCATTCTTTGTTAAATTGACTGAAAAGTTTGTAATTTGTAAAAAAAATGCAAAGAGAGAACCAGTTCAGTTTTAGTCATTTCTAAGTTAATAAAATGTACCTCACTTGGACTGAAAGGTCCAGATTAGCACTCTTAAATTTAACAAATCCTTTGAAATAATGAAAACTTATTTCCTCTGAGCATTATTTTTTCCTGAGCATCCAAATAACCACATTCTCCTTTCCATGTTTTCTGTGATTTCTCTTCAATCCTGACCTAATAAGACCAGAAAGAGCACATACCTCTTAGAGTTAATTTCAGGAAAACATCCATATCAATGTCTTATGATTCTTGTGGATCTTGCAGAAATTTATTATTATAACTGCTTCTCTGCTGTGTGTTTTCTTGTTCCCAAGTTAGGCTTTTTTTCCCCCACTTATTTCTATTATTTCATCCCATTTCTGTACATTTGCATTCTTTTTTATACATCCATAGTTCTTTTTTTCTTGCTAGATTCGAAAACCTTTTAGAACTATCAGATTCTCTTTCTTGACTGCTACAAAAGGAAACTAAGAAATCACTTAAGGTTGCTTTTTATTGTTTTATGGGTTGGTTTTTTTTTTCCTAGAACCATGTGCTCTTAATGTAAGTGATATGAATGAAAACAACATAGAGCTGAAATGGAGACAGGAAGAATTAATTTTCCTACATGGTGATCTCGTGGAGTTTGAATGTAAACAGGGATACAGTTTTCTTGAGACTGCCATTCCATCTCCTGGCAGGACTGAGTGTAACCAGGGCAGACTGAAATATCCAAAATGCATTATTCAAGGTAAAACATTACATTTAAGTTGCCTTTTTAATTAATCAGTCTCAGAGCTGTTCAGAAACAATTTGCTTTAGCAGTGCAGGCCTAGGATCTGTGGCATGTAATAGGCATTTAGGATCCAACAATACAGATGTGTGCAGGTATCCTTGCACAGGAAAGCTATGCTGCTAAATACATCCAAGCATGGAAAACCAAAACACCTTCCTTTGATGGAGAAAGGTGTAGAAAAGAGTGAGGAGCTCTTCTCCAAGCTCAAAGCTCTGTCTTAAGATTGCTCAAGACCATTAAATGCACACAAGAGATTTTTATAGTTACAACTGAAGAGGTTGAGTTCTGATCTGAGATGTCATGAAACAGAAAGACAATACACTGCTTGAGAATGGAGAGAAAGCTATCTACTGCTGACAGGCATTTAAAGCTCCTGGGTTTTTGGTTTCTGAAGCTGCACCTTTCCCAAGTATTTTAATTTTATTCCAGCTCCTGCAGAAAAATGTGATTCTCCACCTTCAATTGCAAATGGAGCTCTGACTCTCCCAGCCCTGCCCCAGTATGAAAGTGGTTCTTCAGTTCAGTATACTTGCTCTGAGTACCATTTTTTGGAAGGATCTGAGAGGATCTTCTGTTCTGAAGGACAGTGGACTTCCCCACCAGTCTGTATAGGTAGGTGTGGTAAGATAATTATTTCTCTCTGTAATTCAAAGAATTGTAGAATAGTTTTGGTAGGAAAGGACTTTTAAAGGTTATTTAGTCCGATGCCCTGCAATGAGCGGAGAGACCAAGTTGCTGACCTTGGATGTTTCTGGGGATGGGGCATCCACCATCTCTGGGCAACCTCTTTTAGTACTTTAATACCCTCATGATAAAAGAATTTATTCCTTGTATCTATTCTTGAATCTGCCTTCTTTGAGTTTAACCATTACCCCTTGTGGTATCTCTACAGGCTCTACTAAGGATCCTGTCTCTATCTTTCTTACAAACTCCTATTAATTATTTATTATTATTTAATTAGTTAATTATTGAAATGGCTAAGTTTTCTGTGGAGCCTTCCCTTCTGCAAGCTGAGCAACCCCAACTCTCTCTAAACTCAGATATTTAGAATTTATAAAGAAAGTATTGTCAACTAGAATTGCAGATCTGAACTTCAGGGGGTTTTTTGAGTTAGATATGGAAGTTTTAAGAGAAGCAAGTAGAAGCTTCTCTGGCTTATTATTTTTTCTTTTCTTAAATATGACATGTCTGCAGTATCCAAAAATGCAGTGATATCATGTATAATATATTCAGAGAATGGGAAATAATCTACAGTTTTAGTGCAGACTAGTCAAAATGATGGGGCTTCAAAAAGAATTGGTTTTTCAACAGCAATTATGTCTCTCTTCTTTAGAGCCATGTACTTTGTCAGAAAAAGAAATGGAGACTAATAATGTACTGCTGCAAGGCTTCTATGAGAATCAAGTTTACTTTTACCACGGGGATTATGTTGGATTTTACTGCAAACCAAACCATTTTGGAGCAGAATCTGGTACAACTTTATTTCAAGTGCAGTGTAGGAGAGGACAGCTGATGTATCCAAGATGTGTTGAGAGAAGGAATTAAGTATGGACTTCAGGAAAGCCTCTAGGAAAGGTATGTACGTGTTCTTTACCTGGTATCAACAGCTGAATTAAGGCCTCATATTTTTAAGATAACTACAGATAGGTTAGAAGTGAGTGGTTAGTGCATTGTTGGGAGGGAAGTCAAGGTGTTTTGTGGGATGAGGACTGGGAATGCAGCAGAAGAATGCAGTAGTAGCACACACATGGGAAAGTTAAGATGGAGCTTTGCACAGTGATTGACTTGAGGATGCATTGCAATTTCAAAGACTTGAGCAAAGAGTCATGAGGAGCCCACAAAGTGCTGTCCATGGCACGTATGGAATGTTCAGAAAACTGAAGTTCACCTGCAGTGACACTTGGAAGACTTGTCAAGGGTCACAGGAAGATAATTCTATTACTACACTAGCACTAAAACTATAAAACAGAAAAATGTGAGCTATCACTGAATGGGGTAGAAGGTTTAGTGACAGCTGCCCAAAATGAAGATGAAGTATTTGATGCATTCGCTGCCTCAATGTTCATCAAAAAGATTCTGTCTTCATTTCTGTCATCTGTGCTCACAGGTGGATGTCCAGCATTATGTGTACATCCAGAGGAGGGAGGGGGGTTTAGGGATCTCAGAAACTTGGCCATGCTCCTTAAGAGCTTCTGCAGCAGCTTTGCTGTGGCACTGCCCTTGGCAATGCAGTGCTGGAGGTGTAACCAGCAGGGAAAGCACCTTTGGGCCCCACAGTAAGCAAAAGCATTTGCATTTTTGAGATTTGTTACAGTTTAGTGTTGTTTCTCTCTGTATCTAGAGAGAATGCATGCCAGATCAGCAGGTATAAAAAACCCCCAGCTATTTATATTACCTCTTCTTCTGTGGTAATGGAATTAAGGATTAGATTATCAAAGCATAATCCAAGCAACTCCTCTCCCTCAATTTTTTACTTTAGTAAGTAATAGAATTCCCTCCTTGGAAACAGACGAAATATAATTTTCTTTGATTATATATTTTAAAAAACAAAAGAAGAATGGGTTACAGTAAAGAATGAAATATTAATGGATTTATTTAAAAAGATAGTATAGATTTATTAAAATTTAATAATTTTTAATAATGATTTTTTAAAAAAATCTTCGTGATCTGTCATGCTGTCCTGGTTTGAGAGACCAGGATAGAAAAACCCTGGTGTGTCCCTGCCTGGACACCACCAGCAGCTGCCAGGCTGGGGATGTGGCAGCTATAATGGGGAGCAGCTGAGCCTATGGGAGGAGAGGATGTGATCCAAATCACAGTATTCCTTCCCATGGTGCTCAGTAAAATGGCTCCAAAGAAAGCCCTCTGGAGCTTCTCTGCCTGGTGTGCTAGCTGGGGTAAGGCCTGTCTGCTGCTCCAGCAGCTTGCTCCTTGTTTCCTTACTGGAGAAGATGATCAGTCACCAAGAGAGGTCAAGTTGGGAAGTAATTACCAACTGAGGAAGATGAGTTTCACACTTCTACATATTTGTATCTACATTTGTAATTTGCTGCTATTACTTCATTTAACTTACCCTGTTTTTTTCTTCAGACCTTAAAAGTCTCCCTTATTCCCTTCTTTATCTATGCTTGGAAGTTAGTGGGGAATAACAGAGAGCATCTGTTGCTTAGGCACTGTCTAAAATCATGGCACATGTGAGGCAACAAACAGCTTGTGAAGCTCCTTCTCTCTTGGCCTGCTTGCTCAGTAAAAATAGTGATCAGGGGGCAGTGCTGCTCTTCACAGAAAATTGTTCACCTTTTCCCATGGGGGTTTGTTTGAGGTTTGGGGGCTGCAACTGAAAGGCTCTTTATGTTAAAAAATGTAAGTACCTTTTCTGTATCTTTCTGGTTCTATCTTAGGTGTATTTCTGTTTGCATCTTATTTTATAGAATTCATATCCTCAACAGCCTAAGTAATAGGTCTCTCCACTGGCCAGTATTTTATCTGACAACATTATTTTCCTTAATTTCACAGAAATATAGATATCCAAATTCCACTGTTGGAGGCACTGTATATTCTTTCAAGGAGAAGACAGTGATATAGTGATATTTCCTTCCATTATCAAAAGGAGGTGGCAGTCCTTGTTTCCCAGATGGCACATCTATTTTCAAGAAAATCGGCATCATTCAGATCATCTCAGCTTTATACTCAAATAGTGGCTCTCAATCTTTAGTGAAATTTTATAAAGCACTGAACTGAGTATCATATGACTTAAAGTTTCACTGAAACAACTGTAGAGGTTTGTGTTTGAAATGCTTATTTTAAAATAACTTACTAGTATTAGCTAATAGCTTAAAGCACCATGTAAAGCAAAATTCACAGTTACAATAGTAGATTAAATCCATATTTCAAATAGCCTTTTTACAATCTTTTTTATAGACTTCTTGTCAAGTGCAATTAGTGAGATGTTTTATGTCATAATGTGGCTGATAAAGAGTTCATATTAGGAGCAGAAGTGTCAGCTCTGCCATTTTTTTGTCATTTGCTTATGTGTTTTCATATGTCTGCACTTCCTCTTCAAAGAATCTCTTTAAGCTACTTGTCCATTTTGTGAGGGTCACTATGAAATTGCCACTGTCAAATTTGAATATTAAATAAAAGTGAAGCTTTTTTTTTTTTGACAAAAAATTAATATAAACAGCAGTTCTAAATTTTCTTCCCACAACCCCATGGATCATCTTCCCTCCATGCAGCCCCCTTTGGAGCCTTCTGTTACAAGATGGATTTATCTGGTCTTGAGATGCAGGTCCCTGCAACAGAAGACCTGTCTGTGCTCAGGGAGTCAGCTTCCCTTGGTTCTCTTCGCATTTTCTTGTAATAAAAAGTACATCCAGTTATTTGGCTATGGAGCTGCCAAAGCAAAGATTTAGCTGTTGTGAAATCTCCCTTATCATCCAGCAAAAGGAACAACAGAAATATTTCTTCCTTCATTTCCACAGTGAGAAATCAACCCATATTGATATCCTGCATGAATACTGAGATAGACTCCTTTGACTTTACACAAATACAGCATGCTGGTTCAGTTTTCATGACCATGGTGGAACTATGTCAGGTTAAAGAAAAAAGCCCTCTGAGATGAAGGCACCAAAGGCCAATGCAAAATTGCCTCTCACTGCTCAGTGTCAGGTGTACTACCCACAATGGCTTTCAAAAAATCTTAGAAAAACAGCAAGAAAAAACCTGCATATCTACAAAGCCCAATAGGTGAGAGGCAGTAAGACCACTCCCTCAACCTTCACTCCACCCAGCAAGGCATCAGTGCTACACAAATGTGTTGGCTGTTCCCATACAGCAGCTCCAATGTTATCATTGGATCAGCTACCAAAAAATCAAGGTGGTCCTGGCTCTATCAAGGCACCATCACAAACTGTCCTAGAAAATGAAAGGTTGTCAGGTCCCATTCCAGGTCTTGAACCAAGAAGTCCTTCCTGTCTCCATCCAGAAATCTCAATTACTTACATCTTGACACCTTGCTCTATCAACAAATATCAGAGACACCCATAAAAACAGGGTCTGTGAAATTCCTTGAATTTCTTACAGAAGACTCCATTCACTTCCTCAGCCTGATCATCAGGGCAGTTCCCCCTTCCATGAGCCCAGGGTACTTCCAGGCAAGCACATGGAGAAGCAGCTAGCAACAGAACGGCCAAACACTGATGATCAAATTACCTGTGGGCTTTAATTCTTGGCTCAGTATGCCACCAAAGCCAGCCTATTTCAGGACACAATTGCTAATAAAAATAACAGTGAGATCAATATAGGACAGCCATTTTGATGGATAAAATGTAAACACATTTACCAAATGGAAATGCATTTATAAAAAAAAATGAAAAGAAGAACAATAAATTCCAAGACAGAACATTGGCTAAGTTGAAAATAAAGCAAAGCAAAATGGGAAATGCCAGGAAAAAATTGAGCTCAGATTACTGGGTCAGTTGAGGGATCTTCCATCTCCACAGCTGGGCTCTGTTGTGTCAAATGAACCAAATTATCCAAATGAACCTGAAGTGCAAGAGGAACAAAGGGGAAAAGACATGAACACCAAGCCTGACACACCACAGAGGTTCCTCAGAGCAGTTGGATGGAGAGCTTCAGAAAAGCTGCCTCCTCCAGCCCCCCTCATGTCCTCAGCACTGAACACTTACGTTCACATATTGGATATTCAATCACTCCATCCAGGCACTTGGCTCTAAATGTCTCAGGGTGTGAAGCTTGCCTGTAAAACCATTTGCACTCAAAGACAATGTAATCCCCAGTCTGGTAGGTGGGTGGCTGCCGGCTTGATGACTTTAGCTGGATATGGTTTGTTTCCATGGTTGACATATCAAGTGTACAGTCCTCTGGAAAAAAAAAGAATTTGCATTACTTGCCTGTAGAACTTACACTGGACAACAGATGCTCTGAAATTGTTAGTACAAGCCCTTGAGAGCCCTTCCCCAGCAGCCTTTCCAGCTCAGGAATGACAGGTAACAGCTCCTTAGGGCATTGCCCCACAATGCCTAAAGCTTACAAGATGCTCTCACACCCTGGCTCCTCCCCAGGTGCTTCCCCATGAGAGCTGAAGTCTTTACCCTTGGCTTTAGCACTAAAAATACAGGAACACAGTGGATAGGTGACTTACTGCCTGGCTTGCATAGTGGATATGCTATTGTCCCTGCCACACACTGTGCTCTGAAGGGAGAAGAGGCTGGGTCCTCCAGATGCCCTCTTTTACACCGGAATTCAATGAAGTCACCCGATGTGGAGTACAACTTTTTCCTTGCAATCCATTTCAGCTGAATATTGTTTCTGCCCATGTCTTCTTCAGATGCTGTACAGGCCACTTGGAAAAGGAAAGAGAAGAGTTTTATAACATGATTCAGATGCACCACAGGTAACTTTTATCCCCCTGGTGTCTACAGAAGTTCTCTTCATTACAAACCACTTCCAGCTCTTCGCTCTGTCTGTTACTTATGACATGAGAGACATTCACATCCAATCTAAAGGGAACACAGACCATGGCTGACACCCCACACAGAGCTATGGAGAAGCCTTTTCACCCTGACAGTCACACAGGTGGGAGAAGTCACCAGGTACCAATGAACTCCCCATGTCTTTTTTGAGATCTTTCCTATGCCTATTCCCAGCACTTCTCCATGATTGTTTCCTCCTGGCCATGTCATGGCTGCACCCCCACATTTCCCCAGCACTGCCACACACTCAGACCCATCCTCCCAGCAGTGTCGCCAGCTGGGGAGCATTTGAGAGTCCTGCACAGTGCTGAAGGTCCCCTCACACAGCGGGGGTCAGCTAAAATGCCCTCCTCCCAAATCCATTTTGGTGAGAGACAGCAAGGCAGCAGAGGGGACTCCATAAGCTGATGTGAAGAAGAAACTCCTGGACAAAAAAAGGACTCCTTGCTGTACTGCACTGCACTGCCAGCATCACAGTCCCAGGACAAGTGCTGCTGCACAAGTGATGCCCTTGGAATCTGAGAAAAAGGAAACAGGAGCAGTCACACAGCCTTTGATCACCCAGCACATGCTTCAACCTACCCAGGCAAACTGGGGGGCTTGACCACTGCCCATCAGTGCAGGTAATAGACCGAGATCCTTCCAGGACATAGAGACTTGGGCATTTGTATTCCACAGTTGCACCTTGTTGATATTCTTGAATGGGGAAGGAAAGAATGTCTCCATTTTCGATAACTGGGGGTGGGCCACATTTCCCACCTTTCCCTGAAAGAAAATTCACAATCAGAGTGAAAGCCATGAAAGTTTAATTGCAGTGAAGACCTGGCCACAAATACTTCTAGTCAGTACATTGGCACTCTGAGAAACATGGAAGAGAAAACCACAGACCCATCAGATGAAAAAGACGAAGACTGGCTCATTTCTCCAGTGCTCAGACTCACAGCCACCAGTACACCCCATTTATCCACAGCTGAAGTGCTTGCAGCTGCCTGCAGGGCTTCCTCTCCTCCTGCATAACAGTACTTAGCCCAGCTCTGTCTGCAGAAGAACCTGACAGCTCCATCCAACTGGCACTGCCTGAGGAAAGCAGTGAGGAAAGTTGATCCAGCTGCAATGATTACAACTGTCACTGATCCCTTGGGATCTGTGGGCCACTTAGGGCCACTAGGCAGTTCACATATACCAATCCTCAAGCTGCCTCACAGAATTTTTATACCTATTAAAGCACCCCACTGCTTCCAAGTCTGGCCTTCCAATGGACCTTGCATTGGGAAATCTTTAAAGACCCAGATTCCACTCTCTGGACTCGTGGTCTTGAGCCACAATATGGAGCCTGGTTTTAGTTCATCTTCTGGTTCTGCATCTAACTGAGTGATGCTGCATTGGTTCATGTGCTGAAACTTTCTCTGTCTGATGAAAACAAATGAGATCATTCAGTGCACTCATGAAGTTGTAGGAGGTACCAACGGAGTATTGGCTCACACCTCAGCTTTAACAGTTGCTTTGACTCCATGGCACTGAGTACAGCAATCCATCACCTTCACTGTCTGGATGTCAAATAGAAGGCAAGCCCTGGGATCTGTTCTTCAAGACAGACAGCAAAATCTCTCACCCTCCTCTCATCAGGCAGGCACAGCAAGCAGACACTACAACGTGCAATTGCATCTCAAAATTAAGTGAGGCCAGCAACTCCTCTCAGCCTTCAGGTGGTTTTCCAGGTAGGACACCCTCAAGTGAAGCCACCTGTGTCACTCAGCTGATCAACTCATCTGAATAGATGAATTTACCTGAGGAAACAGCTTTTTCCTGAGTGTGCCAGATGTGTTGTGTTTGTGCACTGACTGGAGAAGTCAATCTCACTGAGCCAGCTTCATGGCAGTCTCACTGAGAGGTGAATGTATGAAGAGGGAGAGAAATTACCTTTGCACTTTGGCAGCTCTGTCCAGGTCCCATTCTGACACGTTACAGTGGAAGCTCCACTCATCTTAAAACCTTGCCAGCACTGATACTGAGCACTCTGCCCAGGCAAATACCTTGACTTTTTAACACCTTGAACTTTACCACCAGCAATTTCTGGAGGAGGTTCACATGTCACATCTGAAAAGAGACACTGCTGCAGTCACATTTGCAGGTACACAAAGAAAACAAAAGTAAAAAAAAAAAAGGTAAAGTCTTTAGAGTATTTAGGTAAACAAACAGTTCCCTCAATGCTAAAAGAAAGGATGAAAACACAGGTTGCTACCTCTGCAGGTTAGTGCTTGTGACCAGTCTCCATTTGTACAAGTGACATAATGTTCACCCATCATTTGAAAATTGCTTTCACATTCATACTGCACTCTGTCACCAGGTAGGTACCACTCCTTTTGAATGCTTGTAACATAAGCATTGGGGATTTCAGGTGCGGCTCCACACCTTACATCTGGAAAGAGAAGTTCATTTAGGAACAGTGGTGCAGTAATATGACAACCAGAGGATATTGCATTCCAGAGCAGCTTTGTTCCTGGTGAGCAAAACTGGCTTATGTAAGGCAGATCTTTTCCTACAAGTAGAAAAGAAATTATAGCCTTTATTCTGCAGTGCTTTGCCACACAATATTATTTTTATCTGGAATTACTAAAAAGAGAAGAGGAGTTGCAGAGATCAGCTGAAGGAATTGTGATCAGCTGAAGCATTGTGTCCCAAGGGGCTGGAGGCTGAAGTGATTGCTTTATGATTTGAAGGTAACTTCCAGAAAACTACTTTCTTAGTATTTGAAATTAAGATACAATATTGTACCAGTTATTTCCCTCATTGCAGCCAGCATCCATTTCCCCATAATCTTCTTTGCTTTATTTCAGCAGTGGACTAATTTCAGCTTCTTGCTGGGAAACATTGCTTTGTACAGCTACTCTGTTTTTTCTCAGAATACAGAAAAATTGGTGTTGTAGTGGGCCACTCTGAGCAAGACAGCTTTTTGCTCTATTGACCTGATTCACCTGCATGCCTGACTTGATATTATTTTAATTCCCAATATGAATCACTAAGAAGGCTCACAGATGACTCAGAAGTAGAACTGATACCTTCACAATAAGGTGGTGCTGTCCAGTTTCCTTCCCTGCAAATAATTTCAGGGGGACCAACAATCTGGAACCCTGAATCACACTGGTAGCGAATTGTCTCACCAGGCTCATAAATTTTCTTGTTCCTGCCTTCAGTTTGAGCATGGGAAACTTTTGGAATACTTCCACATGGCATTTCTGAAAAGATACAGAAAGTTAATGCTTGTGCTAATGGGATACACTTAGCTGTTGTGCTATTTCCACCAAACAGATGCTTTAGAGCTTTTTCTAACATCAGCATAGTCCTCTACTGACTGTGGATTTTATATAAAGGATAGCATATGTAAGATTAAATAATAATTTCCTTAAATAATCGTGGCCTTCAGTCACTGAAATATTTAGATCTTCTTTCTAACATTGCTGAAAAATGTTGATAAAGTTTCTGTTCCTCACTACATAGAGGTGTGTCCCACCAGTGAAGCACCAAAGCAGCTCCTAGTCACTAATTGGCTCTGTAGGCAACAGATCCTTGGATTATGAGGATGTGCCCAGGACTAACCTGGCAGAGATAAAAACTGAACAAAGATTGCAAGAATAAAAAAAAAAAATATTTAAAACTTAAACTGCATGCAAAAAATCAGCCTTGTATCTGATCAGGATGAAGACATCCACAAAGGACAATAAAATTCGACAGAAAAATAGGGAGTTATTGGCTATAAGTAGTCAACCTCCAGTTCAGAAGTCTTCCACTTTAATTGTTAATGCACTTCAAAGAAAGTATCTTTTGATATTACCCAAGCATACAGGAGCTGAAGTCCATTTTCCCTCAGAGCAAGTTATCTCTGATGGTCCATCTAATGTGTATCCAGGACGAGAAAAATACTTCAATCTAGCACCTGCCAGATAAATTGTTTTCCCTTCTTTTTGAATTTTTAAGTTTTGATTTTCCAGCCTGGGAACATCAGCACATTCTATGGGCTGTGGTGGTGAACAGGGTCTTTCTATAAAATACAGAAAACACAGATAAAAAATAATGCAAGACAATCAATATATGAATGATATATGCTGCCTAAAACTGAAAAAAGAATAGTAATTCCAACATAAATTAAATGGCTTGAAAGAAAGATGAAGAAATATTTGAGACACACAAACCAAAACTTCTTTCTCCTTTCTCTCCTACATGGGGTTTCTGGCTTTTCCTTTGAACCAGACTAAAGCCATTTCCTAGTTCATACCAAGGAGATACTGCTGCAGTTTTAAATTTCATAGACAGAGAAACAAAGGAGACATTATCTTGTTTTGGGATACTGAAAGTAAGTTTCTAAAATGCTAACCATTACATTTTTCCACATTAATAAAACTGTATCAAAGTTTGGATGGGTTTTGTGATATTATGAAAATGGAAAAGGTGATACAACCTGCAAATATTCTAACGTACTTCCTGATACATCCAATGGATTAAATCTCTGCAACCCCCCTGTGAGTCAGGGTTGTCCCAATGCTATCTTCTCCTATGCTATTGTAGAGTGGGTGGACTTTGATTATATCTTATGTACATTTTTAATTATTCATAAATTAGGTTTTTTTTGTTTGCCAAAATACAAAAGATCTAACTATAATAACAGTAGCAGTTCAGCAGCTGGGAATTTTAGTTCAGTAAGAGCTCTTTTATAAACAACTTAAGAATTTTTTTTTCTTCTCTATGTCTACCATTTACCAGCAGAAATGGAGACTCACAGGAAAAGCAAAAGAAGAGAAAGCACACAGCATCAGAATTTTGCAGCTTAGAAAGACAGACATGGTTGGCATGCTGTACACATCAGTCACCAGCTGAATCCTCATTTGTCCTGTGCTCATCTGTCTCCAATTAATTTCTGAAAACACTTTATTCTACCTCTTAGTGAACTTCTGATTATAGAATTTTAACCATTGGATTACAGATTACTCATAATTTCTTAGAACAAATGACCATATCACTGATATTCCTATTACGGGAAGAGGCCGGAAACAGAAAAGGAGAAAAATCAAGAAAGAATAAAAATGGAAAAAACCAAAGATTGCTACTATTACAATTAAAAAAGAAATAATCACAGAATCATAGAGTGACTAGGGTTGGAAGGGACCTTAAAGATGATATAGATCCAATCCCTCTTCCATGGGCAGGGACACCTCCCACTAGATCAGGTTGCTCAAGGCCCTTCCAACCTGGCCTTGAACACTTCCAGGGATGGGGCATCCACAGCCTCTCTGGGCAACCTGTGCAAATGTCTTAACACCTTCATAGCAAAGAATTCCCTCATAATATCTAACCTAAATCTTCCCTTTTCAGGTTTTAAACCATTGCCCCTTGTCCTCTTGCTACATGCCTGTGCAGAAAGTCCTGTCCCAGCTTTCTTGTAGGGTCCCTTCAGATGTTGGAAGGTTGCTATAAGGTCACATCAGAGCCTCCTCTTCCCCAGGCTGAACAACCCCAACTTCCTCAGCCTGGTTTCAGAGGGGTCCAGTCCCCTGATTTAGTGCCTCTCCCCTGGACACGCTCAAGGAGCTCTGTGTCCTTCTTATGCTGGGGACTCCCGAACTGGACACTGATTTTCTTTTTCACCACCATACTATTAAAGGCCCCCACTCAAAACTGAGACTCCAATCTGAAACATTCTAAACAAATAAAAACTCAGACAGCTCTTGAGGGGCTAACTGAAAGTTTTATATACCATCTTAGTTAAGTCTGTGTAAATAAAAAAAGACACTGTTCAGCAGTTGATTAACTACACTTTCTTTAGAAACTTAAATTCTATTACTTTTCTTCAGTTACCTTATCATGATAATCTTACTATAAGTAATATCATCCTCCTGCTAATGATGACTATAAATGCACAACATAGAAATTTATAATAAAAGAAACAGAAAAAGAATTCACTGCTTACCCACACAGTGAGGTGGTGATTGCCATTTCCCATCTACACACGTTATTTCATTCAAACCGATGAGCTGGAAATTGTTCAGACATGAAATTGCTATTTTATTCCCATTCTTGTAATTTCTTCCAGATGAGATCTGCTCTGCACCAGGCACCTGAGGTGGAGGTGGGCATGTTCTCTCCTCATCTAAGGACACATATTCATGTTATAATAGGGCATACAATAAAATGTAAGAGTTCTTCACAGATTACAACACTACATCCCAAGAAAACACTGGTGACAATTCAGACAATTCTCAAGCATTAATTAATATCATATCATGGCCATTTTCCTCTCTACAGTGAGGAAAACTGGACCAACTTCAGGGGTTCCTGTTTTGTTTTGCTTTGTTGTTTCTTTTTTTTTTTTTTTTTCTTTTGACTTAGCTGATAACAGGACTAAATGACAATCACAAAAGGAAACAAAGAAATAAACTTCAGTTTTCCCACTCAAGGACCAAATGGCTGCTCCTCCTAAAGGAAAGAAAAAGTGAATGGAGGTAGATCTAGGAGGGAGGAGACTTCAAGAGCTTGATTTATTGCTTCTAGTTGTTCCAGAAAACTGGGAAGGTAGGGACACCTGGCTTTGAAAGGGAATGATGCCTCAAGTGATTACCACTCTGTGTACTTCTCCAACTTTCATGCATCATTTCCCATGATTCTGGAATGATCAAAGCAGACAATAAAGGCAATGATTTTTTTATATTCATGCCTGTTACAGGCAATATCCTTCTCTGCTATACATAAAGGCAGTCCTGCTGGCATTTTGCCTTTGATGTGTCTTAAGTAAGGGCAGTTTCCTCTAGGTCTGTGCTTTTGAGTTGGCCAACTCAGTTTTTTTCTTATTGTTTCACTAGGAAACAATTGGGAAAAATAGAAGGAAAATGAAAAGACAATTCAGGAATAGCATAGGAAAGCTTTGAATGTTTATAGGAAATAATGAAACTGTCTGGAGCTTGAGCTGTATCCTAGTCTGATTTGCACCAGGGCAAAGCCCTTTTGAAGAACCAAGCTAAATTTGTCATTTCTCACTTTTCATAGAAGTCACAGTGACAACTGTTCCTGTTGTCAGAGAAGAGATTGTCTACTTCACTAAAATAGTCCATGTCTAAAGCTACTAACAGTTCAAATGATTCCTGTAATTATTCATGACTGTGCTTTAGCATTTAATGCAGTAAGCATATATATATATAAGCATATAAACATTTCTGACTAGTGACACAGCTAAGAGGCTTTAATAATGAGCATTTAACATTTCTTCATAAAAAGGAGAAATTGTATGCAAATCTAAGAAACATGCCTGCACATTCAATCTCTGGTGACCATTTTCCAGACACACAAGCTGCCAGTTTAATGTTTGTGTCAGCTGCTGTACATCTGTAATGTATAACTCCAGCCTCCTTCCTTGTCCTGCGCATAATCTCCACACCCTCTGGAGGTTCACACTGAGGAGATGGATCTGAAAAACAATATCAAAAAGATCTAAAAAAATAGATATAGTTCTGATAATAAGTACATACACATTCACCGATGAAGAGTTCATCCATTCCCTAATGCATGTTCATGTAAAAGTATTTTCCTCTTTACTGGAGTTTGAAGTAACTCCTAAGATTTCTAGTTTAAAGAAACAAAATTTCTTGCTCCTGCAAGACTGTTTCCACTCACAAAGCAATTATTTTTAGGTTCACAGGATCCCTTTTGCTGAGTGCAGTGAATAATATGAAAACTAAGCATTTTTTTTATTTTCTTCCCTAAACATATAAAGGTAGAAAGACAAGCAAAAAGAGAAACCTTCTTTTGCTTGTAGGAGCATAACATAAGTACTACTCCACATCTAGTATGTACCAGGTGCCAATCTCCTTTAGAAGAATACTTAAGTCATAACAAGGTCTTGTGTCCTTGAGTGGTGTTTCTGAGGGTCAGAACACATGCTACTTGTGAAAGCTGAGCAGACTTTGTTTTGTGCTAGATTTAATCCTCAACATAACTGTAAATAAAGGTACAGTGTACTCAAATCACTGGTTAATATAAATTAATTTCTGAAGAAAAGGGGAACAAATAACTGGATATATCATAAACTGTATTCTGTTAACGATAAGTGAGGTCCTGGAGAAATTTAACCCAGACAAGACTCCTTGCTCAGTATTGCCTCTTTGTAAAATTACTGACTTCAGTGCACTTTTTAAAAAATTTAATCTTAGGAAAAGGCTTTATTTTATATATTTTCAAAAGATATTACTTTCATTCAGTTTATGCATTGCAAAACTAAATGGGAAGATGGGAAAAAAAGAAAAACTACTGAACAGAAATTAAAATAACTAATGCACATAAAAATGGTGAGGATGGGATAAGCCTAGCATGATGTGGCACTAACAACATTTTTAATACCCATTAATATTTAAAAAAAGCAAAGTAGTATACAGAGACATAAAACTATAAGTAATTAATACAACAGGTACACAACTATATTGGTGGTATGTCCCAAGGCTTCTGAAGGGTCATTACCAAGGAGGAACACTGTAAAAATGGGTAAAAACCATCATACACCAAAGATGTTCCCCATACTTCATGCTACCCACTGCACAAGGGTCTGTTTCCTTCCCCAAACTTACTCAGAGCATTTACAAAGTTGTAGGTGCAGAGTCTGTCCAGGAAGAAGGGCATGTTCACATTTAAATGGCGAGTATAAAAAAAAATCTTAATTGAGATGCATGAAACTATAGTATCTCTGGCTATATGTTGATTGCTGAAGCCCTTGACGTTTTCTATAGAACTATGCTACACTACTATCTGAAATATTTTGGAAATTTTATAGAATTAGATTACCAGCACAAAGTGGTAGTGGCTCCCATTCTCCATTGAGACACCTAGTTTTAATTTGCTTAGAATTTCCAGAGCCTGGGTTACATCCATATGTTACTTCATCACCATGTGAAAACTGGGCCTGGTCTTCCTGATAAACGACAACATTTGGAATAGAGGAAGGTGATCCACATGGCATTTTGTCCTCTGTTGAAAAGAGAAGTATTCCATAGTAATATAGGAGTCGTATATGAATAGCTGAAAGATCTTTAAAAAATCGTTCCATATTTGCATTTGGTGAGCCAAACCTACTCCCATTAATTGTAATAACTTTACTAAAACACATTTCAGACGGTTTACTGAATTCCTCTCTTGTCTTTTCCCTTCTTTCTCCGTCAAGGCAGTAACTCCACAGCACAATCCAAAAGCAGTTTCAGCTAGCAATAATTTGCCAAACTGTTTTCCACTCATATATACATAAATCCTAAAATGTATGTAAGAAAACCTTTAATTAATCCAACTCACCTGGATCCCTCATTCTGATCAGTCAAAATTATATTTGGTCATACACCTACACATTTTTAATGTGTACTTTCCATTAGTATTATTACAAGAACTGAAAATCACTGTAACATCACTTAGAGGGCTGCAGCACTGCCAGCTCTGTGTCATAACAGCAGTTTTGTGTCAGGCTGCCAGTGTTGCAGTGATAGCGACAGCAAAAGGTAATGGATTGCACAGACGAGTACAGCATGCCAGTATTTTTTTCTGAAGGAGGAAAAAAGCAGTAATGAGTAATTATGACTCTAATATAATGATCCTGGGGATTACAAGGCTGGTACAATTAACAGGGATCTTGAGAAGTGGGGACAAAGATTGGGTGTGGCAGAGCAGAGGGAAGGAATGGTGAGAGATAGAACACAGCCTGGCACCCCAAGGTTATGAACAGCTCACAGAAGGTCAGATTAGCCCCTGAGCTGATCACAGCTGCTTTTAGGGGTTGAAAAGGATAAACAACAAGTATCATATTTAAAAAAATTTACATATCTAATTCAGAAATTTCAGAATTCAGAATTTTCTTTTTTTCCAGTGAAAAAGCACAAGACATAAAAACATGCTACCCAAACTTAAAATTTCCCCAAGTAGGTCCTGTACAGGGGAAATCATCTGCATCAAGATTTTATTCCTTCCAGTGAATGACTTGAGAATGATAACCTGTTGCAGCTTCCCTCCAAAACACACCAGACTGAAGCCATTGACTATAGAACCCAATGGGGCAGTGGAAGGGTAAGCATAATGCCAGAGAAAGAGGTAAATAAGAGACAGGGTGTGCATAACAATTATAATTATGTAGCATACATTATTCATACAACATAGATTTCTGTATGAATTATATATTTATAATTATTCTTTCCATATTATGTATTTATTTTCTTACTATAATCACATGATCTTGAATCAAAAAATTCTTTGTTTGGATGGTTAAGATTTCAATTCTACTATTAATAAAGTTTTGGCTGGACATGTACTCTGTGTTAACTTTTCATCCATGACATGAATTTAAATGTAACATATTATACCTGCAAATATATAATTCTGTGAAAATATCTGTGCATAATCCTACAGTGAATTACAGACTTCTCACAAATAAGTTTTATGTATATTTACCAATGCAAGAGGGAGGAGATGACCATTGTCCATCAACACATTCTATTTCCTTTGATCCAACCAATTTAAATTTGCTGTTGCATTCATATTGCTGTCTGTCCCCGTGCTGATACTGTTCCACAGCAGAGCCACCAGCAATTCTGCCATCAATAATCTCAGGTGGAGGTCCACAGGCTCTGGCGTTTGCTGAAATCAAGAGATGAAATCTGTGTTCTGAACTCAGCATTTTTAGCATGGTTACATGTTAAGTGCAATGCAAAATAAATTGAATTTCATGTTTAAAGCTGAGAATTAAACAGCAGGACAGGTTAAATAGATCACTGTATCTATATTTGTGTTGGGATGGAGATCACATGTATGTGTGACCCTGGATCACTCTATGCTCTTCTATGCACTTCCTGTTTTCTGCTGTGATAGAAGAACTGATTGATAAAACCAATACAGTTTAAAAAAAAACCACAGTGTCATATGGATAACTTCAGTATTCTTAAAAAACCAAAAAAGTGAAAATTCTGCAAATAATAATAACCTATATTATAAAAAATCACCCAGCAAGTAATATGCACTGTATATGAAAGGAATTAATTTCTGATGAGATGAATGGATCTCTTGTTAATGGAGATTAAGTTTCCTGAGCTAAAAGGACAACTAAACAAAATAGATTTGCTTTTAAATGCAAAAGAGAGTGAGCAAACAGAAGTATTAGATCACAGAAGACAACAAGGAAACTGATCAAGTGGGAAGGAAGATAAGATTAGAAATTCAAAATCCCTTCATCCTCTCATCTGCCTCATAACAGGGCACAGCACCAGCAAAATAAACTCTTTTCAGATGTCTCTAAGTTGTGCTTTGTCTGCAAAAGGATGAGAAGAATAGGGGCATGTATCTTCCTTTGTGCATGAGTTTGTTCAACCTACTGGATGGAGCTAAGGAATTTCACAGAAAAAACCCTTCACTGACTTTCTTTTGCTTGAGTCCAGCTCTGTATCATCTCCAAAATATTTTTTTCTTTAACATCATATGACCAAAAAAAGGAACATAAGGTACAATATCTGATGGGTATCAACACTAGGTAATGCCAAAACTTAAAAACATTTAGGATAGAGAAATAGAAGACTTATTACTCAAATCAATCTCTCCTGGCTGCCATTGTGCACATTACTTAAGCTTTTTTGAATAAATAAATCTTTTTTCATACATTACAGTCAACAGCTTGAGTGAATTTTTGCACAAGTCCTTTACCAGCTGTTTTGGAATTACTGCAAAATTCCAACTGGTGTAACTAAAGCTAACAGAAACTTCAACACTGAAATATGTGCAGAATCTTTCAGGTAAAATTGCAAAACACTATGATCCAAATGATCCAAAGAAGACTAATTCCTGCCCTTTTAGAGACAAAGATGGAATAATTGTTCTTGGGAGCAAGGCTTGCTCAAAAGGTGTCTGCAGAAGCCCTCAGAACCCAGGCATTTTCATAGATTTCCCACTGCAAGAAAGTTGACAGAAGAATTACCTTTACACACTGGTGGTGATGGAAACCATCCAAAGTAATAGCACTGAATAGAAGCAGGTCCCACTCTTACGTATTTGTTTGCACAAGTAAATTTCACAACATCTCCATTGTGATATTTCCCCTCCCTGGGAGAAAAATCTCCATTGGGCAATGTTGGCATTTCACATTCTATTGCTACAAAGACAAAATATTTGAACATTTAATGTACATCCTGAGTACATGAAATACTAGTGATTAGAACAAAGCCAAAGGAGCTCTTAAAGAAAAAAGCTTCACAAAATGTATGCATTTACACTGGTAAGCAAATACAGCAATATTCACCGAGACACTGAGGCTCTGGACTCCATTCACCATTTGTGCCACACGTTGTGGTACCAGTTGGCATATTATTTGCAGTTTGATATCCCTCCAAACATGCATACTCAATTGTATCTTCAGGCATGAACACAGTTTTATCTGTATGGTAACTCAAAATGTCCAAATGAGATGTTTTACATGATTCTGTAGAATAAAACAAAGTTAGTGCATTTTGAGATCCAGAAACATACTCTTTTGAAATAATCATTTCTGTAGATGCTTTCATGTGTGTTAATCCACAAAATCACTCAGTATATTTGAAACATTTTAAATTGCCAGAACAGAAGTGTAGAATATCACATATAACAAATTCATACAGGATTCATACATTTATCTTCAGAAAGATGTGCATAGAAGCAATAACTAGCATAAATATTTATTCCTTAGATTAATTTGCTTTCCTTTTACTATGTAGTATGATTATGATTGGTGTCATAGTAAACGCTTTATAATCCAGTTTCCTGTGGTCATTTGTGGGGGAATCAGGAAAAAAAAGCTGCAAAATCCTATATAAAGGACAAGAAAAAAATATTGGCTAAAGTTATGAGGCTCAGCATCATAATACTGGAAGAGTAAGTCTCTTGTTTTACTATTCTGAATGCCTGTTGGGAACAAGAAGGAACTTCTAATAAGAGGAAAAAGGCAACAGTATGAAGGCATTTTGAGGAATTTTTCAGTATTTTTCACAAGTGTACTTTTTAACACCAGGGCAGACCTATGCCTAGTGCTTTTTGTGCATAGTGATAACATTTTTCAAAGAAACGAAACCCATTTTTCTCTAATCTGGTCACATTTAAAGAAAGTTCTTGGCAGAATCCCTTGGTTCACAGGCATTTCTTCCCTCTCAATGAATCTTCCCTCTCAAATGTTAGAGGCAGGGGTAAATTTGTACTGGTACTTGTACCAGGTAAGAATAACTGGAGAGGTCAGTGATTACCATCTATTTTGTGCTAGAGGTCCAAAAAGATAGCTCACCGAGATGAAAGTAGATATTTTCCCTCCTTACTTCTATGTGTTTTTATTTTGTATTTCTGGAGGATCAGTTCCCTATTTGAGTCTCCCCCTGCCCAGTAAGGAAAATCTACCCATCTAGATGACAAAAATTTGAGTACATAGGACATTATGTCTGTGCCAGTAACAATGACATGGAGCCCCAAAGCCTTTATGATACTCACTGATGCACTTTGGAGGTGGATTCCAGCCATTCTCTTGACAGTGTGTCACTCCTCTTTCTTTGCCTTCTGGAGTTACAAAGTCAGTATAACACAGATAGGTGACCTGGTCTTGTAAATTAAACGTTTTCCTTCTTGAGTTGAAGTAACCATTGTCAAAATTGTTAGTCTGGCACATTTCTGAAAGAGACAGAATTTCTTCCAAATAAAACACTGCTAGAATACACGTTTATAATACACAGAAGAACAAGTGAAAAAGCAGTAGTGCATTTTTAAGAGTATGTGAATTTTTGCTTTTCATTGAATGTTCTTCCTGGGGGATGGACTGGAAAGTGAAAAGTCAAAGTTCAGTTACCAACTGGTGCAGCACAAACAGGGATGGGCAGGTGTTTGATGTGCAGCAGTGCTATAAGCCACAAATCTCTACATCCACATCTGGTCTTCACTAGAATCTAAATTAATTTTGGGCATGAGCTGCAGTGTACATGCATAAAGAGGACCTCCTGTCCATATTCCAAGGGGGATCACACCAGAGATCACCATAGTGTGTTGATGCCACTCAGTTCTAGCAAACAGAAATGATGCAGAGCTCAGGTACTGCAGGACTGAAGCTTATGAAGGATGCCTTCTTGCTCTCTAAAACACCAGTGCAGACAGACCCAATGTTGTAACTGATTTCACATCACTAGAAATACACTGTTTAAACTAGTCCAAAAGGATGGAAATTAGTTATATTGGTTGGATGTTATAGTCTTGTATTCTGAAAGAAAACTTCTGTAGTATGCTAATTTTTTTTTAATAATAAATTATTCTCCATTTTAAGAAAGTAACACCACAACAGCAACTTCTGAGCATTAGATAACAAAGTGAACAAAGCTATGGGGGAAAAAGACTTTGAAGAGTCTAGGATGTATCTTTGAAGAGATAGGATGTTTTGAATGATGGGAGCACAGTTAACAATACTTTTGTGCAACAGCTTCAAAGGTTTACAGTGTACATCAAATATTTTGGTATTTATACCAGTACTGCCCACAATTGCCTAATACTAGAAATCTTAACATTTTACTTTAGTTGCTCATTTCTGTGTCAGTGGGTGGCAGACCAGAACATTGTTTAGTGTCTGTCAGAGTGGATTTGTTTCCTAAAAAAGTATTATAGTCTAAGAAAAGTTAGGTTGAATTATTTCTTTTGTCCATCTGAAATCATTATTGAAAGTATTTAAAGTGAGATATTCTGGCAATTTCAGGCTTGCTTCAAGTCAGGAACGCATGCTGGAAACCTTCCTCTCTGCATACAGAATAATTCCAATTGGAAAGGAAGCAAGAGAAATAGGGATTAGGTGGCATAGGAAGAGGCTGAAAGAAGACAAGAAAATACAGACAGGCTGCACAAGAAGAAAGATTGCCATTCATTATATTAGTGCACAGTTGCATTATAATGAGATTTCACTACTGAAGACAGAGGGACTGTGACTCCCATTCCAGAGCATTGTGTTCCAGTTGTAGAGCACCTAGACTGATGAGTTACTAAGCTGTGGTGATGGATTAATGTAGGTGATGTTATGATGGATTTACTGTTTCTAGCTAGACTCTGCAACAAAATAAAAGCACACTCACTTTTACGGATACATCTTGGAGTAGGTGACCAGTCATCCTTTGTGCATGTGACTTCCCCACCTTCATGTTCAGTATCATAGTCAATATTGCAGACATACCTAGCCCTTTCACCTTCCTTGTAAAAATACTTCTGGACACGTGAGAAATAACCATTTTCCACAGGTCTCACATCGCATTTCTCTAGAGAAGGAAGGTAAGTATGTTTAACCAGAGCAATTTGTACAGCAAGAACTGAGGCAATTAATTCTTAGGAAGACAGTCCTAGACCCCTAGAACTTTCCTGTAGCCTTCTACCCCAAAAATATAATTGTTTTTGAACCTAAGTGAAAGCATATTTTGTTTCACTGTTTAATGAATCACATGAACAGTACACAAAGCATTAAGAAGAGGTCTAGTAAACAGTATCACTTACCCAGTGCTCATAAGCAAGGCTGCTTAACTTCAGTGCATCTGGCACCATGTACACCAGTTCTGCTTTGGTCTGCTATGTGTCTAAAATGATGATGTCTGAACTGACTGATTTTCAGCATTTGCCTCCGGGACATTTTATCATCACTGTGCAAATGTATCAGCCTCTCAGATGAGCTCTAGTTATTTAAGCAACAGCTAGGCATGCCAGCTTTACAGCATCCTGTACCCCCAAAAACCCGGACAAAAGGAAGCTGTCCAAAGGAATGTCATAGCTGTTTTACATGAGCACCTTGTCCTTTTCTCCATGCAGCACTCCACTCACTTCCTGCATGGTGCACAACTCCTGAGGGCAACAGGGAAACATCTACTTTTTATAATCTACTTCCAAGCCCTACCAGTAGGTAGGAACTTTAGCATGACTGAGGATGTGTGTCAGGAGAGCAGGCCTTAGATGACTGCTTTAAATCTATTTTGTATAGTTCATTCATTAAATCAGTAAATCTGGGTCTCTTGCTGATGCCAAGCTCACTTTCAGCTTGTTGAAAGTCTATCACCTACTCAGCTCCAAATGTTATCCAACAGGACCAGGAAATGGATCTCAGAGATGAACTTCTAGACAAAGTGCCCAAGCCATGGAAGAAAGAATTTATTTACATAGAGTAGAAACTCTGCATGTGCAGCTGTGTGTGCAGATGAAAGCGTATCATAGAATCATAGAATCATCATGGTTGAAAAGGACCTTCAGGATCATCAAGTCCAACTGTCAGTCCTAAACCACCTTAACCACTAAATCATCTCCCAAAGCACCACATCTGCCTGTTTTTTGAATACACCCAGGGATGGCAGCTCCACCACCTCCCTGGGAAACCTGTTCCAATGCTTTACCACTCTTTTTGGTGAAGAAATTTTTCCTCATAACCAATCTGAACTGCCCCTGGTGTAACTTGAAGCCATTTCCTCTTGTCCTAGCACTGGTCACTGGGGAGAAGACACCAACACCCCTCTCACTACAGCCTCCTTTCAGGTATCTGTAGAGAGTGATAAGGTCACATCACTCAGCCTCCTCTTCTCCAGACTGAACAGCCCCAGCTCCCTCAGCCTCTCCTCCCAAGACCTGTTCTCCAGACCCCTAATCAGCCTCCTTGCCCTCCTCGGCACCCTCCCCAGCACCTCCATGTCCTTCCTATACTGCACTGCCCAAAACTGCACACAGGACTTGAGCTGCAGCCTCACCAAAGCTGAGCACAAGGGTAAGATCACCTCCCAGGTCCTGCTGGTCACACTGCTCCTGATACTGGCCAGGATGCCATTGGCCTTCTTGGCCACCTGGGCACACTGCTGGCTCATGTTCAGGTGTCTGTCACTCAGCACCCCCAGGTCCTTCTCTGATGGGCAGCTCTCCAGCCACTCCTCCCCAAAGCTTGTGGCACTGCTGGGGTTTGTTGTGGCCAATCTGTAAATTGTGCAAATTCTGCAAGACGCTTGCAAGTGATCCAGAAGCCAGAGAAGAGACACATTTCCCATGTATTTCTTAATCTCATTGATAGTTTCAGGAGCAAAGAATTTCTGAAATCCAAAAGCATCATTTCAACCTTACTCAGTTCAGAGAGTCACTTGCCAGCTGACACTTAGAGGTCTGCAGACAGGGTGAATTAAAACAGTTTTATTTAAACAAACTGCTCTTTCTTCCATCTTGTGCTCTATTGGTACAATTTCTCCTGGACAGATCTTTGATAATTGTAACAGAATTGAGCACATAATTGGAATGTACTTACTGAGGCATTTTGGCTCTGGAGACCAGCCCCTTTCAGAGCAGGTTATTTGAACATAATAATCTTCACTAGGGGTTGAATAACCATCATTGCAGTAGTAATCAGCATGCTGCCCAATCCTCATTGGGAAATAATAGTATCTGTAGTACTCCAGTGATCTAGTTAACTTGCCATTCTCTATAGTTGGGTAGTCACATGGTTTCTCTAGAAACAGAATTTAACAGCAACAGGATCAACACATGCATGACAAAAAGCTGATGCCTCAATTAATTCAGATTCAGATTCACCATCTGAGTGTTTTCTGAAAAGGACAGAATCAGGACTGCACACCTGGGAATACCCTAAGGAGTGCAGAACAATTGCACTCTGCCTGTGTCTCTGCATTACCTGTACTTATGCTGGTTCCTTCCATTACCATTGCAACCAACAGAAATCCAGACAATATACTCAGTAGACTCAAAAGGCTGATTCATATGGCCAAATAAATATAAGAATTTATTCTACAGTGAGATTACACTGTCTAAATAGAGTATCTTGGCTAAATTTAATATAGTGACTGTGATAGCTGCCCAGAAAGACAGCTCAGCTCAGGTATATACATATATATATACATATATATATATATATATATACTGAACTGTGGACTCAAAATTGTCATGACTCCTGTCATCATTTTCGTTTGTAACTTTTGGCATTCTGAACCAAAAGACCTTCCTAGACCTTCTAATTTTTATTTTAAAACTTAGTGTTTGGCTTTTGATTTCTCAGTTCCTCAGAAGTTTTATTCTATTAGTTTCCCCCTTTTCAGGGTCAAGTCAAGAATAGATAGAAGAGATTTCCAGAAGCTTTCCTTCCAGTTTAGCAAGGCTGTTCTGCTTGGCCACAGCAAGCAGGTTCCTCCTGAAGTGCTTTGACTCAGAGCCTACATACTGGGGCAGAGAACACCACTCACTGAACAGACCATTCAGTAATCAATTAAGTGGTCTCAAAATGATACCTTGATTTTAGAAACACACATACATAGGGGAAAAATTATTCCAGATACCAACAGTGCACTTTTTGGGAATAGCAGAAATCATCCAAAGGTTCATTTACAAGACTAATTTTTTTACTATTTTTCTCACATCCTGTTTTCTAAATATTTCTTTAATTTTCAGTGACCAAAGATCAAAGATTGTTAGATTATGACATGAATTGCTGATTTACTTCTTAATCTGCTAATTCTGTGCCTACTAGGCAAAGCTGTAATCATAGTTATGGGAAGTTTAAGGCAAGAAAGAACTCATAAACAATCAAGAATATCTGAATATCTTTCTTTGTTATTTGACAGGTTATAACAAGTAGAAAGAACCCTGTGATGTTCATAATACATCAACATACAACAGCAAGTAAAAATCTAAAGCTGTAATCACTATGATGAAAGATACCTTCCAGCTATTACCTATGTTTTGGTTTGGTTTGAATACTTACACACCTTCTGTCCTCTTCTCTTGATTAGTATGTTATTCCTCATGTGGACCACAAACCTTTGTGACAGAGAGCTGACTACAGCACTTTTAAACACATACTTTCACAAATACATTAATAGATAATATCTGTGTCTATAAACAAAATGTAAACATAGATTATATCACTGGTTTTAGGGAGGATTTTTCTAAACCATCAAGTTAAGTTTTACATAGCAGAGAAACACAATGAATAAGCAACTCTCACTTATCATGTTATGTAGGGTTTTTAAGAGCTACTTACCAACACAGTCTGGATCAGGCACCCAGCCAGCCTTGGTGCATTTAGCTGTGTTTTCTCCAGTCAATGTTTTAAAATGGTATCCAGGACTACACTGTACTGTGATTATATCATCTACTCTGTAGTTGTCATTTTGAGGTCTGAAGTCCCCATTGCGAATTCTTGGAGGAGAGCATACAATTTCTAAATAAAAAGAGAAAGTATGGATGCTAATTTAAAGAATACGTTCATATTTATTGCATAAGTTCTTATTTTTTTAGTATATAGAAAATAACTGCATAAAAAGTTTAAGATATGTTTCTTAGGTCAACAAGCAGGTTACATTTTGAGACTGACAGCTGTTACTGATGTCATGCTAATGAGACTAAATCTATAGTGCACAGACTATGGCTGGAGCAAGAACTAGAGGTGGTCAAACTGGATTTGGCTACAACCAACCCACTCAGGGCTAGGAGCAGTTGACCTTAAGGTTGGTCCTGCTGTGGAGTGAAGATGGGTGAATCAGCTGTATGCAGGTACCACTGATTCAATCTGGGTTCAGTGGTGTGTCTAATAGCAACCAAACCCACTACATGAATACACCCCAAGTATCAGAGCCCAGTAGAACAGTGCCTGGAAGAATGTTTTTTTGGCAATTCTCATAAGCAGTCTGTCACTAAACTCTAAGCAATTCATATTGATTAGTACCATTATTAATCTTGAAGCAGAAAGGTCAAGAACTGAGTGTGTATTGAGAATAACCACTTTCTATTGCTAAAGGAGTTATTCTAGAAGAAGTCTGAGGAAGGAGGCTTTACATAACATCCTACAATGCAGGATTAATGCATACCATGCTCCTTTTGTCTCTGTTTATACATCACTTCATGTGTTTTTAGGGTTAGTGAACTTCAAATCTATGTTGTAAACAGTTCTTGACATAATAGCTGTGTGGAAGGTACTGTTCTTTTCAGCTTTATGTACAATCCAACACTAAAATTCCATTGTAATTTTCAACTTAGACTCTTATGGACTTCAATGGCCTACTTATCCTTCTGAAACTGGACTATTTCAGTTCTGAAACTGGATATTTGCTCAATCTGCTTTGGAAATGGACATGGCATTTTACTATTTCAGTATTTCATAAGAACTCTAGAAAGGCAGCCACTAACTTGTACCACTTACGTTCATATTAAATACACTTAAATAAGGTATTGAGAGTTGAAGTCAACACAATAGGACTTCAAAAAACATACCACTTCTCCAAGCTGGTTTCAAAACTTCATTTTTTCATGGCATTAAAAATTGCATTCCTTCTGTAGTTCAAATTTCTCTGGTATTAATACTTTTTTTCTCATGCTTGCTTAAATATTCTTTTTTATGCTTTATTTTTCCATTCCTTAGAGAAAACGTTTCCCCCAAATGTGGAGAAAGCAGAATGTCATCTACACCCTTTCTATTTGTGCAAATTAAGATTTTTTTTTCTAACACAGGAAATCTTTCTGTAGTCTTCCTCCCACCAATTCAGAATCATATCAAAAAGGAATGCTGCATGAAGTATTTCAACATCAACCTCATTTATGCACTATACCAGAGCATTTATTCCTTTATACACCTCTTTAAGTACACTCAGGTAAAAAAGACTGCACTATTTTTGCTACTGCTCTCCACGGAAAACTTTTATGCATTTGTTTAGCCCCTTCAACACTTAATTCTTTAAGATTTTTATGGGATATTGAACCAACCAACTCTTGTCATTAATAATATCTGAAATGACTTCCAATCACAATCAATGTGCAAGGCTAACCAGTGCAGTAGGGGATTGGACTCCATCCCAATTCAGTACATTGCACATCTGCTCTTTCTCCATATCTGTATCCTTCATCACAGCCAAACAGTAGCTGATCAGATTCCTTGTAAGACTTCTTTGGAGAACGTACATATCCATGCAGAATTTCTGGTACCTCACATGTAATCTCTGAAATTGAGAAAAACAAAATCCATAGATTTTTGTTTATTTTTATTCACTGAGAATAAATGCCTATTGGAATAAAACATAAGGGTTGGTTTGTTTGTTTGTTTGTTTTACTTAACAAAAGAATTTGCATTTATAAACCATTTGAAATCTATTTGAGAACTCTTCAGTGATCTGATTGTGGGTACAAGATAGAAAGTGTGGTGTATCACAGCATCAGTAGTAAACTGGTTCATGAGACAGATTTCAGGGCTTTGCTTTGGATTTCAATGGATCTCAGAATCAGTACATAAGGGGGGGGCCTTATAAAATAAACAACTAGGCTAACTGAAATTCAGGATGTTCCATCAAATAATTCCATTTCCTTGTAGCTTCCAGCAAATCCAAAGCTCTCTCTTAGCCAGTAAAGAATTACTTAGATCATGGCATCAAAAGGAAAAAAGAATGGATCTGGAAAACTGACAAAAGAATGCTTCACTATCTGTAGAAGAACCTCAGCATCCCCACCTCCTTGCCAAACCCAATAAAACCACTGAGATTTCCCAGTTTCAAAAACCTGCATCCACAAAACAAGAAAATATTCAAGGCTTTGTTGCCTAGGCCCCAGAGAAGACACTAGAGTTCTCTTGGATTCATTTGCTAAATTCACTTTGTATATAGGATGAAATATAGTTCAGTGGAACTGTCATTGTTTAATAAAGTCACTACATTCTGCAAATGATACAAGCACATGTGTTAACCCCACTTTATGCAGGTCCAATTACAATAAATGGGGATTTCAAAGCAGCAAAATGCAGTGCTGAAGTTGTGAACAAACTGCACATGTATCTGACATCTTGACATATATACTCTGCTCTTCTAAACATACACTTAATAATCAGATACATATAAATATTTGAAGAAACTTGATGGACTGAATATTTATCAGTGATTGTTACTGTGTATTTCCTGGAATTCATTCCTAGATACTGACAAATCCTGTAACAACCTCTGTTTGCAAAATGGGAGGTATAACCCTCTCCACTGTACAACCTCTAGGCAGGGCAGGATGGGGTTGACTCTGAAAAGTAGTTTTGAAGAAAAAAACTTGGCAGTCCTGATGGACAGGTTGAACAGGGGCTGGCCACATGCCTTTGCAGCAAAAAAAGACAACAGTGTCCTGGGTGCCATTGGGAAGAGTGTTGCCAGCAGGTCATAAGAGGTGATCCTTCCCCTCTGCTCAGCAATGGTCAGATCAAATCTGGAGTGCTCTGTCCAGGTCTAAGCTCCCCAGTACAGGAAAGATTGTCATACTGGAGCAGGTCCAGTGAAGTACCATGAAGATAATTAAGGAACTGAAAAAACTGTCAGATAAGAAGAGGTTTAGAGTGTCCAGTGGAAAGAAGGCACGGAGGGGAGGGAGGGTCTTATTAGTGTGTATATGTATAAATTCTTGACTATGGTGGGGTGCCAGAAGTTAAAATGATGGGACCAGGCCCTTTCATTGGCATCCAGTGCCAAGGGAACAAGCCATGGGCAGAAACTGAAATACAGAAAAGACCATTGAAACAGAAGAAAACCATTTTTACTTGAGAGTGGTCATACACTGAAATGGCTACCTAGAGAGGATGTGGAAACTCCATGCTTGGAGATGTTAAAATGCTAATGGGGCATTTTCTGAAGTAACTTAACCTAATAGGCTCACTGCCTTGAGAGACCTTCAAAGGTCCCTTCCAACCTCACTAATGCTGTGATTCTGGAGTTCTATAAAAACTGAACATGAAATAACCTCCTAACTTGCCAAAACACATTAATCTTAAAAAAAGAAAAGCCCATCGTTATTTCTATATATTTTATATACCCTAAGAACTTTAGATAATTAAAATCATACTTTAAAAAAAACTGGTTCACAGAAATTCAAAATGGTTTGAAATTACTTTGGATATAGCAACACTGAGGTAATTGCATCCTGTGTAGACATACCAAAGTTAGTTTCAAAGAAATTGACTGCAGCCTTGCAAAACACACATCTTGTCATGAAAATGTGGAACAGATGGTCCATTATGTCTATATTAGCATCCAATATTCTCTGATTTCTCTTTCTTATCCTACTTCTTCTGAATATATGCAATGGAGCTTGTTTACAAACAATGCTTAATTGCTGTGGAATAAAGTGAAAGCTTTTCCCATATGGTAAACAGTTGCTAGAAGTTTGTGAGAATAAAGTCTCTTGTTTACAGATAATAGTGTCCTTTTTACCTTTGCACTGGGGCACATCATGGCTCCATTGTCCCTCTGAAGAGCAAATTATTTCTTTAGATCCAACCAGTCTGTATTTTGCATTACACTCAAACTTTACAACCTGGCCAAAGGAATATTCCCGGCCTAGCTCAAATGCACCAGTCGTAATTATTCTTCCATTTTCTGGTGCTTGTACAGGTAAGCACTTTGTCACTGGAAAAGAAAACAAAATGAAAGGAAAGGAAAAAACACAGACATTTTGAGGTCTATGGTGTAAAATAAACTGACACACAAAAAGTTAAAAACCAAAAAACTTACTGTAACTCCTTACACATCCAAAAATATACACTCTTTATCTCTTCAGATACCATTTGGAGCAGATATAACACAAAACCCTAAGCCAAAAGACAGGATAGCATTGGAGAAAACTTATAGACCATCTCTCATCATCCTCTCCTCTGCCCTTGAAGGCTGAAGACAGAGCATCCTCTGAACTAGAGGACTTCATGAGGTCTCACCCAGTCTTGCCCTATGATCCTATGAATTCTATGGTGGTTGGATGAGCTTTGACTGACACACAGGCTCATTATACTTTGTCAAAATAGATTAATTTACTTTAGAGATATGCCAGGTTGGATTTGCTATGGGCAAATATCTGGAAAAGTGTTGTGTTACAGACTAACTACAGCAGTTCAGTTACTAACCAAAAATCTTAGTTGAGGATATTGGAACAATTATATTACTAAAGTAAACAAAAACAATGTGAGCCCTGAATTTAGACCTCCTGTACCTCCTAACTTTGTAACTGCAGAAAAAGGAAGAATTAACTTATGTCATCTTACATTTCTTATTAGGGGGGAAATTACTATCAAAGCTCATTCTTAGATGCTGACATAGCTATCACTGAACAGGTATGAAAGTGGCAGGTGTTTTGCATATCATAGCTCCCAAATCTCTCTAAAACATTTATGTGATATGATGTTCTCCATCATATAAGCTTTCTGCAAGCCTTTCCTATGAATTCACATTCTATCTTCTATGTTCCTCAAGCTGAGACATCATACAAATACTTTATTCCATATGCAATCATATTTCAGCCTAATAAAAACTCCTCAACATTGAAAGA
This sequence comes from Calypte anna, assembly GCF_003957555.1. Taxonomy (NCBI): domain Eukaryota; kingdom Metazoa; phylum Chordata; class Aves; order Apodiformes; family Trochilidae; genus Calypte; species Calypte anna. The sequence goes on along the minus strand of NC_044254.1, from coordinate 8,002,599 downwards.
AAAATCTTATGAGGACTTTAATATTGCAGTAGCTTGGTGGCATGCAAAAAACAAACAAAAAAATGCTGGAAACCATTGCTTTTTACTTTGCAGATAGACCCCTGTATGCCTAAAACTGAGAACTCTCAAAATCCAGTAATCTAATTGTGAAATATCTGAGACCAAGCAAATGTCCAAACAGAGATGAGAGAAAGAAATCTACTTTAATTTTTCATTCTTTACTTAGTGACCCTACCTTGATATTAGATGCTTACTGAAAGGGAAATTTCACTGCTGCACACATTAAAATACACCAGTTAAAAATTATCTTTGGAAAGAAAGGGAGCTTATTTTCATAATCAAACATGTTTCAGAAATATTTGAAATTTTTTCCAAAATCAGGGAAGTATCCTTGGAGCCATTCATTCTATTGACTGAATGAGACCCAGAGCTCTGGGTCTCTCTTGCTCTCATTCTTATTTATTGAAGTATGCTACTAGGGAGAAGACTGATAACAAAATCTGAATGGCTAGGATATACATAAGGGTGAATGAGGAAACTAGCTAAAAACACACATGTTTTCATTTACATCCAAAATGCCTCATCCCAGCTTGTCTTTTTTAACCATGTTCTGTAGACATCTACTTGGCCAGGGCCTTTAGGTGAGGCAGAGACTTAAGCCAGTCTGGGGGTGACAAGACTCATTTGTACATGCTTTTTAGTGGAGGTTTGAGTTTTTATTGGAATAAAATGGCTGAGCAGATATTGTAAGACTTTCACTGATGCATAATTTGAATGTAAACATATAGGAATTATTATTACTAGTACCGAGATCACTAACTAGTTCCAGACAATATCAGAAAAAAAAAAAAAAAAAAAAAAAAAAAAAAAGTTTGATAAGGAATTAAATGTCAAACTACTTTTACCTTCACAGTGAGGGATGTCATTGCTCCATCCATTTGCCTGACACTCACGGTAATTTCTTTGGCTGAGCATCTGGTATCTTACCAAAGAAAAAAGTAAACAGGACTAAAATACAGTCTCATTATGTGATAGCAACAGCAGTGCTGATGTTTTTTTAAGCAAAGGAATCAAATTTCATAACTTCTAGCACAGTGACAAAACAGTAGGTTTTTTGCCATCCTCTTCCCTTTTTTAGTTCCTTTAATCACATACAGCAAAAAATATGAAAAAAATCTGCAAGTAGGAAGTAATCAGTAAGATGGCTTCTTTGCTGCAGACAGTGAGGTTTTGCTACATAACAAATAACCTGGGGGTAATTTACACAATCAGCAGGGAGCTGAGTAGAACTCCTGTTGCCTAAGCTCAAGTATGACTGAAAGCCACGTGACAGCATCAAAATAGGACTTAATTCAAACCATATGTATCTCATGCTTTGATAAGCCAGTATTAGTTTAGGTTTGAGGACAACATGGGCACACTGTCATGGTTTCTGCTTTGTCTGAAATGAAGTCAGAGGACGTATAGTTGTCAGGCAGTGAAAAACTGTCTGAATTTAAGGGAATATGGAAAATGTGGATTTTGGAACCCTTTTTATGGACTCACTGATTCCAGCAATACAAAGACTGCAGACTGCAAAAGCACAGCTAAACCACTGCACTGTGATTATATCTGATTTGTATTTCAAGAAAAAAATCATTCCAATTCTAGGCATACTTAACTAGCATAATATTATATATTTGCCTTGCTTCAGTTTTCATTGGAGAAGCTGAACAAGAGGAGAGAATTTCCTCCAGGCATTCAGTCAAGACATGTTAGTGAGTGTACCAGCAACATCTTCCTTCAAACATTTTTACAATAATTTTTACTTCACAATGTAGAAAAGGTTTTAAGCAGAAATTATCACTTGTGGTTCTGAATAGGAGACTGTTGTATGACCTAATGACTCTGCTAACATAATCGCATCGTGGCTGCCTACTGAGAGCACTGATTTCAGCACACAAGGCTGCATTTCCATCTGAACTGGCTGGCTGGTGAAATCATACGGTAGCTTAATAGACAGACCTCTGATTTTTTTTTCTACTCAGGTCGTCATAATTTCAAGTTAGATACAGCCTTTGGTATTTTAGACACTGTAGACGACAGCCTCAGGTGCATTAGTTCAGTTACTCCAATAGCATAAGACATCAAAAAGAGTTATCTTTGGTATTACTATAATTGCAAAAATTCAAATGAAACAATAGCCAAACATTAAATATTAGTAAGTTCCAGATGCATTATAGACTACAAATCTTATTTTAACAATTATACTTAAAGTTAACTCCCATATATTGAGTTAAATGAAATATTACCCATCATTACATCTGTACTCAACTCTGGCACCGAATACAAATTGACTTCCCCTGGTAAGCTCAAAGACACCAAACTCAATGTCTCCAGGATGTCCACAGGGCTTATCTGGTAAAAGAAAACAAAACAAAACAACCAACCAAACCAAACAAACAAATAAACACCACCACCAACAACAAAACACCAACCAAAGAATATGAAAAATAATGTCGAAGTGTGAGAATACTAAAACAATTTTCTAGTAATTAGTAGCTAGTATTTGCCTTTAAAAAATGCAAAACTGTGAATCATTACTTTGATTACATCCTCCTCCTTTTTTAAATCACTGTCATCAGTGAGAAAATATTGGAGTATGAATCTACTGATTTTAAAAAAATAATAATTGCAAAATAGCAGGGTTTATTCCTTTAAAAATACTGAGCTTGTCTTAAGTTTGAATGTAACCAGCTTTTCATACATTTTGTGACATACAGTGGTTCAGAGCTTCCACTATGGAGTCCTAGAAATGACATTTCCTCAATCTGATGGAGACTGTGCTGAGCAAAGAGGGATGATATAAGGCCACAGGAGCCTTTTGGTTCTCAGTCCTTTCTTCTCAGCTTCCTTCAGGACTTTTTGTTATCATCATAGAGCCACAGAATGGCTGGGGATGACTTCAAAGATCATCCAGTCCAACCCCCCCCCCTCCATGGGCAGGGACACCTCCCACCAGACCAGGTTGCTCAAGTCCCCACCCAACCTCACCTTGACATTTCCAAGGAGGGGGCAGCCACAGCTTCCCTGAGAAACCTGTGCCAGCATCTCACCACCCTCACAGGAAGGAATTTTTTCCTAATGTCTAACCTAGCTCTCCCCTCTTCCAGTTTTAAACCATTTCCCCTTGTCCTCTACACACCTGTGTAAAAAGCCCTACCCCAGCTTCCTTGAAGTCCCCCTTCAGATATTGGAAGGTTGCTATAAGGTCACCTCAGAGCCTCCTCTTCTCCAGGCTGAACAACCCCAACTTCCTCAGCCTGGATTCATAGGGCAGGTCTCCTCTGATCATTTTAGTGGCTCTCTTCTGGACATGCTCAAGGACCTTTATATGCTTTCAAAGTTGTGGACTCCAGAACTGGACACAGTTACTGGTGGGGTCTCAGAAGAGCAGAGAAGAGGAGGAGAATCCCCTCCCTTGACCAGTTGTCTGTGCTGCTTTTGATGCAGCCCAGGACCCGGTTGGCTTTCTGGGTTGCAAGCACACAGTGACAGCTCATGGTGAGCTTCTGGTCCACCACCCCCTCAAGTCCTTCTCCTCAGGGCTGTCCTCAATCCTTTCTCCTTCCCACCTGTGTGTGTGCATGGGATTGCCTCAACTCAGATGCAGAACCTTGCACTTGTCCTTGCTGAACTCCATGCAGTTCACATGAGCTCACTTCTCCAGCCTGTCAAGGTCCCTCTGGATGGCATCACTTCCCTCCAGCACATTGACTTCACCAGACAGTTTGTGTCATCAGGGATCTTGCTGAGGGTTCACTCAATTCCACTGCCCATGTTGCTGACAAAGCTGTTAAACAGCACTGGTCTGAGCACTGACCCTGCAGGAACACCACTCATCACACATCTCCATTTGGACACTGAGCCATTGATCACAACTCTCTGGGTGTGACCACACAGCCAGTTCCTTATCCAGTGGGTGGCCCATCCATCAAATCCATATTGTTCCAGTGTGGAGATCAGAATGTCCTGTGGGACAGTGCTGGATGCTTTGCACAAGCCCAGTTAGGTGACATCTGTTGCTCTGCCTTTGTTCACTAAGGCTGTGACCCCATTGTAAAAGGTCACCAAATTAGTCAGGCAGGACTTGTCCTTAGTGAAGCTGTGTTGTCACCAATCACCTCTTTGTTACCCACATACCTGGACAGAGCCTTCAGGATGATCTGCTCCATGATCTTGGCAGGCACAGAGTTGAGACTGAGTGGCCTGCAGTTCCCTGGGTCTTCTTTTTTTCAATTTTTAAAAATGGGGTTTATTTTTCCCCTTCTCCAGTCAGCAGCTTCTTTACCAGACTGCCATGACTTTTCAAATTGGATGGACAATGGCTTTGCATCTTTATCTTTCAGTTCTTTCAGGAGGCATGGGTGAATCCCATCAGATCCCAAATGGTCTGGCCCTAACTATTTTGCCCTGGATTCCCAAAAGAATAGTAAAGATGAGCTCACCATTCCTCTCATTCATCCATTTTTTATATTATAGACTCCAAAATAAACTGCATAGCTAAAACCTATTAGGTCTCTTCAGGAGAAAACTTTTCTGTTCCCTGTTGACCTAAGCAATTTAATTTCTTGGAGTGTATTAACAGAAGAGGTGTTTGAGTATGCCCTAAACTTGTTCCAGTGGGATTCAGAGAAATGGGCAACCTCATTTGCTGTCTGGAGTGGCCTATTCTGGAAAGATAACATGACCACTTAAACTTGCCACTGTTGGTATCTATTCACTGGGTGGCAGTATTTACTAAAATATGTTACTACATGCAACAACACGTTTTTCAATATTTTGAAAGATCCATGTTCCCTGAGTAGTTAAATAAATATAAGAACTGAGAAGGTGACAATACAAAACGTAAAAGAAAGCAGTAACTACTTTGTTAATTATTTTTTACTCATGACTTGTCTGATGGACACCTAGAACTTAATTTTATATTATCTAAGCAAACACATACGCTACTTGTAAAAAAATTAGTCTGTTAGATATGCAAGAAAAGAAGCTCATGTGTCTAAAATTTCCTTGTGTTTAAAATTCATTTATTAAAGAAACAAGTATCTGCTTACTGGTAATAATAAACTTTAATTTCTTTGCTAATTAATTCTGTTCAGATAATAAATAGCAGCTCTCATTCTAATAATGAATAAAAATTCAATTCTTCATTGAATAAAAGAGAAGGCAGGGAAAAATAATTTCCTACTTCCAAGAAATTATATCTTTCACAGAACTAGTTGAATAAACTAAAGCCAACACTGTCTCTTGACTCACATTCAGAAGCTAGGTAGAGTTAGAGTCTTCAGACTAAATTTCATCTACATTAGACTTTTTTCTAAAATTTTGGAAGCAAGCTCCTCATTACTTAACAACTTAATATTTTAACATAAATATAGCTATTAAGGCTGGCCTAGAGTATTCTTTTGTAAGGACCAAAAAAACCAACCCAAAACAAAACAAAGCAAAGATCCTTTGATATGTAGAAAAGGAACTTACAGAAATGTTTCCTTACTCATACATACTTTTTAGAATGCTAGTCTAAGGGATGCTGAAGTTATAGGCAATTTGAAACTGATATCACTGGAAAGAAACCCAATCTGTCAGATGAGAAATCTGCATGTATTTTGCACAAATACTTACTTCTGCATTCAACTTCTGGGAGCTTTTGCTTCCATGCTCCATCAGCACACTCAAACACAATTCGTCCAAGTTTCATATATCCAGGCCGACATTTGTATGTCACTTGAGTACCATGTGGATAGGGAGGTTGGTCCCATCTTTCAGTAGGCAATTCTCTAGTCCTCCTTGGAGGAGGTTCTTTACAAGCTGAAAATTGTAAATAAAAATATTGCTGATATGCTACAAACACAAAAGTAATTTTAAAATGAAAAATGTAGCAAGAAATCCTGGGAACATTTGTGAACAAACAAGCATATGTCTTCTACTTAATCATCATAAAATAGGAAACTACCAGGAATCTACATATTGGAGGAGTATGAATAGACATTTAGAAGGATGTAAGAATAGTCAAGCAAGTGCCAAGTAGTCACATGGGACAGTCATAATTCATGAAATAGATTTTATTTAGAAAGACTGAGATAAGATTAGTGCCTTGGTTCTAACCATAGACAACTCTTACCCTTCCATCTGCAGGAGATCCTCCATACCTGTCCTTCCATTACCACAGACAACAATTTCATGCACTCTGTAGAGCTTCCTTTCAAGCTATTTTTTTTCTGTAGCCACCATCATCCTTACATTAAGTTAATGTGTCATTTGATTGAGTTCTGTGAAATTTCCCTTCACCTTTATGTTGCCTAAACTTTCCCTACAGTCTGAGATATTACAAAATTTATTTCCTCCTGTCCATATTACTTAAGATTTCCTACCTGATGTAATTAATTCTGGGTATTCCCTTTGATCTTCAAAGCATTTTGACTCAATTTTTGGGGTGGATGGTGTTTGATAGTTCTCATTAGCTCAATATTATGCACTCATTCCCCAAAAGCTCCCCTGGAGCTTCTTCAGTGTCCATAAAATGTACAGCCAAACCCTGGTGAATGACAAGAAATGGACCTGGACTAATTTGAGAAGTTTCTCAACAGCTCGAGAATGAAACTAAATGAGAAAGAAACAAATATTGGGAAGCTGAATGTTTTTGTTTATAATAATTGATCTAATTTAATTGACTAATTCTCTATGCTTGGGTGATTTCAGTCGGTGGAGCACCTAAGAAATTAGAGGCATTTAGAAAAATGTTTAAAAATTAGGAATAATCTCTTTTTTCACAGTCCGTCCCTCCCCCCCTTGTATAATTTTGTGTTTTGTACCTATGGCATTCTTCAAATATAAGTAATGCTAATTGTGAGATCTAATAACCTTAGTTTGGCTGTCTTAAGTAGCCAGAATTAGACAATCCTTTGACAGTTATGTTGAGCTGCTAAAAGAGAACCCCCACACATTCATGTTTTTTCCAATTACTTCAGCATGATCCCTCCCTTGAATGATTGCATCTGAGTAAAAATTATTGCTTCTGTCCACTACAGATTACTACCCTATTATCAAAAAAGGTAGTAGGGATTCTGCTTTCCTGACCAATATTAAGACACTTTCACTTTTTAGCAATCTTTTTGCAAAATGCAAGACTAAGCAAAATGAACAAGATTCTTTTAGCTAGTTCTGCCTTTCAAATATGTTAAAATTGCTTAGTTTACTCAGATAAGTTCATAATGGTGAGAAAAGGAATTTTTCTAATTCTAAATATTTTTCTTTAGAGCTCATTAAAATTAGTGCTTTCAGTGAGCAAGCACCCTCCAAATTCTACGAGTTAAAAACTAGGCTATCCAGTACAGGGAGAGCAGCTTCTCTGCTCTGCTAATCCCTTACTTCTGAATTATACTCTATATTTATTGCCTGTTGTGCAGAATGGGGCCTGTTACCTATTCCTCCTTTGTTGCATTTAAAAACAAAGCATGAAAGATAATTTCCTGATGGTCTCTTCATCATTACTATGACATGATGTTAATATATCTGTTACCATGAAGTGTCACAGTATGTATACGTATAAGTATATGTATATATGTATGTTTATGTATTTCTGACTACGGCTAATTTTTTTTAATGCAGTTTCTTAGAAGCTTGAGAAGAAGAAAACTACTGACAGAATGAACTTCAAAACTAATTACATCACAAACTCATCAAATGTAGCCACCAAAATTATGCAGATTTTATTTCCCTATTAGAAAGCATGCACTAAATGCATAACTTCACATCCCTTAGTGAGAGATCAGATCTGGAATCAATAATTTTGTATTTATATCTGGCTTGACCTCAGCTAGAAATAGCTCAAGCTGCTTTCTTTCCACCATTATGTTGGTAGCAACTTTCATAAAGTCAAGTACAAACTCTGAATTCAGGTAGGAATATTTTTCAAGAGCCCTTGTGCTCTTTCACACCTCAAATAGACTTTCAGTTATGAAGCTTGCAAATAAGAATTGCTCATGACCCATGGTAATAGTTTTCTTGGATAAATCAAATATTGCTACATTCACATTCCTTTGCAATCTCTGATCGAAAGAAAGCATTGTGAAAAGGAACTGTGAATTGAGGCAAATCTTCATATTAAATAATTCTAGGCCTTTTCTGGACTTCTTTGCAAACAAATTAGACCTTATTAGGTTTTTCTGAGCAATATTTATTATAAGTATACCAAAAAAAAGATAAGAGATTTCATTAATGTCCTGATTTTTCTTTTTTTCAAGGTAAAATCTTTCAGTTTGATTAATGTTTTTAGTTTGATTAATGTCTTAATAATCTTCACTTAAAATTAAAAACAACCTGAACTGAGCAAAGACACACTAACTCAAAAGCAAATTGCAACCTTTCTGCAACATCTTATGTAAAGAAACCCAGACAGAAAGCAAAAGAATTACATTAGTAAACATACATTAAGCAATATAAATATAATATTAAAAAAAATTGAATTGAACAGAGAAACAGAAAATATGAGTGGTTACTGAAAGATACCCAGAGTACAAGCTACCTCTTTAAAGATGGATGAAAGTATACTTGTATGCATTTATTTCATCAAATGGATTAAAAGCAGTCTGTCAGTCAATATGTATATATAGAGAGATATCTATCTAGTTTATAGGTACACTAACCATGAAAAAAGTTATGCAACAAATGAATGCAGTAGTTATCCAATAAATAATAATAATAATGAAATAAAGCCTATGATAGGAACTGAAAAAAAAATTTGGTGACTACTACCAGAAGAAATCTGAATTATTGCTATCAGAAGTTATTAAAATAGGCTAAAATGCAAATATTTTATTTACATATTGTTTTAGTAATCATTTTCACATACACATTAAGGAAGGTGGGTTTGGATTTTTTTATTCCCATAAAAGCTTACCTTTTTCTGCAGTACAATACATCCAACATAAAATCAGAGCTGTATAGCCCAGGAACAGCATCCTAGAGATTCAGAAACTCCACAAACACATTTGGTACTGTAGCCTACTTTTTTGATGGCTTTGTGTTATTGTCACTCCTATTTTACTCCCTAACTGTTCCAAGGACTGACCTTGCAAAGTATTTATACTCTGATTTCAAGCAGTCACTTCCCCTAATCCTCTTGCAACACACAAGTGGGGTTTTGTTCTGGTTTTTTTTTGTTTGGTTTTGTTTTTTTTTTCCACCCCAAAGTTTGCTTAATGAATGAATAAACAAAAGGCTGGCAATTTTGGTTGACACAGTCCTTCTCTCCTATGGTCTGCTTGCTTTTACGTAATACCTCATTTTTTCCATAATAACCTCTTCCATATGCAGAAAAGTTTATTTCATTTGGTATGCAACAGAAGTTGGATAAACAAATTATTTTGTAATTCCTTATGTCTTTATTGGCTGGTTAAAACCAGAATTTCTCATTAAATGTGTGTTAACAATAAACTTCTCTACTATATATAGATCACTTAGGCTCTACATTGAAAACACCTGGAACAAAAAGTAGACAAAAATACAAAGTGACCTACTGACCCACTGGTACTTGTATAACGTAACTACTCAGAGATAAGGAAATACACTTGCTCAAAGACTTGGTTAAATACACCTAGGTGATGTTGGAGCACTTCTTTCAGTATCACGGGAAAATGGAGAGTAAGTGACTGAATTGTAATATGGACAATGAAATGTTCACAGAAAAACAATAAAGATTGTGCAATAAGATGGACTATACTGCCAACTGGGCTAGCAGAGGAACTCCTCATGGATCCATGGTCGCCATAGCTTTACTATTTTCATTAAATGCCTGAGTTTTGGAAGAAGTGCACTCCAGTCAAAATGTGGATCTTATGAAGAAAACTATTTGATACTGAGAATCAAGGAAAAAACAGTGAGACTACGAAGTGGTCTCAGGAGGCAGACATGAAACAGCTGCACACCAGATTCTGTAGTGGTGGCATCTGAGTGGCATGGAATATACACAGACTGATCTCCTATTTGGTCCTGAAAGACCATGTAATGTTCTTTTAAATTTCCTGGCTTAGTTAGCCTACTGATACAGAATTTAAAAACAGTGTGTTTGGAATTCAAACCTGAATTCCAAAGCAGTTAAATTTTTTCTTCTCAAAACAGCTGGAATTTATTATTTTATTTTATTTTTAACCTGGGTTGTGTTTTCAGTTACCAGTTCTAAGAAACGGTTAGTGAAAACTGGCATTCAGCTGTTTCACCTAGCAGAACTCTCCCAGCAGCTCTTCTTTTCCCTCCCCTGTTATCTTGTCAAGTAACTCATATATGGATAACAAACTCTCAGTTTACACCATGCCCTTGTGAGAATTAGCCTGCATCCATTTTGTATCTACTGGTTTATTTCTTTTAGTATTTACCCAATCACTAAAAAGATTTTTCTTACACCTGCCTAATTTGAGTTCTAAGCAGGAGCTCCTCACACAACTTCATTGCCCAAATCTAATTCTTTTTTTTCTGTGATACAGAAATGTGTGCTGCTGCTGAGATCAGTGCTCCAACTGCTCCATGACAGCCACACCTGTCTTCTCACTGCATTACCATGGGTGCAGTTTTATCAAACTGCTTTTGGGTTGTTAAACCATTTGCCAAATAATTACAGGCTTGAAACACAGTCAAAGATACTTTTGGATACAGCTGAGCCAGAACTGGAACTGATTTGAAAATTTATCCTACATTTCCTGACTGCTCTCTATGAATACAGACAAAGTAAAAACAGTTTAAGCCAAAAGATAATATCAGCACACAAAAGGCGATATGAATAAACCCAAGGTGAAAATCAGAAGAGTCACCTAGGTAGTGAGGCTTTGAAGCAATCTGTGTAAGCATAATGTGGGCCTATACAAAATAACCATCTTTGATCACAAAGCAAGGAACCAGACTTACTCCTTTCCAGTCTTGTGTTTGTGATCTTGTGAACTCCTCTGGGCAATCTGTGCCAGTCTCACCACCCCTGCACTCAAGAACTTCTCCCCAAGATCTAGTCAAAGCCTATTCTACTTCACTTTAAAACCATTTTCCCTTGTCCTATCACTGGACACTCTTATGAAAAGTTCTTTTTCAGCTTTCCTGTAGGTTCCCTTCAGGTATGAGAAGGCAACTTTAAGGTCCCTTGAGAGTCTTCTCTTCTTCAGGCTGAACAATCCCATCTCCCTCAGCCTCTCCTCATAGCAAAGGTGCTCCAGCTGCCCAATCATCTCTGTAGCCATCCTCTGGACATGTTCCAGGAGCCCTATGCACTTCTTTTGGTGGGGACACCAGAACTGGATGCAGTAGTCCAGGTGGGGTCTCACAAGAGCAGAGTGGGAGAATCACCACACTCCTCCTGATGCATCCTAGGGTAGAGTTCACCTCTGAGTGCACTGCTGGTTGAGCTTCTCATCAATCAACACCCCTAAGTCCTTCTCTTGAGGGCTACTCTCTAACCACTGTGTACTCAGCTTGTAACTGAGCCTGGGATTGGCCCAACCCAGATGCAAGACCCCAGGCAGTTTGCACTGGCCCATTTGCCAAGCCTGCTGAGGTCCCTCTGGATGGCATCCCTTCCCTCCAGTGAATCCACCACACCACACAGCTTGGTGCCATCAGCAAACTGACTGAGGGTGCACTCAACACTATTTTCCATGTGGCTGACAAAGATGTTAAAACAGCACTGATACGCTGTTTGTGAATATATGATCACCTGGAGCATTCTTGAGCTCACATTCCTACACCAACAACTATTGCTGCTCAGGATATTTTGCCAAGCATGGCCCATGATAACATCTTTGCAAACAGAAAACAGGATTAGGAATTATCTGAATATTCCTTCATCTTCTTCTAATGCAAATTAGGTAGCATAATGCACTCAGGAAGGGTTTTAAAGCAATGACAGGAGACATATCATGTCCAATTCCAGAAGTATTTTGTACCATGCTTCTTAATACTCCCATTTCTGTACCATCTAATTCTTCTGCCTTGGTGCTCTGTACTTAAAAGTGAAGTGAAAATTACTTGAAAAAGTGTTCTTTGCCAAAAAATATGTTCTCCTATATAAAAGCAGCTGTCAGTATCTCAAGTTTTAAATGAAGTCCTCCTACTCACAACCAAGTGGAGATTTGCTGGAAGACAATTCAGAGGTTATCACCATTTCCCACCAGCTCTCCTCCCCCTGCTGCAGTGCTGCTATTCCTCTTATCCCTACAGTTTCCTTCCTGATCACCACAGCTGTTAGAAACCTGTGGTGCACTGGGATCACTGAAGTGGATGCTGCTCCTTTTTGAAGCTGTGTTATGATGATTTAGCATTTAAGAAATACAAAGATCAGGTCATACTGTGTGCTCTGCATCTGAAACATCCTTTTAGGATCATGCTCACAGCAGAGTCATGCCCACCATGCTGTGGAAAACATGCCCTCTGCTTACCAAGACTTCAGTTTAATTAGACACATGACAACAAACATAAGGCCAGCTCTAATTTGTCTAAAACCTTTGAGAGGAATTATCAAATTGGAAATTCCTCACCTTTCTCCTTCTGCCCTAGCTTCCCAGCTTACCAGTGGCCTGAAAACTTCGTTCTCACTTTGGGCTATTTCAGTCTGCTACTTCTTTCTGAATCACTATCAAACCTTTGGTGTCAGCAGAACAATCTGCTGATGCACAGCTACTTAAAAAACAGGTACCAAAGGAAAAGATTGGAGGGCTCCATGGACATTTTTCCCCTGAAGTCTAAATAAATCCAAACATTACAGCATTATACTGTGGAAGGTATGAGGAGTAAAATGAAGAGATATTAAGAACCAAAATACAAAATCCACAAAAAAAAGTGAATAGGACCATTACATTTTTAAAGGTATGTAAGAATAGAAGACTTGCCTAGATTTTTTTTTTTTTTTAAGAAAAGCCCCAACCAAATGGAACAGTCTGGGTCTTGGGCAACTGCTTGTAGAAAATTCTGATTACCAGTTTTTCATTTTGTATTAGTATAATACCCCCAAAGGCTGTGGTTTCTAAGAGGACAGTTAAAAGTATCATCAGCTGCTCCTGTTACTAGTCCAGCATAGAACCCAACTACCTAGCAAAGAGGGACATAAGCATTTCTTTATTCAGGAATGCTACAGAAACTTAGTGGACAACATAATATTATTTATGCTATGGTATTACTCAGACCCTCCCCACCCCCAGGAATATTGTAAGATTCAGAATGGGCCAAATGAGGCCAAATTTGGGCCAAATGGCAAAAAAATGGGACTCATTCCCTACAGCCAAGAATCTAATGAGCAATAACAAAGGTATATTCAAACTAGAGAAACAAAAAGGGACAAAACCAATATGCTCACGTTGATCCAACTCACTAGCAAGCTGTTTTTTAGGAAAGGATGTGGAAGACAAGAGTGGCATTGGAGTCACAATTCCTTTCCACCAAAGGGTAAGCAAGAAGTAAGAAAATCATGGTACTTTTGAATTAAAATGTGGGGGAATTGAGACTATTAGAGAAAGACTCAAGACAGAAGTAAAGAACAGGGAATGACACAAAAGAATAAGGCAAAATCCAGGCAGTCCTTGGAACTGAATGGAAACCAAGAGTTGATATGTGATCTAACAGATATGGTGTTATAGTCAAAAAAAGAGATGGTAAAAAAGGCTGCCCTAACCCAGCAGTAAATGGCACACAAAATGATGGGTCTAGGAACAAATGTATGTTAGATTCTATGAAAAAAAGATGCAAGACCTAGATACTGTGGATTACAGGATCCAAGATTTCAATCTCTAAAGTTCTGTAGGCCCCATGAATGTTGCACTGCTCAGCAACAACCCTTTATTTTCCACCAGCCTTAAGGAGCATAAGTATTGAGTAAAAGTAAAAGGTAAGGTTATATGACTTAAAGATCATTTTGCCCTCTTGCAACTCAACAGGAACCCACTTAGGCACCTTGGCCTGACCTATGTCCATTACTAGATATTATTAGCATGCAGTGGATATATATATTCTTTTTAGACACATTGTAAAAAGTCAAAGTTGAGGTCAACGAGCTTAAATGCTTAAAGCCATTAAGGCATCCTTTAGCTAACCATTTCACACTAATGGAATTTCTAGTCATATAGTCCGCATCAATGAATAGCAGTTCTGTATCACAGCAGGCAAAGGAGAGTCCTCAAAATACACCTCTCACCAATTTTTGCTGCTTTGGTTTGATTTATCCTTTCAGATCCATATAGAATGCAGGGTTCAGCATGCCTAACTTTAGTTCTATCAGGCATCTCTATCCCTCACTTTGGATCTGAGATAGCCTTTGGAGTTGGTGATCTGACAGCCAGGGGAAAAAAAAATTACTGAGAGATTTCTAAATACTCTTCATCTGGCAAAGCAGCAGAACTGTCTTCTGAGCTTTCAAATGCTATCAGTATTCCACTCCCTGGTTCTAATCTTAAACCCAAAATCTCACATACACGCTCAAGTGAGAACTGGTGAACTTGCAGAAATGTGAGAGTTCCTAAAGTTCTCATTGGCAAAATAAACACCTAGATACTTCTTAATTATGGGGGGAAAGGGATTCAAAAAAGTGAGCACCTAAGGAAAAGCCTCAGAATGATCTTGAGTTCTATTCATTTATTTTCCAGCCAATCAGTTTTTCAGCCAGCCTAACCCTTTACTAGAACCAACAGACAAATAGCAGAATGCATGTAAACTTTGCATTAATATTTAAAAGCAATAGTTTGGATAATAAGCACCTCAGCTGGGGAAGACAACTGTCTGAGTCATGGTGTACAACTGAAAAACCTTGGAGGGAACAGGAATAAGAACACTGTCTGGTAGGACTATTTCAGCACCACAGCTGCAGAGGACCATCAGTACTTTAAGAGGGTAAAATTAATCAGCTTAAAATGTGAGATATTTTGCTGTAACTCCTTGCAGTCAGGTTTGGTTTTGATTTACCTGAATAATTTTAGGTATCAGTACCAACAGTAAAGAACATCTCAGTGAGTATCAATAATTAAACTGATTACTAATAAAGAAAACCTTACAAGCTTTTTGAAAAAAATATAAAAAATTAACCTGATAACCTAATTTATTTTATCACAGTAGAATACATAATTCAGATTCAGATAGAGGGGTAGAACATCTTGAATTAATAAGTATTAAGCACCTGTGTATACCTCCACATACACTGCAACTGTTCAGAAAGTTCAGCAGCTCTATTGTGCCAGTCTCTGTTACCTATACACCACCAAAAATATAAGTAACCTAAAATTGAAACCTAAATACTTTTTTGTTCTCTCTGCATCTCAGTGTGTTCCAAGATTTGCATCCATTTGCCAGCAATACACTGAGTAACACAGTTCTTAACCTCCCACTCTCTCCCAAACTTCAGAGCTAAGTATTTGGAAAGAGTTACCCACATGTATCTAGCCAGCTTAAAACAAATAAAAGAAAGGAAAAAAACAACCAAACAAAAAACCCCCAGGGCCACAGATGGTTCTGGCACTTCTCAGGGCCAGAATCATTCCAAGAGCACATACCTACATTTTTTCCTTTTGGGGAACTAATCTCACAGCTTTTCTTAAACATACAGCCATGCAGAAGTAATGCCCAGCTTGACCATAGTGACCCAGTATGACCCAGTTCAGATATAACAGCTTCTGTCTTCAAGTGGATGATGCAGTGTCTCCTCACCTTGAAGACATACATTTCTCAGGTGTACTGAATTGCTAACTGAAAAATAAGATTTAGTCAACTAAAATCCTATCTCTGTCCAATTTTATATACTTAGAGTGACCTTATATACATCACCTAATTTTATAGTGCAAAGAGTTTATAGTATTTATGAGTGTAAAACTAAGCTTCTGTATAAATTGCATGATCATAGTCTCAGTGATAAGTTTGCTTTCTATTAGCTCCACTCAGCTATTTACTAGGTTGCCAGCTTACCAGTCAGCTATTATCATCCTGACGTGTATTTCAGTGGCAGAAAAAGTGCAAAAGCTTCTACTGGTACTTAAATTCTCAAGTATGAAAATGAATATTAAATTAATCAATTAAGGTGGAAAAATTAATGAGGCTGCTAAGGATATGAAACAGGGACACTATTAATTTCCCAAGCGAGCTATGATTCATAGACTTCAGAAAAGGCCTACAGTTAGCATAACTACCTTTGTGATAAACCATTTTAACAGGTAGGCTCCACTCCACCTCAAGTTTTAACAAGACAAAAGATACCGAGGCAGAGAGAGGAAACATTGTTTTCTTAGAGACAGCCAGTTCAACCGAAGCAGCTGAGAAAGAAAAATTGGCTGCAACAAATACCCTAAAAGAGAAAGATCCTGGAGCTTTTTTTTTTTTTTCTTTTTTTTTAAATTAGACTTAGAGTGCTCTGACCACAGAACACAGCATGATAAAACTGGCAAGAATGAATGTGACAGCAGACTGATTCACTGTTGTTGGTTTTTTTTATTTCCTGCATCAGCCAAAGCAAAGAGTGAGTTACCTTTGAACTCTTGCCACATACATGCATGTGGTTTGCTTCATCTGAAGAGCCTTTAGATGTACATGTTGTAAATGCCAAATGAAGCAAGCTGTGAAAAAGGGTAAGCATCATACCCCGCTCATCCCAGCATTTTATAGGAACTGGCATACAACACTGCATTCTCTAAAGAAAAAGCCATCAGAGAAACTATGCCTGAAAAGTGATCTAAAGAAGCAAGGAAAGATGCTGCCTGGAACAACAGCAGAGAGAATGAGTCTTTAATTGAACTACCTGCTGGTTACCTGTAGAAATCTTTCCATCACAGCATGCAGCTCAGATGCTCAGCAGGGCACATTATTGTGTGGTACAATCCAGGCTGCCATACCTAAGCTGATACTGTATGGGCTGAGTCAGCTTTTATCCAGCTTACCTTCTACACAGAGATCCAACTGAATGGAAAATGGAAAGTTCACTCTTCAATATAGAGTATAAGTGCAAGTACCTAATGAACTATGTGGTATTTAAACCACATTTAGAAAATAATGTCTTAACACTTAGTCCCTGATCCAGCAGAATATAAACGCAATTCTAAAAATTGCCCCAGTGTTAAGACTGTGCATGACTTCATTGTAGAAAAGGATTGCTATGTCTGAGCATCTTACACAAAGAACTAAATCTGGGAAGGTAAATCATGACAGGCTGTGAAAATGTAGTAATATTCATGTTTACCAGAACCGGGGCATTAGATGGTAAGTATGACAGTTTGTCTAGATTACAGAGGACCTTTAGGAACAAACCTAGAAACATTATTCACTATTCCAATATGGTGATGATGAATTCAAACAAACCATTATATGGGTAATGTGTGCTTCATCAGTCACACAAGATAACCAAATATTTTCTAGACTGTCTCCCACTTTCAAGCATTGCCTACAGATTTTAATCATGGTGAGAAATCTACTTCCCTGTATTTTTACAGACCGTGACACCCCTCCTGGAAAGTAGAACAAATCCCCAATTAAATAAAAGTAGAAACCAGTGGCTCACCACGTTTGCACCTGAGACTTCGGAAGAGTTGGCACAAAACAGGGACACATGACAGTAACCAGGCACACCTGACTGACTAAAGATGACCAAGAGACAGGTTATGAAAGACCACAGTGTGCTCAGATGATGCCCCACAGTAATGTGGGGTCTGTCAGAGGACCCCTGCAGCTCACCCAGGTAAAACACCGAATTTTTCAAATTCGGGGGCATACAGAAAAGTACTTCTGAGGAAGCTCTAGAGGAGGAGGGTGCTGTCTGGGGGAGTCAGGTTTGTGAGGAAGCCCCATGAGCAGCCCTGAAGGCCCGCTTGGGATCCAGCTGGTGCCGGGGGTGTGAATCGGTTCCTCCAGCCAAGTGCCATTCCACATAACCCAAACAGGCACTGCAGGGGTGTGGGGGCACCCCCAGACCCGCCGAGACCCTCCGAACCGCCATCCCGGAGGGACAGACCCGGTCTGGGGGAAGGGAGGCGGCTCCCCTAGAGCCGGGGGTGTCCCCGCGGTTCCCTGAGGCGGGGGCAGCCCTGGGCAGAGGTTCCCGCGCCGTCACAGGAGCGTGCCGGGCAGCGCCCCTCCCATTGGCTGCCCCGGCGGCGGCGGCCCCGCGCGACGCTCGCGTGGCGCCGGGCAGCTCCTTTGTTGTTCCACCGCGGCGGCCGGCGGGCGGTGGGCGCGCGCGGGCGGCCGCGTGGGCGGGCGGGTGCGCGCCGCCGAGGCAGCCCCGGCAGCCCCCGCCGGTACCTGCCTGCCCGTGAGGCGGGCTGCGCGGAAACCCCCCCTCCTCCTCCACCCCCTACCCCTCGTCCCCCCCTTCCCCCAGGCGGCGCCAGGCGGAACTTCCAAGCCCGGGGCCCTATAACGGCCGCCCGCGCGCGCCGGCGAGCGAGCTGCTCGGCCCCGCTCCCCTCAGCCGCCGGGAGACGGACGGACGGACAGATAGGCAGGCAGGGAGCTCGCTGCTGCTGCTGCCGCCGCCGCCGCGCCCCGGTTGCCTTTGTGTGCACGGCCCCCGCACCCGCCCGGCGGCAACCTGCTCAGCGCCGCTCCCCGGCCCCTCCGGGCTTTTCCCCGCACCTGCTTGGGCGGGCAGGGCGTGAGTGTCCCTCCGCAGGGGCGCGGCGGGGCGTATTCCGTTCCCCTCCCTCCCTCTTTCCCTCCCTCCCAGCGGGCCAGGATGGTGGATCTGGACAGCGAAGTGCCTCCGCTCCCCCCGCGGTACCGGTTTCGCGACTTGCTGCTGGGCGACCAGGGCTGGCAAAGCGACGACAGGTGAGTGTGCGGTCCGCACGGGAGGTGCCGGACGGGCTCCGCCGCTCCCCCCACCCAACCCCCCCGGGCCCTCCGCCATCCCGCCTGAGAGGGGCGGCTCCCCGAACCGCGGAGCCTCGCTGCCCGGCTGCCTGCCGCCCCGCTGCAGGCAGGTCGGTGCGCTGTGGAGGCACGCACCGCCCGCGGCAGGCCAGCCCCGGTGAAAAACTTTCCTGGGAAAGGGATGCGACGGCCGCCGAGGGGCTGATGTGCCCCGCCCCGCAGCCGGGGCCGAGCCGGGGCCCGCGCCCCCGCTGCAAGGCACCGGGCATCCCGCAGCCTTCGGGGCACTGCCGGCTCTGGGGAAGCCTTTCTCTCCCCCGCGGCCATGGTAAGAGGGAGCTTAGGACAGGCACGACAAAGTCTCCCGATAATAACACGCACTGGAAGGGAAACCCCGAAGAAAATGCACTTCTGCAGCTCGTCGAAGGCGAAGTGCCGGGGTTCCTGGGTGGTTTTGTTGTCCAATATTCAGGCTGCTTTACATGCAGGTTCTTTTCATGTAGCGAGTCTAGGCTTGGATGTAGCTACCGTTAGTTTGTTCCTTTATGAATTACTTCAAGGTCTGTCACCATCTAATTACAAAAGGTATTTCTTTGTCTCAAGTCTAATGCCTAAGAAAAACAAAACAACTTATATTAAAATTAGCGAAGAAAAAAACAGCAAAACAGAAATGTGTGCTCACTTTCCAAATGTTAAATGAGCAGTATTGATGAACACCAGACGGCATCATGCCACTCTATTTGACCTCACAGCTCGGCGTGTCAATGGGCTATTCCTCTATCCCATTTTGCAAAAGTATGTGAGATCCACTTAGTAGTAACCATTTATGACAGGAAAGGAAAATTGTCTGGTAATATATAATGGCATATTTGATCAATTTTAGTTCAATATATTTACATTTTCAGAATGAGTCTTTAACTCAGTGGTCAGAAACTCATTTTCATGTTGGTCTGTACTGTTTAGATTTTAGCTTCTTTCCTAAAGAAAGACTGATTCTCATTGATTGGTAATCACATGATCATGATAATATGTAACTAATTATTACCTGTATTTGGAAGAATATCGTATACATTGAAGCAATTAAACAAATTAAGTTTATCGAGACAGTTTCAAAATGGTGAATAGCATCTTAAGAAAGTCACAAAAAATAAATGCTGTTGCTTGGAAAGGACCATATTGTTACTAAATAATGGAGAAATACTGTTACTAAATAAGGGAGAATTAAAGAGTACGTTTATCAGAGTATAGTTTCATAGTTTAAAAAAATTAAAACATAAGTATATGCTGTATTCATACCTTCTGGCTCAATATTCTTTGAGATTTTAGAAAATGTAGATCTTATTATCTTATACCTACATTATATTTGCTACTGGAAGGGGAGAAAACCCACAACTTTTCTTATTTTATCAGCTTCATTTATTTAGCTAGGGTTTTTGTGGCCAAATCCCCAGAATATTCTTTATACACTTTTTTTTACCACTCTGTGGATTAACACTTTTGCCAGCTCTAGTTTAAACTGTCAAGTGCTTCTCTGACACTGTTGTTTGACTTGAACTTTATGAAGTTTCCCTCTATGGAAGACACATGATCTGGTCTCAAATAGGAAATAGCATTTGAGGAACTGCACAAACCATAGAATCAATGATGACTAGAATACCTGAATGCTAAAATACAGTTGAAGCAGCTTTATAGTATGACTGCACAATGGCAAATGATCAGGACAGTTCATTTTAGGAGTTTATTGGCCCTTGGCTGAGATGTTGGAAATAAATTTCTGTCTATTTCTATTTCACTGCAACTTCTTATTTTCACTGGTTTTCAACCCCAACAGTGTGATTTAGGTCAAAGGTTTTCCATCTGTGTGGTCTGTGTACCAGCTGAACTCTTTGTTTTGTTTCCTAAGTTGCTTTCCCTTTTTGATCTTCCCAGTCTGTCCATCACTGAGTTCCCTCTTTTCTTCTTCCATTCTCCCCTTTCTGGAAAGATGCTCACATTTTGCTTGTTGAGAGTCAAGTGTTCCATCTCAGTGTTTTCAGATGCTTGTTGATTCTTCTAAGTGGAGAGGAGATGGAATAATTCCTGCATCTGTCACAAACCCCTCAGGATTTGATGTCACCAAGTCAGTTTTGATAGCATAGTAGTAGTGGTAGTACTTAATAATAAGTAGTACTTAATAATAAACATGGATGAAATGATGCAGATCTCTCTTTGTGGAAAGATACATTTCTGACAGAAGCATAGTACCCAGTTTTGAAACCATATTGGTTGTTTCTTTAGAGAGTCTGATCAGTTATTTCATTTACATGATCTTGTTAATTTATGAAGTGCACACATGCTAAAATGCTTACTTAGATGAATGTAACAGGACTCTTATTCAGGAGCTTTGTTCTTAGGTCTCTACCTGTTTGGAGACAGATTTCTAATAGTTTTTTTCTCAAGGAGTTCTCCTGTGGTAGATCTTCACTCAAGCTTCTTCTTTTTTTTTTTTTTTTTTTTGGTGTTTAACTCATAGTCCATTTCTTACCAATACTTCTCCAGTCAGTGCAGTAACATCTATCTCACTGCCTATGTGTTTCCTTCCCATGAAAAGAATTCTTCTTGCATATCTTAGATTCCTAACCAACCCTGCAGCTGGCTTCAGTAACAGATGGGTTCTAGGTTGTCTGATCCCACAACCACATTGGACTGTACATTATTTTTTGTAAAAGAAGTTGCTGTGTGCAAGAAAATGGTGAATCTTTGGCAAATGTATTGTTCAGTAAATTTTTTTTATTAAGTCAATACTTTATTAAAAAAAAAAGGCTGTTAAGACTTCTTCAAAGCATCAGATTTCATAACTTTTCTATATGCTGTTGCATATACATAGAAAGTGTTTACTGTCCACGGTCATGGAACAAAAAATTACATTTTCCAATTCTGTTATTTCTTTTCTTCTTTTCTGCACATATGTATACACAAAACTGGTATTAGAACATACAACATTCCAGTGTCAATACAGACACATGAACTGGTACTGGAAATACTTTTCAAATCCTGCTCCTGTATTGAGGTGAAAATTTGGGTCATTTTGCTGCAGTTTACACTTACATGATGAAGCTATGGAGCTAAATTTTACCTTTATGCAAGAACTGTTCTTAACTGGATACTTAGAAGATTAAATTAAAATTAGCTTTCCTTTCTGATGTGCATAAATGAACATTACCACCTATCTGGAAAGGAAAAAGATTGAGATAATACAGAACACCTCCACGCATCACTTGGGCAATTGTATACTGCTGGCTGTCATGTTGAATGGTGACTTTCAAGGAACAACTCCCTGCTGTAAGTCTCAGAAGGCACTTTAACAGTCATTTGTCACAGTGTGAATTAGTAGGCAAAGCCCTCACTTTGCCTTTCCTTTTGGAAATCACCTGAAATTGTTAAACTAAAAGGGGATTAAAAGCCCACACATTTCTGATTCAAGTAATTTAAAATAACTGAGTCTAGATTCAACTTGCACAAAAAATCTATTATAATTTCCTCAAATGAAAATTCTATTAGGTTTTGTTCAAAATAATCTTCCTCTCTCCATCAAGAAACATTTTAGTCAGTTTGCTCTCCTCATTTTAGAAAATGTGTTAACTTGCATGAGTTCTTCCATCTAACAGAGGCTACAAAATGAAAGGACTTTAGCAAATATTGTCAAATTTATTTTCATTTGTCCTTGTAAGTTTTCAAAATAAGTAAAGTGAGTTAGATGCATAAATTCTACTTTAAAAACTTGATTGCAACTGCTCAAGATTTTAACAGTCAAATTTGCTAAGAGAGCAGGTGTTTTCAGATCTGCACAGCTGAATTGCCCTAAACCCTGAAAAAAATTGCTTCGTGTACAGGCTAAGTCCATTTTTCCTCTGCAAAACCACTTACATTAATTACAAAATAAAGAAAAAAATACTAACACTTTGAAGTTGCTACATCATCCACATAGAGAGATCCCAACTTTTGTGTAAGTTTTAGGATTAAAGTCCCAAGTAAGAAAACTTCATATCTTCTAAGAAATTCTCTTAAATTAAAATGAAGTCTCTTAAAAGAAACTCTCTTAAATCTTATAGCTTTATCTTAGGATTGGATCCTTATTATGTATAAAAGAGGGAATTAATTTACTTGTGTGGAAGGAACAGGAGGTTGTGCTTTGTAGAAGGCAGTTCTGTCAATCTCATGCTCATTTCTTGCAGCAACAATGGAAGCAAAACTTGCATTGTTTCTCTCTTCCACATTAATTACCTTACACTGGAACTGGGGGAAGGACATGAAAAGAGATGAGGAACACTTCATTGCTGTTATACCTGTATCTGTCTGAGGCAGGCTTTGGTGGTATGCCCCAGAAAAAGTTTTCTATTGCAGAAAATTTCCAACTGTCTCAGCTTAAAAACCCCACAGATCAAGAAGTCTTTCTCCTCTGGGACAACACAGTGCAGTTTGTAAATGTGCTTGGTACTTCGATCATTACTTAATTATACACTTATTACTCTAAAGCTCTTATTTTTCCATCTAGAGCTGGATACATGCTACTTTACATCTGGCAGACACTATAATTCTCCATGGGGAGCTGAAGCAGTTCTTTCCCAAATGGTTTCTCTCTTAATTTTATGATTGTTATTCTATCACAGCCAATGATTATGATTATTTATTTTATAACAGTAAACTTGTGTGCTGCACTGTGCTCTACTCACAGAATGACTCCTCTGTAACAAATGGTAACACTGATTCATATTGTCTCCCTTTTATTCTGTGACAATGAAATAGATCACTTGGAGCATCAGAAATGTCTGAAGCTTTGAAATACTTTTATTGTGAAATAAATCTGCCAACCATTTCAGTGCTACACATTCAGTTTCTAACCCTGCAATTAAAGGTGATCCTACATTCCAAATTCTGGTATGGACAATAAGCCCAAGTACTTATATATTAAATAGAGTCTTCATATTTTTTCAAGTAAATAAGAAAGCCCTTCCCAGAGCCTTCACACCATGGCTCCACAATCTCTGTGTCATTAGAGAGAAGGCCATTCAAAACCCATAAATGTTCTGCAGCACAGAAGACTTGGTACAAAATGCCTTAAAACAGCTGTTGAAGACTTCAGCCTCCCCCGTGCAATCATCTGCTAATTATGTTAGCAGTCAACTTCCTGGTGGGAAGTAGCAGTAAAACAGAAACAGTCATTTAGGGACAAAAAAATGGTGTTTATACTGACAGATAAAAACAGTAATATTATTATTTACTCACAAGTATCTCTTGAGACACAAATCCTGCCTGCACTTACAGAGATACCTCTTAGGAAGTGGTGTAGTTTTGTGGTGGAAAGCTAGTTGCTAAGCTGGATATTGTGCTTGCCTTGCTGTGGTAGATGGGGAGGGAAGGCATTAAGTTAAGCTCAGTCAAATTATCCAGGTAGCAAGAAGGAAAAACCTTTGCCTACCTCTTTGCCAGGGACTTAAGTCTCCTGCTAGGTTTAGCCAGTAACAGCTGAGCCTAGCACCAGAATCAAATGTCTGGCAGGAGCAATTGCAAGATTTGAACAACAGTCCTCACTACAGGTTAGCTCTGCCAGGAAAGTCCTGCCCTGCCTCCTGTATTCTGTAGCCTCAGTCAAACCACTTTGACTTCTGGCAAAGAAAAGAGTTTGCCCTTTAGCTTTTTATGATGTTAAAGTTAATAGCATTTACCGTACTTCAAGTAGCTTTAAGTTAGAGAGCTCCCTCAAAGTATAGTGACTGTTAAAATATTTATTAAGAGGGAAACACTATAAAATAGCCTCACTCTTTTATTTTTCTCAATAGCCAAAAATGTTCTAGAGTTTTTACGCTTTTCTCACTTTGTTTTCTCTTCCCCATGTGACCAGAGAAAACTGCAGCACATATAAAAGCGGAGTTACCAAACCAAACCAAACCAAACCAAACCCAAGACAAATACACATGGGAACAACAACAAGCCAAGCTGCCCATGGAAAACTGTGGTTATATTTATTCTTTATGTTTCAGCATACACTTTCCCATCTTCACACCAAATTCAAAAGAATCTCAGGGCACTGGACGTTACCAGTGTTGCCCTGTAATTCTCATCAGTAAGCACAGACAGCCATAACATAAACAGTCTACAGGTTAAGCTGTATATTTAGCTGAATACATTCTTTTGAAAAGTGACCAAGCTATGTTCTCACTGTGTAGAACAAACTATCATTTGATCACTTGTCCAAAGGCGTTTAATCAGTTAAACAAATATATTTTTAAAGGGTGTTTTTGTAAATATTGCCCAGTTTGTAATTTTTTTGTTCCCCTTGTAGTAATTAAAAAAAAGACAATACAAAGACAAAATGTGGAACAATATACTCTGTGATGTGTAGAGGTTGATTATTCAACCAGATTTTATAAAGAATATCAAAATCTGAGTAGATATTTTCACCCATCTAGGAGTATCATGAAAGGGAAGCTTACAAGAGTAGTTCCAGATATCACGAATCTTATTGGCACTGAGGAATTAATTTACAAACTGTATTCAGGGACCCACATGATAATTTGGTTTTATACTGAGACTGGCCACAGACCACATGAAAATTACAATTTAGCTAAAATGATACAACACTCAAAATGCACTGAATTAATTTTAAAGGCTTCCCATTTTTCCTCTGATTTGGCAGTTCACAGTCTGAGACAAGGAAAAAACAACAAAGTAACTGAAGTTTGTGCTGATAGTATGAATTCATTTTATACGATTAACCATGGCAGTCACTGTTTATGAAAACCCAGTTGATGTTATTTTTATGTCTTTGTGACTGGATCCATTGGTCATTCAGAATGCTGAGATTTTAGTGTGATGTTGTCAGACTGTTGCATTTTGAGGGAAGAATAATGCTGGATACTAGAAATGTTTCAGGGTATAGAGGAAGTATTACTGAGGGTGGAGGAGGGAGGAAACTTAGCTGAACCTGAGTCTTCTGACATTTACTATGGACCAGACTGAGACTGTTGTGGAAGACCTCATGTTGTGCTCTTCATTTCAGACAAAAATGAGCTGTAAGATCAGAGAATCATAGAATCAGCTGGGTTGGAAGGGACCTCTGAGATCACCAAGTCCAACCCTTGATCCACTACCACTGCAGTTCCCAGCCCATGGCACTGAGTGCCACATCCAGTCTCTTTTTAAATATCTCCAGGAGAATCCACTACTTCCCTGGGCAGCCCATTCCAATGTCTGATCACCCTCTCCATAAAGAAATTCTTTCTAATATCCAACCTAAACCTCCCCTGGCACAAATTGAGACCGTGCCCTCTTGTCTTGCTGAGAGTTGTCTGGGAAAAGAGCCCAACCCCCCCCTGGCTCCAACCTCCTTTCAGGGAGTTGTAGAGAGTGATGAGGTCTCCCCTGAGCCTCCTCTTCTCCAGGCTGAACACCCCCAGCTCCCTCAGCCTCTCCTCATAGGATCTGTGCTGGAGTCCCTTCACCAGCCTAGTTGCCCTCCTTTGGACCTGCTCCAGGACCTCAATCTCCTTCCTAAACTGAGAGGCCCAGAACTGGACACAGGACTTGAGGTGTGGCCTCACCAGCACTGAGTACAGGGGCAGAATCACTTCCCTGGACCTGCTGGCCACCCTGTTCCTGATAAAGGCCAGGATGCCATTGGCCTTCTTGGCCACCTGAGCACACTGCTGGCTCATGTTCAGCTTCCTGTCAATGCAGACTCACAGGTCCCTTTCTGCCTGGCTGCTCTCAGCCACTCTGTGCCCAGCCTGGAGCTCCCCATGGGGTTGTTGTGTCCAAAGTGCAGGACCCGGCACTTGGCCGTGTTGAACCTCATCCCGCTGGAATCAGCCCAACTCTCCAGTCTGTCCAGGTCCCTCTGCAGAGCCCTCCTGCCTTCCAGCTGATCCACACTCCCCCCCATCTTAGTGTCATCTGCAAATTTGCTGATGATAGACTCAGTCCCCTCATCTAAATCATCAATAAAGACATTAAACAGAAGTGGGCCCAACACTGATCCCTGTGACCAGCCGTCAACTGGATGCAGCCCCGTTCAGCACCACTCTCTGGGCCCGGCCCTCCAGGCAGTTCCTAACCCAGCGCAGAGTGCCCCTGTCCAAGCTGCGGGCTGACAGCTTTTCCAGAAGGATGCTGTGGGAGACGGTGTCAAAGGCCTTGCTGAAGTCCAGGTAGACCACATCCACAGCCTTCCCCTCATCTACCAGGCAGGTCACCTGATCATAAAAGGAGATCAGGTTGGTCACACAGGACCTGCCCTTCCTAACCCCATGCTGGCTGGGTCTAATCCCTTGTCCATCCTGTAGGTGCTGTGTGATTGCCCCCAGGATGATCTGTTCCATAACCTTGCCAGGCACTGAGGTCAGGCTGACAGGCCTGGAGTTTCCCAGGTCCTCCTTCCGGCCCTTTTTGTGGATTGGTGTGACGTTTGCCAACTTCCAATCGTCTGGGATGTCCCCAGTGAGCCAGGACTGTTGGTAGATGATAGAGAGAGGCTTGGCGAGCTCTTCTGCCAGCTCCCTCATCACTCTTGGGTGGATCCCATCTGGTCCCATAGATTTGTGGGGATCCAAGCAGCTCAGTAGGTCACTGACTGTTTGCTTCTGGATTACAGGGGGGGTGTTCAGATTCTTGTTTCTTTCTACAGGCTCCGGAAGCCAGCTGTCCTCAGGACAACCTGTCTTACTGTTGAAAACTGAGGCAAAGAAGGTGTTAAATACCTCGGCCTTTTCTTCATCTTTGATAACTATATTTCCGCCCATGTCCAGTAGAGAATGGATGTTTTCCTTGCCCCTCCTTTTGCTATTGATGTATCTGTAGAAGGACTTTTTGTTATCCTTCACAGAGGTGGCGAGATTCAGTTCAAGTTGTGCCTTTGTCTCTAATTTTCTTTCTACACAACCTAAGAATATTCCTAAATTCTTCTTGAGTAGTTAGCCCTTTTTTCCATAATTGGTAGGCTCTCTTCTTTACCCTCATTTCTTTCAAAATCTCTCTGTTCAGCCAGACTGGTCGTCTTCCCTGCCGGCTTTCCTTTCAGCACACAGGGACAGCTGCTCCTGTGCCTTCAAAACTTGCTTCTTGAAGTACATCCATCCCTCCTGGACCCCTTTGTTTTCAAGGGCTGTTTCCCAGGGTACACTCTGAATCAGTCTTCTGAATAGGCCAAAATCTCCTATTCCCCTCCGGAATTCCAATGTAGAGGTTTTATTGACAGCCCTCCTTGCATCCCTGAGTATTGAAAACTCTATTATTTCATGATCACTGTGCCCCAGATGTCCACCGACCACTGCATCTCACACCAGCCCCTCTCTGTTTGTGAACAGTAGGCCTAGCGGGGCTCCATCCCTGGGAGGCTCATTTACCAGCTGGAGCAGGAAATTATCCTCTATACACTCTACGAATTTCCTAGACTGCCTCCTCTCTGCTGTGTGGAGTTCCCAGCAGACATCTGGCAAGTTAAAGTCACCCACGAGAACAAGGGCTGATGATTTTGAAACATCCACCAGCTGCTGGTAGAATAATTCATCACCTTCATCATCCTGATTGGGCGGTCTGTAACAGACTCCCACCAAGATATCAACCTTGTTGGCCTTCCCCGATTCTGATCCACAGGCACTCAACCTTATCATTACTGACTTCAATTTCAACAAAGCCAAGAGACTCTCTAACATATAGAGCTACCCCTCCACCTCTCCTATGCTGCCTGTCCCTTCTGAAGAGCCTGTAGCCACCTATGGCAGCACTCCAGTCATGGGAGTCATTTCCGTGACAGAGCTTTCCTGCTGCATGATGGCTTCCAGCTCCTCCTGTTTGTTGCCCATTCTGCCTGATGGCAGGAGGGGCAGGGCTTCACCGTCTCCTTCTGGACTTCTTTTGGGTTAGAAAGGGTGTGACTCCACCAGTCAGTTTCCCTTTCATTGCCCCTAATACTTCTTAGTCTCTCTACCTCCTCCTTGAGCTCTGCCACCAGGCATAGCAAGTCATTCACTTGCTCACATCGCACACAGACCCCACTCACACCGTCCTCTGGTGCTAACACGAGGCTCAGAAACTCTACACAGACAGAGGCTTGAACAGCTACGTCCCTCTTGCTGTCCCTCTTCAGGGGTTCCATCTCTATGGACACACCCTGCATCTTAACAGCTCCAGGTTCTGCTTTTTTGGAGACCATTGTTCCTTCAAGAGAGCTGGGAGGTGGCTGTGCCCCTCCTGCTTGCCCTGCCTGCGCTGTTTCGCAACCTGCCATGCCTTGTTCCTGTTTGCCGTGCTCCGGGTCACTGGCGCTCCTCACAGCCCTTTCTAGCCCTCTGGGCAGTGCTGGGTGTGGCCCCCTTATCACCTGATTGATTGGCCTCACCTGAGACCATCAGCAGAAGGCGGGGCAGCTCTTGGCAGCCCTTTCTAGACCTGTTGTCACCATTATCAAAATTATGAGGTGAATGTCTTCTTCCAAGGCAAGAGTTGACTGGTGATGCAGAGTTTCTAGCAAACTGCTGCCACAACTTCAGGCCAATGTTGTCTGGCATTCAGAAATTCCTTTCCTCTCTAAGATGGCTGTGCCACTTTACAGTGATAGAAATGATCATAATGGAGATACAGAAGAGCTAGAAGTACTATTTCGTCTTTTTGTATCACCCTAGACATTTGTTGATTGGTTATCAGACCTCCTAATATCAATACAGCCAGTCCAGTTCATAAACACAGAGCTCTCCTCATTGTATCCATACATTCCACCTGAGTCTTATCAGCATTAAGATCTATACAAGACTTCAAAACAAGATGATAGAATACCTGTCCTGACCCATCTCACAAATACAGATAGCTAAAGGGAACTTAAATAACTTGACTGTCACCAAACCCAGCAAATTCTGGAATTTCTGCATTCATTTGGGAAGCCACATTTATGGAAAAAAAAGTGTTTACATTGATCAGTCCAATTTTCTAAAGGCACCTGTTAAATGACTTTCTAAATACACAAGGCACATTATGAAAGTTTGAAATTATGACTAAAAAAGTATGTACTGGACAGACCATTCTACCAGCCATACTTCTGATGAGCAGCATTTTACTCCACAGTCCTGAGATATTAGGTGGTATTTAACATGACTAAAGATGACAAATTGAACTTCTAAAATATAGTGAAAATGGATATTTTAAGTTTTTTTAATCTTATGAAAAGACAATTAAAGCCATTCCTTGTGATTAATCAGGAAGTGTAATAGCCTACTCTGAGTATGGAGACTAAGATTTATATGAAGTCTCTAATTATATGCACCCTGTAGGGGGTGGAGAGAACAGTACTGGATAGGTGACATTTTAGAGATAGCAATGACTTTAAAATACAAGTTCTATTACATGCTCAAAGTTCTTAAATCATTGGCACTCTTTAATGAGACATTTGCAATTTCTGTTAAAATTCAGTAATTTTTGAAGATGTAAAAACTGCAAGTCTTTGCTGTTTGAATATGTAACCATAAAAAAAAAACACCAAACCCAAAAAAGACACTCCTTTTTTTAATGTTACCCTAGTTATGAACATGTGTAAAAATCATATGCAGTATAACTTTTTGATTTTCTTCTTCACATTTACACTTAAGCTACATACAGAATAAGCTATATCAGAATCTCTGATAAAGATTTTCTAGGATTGTTAAAGTATC
Organism: Calypte anna; assembly: GCF_003957555.1. Classification (NCBI taxonomy): domain Eukaryota; kingdom Metazoa; phylum Chordata; class Aves; order Apodiformes; family Trochilidae; genus Calypte; species Calypte anna. The sequence goes on along the minus strand of NC_044254.1, from coordinate 7,972,066 downwards.
CATGAGAAGTTCCTGATAAATTTAATTTGACTTCTTACTAGTTTTTTTACTTTCAGGTCAGTCATTGTTCCTACAGTTTCTTTCTCTGAAATAAATAGATTTTACTAATCTAAGTAAAGCTGTGGTCAAGTAGGGAACTGAGCAGAGTACAGAAAAAGATGAATGAAACTTTTAAACCAACTTTATTTATTGCACTTGTTATCATATTCTCACATCTTACCTGATTTAATATTACTTCAACTAGAAGGAAAAGTGTGGCTAGCAGAAGAAATAAATATTTGTACCAGAAAAGATTATTTTAAAACTTTTGAGGTAAATGTTACCCTGTTCTTCCATGTGTTTTGTGACAATGACCAGGACACATTTCTAGAATACAATCCAAAAGTTAATGGTATGATATTTTTATTTACTAAAAATTCTAAAATAGTAAATCTAGTATACTTATCTTTAACAATACTATTTATTAACTAGAGATATTTCTCTTTCGGGAATACTGCTGGCTATGACTAGAGCCAAGAGCAAGCTATGAAAACTGCACTTCACTTTGTATTGTTGTGGGGTTCTTTTCCTCATAGAGTTCACGTGAAGGTGAGGACCAGTCAGACTTAGCTAGTTATTTATTTTAATGAAATGGACTATTCATGTTTACCACTCAGCTTGGTCAGTAATTTTCCTTAATAACTATTAGTAACTCTGAAGAAGCTATTTTCATCCTTCCTTCAAAAGAAACTGAATAATTATACTGAACATTAGTTTGATGAGAATTAGCATAAAGCTTGATTTTAATTGGAGAACCTCTCTTAAAAGCTGAAAAATCTTTTTTCAAGTATTTTCTGTTTCTCTGATCAAGCAGATTTACACTCAAAAAAATTCTCTTATCAATTTTCACTTTAAATCCTAGGACAAAAACAGGATTACAGCATTTAATCCATATCACAAAGCCTAATGTAGATAAACTGTAAAAGGCATTCTGCACAAATGGAAAAACCCTCAAAGACCAAATCTGTTCCATATTTGCCATGCTCACCTCTTATAATAACTTCTTCACCTGCAGCAGATTTAGAGTTGAGACCATGTACTGTGGAAACAAAACACCAATGGCCTTCTGGCAATCCATCAGATTGCCATGTGGATTTGTGGACTTCAGTGGATTTGTGAAAATTCTGATCACTGCAGCAAGATTGTAAAATACTGCATTGTTCTAGCCAGAGTTTTATTCCTCATGTGTTACTAAGCCTTCATAAAAATACTGTAAAAACACTAAATCTACATGAAGAAAGTTAGCCACAAAGTGTTATGGTCATTGTTATGGAGAAAGGAGACACAGACACACACAACCCACAACTTCATTTTAAGTAGCTTGCAGAGAAATTTTCACCTTTTTATATTACGTATTGACTTCTACTATAAGTAGTTCTGTTAATTTCAATGGGATATTCATGGGTCTGATAGATGAGATTATTTTCCAGGGAAAAGCAAACATAGCAGGCAATACAGTATTGAACTTTATGAACAACTTTACTCGTTGTACCTTGACCTGATGTAGCTTACTAAGGCACCAGATAAAACTACACAGATACTTGAATATATCAAAAACTCAAAGCTAGCTTCAATTCCCCTTATCACTACAATGAATGTAGGCATAATCAGTAAAAAAGAAACACAGCTAATCTAAACAAATATCCTCTCAATTCATATGTAGGTTTTATGTTTTTTTCATTATCAAATGTGAAATAATATTTTATTATTTTGTTTTAAGCCTCCTTTTGATAAATGACATATATGGGTATATTTTTACCTCCTACAAAGTTGGGATGTATGTACAACTAATAACTGCTGGTTCAATCTGTATTGAGGTTCATGGAAGATTATGCCAGTGACTCTCTCTTGTACATTACACAACACAACACAACAGATTTTAAATTGCAGGACCTCTTAGGTCCTCAATAGAATATTTCAAGTGACATTGGGGTTGAGCAATGTCTGACAATAAAACTGCTCTAGAAGATTGAGTTCACTGATAATTCACGTGTCTCTGTCAAAATATTGAAAATAATATGCTAGTTTGTTGTTACTCAGTATTTTAAGAATGGAGGTGCTTTGGGACCTTTTGAAAATGTAAGTGCTTTCCAAACAATGCTAAAGAATAAGCAGATATGAAAATGCCTGGATATTGTAGCAACTGGTTTCTTGTAAACCTTAGCAAGAGGTCCCATTCCAGGTACTCTTGCCCCTTGTCCAATGGAATATAAACTTGGCCTATATGGAGTATCGGGAGTCTGGGAAATTCTTGTTATGAAGTAAAGCATGCCCAGTATTTCTTTCAGTTTCATTTATTTTAATTTGGGAAGTATCCCAGGCTGTGGTGTTATATATATATGTGTGTGTATATATATATATACACACAGTGTCAAATAATGAACTGAAACTTTTAATAATTCTTTTCGTGTGTAAATCTGAATGTAAATCTGAATGTAAATACCTAGCACCAGAGATGAGCTAGCATTTAAAGTAGGCATCATTTAGGAAGCTAAGAGGAAGTTTTGCACTCATCATTACAAGGAAAGCTTTAGTAAATTACTACATAGCTTTCTAACCATATAAAGAAGAGCTAAACCTTACTCTGATGTCTGAGATTTTGATAAAATGATAAACAGCATAAAAAATACAATGCCAAATTGACTCTTAGAATAAAAAAAATGTACTCGTGTTTAAAATTAATGAGTCAATTTACTGAAAGTTTGGTGATTTCCAAGGCAACGAAAAGAAAATCCAGAGTGGTACAGAAAATTTCCCATTGGTATTTGATCCTCTTGCCATTTGCATTCACACCCTTCTCACTCTGCTAGCACCACTGTTTATTTTAACAATTAAAATAATGGATGTCTTTATCTTAATTTGTATGTTTACTCATAACTTCTTAATAAGAAAGGCTAATTTTTTTGTGTGTTCTGTTTGCCTTAGTATATAGCAAAGCAATGTCCTATGCCCAAACATTCTTAAAGTTCTGGCAAAAAAACCCACCTCCCAAAAAAAAAAGCAACAAAAAACCCCAAAAAACTGTCTGGGTTTTTTGTTTGTCTTTTACTGAAGTATTTATTTGGCAATCTATTGATTGCTTTTACATCTACCTATGGACATACCAGGTCCTTTGCTTGCCTTAAACAGTATTGATATATAAATATAATTATTAAAGCAGACATGATTATGTTAATATTATCACTTTCTTATCAGCTGTGTATTATTTTATCAAAGCAGTATATACAGCAGAAAAATGAGATTATAATTAAAAATTTTATTCTGCAGCTGTATTGTCTGAACACTTAGTGTATATGTGTAGCAATACAGAGTGTTCTGACAGCCTGTTCCAAGAATTTTCCTTCCCCATTTCCAGAGTAGCTTATTCTATACCTGAAGTATATGGTATAACCATCCAGCATTTTTATCTCCTCTGTGACCAGATGTACAGAAGTTGTTTTGGTTAGTAAATGCTAAAAAACAAATTTTTACCTAGATGATCAAAATGTTCACACTATAGGAAGAGAACTGAAGCATATAGATTTATGGGGTTTTTTGTTGCAAATTAATATATGAATTCAAGGCAAAAAAGATTAATTTTGTCTTGCTTAGTCTGCTTCTGCTTTATAGGTTCTAACAGCCTGTGCTTTGCGAGGTCTGTAAGAAGTTATTTGGCTTATTCTGTTAGGATTCTCTGCTCTCTTTAAAGAAACACTGTATGCTCCTTTGTGAAAAACTATTTTGGACTATTTCAAGTTACCTTCTTATTCAGTAGGGTTTTTTACCTTTTTGACTTGAAAACTAAACTATTATATTAAAAATGTAAAAAAAAAAAAAATGCACATTCCTATAGCCTTTTTAATGTGAATTCTTTCCAAAAGAAAGTGTCTTCTATGAGGACAGACATTCACTTCACCTTATATCAGCCATGCTTAGTACTTTTTCAGTTGTTTACTTCTTTTCCTTAGTATAATCATTTGATTTTTTTACCTTCGGTATCAATCTCCTGAGAACCTTTTCAAATGCGTTATAAAAATTTAAGTACATGATGTTCCCTTCAGACTTCCCCCTTATCTATCTCTTCCAATTATCTCATAATGGAGCAGAGTGCTACAGCTCATATTCTATTTATATCTGTCATTTGCTTAATTCTTAGTTTGTTCCTAGGTTAAATCCAACTTGTTGGTCTTAGCATGGGTTCCGTTTATCCTTTTTCATCTCTTTTTGGCATTCTAATCAGTGCTTTTATTTTTATCATTCCTAATGTACATTATGAGAATATTTTTTTTTGCCTTCTGCCATGACTTTATTTAGCTGCTATTTTTAACTCTTTACTCTTATCTCTAATACTGTGGTTATAAAATACGTCAATTCAGTATCTGGCACTGAAGCCCAAGCTCTGTACCTGGGTCAAATCACTGTAAAAAAGCATTGTACAAACAGAGATGGGGAAATATATCATGCTTTATTTTAGCAAGCTAGTAGTATATAATTATATTTCCCTTGACTGTGTAAATTTATACAGCTGAAAGTTAAGACTAAGTTTTTTAACTCCCATTGTTTAAAGAGTGAAAGCTCTTTCAATATGATTTTTTTGCCAATTATTTGTCTTTGCTGAATTTGGTTTATTTTGAAATTTAACTGCACCTTTATTAGCAGACAGACCTGGTCCTTTTGGTTGGTTATGTAGCATACAGTGATAAGTGATAAAAGGAAATAATGTAGGAGCAGAGCAAGTAACACACTGTTGCTTATTCTAATATAGCCTCATTCTGGTACACCCTCTTTTCCAAAATTCTCCCTCATCAACACCCATCCCATTCCTGTGTATATTCCTGTATCTATTTTGTTCTCACCCTCAATCAATATAGCTACTGAAACAAATCATCAACATTTTCCTAATGATACCAGAGTGATCCTGCTGCTGTGTTCTCAAGTGCCAAAATGTGCTCTGGAACTTTTGTATTTGTTAACTTTTACAAAATGTTATTAGGCAGCCTAATACAGGCAGTCTAATTAAGGAAAGGTTGCAGGGAAACATCTGCACTATCCTGAATAAATCAACAAACAAATAAAAAGTGTTTATAAAATGGGCTCTTCTGGATGATTATTAGCATGATAAAGTAAACAAGATATGTTTTGCTTAAACTACCCCTGTAGGAGCTCTAATACCATACTAGTGACAGATACATGGGGTTTTTTTTCACAATCTACTTGGAAATATTTTTGAACTTGAAGAACGCTGTTTAGGGATACAACCTCCAAAAATATCTTCTCAGTTTAGAGAAATAATGTTGAAGTGGTATCACTTGTTCAGATTTGAAGGAGACAAAAATGAACCCACTTATTTATTTGTGAAATGCTGTTCATAAATACATAAATCTGTCAGTTGCAAAAATTCCAAGTGAATGTGCAATAGAGCTATGATAGCTATTATTACTGTAGTATGAATAGCACAGATGCTTCACAGAATCTGCAGAAGGCCTTTCCTAAAAGGAAAGCTATGAAGAGTGGGACTCTGTGACCAGTGACAGCAGTATGGATAGCCAGCAGAAGTCTGGAACACAGCACTGGAACCCAGCACTGGCACAGGCTGCCAAGGGAGGTTGTGGAGTCTCCTCTGGAGACGTTCAGAACCCACCCAGCCACATTCCTATGTGACCCTGCTGTAGGTGACCCTGCTCTGCAGGGGAGGTTGGACTAGAGGATTTTTGAGGTCGCTTCCAACCCCTGTCTTTCTGTGATTCTGTGTCTCATTGGCAATAAATGCACAACAGTTTATTATGCTTAATCAAAGTTTAGTTTTAAACATAGTTATGGGTAACCTAAATTTTTAAAAAAGACTCAAGAGCAATATAAACCTAGATAGCTTTAATCACATTTAGGAATGCAATTCTAGGAATATCACACTGTACAATCTTAGATTGGAGTTTTTGGTTGTTATCATCTCCTGTTATTTCAACTATCTGGGAAATTTAAGAACTGGTCCAATAACTCTGTGGCAGCAAATTTATGCTGTCTTCTTCACCAATACAGAGAGTTCATAATCACTCTAAGACAGTCAAGCTATGCAGTTGCACTAAAATCCTGTTTTTTATTCCTATCCCAGTGTTTACTCCTATTATGCCTTGGCATTAGCTATGATAAGCACAATGATTAAGATGAATATGATCAATACACTGATCCAATTGAAAACTTGTTTTCCAGAGGAAAGAATATAAATAATCTTCAATTAGACCCAATTCCTAGTCAGAACTATCTTCCACTAATCAGTGGAAGATACCAGTCAGACCAATCATCCCTTTGTAAGGGTGACACTACACTTCTTGTGGAGATGGCATGGGTAAAAACCAGCATCCTAGCTTGACAATGTACCTACTGCTGTTTGCCAACAGTCAGCTCAAGCTGATCTTACGTGGTTGACAGATAAATGATTTTGTATTTACATCTAATGCATAAACAAATCTGTACCATCGGTTTATCTGCTAATAAGCAAATCAAGTGCTGATTGGCCAGTACTGATAAATTTAATTATAGTTGGCAAGAAAATACATCGTTGAGAGCAGTAGAGAGAGCAGTGAACTATGTTATAAGTAACTATTTAGTTCCAAACATTAATCGTCTACAGCAGCTTCAACTAAAACCTGCCTATATGAATTTCCTGAAAGCCAGTAGTAAGTAAACAAATAACAGAGAGATGATTCATTGAGGACATGCATCTGAATATTCCTTAATGATTTTGCTGCTTCTGCAGGGAGAGCCTAGTAAAAAACTAGTACCTTTACACTAGACTTTTACGCTAGTAAAAGACACCACACTAAACGTTTAAATATCTTCTATGATGTGTATACACTTCACTGCAAGTTTATTACTCGTACAGGACAACATTAAAAGAATTCAACTGGTTCAAACTGAAACTGGGAGACCTGAAAGTGGTGTCTAAGTATAGCCCCATGTCCTAAACACCTCTGTGTTGCCAGACCTCTGGCAGCAACAGCTCTTTCTCTGTAGTGCAAGTAACAGCAAGCACAAATCACAGCTCAGGACTTGAAACTATCCTCCTTTCAGGGCTGCTATTTCCTCTTCTGCATGTTTCAAGGGTAAGTAAAATAAGGGCCATCAATCTGAGCTCAAAGACTGTGTGAAGTATCTATTGCCTCCATCATCAGCTTAGGCAGCTGCTTTTATTTGCCAGCTTGTCTGTGCCTTTGTGCTTCCTCCAGCCTATGCCTAAGCTTCATGGTGGTAGTTGCTATTTATGTGTCCTCTGTAATAATTGTTCTCCATGTTTTTCTGGGGTTTTTTGGGGCGGAGCAGGGGGCTGTTTGGTTTTTGTTTTTTGTTTTTTCTAACACACAACTGGAGGAATAATAGGTTTTATCATTTGGCCTCTGTGGATTACTACTGCAATAGGGATACTGTCAGACTTTTTATTTAAACTATTCCACTATATGGCACCTGCTAAATAAAGGTCTCAGGTCATTTCTCAGAACATATAATACCTTAACTTGCTAGTCCTACCCAGATATTTATGTTTACATTGCTAAGTAGATGTGTACATGGGCAGCATAAAACTTTGTGATGTATAAACTGCTGTGAGTGAGTCTGCTGCACAGGGCCCTGGGGAACAGATTTGGCACTTACTCCATGCTCATCATATCCTTCTCTAGAGGGAATTAGGAGGTGACAAAGCAAACTGTGGTGACAGCTGGGGGTGGCAAGAGGAAGTTGTGAGGATTAAGGATGGAAGGAAGGGAGTAAGTGTAAAGGGTGGAAAGTGAAATTAAGCACTTTTATTCCTTAGCATCCTGTACATGATAAAAACGTAGGCTAACGTTATACTAAGTTCCAAAATTTCATTTGGAAAAAAAACCTTCAATATATTTCTAATTTAATTATGCTCTGCATTTTTCTAGGACACACTGAATAAATTGTTAGTCATAATTGAAGATTAACAAATCTAACTAGCATAATATGGCAAAAAAATCAAAAGCACAAAAGCCAGCCAACAGAATTAGTAATAAAGTAAGATGGTAATAATAAAACCGTGAAATTATATTAGAGAAGAATCAATATATATGCTCTGCTGAATCTCACACTGATGTGCCAATTTTGTGTAAAGTACACTGTGTAATTGAAATGGCTAGAAAAGTGCTTTAATTTTGGGAGAAAATAGTATTTAAATATTTAAAGCAATAGGGAAATATCTAGTTTGAATATTTTTTACTAGTTCATTATCTTAACTCAAAGTGAAAAGAATATTTCCATTGATCTAAGTGTATCAGACCAACTAATAATCTGGCTCTGTGTTTCAGGTAATATATTAATGAGTGATACTTAAAATTGTATTTTACAATTAATCGTGTGACACTTAAAAAATGACAAATTGGGATTAACCTACAAGTATTTTTGTGTTCTTTTTATTGATTTTTCTTCTCTCCATCTGCTCTGTTTTCTTTCTCCCTTCTGCTGCTTTTTCATAATACTAAATTTTAATTCATTTTTGAAATAAAAATAAAACTGAGATAAGCAATCTAATATGTGAGGATACCATGTATGAAAAGCTCTCAGCTTTGTTCTGCTTGTCATTTTTGAAAGATGCAGTCCTGAGAAATAAGAAAGAAGAAATTAACTTGGTAAAAAACAGTATAAAAGCCAGAAAAGAAAAGTCAGATACATTTGTCTTACAGATGAGAATTAGAGTTTAAGTGAACAGCAGTTTGAATTTCTCTGGTAATTGGAGCCCACCTTGAGTCACTTGAAAGGACCAATTCAAGAATAGTGTTTGCTCAGCATTTCCTTAAAGTCAGGGCATTCTGGGCTCATCCTTTCTCACATTAAACATGAGACCTCTGGCCACACAGTGTTGGGTAGTTGTAGTTCGTTGTTTTTTTTTTTTCTGCTTTAAGCCCTAGACTACTACACACACACACAAAAAGAGAAAATAAAACCACTTATTTCGGCTTATTTAATATTATAGAGATGACAACATCTGCCAGGACAGTTTAAAGTTTCTGTTTATCAGAGAATCTGTTTCTGTCTTTATCTGGATAAATCTCTATGAAAATGCCCCTCACAGTGTTTAGCTGCTTGCTTTTAGTGTTAAATGGGGAGCATTCAAACTGAATCCAAACTTTTAAAAATAAAATTAACAGAGAAATAACATCACTGTTGGAAGTGTCAGAGTAGGAGTGATACAACTCCATCACTGCCATCCATCTATTTTGAACATAGACTTAATAGTTTTACACCTCCCAGCTTTTATGTCATCAGCAAGCTTGCTGAGAAGACACTGGCCCATCATCAAGGTCATTGATAAAGATGTTGAACAGGACTGGACCCAGCACTGATCCTTGGGGGACTCCAGTAGTCACAGGTCTCTAGCTGGACTCTGTGCCATTGGTCACCACTCTTTGGGCTCTATTCTGTACTCAGTTCCTAATACATCTCACTGTGGATTCTTCCATCCCACATTTCCTGAGCTTGCTCACAAGGATGTTATGGGACACTGTGTCAAAAGCTTTGCTAAGGTCAAGACAGACTACATCCACTGCTCTCCCTGCATCTACTCATTCACTTACAACATCACAGAGGGCTATCAAATGAGTCAAGCATGATTTGCCCTTGGTAAATCCATGCTGACTACTCCTGATAAACTTCTTCTCTTCCATGTGCTTAGAGATGGCCTCCAGAATGAGCCACTCCATCATTTTCCCAGGAAGGAAGAGGAGGCTGGCTGGTCTGTAGTTGTCTGGATCTTCCTTCTTGCCCTTTTTGAGGTTTGGAGTGACACTGGCTTTTCTCCAGACCTGAGGCACCTCTCCTGTTTGCCATGATCTTTCAAAAATGATGGAGAGTGGTAGGGTGATAACATCAGCAGCTCTCTCAGCACTTTTCGATGCATCCCATCAGGACCCATGGACTTGTGTCTATTCAATTTGCATAACTCATCTCTAGCCCAGTCCTCATTGACCAGTGGTTAATGGGAACCAGTGGTTCATTAGAACCAGTTTTCTCTCCTCCAGGCTTTCTTACATCCAGGGCCTGGAGTTCACAAGGTCTTAGGAGTAAAGGCTGGAGCAAAGAAGGCATTCAGCAACTCTGCCTTCCCTGCATCCTCTGTTATCAGGGCTCCCGCCCCCTTCATCCGTGGCCCCACATTTTCCCTGTTCTTCCTTTTGCTACTGATATATTTGAAGAAGTGCTTCTTGTTTCCTTTTACTTCCTCTGCTAGCTTGAGGGCTTTGGCCTTTCTTGTTGCCTTCTTACATGCTCTGACAACATCCCTATAGAGATGTGAATTTCTTTCTTCCATGAGACTTTCTGCAAAAGTTCCTTGTTGATCTGTGCAGGTCTCTTACCACCTCTACCTGATTTTTCACTCAAGGGAATGCACCTATCTTGTGCTTGAAGGAAGTGGTATTTAAAAACTGACCAACTTTCTTGGGTTCCCTTCCCTTCCAGTCTTAGCCCATGGGATTCTTAGAACTAGAATTGTCCTCCCCCTAAGGCAGTTTCATTACTGATGAATCATCATCTGTGCTGTTGCCTTTCATAGCAAAGAGACTTTCCCTTGAAACAAAAATTAAATGTTTGTTGAATGGTAAAGAGAAAAATTGGTATAGAAAAGTAATGAGGAAACCCAGAGGGAAATCTTGGTGAACAGAATAAAATTTGAGCAGAAAAAAATGAAGATATGGTAGATTGTAGCAGGGTACTGCATCTTTTGCTCCCAACGTTCTGAAATACAGTTAAATCCAAGCTGACAGTGATGGAAAGGTATTATCAGAGTCTAACTATTATTTTAAAAGTTTGTTTCCCATCTCTTTTTGACAAGTAGTTGCCAACATTTTAAAACAAGTGAAAGAACAATCAGGTATGTTTAATAGGCACATCTTCCTTGTGTGCTGTTTGGTTTTTTTTTTCCCCAAAATTTAGTTCCAAAGCACACTATTTCTTAATGCATCATTCACATTTGATTTATTAACTTTCTAATCTTAAGCAATAGATTTGCAACAGGAAAGTGCATTTGCAGTAAAAGCCAAGTGTGTGGTATTTGCAGGGCCACTAAAATGGAGAGGGAGATTGCTCTGGGATTTCTTTTCCCCATAGTAAACATTTTTTTTGAAGTTTCTAATGAGAAAGAATACAGATTGCAAATTCATTTTTTATTTCTGCACCATTACTAGAATGGTGAATTTGTCACTGGGTCTCGTGAGCAGGACTGAGATGATAATTTTCTTTTAGAATTTGCAAGACTGATTGTTCGTGGGGGATTTTTATACAAAGTATTATTATGTGATTGAAAAGCATGCATACTGCCCACCACTAAGACTCAGTCACTTGCTGTCAGTCTTCCCTTAAAACTTTACCCTCAAAGGAATGAAAAAAAATGAAGAGAATTTGCACATAATAAAGGTTTAAAAAAATGTCATTTCTTATCTCTATTGCTGTAATACTAAATTGCTGCCATGGATCTCTATGTGTTTCACAAAGATAATTTATATAACTGTCCTGATAGTGAAAAGGAAGGGATCAAAATCTGATTTAAAAATATATTTCTAGTTATAAAAAGATATATGTGTATACTGTTTAAATTGTGAGGAAGAAAACTTTAAGGGCTGAAATGTTTAGCATTTTCACTCTTGAACAGTTAAGTAAAGAAAAAGCTTGCTTTCACATAGAAAATAGACTCTTGTGGATGCAGGTGCATTTTTACTTTGTGCAACCTGAAAAATTCAGTTTGGTCTAATTTCTGATACAGTCTTGCATTTGTTTCAATCAAAATAAGCAGGACTAGAAGGATACAGTAAAAAGAGTATGAGTACAGTTCTAATCTGCAAGGTTGTTTATGCATAACTGATCCTTTAACTCTTGATTAAGCTGAACTCAGTTCATACTATTTCAGTCTTCCTTAATAAAAGTAATTTTTACAGTGACTCTGATAACACTTGGTCTCTATAAATCCCTTAGGTATGGTAATGTCCAATTACATATTCAGACAAATACAGGTATGTCTAGAAAAGCCTAATTAGATAGATTAACTTGATTTAGAAGGTAACTTCTAAGTAAGTATACCTGGAGAAAGAAAGGAAGAAAAGGAATGCCCTGGTACTTATTTCATAGCATAAAAATAAGTTGAGATGATGAAACACTTCTTTGTTACATGATGGTTCAACTTTGTACCAGACAATTACACTGCATAAGGTGTTCCAAAGGAGAATTTAGTTTGGGACAATAAAAAGATAATAGGTAATACTGCATACTACAAGGCAGTTATTAGAAGGTATGGAACCTGTGTTCTGTACTGTACATTCACAATGTTACACACTATAAAGAATCTACAAGACAATATTATATGAACACGTTTCTGCAGAGATCTTAAAAACATTCATTAGTTTATTCATAATAAATAAAATCCCTGTCAGAAAAAGACCTTATACCTATGACTTTTAGTTATCCTACAATTGCTCACTTGTTAGAAATCATCTTTAAAAAAAATTCAAGACCATATTGCAAATGTATTTCATCAGCATGATAAAGAGCTCTGGGAAGGATGTAGCTTTTCAAGACTATGTCCAAAGTACCCAGAAAAATGTTGAGGCCATGATCTTCACAGCACTCTCCTGTCATGATCACAGTACAAGAAAGAACTACCAAATTCTTTATGAAGCTAAACAAGTCAAAATTGAGTATTTCAGAACCTACAAAACTTTCAAAAGAAGAGAGCTACTACCCAAGAAAGTCATCATGATAGTATTTTCATCTTCTACTAAAGACTCTAAGAAAAAAATGCTCATTTAGGTTTTTTGGAATGCAATAAGCTCTGACAATTGAACTTCCACTTAGCACTTTAAAAGCTTCATTTTTAAACATCTATCTACACCTTACATAATAAACTTTCAGGTTTGAAATATAACTGGATTTCACATATATTGAATTGTCAGATCCCACTAAAAATATTGTATCTATATTACACAAAATACTATGTCTGATCATCAAACACTTCTGTCCTAGTCACCATCCTCAAGGAATAGTGCCTTAATCTTTGAGCTTGAGTATCATTTTGGTCAGGGTGAACTGAAGTACAACTGTCTATTAAAGAGAAATAAAAATCATAAAGCACAAGTTGTTTAAACTACACTTTTGATTACTTACACTAGAAATATAGAACAAAACGAAGCCTATTCCATTGGTCAGATGATCTGCATACTCATACGGTATTACTCTGTGCAGCATGTGTCCCATTTCATCAAAGCCATTTGATTGGAAACAAATTCCAACGATTATTTATCCTGCAACAGAGCAATCACGTTTTATATAAGTGTGTGGTGATGAATTTCACTCAGTCACATGAAACATAATCAAGTTAATAAGTCAAAAATAAAAGCCTGTTCAAGCACAACACTATGACTACAGCTACTAATTCACCTTAGTTTTGCAAGCAAGGATCAGAATTTGGGTTAAGGTCCTGAAATACTCCTTTTCTAGGTTATACTTCATAGTGGGAAAAAGACATTAATAATAGCAAATACTTGAGGTAAAAAATTATTTTGGAGATTACAGCAAAAGGTCAAGTAGAATGAATATTCTCTTTAAAAATAAAACAGTATTGGGAATGAATCTGGAGGTTTCTATCCTTGTCCCCGAGAGTGGTTCCTTCAGCCACACATTCTTAGCTTTACTTAGTAAATAGTAACCTTTGAGTAAAATAGTCTGGTAGCCAGAGTATCATGGAAGTGTACATTGAGTATAGATGCTTGATTATATACTTCCTGCAAACGTAGAAGGCCAATACAGTCTTGATTTGTTTAAAAAAGTCAGGGAAAGGTGAAGGAGGAGTTGAGGAACAGGAGTGGTGTTAGCAGCATTCATAATCCATTTTGCCATGGAAACTGCTGCACTGTAGAATCCCAGTCTACTGTAAGCACAGGTTGCTAAGGAAGGGGAAGTAGACAGCTCTTAGAAGGCTATCAGAGCAGTTCATAATGGTAGTTATAGGAGGTTGATTAGCTCCCACATCCTCTTTCCTCATCATTAAATCATGGCTTACCCTTCACATGTTGTTCTTTCATGAAAAGTGGCAACCATAATTTTCTTACTGAAAAATCTGAAAGATTAATTTAAAATGAGTAAAAAGATCACCGATATTGTGCTCTTTTAAAATAACATGCCTTGCTTCTGTAGCTTGTACCCCTTTGTTTACCCACTCAATTATGTCCTTGAAGATCAAGTACATACACTTAGAATGTACAACTCCCAAATCAAGGGAAATGTTTCCTACTAAAACTGTTGCTGTGTGAATGACAGTAAGTACCTTGTGAAATGGGCAAAAAATTACTGGGACAAAGCTGAGGCCCTCCCCAAACCCTCTCACCTACTGATTAATCCCTGGACATGATTCTTTAACTTGCTTTAAGATTATCAGCTATCTAAATTGTACTTCTGTTAATGGCAACAACTCCTGCAGTTTTTAACAGCACAACACTTACTCTTTATTTAAGCTCAGTGAAAGCCCAGAAACAAGTTGCTCTTTATCCAATGGGCTCTTCCCATTTTTTGCAGCCATTTCCCTGTTTGGTGCAGCTTCTAGGGCATTCCTCTTGGCCCAAGCTTTTTTGAAATACACAGCTGCAGCTACTCTTAGTTTAAAAAGCAGAAGACAGGTGGATTCTTACTCTTCAATTCCAACTCTGTAAAGACCTTACCACAGAAGAAGTAGAGCTAGCTAGGGCAGAAAAGGTGGTCTAGGGTAGGGGTTGCTCTTGCCCCTATGTCAAACATGTAATTGTTCAGAAAGATACTGAAAATTCTGAAAAAAAGATGATGGTTTTGCTGCCTGTGAATAGGAAGCAGTGTAATTTTCCATTCTGCAAGAAACACTACAATAAACCACGCCAAAGCTAAGTGACTGGCTAAAATTAAATGACCTCACTAAATATGTCAAGAGAAGAGTTGTTTTATGATGTGCTGACCCTGTCCTACAAAGTTATATGCCTAAACCTCTGATAATAAGTATGCAAGCATGAGAAAGCCACATTACTTGAGGTGCTATCCATTCTGGGTCCTTAAGTAAATCTTCCAGTTCCAAGAGGATACAGAAATAGATGTTATTAGGAAAGTATTTGAGGAGAAGAGAGATACTGTAGATAACATTAAGCGATATAAAAACTGTTTCAGCAAAGACTTCATGTAAAAAGGCAAAACCTAAAGTCAGATTAAAACACGTCACAGTACATATAGGGACAAGTAATTGTACTTTTATTTGATGAATGAATGATAGCTGGAAAGAAATTCTCAAAGTATGCCTATGAACAGAAAAGGTATGTGCAATGGTATATAATGGAAGTGAGAAGGAAGTGACTCACTTTTCTGATATCACTTGATTGTTCAGCAATAGTGGAACAGTTCTCACACTGAGGACTGCTCAAGAAAACACAGAAATTGTGCTGTGTAAAGTGATTCATTGCTGGAGGAGAATTGGGATTGGTGAAGGAGATTCACTCAGTTCAGTGGAAATGGAACTAATGCTGCACTCACCCTGCAGCAAGCAGGGCAACTCCATAACCCCAGAATGTTCTAAGTCTTTTTATACAAGTCATGCACACCTTCTTTTCCCCTTGCCAGCCTCTGCAACAGTTTTCTTCTCTTTTCAGTCAATACAACTATTGCATGAGTTCTGCTCAGACTGAATTAAGGGACAGAAACATGAAAAGCATCCTCACAAATCTGGGGGGAAGGGAGGAAGGAAAGAAGTTACTGTTGCTTTAATATAATTAGGGAGGGGTGTTATTTTCTGTACAATTTTGTGTGATTGCAATATAATTTAGCTTTCAGGTATCAGTATTTCATTGCAAAATAAACAAAATGCAGAGAGGATGGTTTGTTTCTTGCCTGAGACTTTGATAAAAGGTGAACACAAGCATTCATATCTCAGCTTAGCATTCAGTTATTTAACAGATACATGAATAGGACAGGAAAAAGAAAATCTTTAAAATGTCAATTTTACAGGACAGGAGTTAAAGTGAGATAGAAGGTTTAATCTGAACATCAAGAAATCTTACAAGTATGCAGATATGAAAATTCTCATCCAATGACAATACCAAAACCATTGCTTCCAATTTGCAGCTCATGTAGAGTATTATATAGTATGAAAATGACCTGCATGTAAAGGGGTTAAAAGAAATAATTGCTTTAGCATCTTGTTTCTGGGGTTTTTTTGGTGGGTTTGTTTTGGTTTTTTTTGGGGGGGGTATGTGTGTTTGGGTTTTTTTTGTTTTAGTTTGGTTTTAGTTTTTTGTTTGTTTTGGTTTTTTGTTTGGGGTTTTCTTTTATGTTTTTTAATCTTTTAATATTAATCAAATTCAAGTGAGCTTTTGGCTGAACACTCTCTGTGTAAATAACATGATTGGGAAAATAAATTATTTTGAAAAATATAATAAAGTATCATTCATATTCAATTCTAATTTTCCTTTTATATTTCAGGGTGCAAGTTGAATTCTATATGAATGAAAATACATTTAAGGAGAGACTAAAGCTCTTCTTCATCAAAAACCAAAGATCAAGTAAGCAGCTGAATTAATTTCTGTTAAGCATAATTATCAGAGTTTGAGTTGAATACAGTTTCATTGAAGGCAACAGCAAAGTTATAATTATTTTATTCACAGATAAAACACTCCAGAGGTGTCAGTTTTCAGTAATAATAAAAACTTGAAATTATTACTTTAAACTTGAAACCAACATACTTATTTTGTAGGGTCAAATATTTAGTGGCAGGATTTTATTTCTGTATTGTGATCAAGTTGACTGATCTGCATGGATCTGATATTGCAATGATCATTGACAAGTCATGACTTTATATCTGGGAAACCAAGAAGCTTCTAAGGTCATGGGGGAATAAAGCTGCAGAAGTGCCTGGCTTGTACAAATGTTCAGTTTTATTAAGTATTCCTAAATAAATTTCAAACTTGATCTGTACTGACAAAAAGATCCAAACCAAACCAAACAACAACAAGAAAACCCCCATAATTTGGAAAGGAAACTAACAGGGAGGATTTGCCTCCTCCTCTTGAGTGTGGTATTTCAGAAATGCAGTCCTCATCTTTAGTTTGATTATTGATATCTTCATTGACATGTGCACTTAAATTCATAGCTCATCATACCAGAGAATGATGTGGAGGAACTAAAATGTTAATCTTTTTATAAATATCCATGCAATTGGTCCAAGGGGATTGAAGAACTGTGTAATATCAAATCTTGATTAAACCAATGCAGTTAATAGCTGAGAAGACTAGTAATTGACCTAAATTTTCATCTGGGTATCAGGATTGCATTTACCTCCATTTGTCCTACATCTGTAAAGAATTAAAATTACAATAACTTAAACATAAAGCTTTTCAAATAGAAAGAATAAATTTCAGTCTTTGGTAATACACTTAAAATGGTTTTGTGGCTTTGTGTCTGGGAAAGGATAGAAAGGAAAGAAGTAAAAAAAAATAATAATAATAATAAAAAAAAATTACCTTTTTGGTGTCCCAGTCTGAAAAAACCACAAACAGCATTTGGGAGACTAGATCAAGTTTTAAGGATAAAACCTTCTGTCTTAAGGGTAAGGCAGACCTTCTGTCTGCAAGAGCTTGTATTAAATAAATACTAGTTTTACATCACAGAAAATTCTCTTTATTGGCTAAGCTTTTCTAGCTTTTCCTAAGCCCAAAATAAAAACAAAACCAAACAAAAAAACCTGAAGAAGCATTGTACTGTACTGTGAACAGCAAATATTTTTAATTTCATCTTTGAAATTGTTTTCTGGGTTCCAGATGGAGAATCAGGTTTAATAAGGCTGCTGGAGTTTCATCCATGAGGAAATCTATTACACTTAATGCAGATACATAGGGAAAAATAAATGTTAATTCAGGTGCCTAAGTAGCTTAGAAAGCAGAGGGCCAACTCATCTATGAGTTGTGCTACTTGATGAATATCTTCTTGTCTAAACTTCAGATAGAACATAGGTTGGTTTTTTTTTCCACATTATTAAACATTTAACTAGATTTGATTGGTAAATCAGTTATGTAATTACAATATTTTTCTTAAAAAGTTTCTTATTCTGTATTAGCACAATCTGGAGCTCTCTTGCTGCATTTTGGTCAATAAGAAAGAACATGCACAAAAACTCACTATGCAAAGAAAGGAGAACAATTTCATACTCTGTTTCATGTTTACAAATTTAATTGTGTTGCAAAGAAGAAATTTTTCTTCATGCATTTTTCTGTGTAGGTTGTTTTAATATCCTCCATGGAGATTAAAAAAAAAAAATGTATACACAGTCCTGGGCAACCAGCTCTAGGTAAACCTACTTGAGCAGAGCAGTTGGACAAAATTACCTCTGGAGGTTCCTTAAAACCTCAAACATTCTGTGATTCCTGTTCAAGATAAAAAAGTTAAACTAGATTTAGATTTTAAAATTAAATAATTGAACTAAAACTTTTCAAATGGTTTTAGCTTTCTACTTTTCTCCCTTTGGCTTTACTTGTCTTTATATCTTTATAGCATTTGACTCCTAACATTATTGATATAGTGTATAATGGAGTAAGACACAAATTTGAAAAATCATCCTAAATTAGAATAGAGTATTACTTTTGGCTAGAAAGGCAGTTTGAGGAGTTGTAAGCAATAAATAAAATTTTTTTTCTTGATGTAGTCCACAAAACAGGGATTTGATGCACTGTTGTTTACTTACTAAGAACATTTATAACTGATCAAGTTATGACCCAGCTCACTGTAAATCTCTCTTCACTGATAAGATGGGAATGATCTGAATAGTACCTTCTTGTTTCAGATAAGTGAAAGAACTTTTTTCCCTACTTAGATCTTAAGTTTTAAAAATGCAAATATACAGATACATATTTTGATGGCAGAAATACAGACTGTGCACATGTAAAACTAGGTATATTTTGTGATCATCAGCACAAAAACCAGTAGTTGGTTCATTAGTATAATTTTATGGCTATTCTTTTTCCAAGTGCATACCCTCATGCTAAGCACATTATGATATTTTTGTCATGAATTACTGTACAGGCACATCTCTATTGAGTAAGTGTCATGTACGAGTCCAAAGAAGAGGAAGGACATGAAAGTTTTTTTTGAAATAAGCAAGAAATAGGGTAGGGCAGGAATTCTTTATTCATCCTACTGAAGATGGGTTCATGCTACAGACAAGTAGCACAACAACTTTCCTGTTTGGCTTGCTTGATGATTGCAGGGAAAATCCAGATTCTGATGAATTCTCTTACTCTGATACCATGAAGAACTAAGGTACAGTTTAACCAATTCATTGATGAACCAGTGAATGATTAACCAATGAAATCACAGGAATGAGTTCTTCCTGTAGACAGCCACTGTACAGACACTGTCATTATGGGCATCTTATTTTTCTGACAGGGCCTCAGGAGAGAATTCTAAAGAAAACTAAGAGATGAGGCATGCTTTTTCCCATTGCTCAATTGTGGAGCCAGGTGATAAAATTGGGGAATTAGGGTGCTTACTGTATAAACAGGAGCACATGGCACAGGCCTGCCATTTCCCACTACAATCTCACACATCACTCAAGCACTGCTACTGGTTCTCAGGATACAAGAAACTTAACCAATGATTGTACATTAAACAAGGCAATTTTCAGGAGAAACAAGCAGGAAATAAACAAAATTCTTACAGTATTGAATGCAAAAAAATAATCTCCACTGTGTTCAGAGTTAGTAAATTCATTCAAGCACTTCCTCAGCTTATGCAGATCTTGGTTCTTGTCCAAGTACTCCAGTCTCCAAAACCCTGCTGCTAAGGTGGTACCTGCCACTCATTGAAGTGTACTTATTCAATCCTCCACTGAAACTGAAGTGGATTCTGTTGCCCATGGGTGTCAGGGAGTTGGTAAATAAAAATACTGTCCATTAGATCTTTGTTGGTATTCAGTGACAGCACTGAAAACCTTTCTTCACATACTAAAATGTAATTGCTGTAATTGGAAAATAATTATCAGTAGTACCAGCAGACTTTCAGATAGTATAACTAAATTAAATTAAAATATGTTCATCCAACAGTTTTTGCTAATCCTTAAGACTTCACAAGTGAATGTAACATGTTAGAGTGTAATATCATGTAGTTTTGTCATTCAGAGCAGTCAGCTCCAGAATGTATATGCATTTTTTACAGGAATACTATTCTGATCTAAGTCACATACAGACTAGCAGCATAAAATACCAACTGCTTCATTCATTATCCTAGTTTTGGAAGTATTTCTAGAAACTTAGAAAACAAGCCTCATCAACTTAGCTTTCACTCAATCTTCTGCAAGTAAAGGTCTAATCGAGTTCAATGAATGCATGAAAAGCATTTTACAAGGGTGTCAGCCAGCATAAAAAAAAAAATTAAAAAAGAGAAAAAGATGACATATTTGTATGACTTACTTGTGCTTGCCAAGACTAAACACTGCAATATCACAGCCTAAAATAAATCTCACGGGGAAAAAAATAAGTGAAGTTTCAACTCAGTGAAGAGGGAAGAAAAGCTAACCATCACTAGGATACAAAGTATAACAGTATATTTTGGTCCAACTCCTCAAGCTAGATGATACCGAGATGGTTTTGCTAAAAACAATAAATAAAAATGTTAGAGACTTGGGAGAAAGGAATAACATGAGGTGATTGTGAAATCGTCATCTGCTATCTCTTTCACTCTGGCTTTGATTTAAATCAAATCTTCAGATCTGAAAATCAGTCTCTGAAAATGCTTCTAAGGGAGACACCAAGAATATATAAAAAAAATATGAAAGCTGCATTCAGTACTGGTGAAGTATAACACTCTGTACTCAGTGCAAAAATAGCAAATACTTGTTCAAACCAAGAAAGAAACATCAATTTTCATGTAGTTACATTTATTTCACAAAACAAACAGATTTTGAACTGTTACCACCAATTACTTCTTTTAAAGAAGACAAGGGATGTTACACCATGGTTACATGGAAAGGGTGAAATTTCAGTCTCATTAAACAGTAAGTAACTGGATAACAGTGCATGATTGATGGAGCTGAATATGAATGTCAAGCACCAGTGTCAAAACATTGGGATATTCTGTGCAAATGACCCTGCTACTTGAACAGTCTGTCTGTGAATGGAAAAATAGAAAGGAAGTCAAGCAGACCATGCTGATCCACTGACAGCATGTTAAACAGGGGACAAAAATAGTCAGGCAGCAAACAGAAATATGAAACACAGTGAAAAAGGAAAACCTATTTTAAGTGGCTTCTCTACTGTCTGTCCTCTCTTTCCCATACTTGAAATCCTAGATCTCCACGATATTTTTCCAACTCACAGGTGACATCCCCAACTTTGAGGCTACCGAAGATTTTGACCAGAGAGAACACTTCTAATGTAGTCCTACATTAATTATTAAAACTTTAACAGGGGTCACTAAATATGCTCCCTCTGACAGAGCATCCTATTTCTACAGGCTGAGGCATACAGGACTAGGAGAGGTGACATTCTGAAGCAAGACAGACTTGAAGTCTGTTCTGTACTTATACTGCAATAACTGACCCATTCACACATGGTGCATACTTTTATGATCAGTAAGACCAAAGTATTTTATAACCCCGTCCATGATATGCACCATATCTCTGTGTTAAGAGGAGCCCTTAGATAAAAGCACATCTGTTGTAAAAACCCTGCCTTATATAATCCGAGGGAAACAACCATTCCTGAGGAGATATCCAGAGCCTGAAGTCCTTATAGGCATAGCCTGGAATAGATCTATGGAACTTAAATATTTGACCACTTAAATATTTCTAGATCTTCCAGGAAGAAGATTTGAGTTACGAGTTTATGGCGGCAGACAGGAGCATGGGTTGCCTGTACCAATGTAGTTTTTAATCAGACAAGCACAATTTTCTGTAGGCATTTAAGCCAACAAATAATTTCAAATTATTATTAGAAACCTGGCCATTATCAATGCAGAAATGTTTCACAACAAGATAAATATTGAGGAAGCTAAAAAACAAGAAACAAATAATAGACTTCTGTACTTACTTAAGGAAGTTAGAAAGCACAAAATTGGTAAGGAAAAGAAAACCTGGTGGGCTTTTTTGATTATTTGGGCTTAGGTGTTTTTTTGTTTGTTGGTTTAATAACATTACCTACTCTTCCTGTAATATCCTAGTTGTTATAGCAACCATTCATACTCCAGCAGATTTCCACAAAAGGGTTAGTACAGAAAAACAATTCCTGGTTTCTTCACCAACAGTTCAAAAATGCCACACACAAAAAACAAACAAACAAAAAAAAAACCCCACCAAACCAAAAAACCCCAAAAAACTAGGCTTCTTCCTAGTCTAATATTCATATGAGAACATACTTACTTACCTTCTAGAACCTCTCCATCCATTTACTGATTCAAGCCCTTTGCCTATGTTGAGGAATAAATACTCTGTGTTTAATTACTCTTGATAGGGCAGCAGAAATCACCAGGTCAATATTCACAAGTCTTAATTGCCAATAACAGCTGTGGGACCTTTCCTGGTAGGGACCACAGGATTTTAACCCCTAGTTTACAGTTGACAAGTTGCTGTAAAAGTTCTAATGTGGTAACTTGTCAACTTCCCAGTTTAAAGGAGTAAGTAGTGTTGTGTAATAAATACTAAAATTTCTTTCAGCAATTGGTAGAATATTTAAGAATCTCTTTTCTAAATTTCTGTGTTTGCTGTAGACTGCATTTTCATGGGAGGGGAAGTAGTAGATATAAAAGGTGATTTATCAGTTTTAGCTGTAAGGTGTTCATTTGGAACTTAGGAGTGAGAGAAATCAAAGAGCATATAATATAAGATAATTATGATTTTTTCCTTAAAAGGGAATGAATGCTTTGCACTGTGTAGTGAAGCTGCAGATCTGCTGATGTATTTGCACCACCAAAATAAAAGATATTATCTTTACTGTGACCAGGTGGCAGTGAAGTCACATCTGTGTAAGACTCAGTCAATAGTATTCTGCTCTGAACAGAAGAGTTCAGCCTGCAGAATTTCACAAGACTGAAGAAAATCAGTGCTTAAAGGGAGCTCCTTGCACTTAAACTTAGCCAACTAACAGTTTTAAGTTAATTAGTGAACAAAATCTTAAAACCAAGAGTTAGATACAAATATGCACAATGGTAGAATTTTAAGGCTATTGAATTTAATAATTAAAATAGAGTTAAGTTCCATTTTAGTAGATAATAGCTCCTGTTAGCACTGAAATAATGTAGTAGAAGAAAATGAATGCCTTTAAAGGAATGCTGCTTCATTTTGTAGAATTACTATTTTGGGAAATACTGGAATTACTTGTGATAGTATTTGTGATGTATGCTTTCAACTGGAACATTTCAATATTCACACTGTCTGTAGAACAAGTTGATTCAGTTCAGTTGCACATTCAGCGTGACTTTCAGATGTTCTGTTTCTTGGACACATAATTATGCAAGTTTTAAATAACTACAGTTTAGTATTTTATAAGTTGGG
Organism: Calypte anna; assembly: GCF_003957555.1. NCBI lineage: Eukaryota > Metazoa > Chordata > Aves > Apodiformes > Trochilidae > Calypte > Calypte anna. Next base: position 7,948,509 of record NC_044254.1, on the reverse strand, counting down.
ATAGTATTAATATATTCTATATGAGAAGCTACTGCACGAAGACTTTCAGATATTAATATTTAAATACTTGCCATTGGGTATCCTCAGCCTATGGCTGTGTGCCTTCTTCATGGCACTGTATCTTGCATGTCAAATGCCATATTTAGTTCTGTTTCCCTTTTCAAGGAAATGGACTTGCAAACCAAAAAAGACCCAAAGGTGGCCTCAGGAAAGATGAATGACTTTCAAACATATGACTAGGGTAGTTATTTTGAGACTTTCAAGAGACTCTAGAGACTTTCAGTACCTGTCTGGACACATTTCTGTGTGACCTAGGTGATCCTGCTTTGGCAAGGGGGGTTGAAGTCAATGATCTCCTGAGGTTCCTTCCAACCCCTACCATTCTATGATTCTATAATTATCATTAAAATAGACTGAGCCTTAACCTAGAGATTACTGGAAACTGGAAAAATGTGTTGTATGTGTATCTGACTGGCTTATTCTTAACGTTCTTCTGTATGATACACAGATCATCCATATCAGGGACAGGTTACTGGCTAGATCAACCTTCACTGTGTTGAAGGGCTCTTCTGGTTCATTTTAGTTCTACTGTAAAAGTGGATGAAACTGTAAAGAGCCTGAATTTATTTCTGTGTTTTCTTTTAAAAATAGGTCTGAGAATACGATTATTCAATTTTTCTCTCAAACTACTAAGCTGTTTCTTATACATAGTTCGTGTGCTCCTGGATGATCCTACACAAGGACTCGGATGGTAATAGTTTTTTATTATTTCTGCTCTCAAAGAAAACTTTAATGAATAAATGTTTGACATTCTCTCAACAGGGAGTTGGTTTTATGTCTTATAGATGTTTTGAAAGAATTATAAAGCTCATCTTACATTGTCAATAGAAATAAGAATCATAATAACAGCTGGGGTTTTTTTACTGCTAAAGTAACCCTGGCTATCTGCTTAGATACTGTACATCAGCCGTATCTATACAAATTTATTTATTTTAGTTGTACTATTACATGACACTTCTATGTATCATATTTATGCTTAAATATACAAAAATAAAATAGCCAGTTGGCTACTGGCTACTGGTTGCCAGTTTATGTAACCATAATGTTAGGATTATACTTTTTTACTTAAATAATTTTATCTAAAAACCTAGATCACAAAACCAGATGAATACATGAAACTGAGGTTTCATGCTAGATGACACTGATGATAATTTTCTAGACCTCTGCTTTTACTAAAAACTTTGGAGAGGGAGATCAAAAGTACATTTTATACTCATAATGAGCTATGGTCATAATGTATGATTTTGCAGACCTGTAAATGTCAGTATGTTATTGTATATGGGTCACTTGAGTACTCTGCTTTAAAAGAAAAATCATGCATTGTACAATCAACTTCCTGTTGCAGAAAAAAATATATTAGTAATTTATTCAGTCTTGTACGTCAGTTGTATTTGTATCCTGGATATACTGAATCTTCTCAATTCTAAATGCTGATAAGCACCACATTTTATTAACTTGCTTGGTCTCACTTAATTTGATTCTGTTGGCCTTAAATACTGAAATAAACAGATAAAAATACTGAGCTTGGGTTGATAGAACCAGCACTTTTCACACAATATTAGGCAACGGAAAGTGTATGACTTCTAATTTCAGTATTTGAAAATCAGTTAAATATAATAAGGGTAATACTATAAAAAAGCTAGTGCACAGGAGAAATGCTTTCTTATACAAGAATCAAATCCAAAGAAAAGTGAGTTAAAGAATATAAGCTTTAATCAGAAGTGCATGAGAGAATCAGGTGTGAATAGGAAGTACAGAAGATTCATTTGAGAGTTTTTTTGGTCGTTTGATGTAAGAAATTAGAATATCTGATAAAGGGCCAGGAAAAAAAAATCTCCTTTGAAAACCAAGAACTGCAAAAAGCTATTTTTGGACTCCACATGTATCTGAGAATGTCTCTTCAAGGACAGGAAACGTGTGGGGAGAAAAGGAGCAGGAAAGATTTTGCAAAACTCGTAACAGTGAAAATCTATCCTTACTCAGCGACTTGAAATTCTACAGCTGATGATCCGTTCTGGCATAAAGAAGCTGCTGATACTGTTTTGATACAAGAACTCACTAGTGAGTTCAGATGAGTGTATTATCTGCAAGGCTGTGTCTGGGTAGGGAGAATATATAAGAACAGGCATACTTCAAGACTTCTGTATTTATATGCAAAGTTGTTGTTTTTTATTTTCTTCTTTTAAGAAGACTGTGTTGTGCAGTCTTCTTAAGTTGCCAGTCCTTCCTAACAGGTTTGTTCCTTCAGTCATTAGCAGTTCACCAGCTAGAGTGTATTTATCTTCTCTGCATACATCATTCCCATATACTGTGTTGTGTTACATTTAAGACATTAATCACTGTCTCTAACATTTGTCTGGCTGAGAAGCTTCAGATAAGTCACTTCTTCATGTTCACTAAGACCCCAGTCTTAGAAGCTTTGCCAGACCAACCAGCCCTTTGCCCAAATTATACCCCATTATAATGTCAGTGGTTTTGCCCATAGAGATCCTGAGGGCTTGGTACCTAAACTGCTGCTGTAATGTATTAACTGCATCCACAGCCCAATGAGAGAACCTACTCAGTGTGCTGAACAAAAGTCCATGAAAAACATTATCACGTGGTTGGTTTTAAAGTGGCAGTTCTGGGAGGAAGGTTTTTCATCACAAATTCTCCTGGAGCTTTATTTCCTGTTTTTTCAGAAATGCCTTCATGGGTGACTTTCACAATGGGTGTACAGAGCAAAGCTTAAGACATAAAGCCTCCCTGATGGACACCATTTAGCACTTGCCTCACTCATAGCTGGTAAAAATACAGATATTATAGTAGTCTGCAAATCCTTTGTAGTCTGTAGTCTGCAAATCCTTTTCCACTGATACTGCTTGCCAGGGATAAACAAGAATATTTTTCATCATTTACACATATATATATTCCCACATCCTTACTTCACCATTTGAAGGGAGAATTTCTACCAGGAATTCAAGGCAGGGCAACACCGCATGTACAGAGCAGCTACTTTTCACACAGATGTCACCAGTTTCTTACTTGCATTACTGCTGCATGGATCTCCAACCCTCCTCACATCCTCACAAGAGAATATGAAGTGTGGTTTGATGCAGTTTCTCCTTTTGGGAGTAGGGCAGATGTAAGTATATATGCTCTCTCTGTCCATGTGATAGGATTTATAGTATCTTTTGATCTTCAATATTTATTGTAGGCTTAGTTCAGCTTCTAAAGGTATCATTTCAGTATCATTCTAAAGTTGTAACATTTTGGAAAATAAACCTTTAAAAATGTAAAATGAAATGCATTATTTCTTAAAAATATTTTAACTTTTAAAAATGTCTATATCCATTGCCTAGGGTTTCAAAACATTGCATATATTTTATAGAACACTTAATAATGTAATTAATATCCCTCTCCTTCCGTGTGTTTTTGTGATTCTGTTCCCATGTACATTTGCTGATGAAAATGGACTTTTCATGGATGGGATGACAACCATCAGTAAGGACTTCAATCGGAGTTGTTCCAATCAAAACTACACACCTGGAACAATTGATTGGTGAGTTTCTAATTTGTAAAAAACCAAACCAAATGTCCACAAATCAATTTCCCCCTGGAATGGTGACATTTTAACACATAATAGTGATGTTCCCATAACTCTCAAGCATTTACTTCTATTTTCCTGAATATTCCATTCACATTCCAATTGTTTCTCTGATTGCATAAGTAACTGCTGGATTGGATGCTCTTGTTAGCTCTGAATCTATGCTTACACTTTACTGAAAGAAAAAGGATCTCCTCATTTAAAAATCAATTATCACTAATAGTAAATGACTAACAGTAAGCTACTGTGCTATCAAGTCTGCCAGATTACAGTAGTACTGTATTAAGTGTCATCTTTGAGGTCAGCAGATGCTAAGACAAGATGAGTTTTTTCCAAGATATGACAGCCCCTATGAGTTGGATGCCATTCATATTGTTACACAGATACCAAAAGGTTCACACAAAAGAATTGTCATGTTTCTATTCCCAACCACAAATAATTATTCGTCTGCATCTGTAGAATCAAAAGCTGAAAATTATTTATATTTCTTGTAATCATAAGGGATGAACTATCAGCCACTGTAGCTGAAGACTGAATTGAGTGCTGAGTGTTTGGTTACTCCTGTGGGAACTGAATGATTTGCTCTGGATTAGAAATAAAAAAAATATCAACACTTAGTAGATAACTACTGATTTAAAAATTTATTACTGAGAATTTTTTTAAAAACAAGGCTGCTCCAATCATTCACAAATATAATATTTTTTTCTCGATTTGTTCAAAATACTAACCAGAATTTGATTAATTTATTTTTTAATTTCTTATAATTGACAGGTCTCCTATTATTTGGGTGAATCGAAGCTTGCCTTTGTGGGGATTACAGGTAATATGTAAACAGCCAATTTAACTATTTCCATTTAATAACTATAGGCAACATTGATTTATAGCATTTTAGTGATGTTAAAGGATACTTGGAAAACTTGATATTAACAAAGAAATCGACTTGATCACCAAGCATAAAGAACAAATCATAAAGATAAGCTGATCTGAGCTGATTGATTTGAATGTATATGGGTTTACAATATATTTATAAAGTATTAAAGCTTATAACAAAATATTGCAGAATTAGATAACCTTTTAGTTTAGAATTACCAAGCTCTGTTGAGTCAAATAGTCACTGTTTGCTCTAATGAGGACTTTAAATCTCATAATTTAAATCTCACCTGGGTGTAGCCGGGGGGGGTTGGTCTCTTTTGCCAGACGACTTTCAACAAGACAAGAGGGCATGGTCTTAAGTTGTGCCAGGGGAAATTTAGGTTAGATATTAGAAAGAATTTATTTACCGAGAGAGTGATCAAGTATTGGAATGGGCTGCCCAGGGAAGTAGTGGATTCTCCATCCCTGGAGATATTTAAAAAGAGACTGGATGTGGCACTCAGTGCCATGGGCTGGGAACCGCAGCAGTAGTGGGTCAAGAGGTGGACTCGATGATCTCTGAGGTCCCTTCCAACCCAGCCAATTCTATGATTCTATGATTCTATGATAATTGCTTATCACTAGCTTTTGACATGCTTCATAGGTTTTCCTGTTAAATATACTAGAAAACTGAATTACTTCACAATACAGAAGTCTACATGTTTAGAGGACCTTAATGCTGCCTCATTGCTCTGTGGCTCTTGGAGATGTTCTGAAGTTTGTGGTTCAATTCTCAGCATCCTGAGGCCTGATCATTATGGAAAACTTTTTAAAACTGTGAACAGTTGTAAATGTAAATAGTGCACTCTTGAGTTTTCACTAGTAGCGAGCAGGAGTTTAAAATGTGAAATGCTAAAGCTTGACTTCTGGCTGCAGCTGAATTTGTACATCTTTGTGACACAGCATTCCCACAATATGTATTAAAATACAAATAATGGCTGTGCAAAGGATTTAAGTATTTTTTATCGTTAATGTCTATATAGTTCTAAGCAATTGTTTTACTATTTTGATATTTGAATATTAAAATATCTTTAAATTAAATAGTACATACACTAACTATAAATAATCTCAGTGAAAGTGGGTAAGTTGAGCCCAGTTGCATTTAACTTTTAACATCAATAGTGTTTCATCTGTGGTGTTTGTTTCTGTTTTCAGCTTTCTGAATTATACAGAGTAAAAAAAAGTGTTTTCCCACACATTTATAACATCTTTAGGGAAAAGTAAAGAGCTGACTACCTCCCATTATCTACAGTTTCCTCCTCTCTTTCTGTCTTGTGAAATACCTCTCAATACCTTTTAAGGAAAGACAACTGAAACTTGAGAAATGATCTGACCCACAATGTATGGAGCTCTCTAAAAACCATGTAAAGGCCTTTCTGCTGGCTCTCTGGAGTGTTGTACTTGGCAAAGAGCAATGAGACTCAAGTCACAGCCTGTGCTTTAGCCAGGGATGTAACAGTATTTAAGTTCGTGCTAAATGCTGTTTTAAGTGGTTTCCAAACTGTTTTTTAATGTCTTTCACTTTTCACTGTAATGCTTACTGTCATATATTCTTTAGAAGCCAGTACTAATACACATATTTTATCATTTAAGGTTTCTGTGGCTTTAATAAGTCTCTTTGAAACTCTGCTGCTAAGTTATCTAAGTTACAAGGTAAGTGATTTTAGTTACTTTGTAAGTACTTACTTTTATTTTTAGAATTAACTCATCACAAAAAGTTACTGATTTCAGTGTGTCTATATAAAATTCATGTTTCCCAAATTTATGACCAAACAATAATATCTAAAGAGTGAAATTTCATTTTTTTTCCCACTGAAAACATTCTCAAAAGTCACCTTGGTTTTTGGATACTGATTTTTCAGTACACAGTTTTATAAGACTCTCCATAATTCAACAGACACGATTTTGATTAATGTTAAATATGTAGCTACTCAGTATCTAACTCAAATATCAGGCCTCTAATGATACAGTATTTTTTTGTCTTTGCATTCTCCTTAAAAGGTTATATTTGTCTAATATTTTTATGAATTTTTTAATTGCATTTTTTTATGTGCTATCTTTGTGACTTATAGGTACTCCACATTTTTAGTAACTTCAGGACAAAATTATCTAAGTAAATATGAAAAGCCTTGGTTACAAACTTGAAAATATTTTGGATAATTTTTTTTTCTTTTAATTTTTTTAATTACTGTTATTTAGTAGCTATCAGAGCCACCACTGAAGTAGGAAGTTGTACTGTAGTGTGCTTATCATGTGATATGGCACAAGAGTTTATCTTAGTGCCCAGTGATGTTAGTGGGCTTAAAACTGTCTACTGCCTAAAAATTACTGTTCTTGATACTTCTAAGCAGCATACACCATTTAGGTGTTGGGGGTTACAAATGCAAATCAACACTAGGCAGAAACAATCCCAAATTAACACATCTTGTGACAAAAGCATACAGAGCAATCACAGTTTATGGTCTTCCTGAGTTTATTTGGCAGCATTTTATCCCCTATCCATCCTGCCTGTGTTCTACATCAGTATCAGTGAGTACAGAAGATGAGAGAAATTTTGGAAAGTCAGCTCCTGTGAGAAGTTACTTATTGTGTACAGTGGGAGTAAAGCTCTGCTATCCTGATTTGCTGCATAGATCTGTCACAGAATTTAAGGCAATTTAATGATGCCTATATTTTCTTTCCCCATAGAGGAATAAGAGTAATGCAAGGGAGAGTAATAGTACTGAAATGCACTTTGGCAATTCACTTGATACCAACATCTCCTTCCCTCTGGCCCTCTCAGTTACAGTCTGGAAATGTCATGACAGTGCCATTTACCCCAGTTTTATACCAGTCTCAATAAGCCAAGCTGGTTGGTTTTTTGCCCATCCTGCACAGCCAGGGTCACCAATGGACTCTTGGTTCATGCAAATCTGTGAGAGGTCACTTATTTCAGACCAACACTTCCAAAGCATTTACAATTTAGGCACTAGACAGAGGACAAGGCAGGAAGAAAATAACAAGAAAAAGATGATTGTGTTTGGATTTGTGTGCACATTGCGAGGATTTCACAAATAACCAGTAAAATAAATAAAGCAGCCATTTGAGAGAATACTCCAAGGAATTTACCTTTCTGATACTTGGCTCATGACATTTGAGAAGCAATTCAGCATGCAGAATAGTGAGGACATGATCATGTATCATGCTACTAGGATACATAATTTCCATTTTTAAATTTCTTATATATGGGGAGGAATGCAAAGAATGTAGCACTGTATTACAATCCTGATCACTTGGATCCAAGAATGAACATTTTACAATCTGCATTCTCACAGTTTAACCCATCACATGAGGGTTTGCCCTTGGCCAAAATTCTGAAAGATGTTTAACTTAGAAAATTTAATTGCCAAAACTCATTGCAGACATCTGGCAATCCTGCTATATGACTGGTGCACAGTCTAAGCTGTTTTTTTTAGTACCATACACTCTCACTGCAAAAGGCAGTTTTGCAGATGTAATGAATTTGAATGTGGAAGCCAGAATCTTGGAGCTTCATGCCCAACTAAGAATGACATATGCACAGGCATTTTGTCTACACAAGTAAATTATGTAATATTTTTATAATGCAGAAAAGAAAGGTCTTAACATTTAAAATGAGAAAATAGCAAAAACACAATGGGTCAGTTGGGAAAGTATTTTCTGTTGATTTTATTATTGCTACAAATAAAATCTCACCCTACAGTCTCATAATTTCACTTCTGTTTACAGGGCTGCTTATCACATGAAATATTAGTTTATTAACTAAATAATATTGGTCTAGCTCACCAATTACAATTACATGGAAGGCAATAGGTACATGCCCCATAGGTGCAATTGCCTCCAGATGGGGGAAAAAAACAGAATAAAGATATTATATTATATAGAGCTTGTATTAAATTTTCAGTGGTTATCTCAGATGTTTATTTTAACAGGAAAGATTAATATGCCATTGTAATGGGAAATATAATGCAAATTTTTGTAGTATTGCCATGATATATGCTATAGTGTTGCTGCATTACCTATAATGTAGTCTTGACTTTACAGTACTAACTTGCTAGTTAGAAAAGCTGTAAGTCACTGAATTTTAGATATATCCTTTTATAAATGTATGGATTTTCATCCCAACACTGAATCATTCACAATCACTCCTCAGATGTGGAAAAAAAGTAGTATTATACCCATCCTGTAGCTAGCAGCAAGTTGATGAGAAGATCAGTAGCACTTTCATTGACTTGTGTGGGAAGACCTCTAATTTAATGTAAGCAAGATCAAGTTCCAAAAAGCCCTGAAATATAGTGAATTTTCTATGGCAGAAACTTTGATCTTGTAGTTCTAATGCAGATACTAAAACCTTGATTGTCTTCTTTCTCCCTCCAAAGGGACCCAGAGGCTGTGGTAGGGGCTACCACAGTTACCATAGTTGACTTCTCTGCATTCAAGGTTTTCTTTAACATTTCTTTACAGATCCCTACAGCCTTCTGTCCCAGTTCTCAGTCATGTGAATTGTCCCACTGGGTTTCAATTATTCCTATAATATCACAACTGTCTGACTGGGCACAGAGCTCCAGTTCCTCTTGTTTATCATCCCAAATTGCCTGGGTTTGTATACCCACACTTCAGGAGGCTGACCTTTTGCTTCTCCTTTAAGGAGATAGCTAAGACACATTTTACACTGCCCTGGCTGATTAGTACCTATTTCTTCAAAAGGTAATATGTTAATAGCAAGATTAGAATGAATGAAGAGAAACTTCCAGACCTCTGTGAATAATAAACAGAGGCTAATGAAACAGGTTTAAAAGGAAATGAGCTGGTACTTTATCTTTGAAAAATACAACATATTTGCATTCCTCTGTTGCTTTACATTTTGCCTTGAAGTTCTGTGAGAAGGATGTAGAGAATCACTGATCATTCATATCAAACATTAATACAGACTGTATAGGGATAATCACCCATACAAAGGGGAAATCAAACCAGTTAATTTGATGGTAAAATCCTCTGAGTAGGGTATGTCCTTTGGATATATGTCCCTGCATCTCTTAAGCTGTACTCAGGCTTTCTTTCTTGTTATAAACACTCTAAGACAATAAGCATTAAGATAAGAAAAACTCCAACACAGTCATAAGTTAAAGCATTATAATGCAGGATTTAAAGGCTTTTAAGAAGAAAAAATAGAAATAGCTGTAGATAAAAAAATTGCCAGCAGGGTAGTTTGTTACTTGTTTGAAGAGTTGCTAATAAATGAAAATTATTAAGGAGATTAATTACTAAAATTCCTTAAGAAAAGAATCTTTCCTCCTTATCTGTAAGAGTGCATGGAAAAATGTAAGTAAAGTAGCCTTTGAAGAATAAAAAAGCAGAGACAAGATGTCTGTGTATGATTCCAAGATACCTAAAAATGCATTAGAAGAGAACAGGAGCATATTCTCTGAAAAAAATGAAAATTTAATTTAATGAACTCCTTCATTAGCTTAGAGAATGAGTTAACTAGTTAATGCAATTAGAATTCTTCAACTGTGCTTTCTTACTATGTCATAGCAAGAAAATACATGGTCATATGGCAACAGAACTGCTCTAGTAAAAATACAGATTTAAAAGTGTATCTTTTTACCTGTAAGGTACATCTCAATAAACAGTAAGAAAAAAGACAAATGTGGCCTATATTCTATATTCATATTTAACATATGTGTTTAAATTTGAGATGAATTATCTTCCTGAAATTCAGCTTGTGGTACAGACTCCATATGTGCCACTGGAATATCAGATGTGTTTCTTATGTAAGCCTACTGTAACAGGGTGGTTTGTTTTTTTTTTTCCTTTTCTTTAAAGGGAAATATCTGGGAACAAATTCTGAGAATACCCTTCCTACTGGAAATAATTAATGCTGTCCCTTTCATCATTACGGTAAACGTGTTTCAATTAATACATTTGCACATTGCATTTTTATAGCTGCATGTATACTCTTATTTTTTATTAAAGTAAATTTGAATCTTATGTAGATAACATAAAGTGGAGCCTGTGGGAACAGAAATTTGTCAACAAGAAGATAATTTGCTACTTGAATGAAGTAGCAATGCAGATCACTTTCCCCCTGCTCTCTGACAGGGAACAAACAAATCCAAAATCCCTCCAACTCAAACTACAGCACAATCAATACAAAAATGCAGATAGATTAAAAAAAATATCTAAGAAACTCTGGTGTCTGCACTGAAAACTGTCCTTTTTTATCAAATTAGCTTGCATACAGTTCATCACAAAGGAAGAAAAACTGTTATTTACAGCCAAACCTCACACTAGAAACACATTGATAATAATTATTTTTTGAAGTGTTTCAGTGCTGCTTTTATAGCAAAGCTCTATTATTGAATACAAAAGCTATTAATGAATTTGTTAATTTTTCTTTCAGATTTTCTGGCCAGTCCTAAGAAACCTGTTTATTCCTGTATTTTTAAATTGTTGGCTGGCAAAGCATGCTTTAGAGAATATGATTGTAAGTATGACAAAGGAAATAACTATTTTAGGGTTTCTATTTTTTAAGTATATTGTCTTTTGTGGGAATTTGGCAGCAGAGTCCACTGTCCAACTTTAATAAGAAGCTAACCAGATCTGTATTTAGATTATACAGATGGTCAAGCATTGCTAAACAGCTTTCAGCATCAGAATTAGAAAAAAATAAGACAGCAAGTGAAATCTCAATTAGTATAAATTGCTACTGTGCCAATAAGGGAAAGCTGGAATGGTTGGTTCTTTTGCTGCATTTCCATTCATACACAATTGCAGGGAACTCAACTGCTTTGCCTTAATTGGTCCTTGAAGCCTGTAATTTGTAAGACAGACATAAGCAGACAGACCTTAAGGCAGCTTGCAATAATATCAGAATTGTGTCAGGATGAACAAAGAACTAGTTAAATAATCACAGAATCACAGCTGGCTCTTTTGCACCCTTCTATATGATCACCAAATTCTAAGTGGTTTATGACTGCAGCTTATCAGGCCACTATAAAATACCTCTATAGAATCAGCTTGTGCCTTATAATTATAAAAACCAAAAATAACACCTATTTCCCATTAATATAGAATGATCTTCACAGAGCCATCCAACGCACGCAGTCTGCAATGTTTAACCAAGTCCTCATTTTAATATCTACCTTACTATGTCTTATCTTCACCTGGTAAGTGGCCATCCCCCCTTTGTTTTTATTATATACATTGCCTTTTTTTTTCTTTAACACATGGTGATAAAACAGACACTGATGCACTGAAATTAAAAGAGCAATATATTTGCAGTGGAAGTGTTCAGTAGCACCTGGTGCTACAGGGAGTCCTGATACACTGAGTACAGAATGTGCATGCATGGGAAAGGGAATTATTCTCACTCTAAGGAAAGAAATAGAGATGATTCAGAAACACAGGAGAAGGCTTTAGGGGCAAATTTACATACACACCAAGAGTGCAACCTCAGCAGAAAAGTCACTGTAATGTGAACTTTACAACGGAGAAGTACCCCTACTCAAGTCACAGTCCTCTGACTGCTGGGACCAGTGGAGGGAACTGTGCAAGATCTCAGCTTTGGCACTGTGTTGACCAAGTTCCCTGGAAATCTGTACAAGGAAATCTGTTAATAATCTATATTAAAGAAGTGTAGATTTTATTAATTTAAACTACAGAAAGGAGTGGATGCTAGGCTCTAACATCCAAAATATGTTGAAGAACTATTTTTGCTGCAAGACCTTTTGAAAACTTAAATTTACAGGAGTTTGGGAGTAAAATCTGCTGAGGTCATTAAATATAAAAATTAGTTAATGAAATTAATGACCTGCACATTATTGAATGCTAAGAAAAGATCTAACCAAAAACCCACTTGATTGCTCAGTTTTTGATACAATCCTTTAGGGATCCTCTGTTGACAGGGCCTGGAGAAAGGTAATGTAGACTACAGGAGTCTTTGGGATCACCTAGTGTGGTCATGCTTATGTTTGCATAAATGGATAGTAGTTATAATGTGGCTTGGTAGCTTATTAACATACAGAATTTTCTCAGCAGTAGTGGCTGAGAAGTGAGTATTATATATGGGGGGAAAAAAAAGTAAAGGAAAAATGTGTGTATTTCAAGATGGTTTGCAGGGGGCCATGAACAGAGATGATTGTGTAGAAAGGCTAAATCACCTGCATTTATTTTGCCAGACACGGTGCCTTTGGGTCAGCACACTGATAAAGATTGGTCTGTCATTTTGGAGACAGTGATTTGATTTTATTTTACTTTATTTCTCTAGCTTGTCTTTCTGATAGCCACTGTTACATGCTGCTTAGCTCTTTTTCTAAAAACGGTGTAAAATAACACATGACTTTTCCAGTCTTGTCCTTCTCTGTCCTTTATTCAAGAACAGGAGTCTGTTGTAGCCTGTGACCAAATGAATGGTCCCATTTTACCCTTTTTCTTACGGTGACACAACTGCGTAATGAAAATGCTGTCAGACCTAAATGGGGAAAAATTTTTGTGAGATTAACTTTGCTATTTAATAATAATGGCCCTTTAAGAGGGAAACTTATATGAATAAATGCTACCATACTTGAAGCAAAATGCATAAAGTTCCATGACAGTAGCACTTGGACATTTTTAGTTAGCCTTAATTTTGCTTTTTAACTCTTTACAATGCAAAGGACTCTTGAGTAAACATGCCTTCACTGTTCTTAGTAACCCACTTCAATATTTTTATGAACTGCTGAACAAAATATGTTTCCAGTTCTCAGAAGTAGGCTAGTAACAAGAATGTTTCTTGATAACTCACTCTGATAATCCCTGTTTGAGCGAGGTATAAACACTGCATTGAAACAGAATATTATGCTCACCACCAGGGAGTTTGATAACTGAGGGTAAAACATGCAGAAAATAGCAAGCTCAACTACTGTAATTATGTCTGGTCTCAACAGCCTCAGATACCATCTTGTTAAATACTGTATTGACCCTGCTACACTGCAAAAATAAGATAAGTAGGATGAAAACACCCCATAACATAATAACTAATGAAATGAAGCACTTTTGGAAAGACTAAGAATAGTTGTTCAAGAATCTGCACCTTGCCTGAGACTGGAATTCCCTGAATTCTTCTACTGTTGCTTACATGAACATACAAAGTAACATTTTTACATGTTTTTAACACATCTATGTATGATTTTATATTACAGAGATTAATTTTAACATATCTGCAACATTCACTATAAATAGTCTAAATTAGCTTAATTTATTATTACCTTATGCCTTTGGTGATTTTGAGACAGTTTCATTTAATAGATATCATTTAGAGCTTGTGTGAATTTCTTCATTCTGAAAGAGCAAAGTCCTGTTCTGGAATCTGTCCACTTAAGGATGGTTTCACCAGCCTGATCTTTCATCTTTTCTGTAACAGGAAGCAGTAAACAATTGTATTTGCCCCCAAAACATATGGGAGCTAGCACTAGACTTACCCATATGTGTATTGGAGCACAAAAGAAAAAAAATTCTGAGCTAGGGTTGGTCTGTTTTCATAACCACATTTTAGTTAAATTTAGAGACTCTGCCTTGGCCTATGAAGTACCATAGCTTCAGCAGTGCAAAATTAATAAACCTAGATTAGTACCTTGAATACAGTGTTTACAGTTTCAAAGTACCTTTCCCTTACAGACAGTACCATGGGGAGGTGCTTGTAATTATGCGTATGGCAGAACTGGTAAGTGCCCTCATGGTTCCTTCCTGCTGACCTTTAAGGTTAATGAGACAGTGACTTTCTGGCACTGCATGGAGTAAGTTGTAACAGCCCTTCTTAGTTCCTGGTTGTCAGGCTTGCTTTTACCATCTGCCTTAATAGGAACATTGTCTTCCCAGCACTTCTGACATCAGTAGAACTTTACAATGCAGGGTTCAGTTGAAAACTATGCTATTTTTAAGACAGACAGAAAAAGGTTGCTCATAGTTTCATGTAGGGATTATATCCTTTTGTAAAAAGTCCAAGATGGCATGAAGCCCAGGAAGACTCCTCTTTCTACTTCCATTTTTTTACCAGTTCACTTAGACTGGTGCACTGAGAAAGCCCAGCAAAAGTGGTTTCTTACTGCTTCAGGTGAGACTGAAAGCTTTTGCAAGTCTTTTGATAGTAATTTCTGTGCGAAAGCTTAAAACAAATGCTGAAGCATTACTGCTTTTCAGTGATTCAATCATATCTAAAAGATATGCTCCATAATAATTTTTTCAGAATTTTAGGTATATATTTAATACATATAAAAGTAGGGTTTTGCTGAGGTGCAAAAGAGATGCTTCCTTTATTTCCTAATGCAACAGCAGAAACCTGTAGTTCTGTACAGTGTAAAAAATGGCAAATGTACAAGCATATTGGAGCTGACAAGTCTCCACTGATGATTCTGAAAGCAGAGTTTTGCTGCAGAATATGATCCTTGTATGGGTGCAAGTTGAGTGAGCAGGAATGTGCCTCTGCCCTCTATCTCATCAGAATGGAAGTTATGCTTTCAAATGTGGAGGACCTGTCCAGTCTCAGTCTCTTAAAGGCACCTCAGCACACCCAGAAAGCTGGGGAGGAACCTGGCTGGACCTCCTAGTCTCTTGATGGGTTAAAATTGAGGGGAAAATATTGCTCTGTCTAAGCACAGTATATTTTTAGTTGTTCTAGTGTGTAGACAACAGCATTGAATTTCTAACCATTTTACTGGTTGTCTTTCTTAACTAGAGTTCTAATCACAGAGTTCTAGTGGAAGTTACAGAACTAGTAACTAGTAACATAGCTAGTGTCATAGTGTCATTTAGCTAATGGATGTTTGCACTTGGTTGTCAAATAGAATACTAATTATTTCTGTAAACTGTAGAAGAAGGCAAATAACAGTGATTGACTGTTTCAGGCATTTTTCTGTGACACAGTAATTCATCTATTAAGACTTATTTTGCTTTTAAAATCAGTGTTTGTCATATATCACCAGTGCATAATGATTAGCATGGGAGAAAGGTGTCTACACACTGCTTCAGATGGGAATTTAGTTTTTTATACCGAAGACTAAGAAGCCCCTACAAACTTCTCTTGTCTTCATTGGAAGCTCACTGAGGTCAACCTTACTATATTTTTAACACATCAGTGCTTTCAACATCAGAAAATGAGGATGTTTCCACACACTGGCTTACAGAATAAGCATAGTATGCCAACACTGTAGCCTCAACATCAATTAGAGACTCAAATTGTTCATCTGGAGGAATCAGGATGAATAAATTGTGTGTAAGGTTGGAAAAAAATCCAGAGGATCTGGTCCAAACAAAACAAATCAGGTCCTTCAGATTTGGAACACTATGTTACAGAAAAACAAAACAACTCAGCAACAATAAAAAAAGGATTAAGCCCACGTAATGTTAGAGAAAAAAAGGCATCTCAGTGTTCCAGTTCCCAATATATAGAGACAGAAAACTCAGAGGGCAATGCAGATCTGAAGAGAACTAAATCACCACGTGGAGGTCTGTGCTTCTCTGCCCTTCTGTGTTGATACTCTCAGGAGCCTACACTGGCTGTTCTCCCAGAAAGATGCCTAGAATTAAGTAGGATGAACTTGAAGAGTGTTGATAGATTATGTAATGTAGAATAAAATGGGGTTTTTGGGTCTACAGTTCTTTCTGTAACATTGTGTTGTACAGCACTCTGAGAGTTCAGGCCCAGTCTCAGCTTATGAATCACAGTGATTTCCTGCATTCAAAACCAGCACAAAATTAAACTGTAATTCTGTTATTTAGGTTGATCAAACGCAATGAATTTAAACTGATAAAACATACGAAGTCTTGGGATCTAATGGACTAAACAGGAGTTGAAGAATTTAAACCTAAGAATATTATAGAACATTAATTGAAATCTCTCTGTTACAAAATAAACTATTCAACTATTACAAGAATCTCACAAGTATTAAAATAATAGCAACAGTGCTTTTTTTTCTCTTGAAAAAATGCAGATCTGTCAGAACATGCTTGTTTCAAACAAAGGATGTGTATTTTCTTTATATATATATGTATTAATATTTTATAAAAATGTGGGATAGTATTTATTTATTATATATTAATACATAATATATTTTGAACCATATATAAACTTATTCTATTGTGGTTTTTTTTCCTTTGGCTGATTGTGATGTATTAGAACTAATACATTTTAAAAATATTTTTACATGTTTAATTTCAAGAGTTCAGATCTTCAAAAAGCATATGAGTGATTAGCACTATTAAAAGAGTGGTCCTTAAAGTTTGTAGAGTAAGGACTTAAGCTACTGAAAAACTGGTTAGTTGTGAAAGGCAGAACAAAAATTGTGATTATTATAGGCAGAGCAGAAGTATGGTAGCTCAATCAAAAGTCTTTTTGGCTACCCATCAAGTATGGTTTCTATGGAAACCTAGATAATTATAGGCTGATTTTCATGCTATTTTTGTTGTTCATTTGCTAGAGACATCGTATTTCCTTTGTTAATCTTTTTAGATGTTTCTACATAGTTATTTCTAAAATAATTAGGTCACTGTCTTTCCCATGCTACATGCAGGGAATTTTGTGCAACTGGTATAATGAAACATTTAAAACCACACAAGATACCAGTGAAATGTATAATAATTTGAGTAGCTTGTTTACTGTGATCTGTGGAACAAAGTCATAAAGGGTAGAGAGTCCAATCTAAATTATCTTTGGAGTGTGAGTGATACATTTGTAGTCATCATCTGAAAATAAAAAATAATCAGAAACAGTAGCTCAGAAAGCTGCTGTTTACGAAGCCTCTGTAAAATGGAATGTCAACAACAGATTGTTAATAGGAAAATCCTATTTTTAATATGTAGAGAAATATTAAATTAAGGAAGTAACCAATATGACTGAGAGGTTTCTGTTGCACCCTGGAAGATGAGTTGGGGCTTCAGGTACTTGTGATCCCTTTCAGTTACAGTCAAAGATTCCCTGATATTCTAGCACTAATTGCAGTTCATTTATTAACCTGGAAATCAGTAGGTTCAAACTCAATTTTAATAAAGTTGGGCAAAGTTAAATTTTAATAAATTTGAAATACAAAGCCAGATTTTTGTTCTCCTTTGTTGTTCTGCACATATTTTCATGTTTCCTATATTATATAATTCAACACGATAGGTCAGGTAAATAATTTTTTGACAATTAATGCAATGGAAACGTCACAATCTAGCAGTGTGTTGTTTTAAGCAATATTTTTAGTTGACACTAGAAAGAATTTTTACCATGCCTTGCAAGACTTTTCCTCTTTGTGGGAGTTAGATATTAAATTACTGTAAATTCTGAAAGTTCCAGTTCTTTGAATCATTTATGACCACTCTTTTCTAATATTTTTTTTTCTGATATGTGAAGGTACTGAAAATTCAGTAATCAAAATATGCATATTTAAGTGTAAAAATAGATTCAAAACCAAAATCCTGCCCAAGATAGAGATATAATATCACTTGGGTTCTTCCTCAATAATTTCCACAGTAAGTTTCACATGATTTAAAAATGTCTCTCAGATACCCAATGCTGCTAATATTTACAATAATCACTATAACTTTTAATTAAAGATGCATTGAGAATATTTAGGAGGGATACACTATATTTTATGAAACATTATGCACTTTAAATATGCCATTGGGAGAATACTTTTATCATCACGCCTTGTAATACAGTAATAATGTTACCAGCTACTGTGATAAGCAGAGGCAGCTAAGACCAACTGTAATTATGAAAGGAAGAAAAAAGTAAATGCTTTTGAGTCATACAATATTTGGAAAAACAGTTCTAGAAGATTCCAAGTCTGAAATAATGTATCACCATACTGGTAGAAGAAATCTTTTGCTTTGGGTTTAAAAGGAGGTAAAGGCCTTACATTGTGTATGCTGGGTCATATCTTTGCAGTAAGAAGAAAAACCTGGTACTCACATGCTGTCTTTGAGAATGTGAAATCATTTTAGACCATAGCAAATAGAATGCCATGTTTAACAACGGATGACTAATTATGCTCAGAATGTTACTTCACCATTTAAAATCAGTGCCTGGCAGCAAACCATTATCACTCACAATTCCTGGCTCAAAAATGAAGTTATTAGCATGCAGACTTAAAAAAAACAAAACAAAACAAAACAAGTATCTTTCATTGACTGATTCATTAGGCTGGCAAACTCTTTTTACTTTACTGAAATCTGGTATTTGTGCTGGTCTATGCTAACACATATAACTATATTATAATATTCACATTATATTATAATATTCACAATGTGGCCAACAGGTCCAGGGAAGGGATTCTGCCCCTGTACTCAGCATTGGTGAGGCCACAGCTTGAGTCCTGTGTCCAGCTCTGGGCCCCTCAGTTCAGGACACAGACGTTTTTCAAACAGTGAAGGGTAGAGGGTAGACTGTCATCCAAACATAGTATCATATTTGAGTGGTAAACAAATAAATGTAAAAGTTAAATGTCCATGGATTCCTCTAACTCACCTGTGTGTGATATTCTTGCAGTAGGAATAGGAACGCCATCCTCCACACCAGAGCAGCCACATGCCAAAAAACTCACTGAGCTTAAATAAAGGAAGTATAGAATTAAAAGTATGATTCATTACAATAATATAACTCATGAATTAAAGCTTGAAAAATAACTTGTGGACTTCAACAAACAAATAAATGTTTTCATTCCTTGCAAAAATACGGCTATATTTTTTGTATTTGTGAAAGCTGTACATTTCTGCAACATATATGAAAAATCATCCATGCTGTAAATTAGAGTGAAAGTGCCTGAGTCACAGCTATAAGGAAGAAAAAATAATCTGTATTAATTTAGTAAACACTTAACTACAAACTGTGGGTTGAGTTTGCAGACTGAAAATTTAACAGGAATGAAATCAAGTTGTCAGTTCCTTTGGGCATGGAGTACCATATGTAATTACATTCCACAGCAAAGCAGGATGTTTACTCATACACTACAAAAGGAGTAGGAGTTGATATAAGGGATATGGCCATTTAAAGGTATGCAGTACCTGATGGTCTCCTATAATCACATGCATTCTACTGCTTTACATAACTCCAGAGTTTAAGAAAAAACTCTGGACAGCATTCTAATAAATGTCTGTGTTACCTTTTCATATTTTCAAGACATCTATTATTCCTGGCTTACATTTATGATAAAACTTAGCTGCTGAAAATGAGCACTTACACTTAATATGTTTTTCAGTTTAAAGTGTGTTAGTATCAGCAAATTAAATACAGTCCTACATTTTGCAAGTTTATCATCATTATTCTTGAGCAATAAGATAAAGTAAATGGAAATAATTTACGAAAAGTAGTTAAAAATAAAATTACTGATGAGAGAGTCCAGCTACAGGTGAGCATGTATGTACTTCCACTGGAACTAGATGAATATGATGAAAAGAATGACTGTGGTCATTTTTTTATATATATATACACTCCTTCACTCACTTTTTTGTTCATTTTGGTAATCTAAAACTAAAAAAGAAAAAAAAACAGAAAATAAAGATTGAGCCAACTTCAAGGCAAATGTGAAATACTTCTTACTGACTATTCAGAGTGGAAGTCTAAGTGCTGTAATGAGCACACAGCAAGAATAAAATCGTCCTGAATATTTTCCATGGCATAATCAATCAAAGGGAAAATATGCCAGACAAAACATAACAGAGAGTAACTATATATTGTGCTGTAAGTCCTGGTAGTCACAGTCATCTTTCTTCTTCCTACCCTCTCTTCAGCTTTCCACTATTATCATAATTAATCCCATATAGCTGGCTATTTGCTGTCTCCCTTCCTTATTCTTATGGCTGCTGTTTGATTCTCCTCATACAAACTGTGTTCTTTTAAATAATTGGTATAATCAAGTATGCCATTTTGAGAATATGTCTTGCTGGGATTTCTTCATGAAGCCATCATAAACACACTTGTCATTATCAATTAGTCCCACCTCACACTTCAAAATAGTTCTGTGAGCTTTTGGTTTTATTTGAATTTTAGAAAAAGTTTTATGCTCATGAAAGAGTTTACATCCTTTTAAAAGTTATCATAAGGCTTTTGTATTCCTTGATCTATAAATATTCATCTTCAGAAAGAACTCCTTCTTGTAAGAATAAATATTGTGCAATAGAAGAAACACAACAGATCTCTCTGTGTTCCTAAATAGTTGTAGCATTTCACAGTGGTCTTCATTTAGGCTTTTCAAAATGTTCAAGCAAATCCATCATGTTCCATCTGTCTTCTCTCTTTATCTGCAAACCTCTCTTTGTTCTCAGAAAAATTATATAAAGTATAGCAAGCAGATGCCATGAGAAACACATATTTCCCATCATGCATGCCTGGGTCTTCTGTTTATTCACCTTTTAGTTTTCCAAATGTATATTCTATTGTTTTTCACAATAAGTGCATTTCCCCCTTTTGGGTGCCTAATAAAAGAATTCATACCCTCAGTAAACACATGAAAAGCTGTTTCTAGTAAATGATATTCCATGACTAGCTGGTCTTGCTTTGGTTGTACATCACATATGAAAATATTGCTGATAGAAAATAATCATTCTACAAGCTCGACTTGCAGGATCTGAAACGAGAAGAGTGTTATTTGTGAGGCAGACCATGCTTCAAAGGGGCATCAGAGCCTGTGTTCTACTCAGGAAAAGTCAGCTTTCTGATATTAGGCTCACTTCTCCATGTCTTCTAAGCATGAAGACTGTCATCATTATCATTATACTGTGCAGTCCTTTTACATAATTCATGATGAAAACAAATGTGAAAAAGTTTCTGGGAAAAAGATGAACTTAATGCAGACAGTGAAGACTGTCTGCAAGAGCACATTAAAAGATTGTGACTGAGATATAAATAAGGCAAGCAGAAATCAACTTCTTCCATGTCTGAAGGGGATTTACAAGAAAGCTGGGGTAGGGCTTTTTTGCATAGGTGTCTTGCAAGAGGACAAGGGACAATGGTTTAAAACTTGAAGAAAGGAGATTCAGGTTAGACATTAGGAAAAAATTCTTTCCTGTGAGAGTGGTGAGACACTGGAACTGGTTGTCCAGGGAAGTTGTGGCTGCCCCCTCCCTAGAAGTATTCAAGACCAGGTTGGATGGGGCCTTGAGCAACCCGATCTAGTGGAAATGTCTTTCACATTCTTCCCATAAGCACATTTGGTACAGAATATATGTAGAGAGGATACTTCAAGGTCAGGAACTCCAGGCTTGTTTACAATAAATAAATATTTATAATGAGACTAAATTGTACCTCGGCCAGGATGGACCCAGAGGATTCACCCTCCATTAGAGCAAGTCTGCTCTTGGACCACAGCTAAGGTGTGCGTACTGAGTATCACAAGTTCTTTTAATGCAGGCAAAAGATTTTAGGGGGGGGGATTTTCCCCATACTCTTTGGTGTTCTATTAAAGATCTGTTACTGCTCTCTGTAGTAGCAGGACACTGAATAACAGGAGCCTTTTGCCTAATCCAGTGGGGATATTGGCCATTTTACCTGTGTTGGTGGCTTTAAAACCTTTGTCTACCCAAGTCAAGATTTTTTTTGCCTCCTCCTACCATTTCTCTCTGTCACTATCAGGAAGAGGAAAGAAACAGGATGTGGATTTGAATTCAGTCATAGAGAATGAGTATGAAACTGGAGCTTCCATATCTCCAGTAACAGTCTAAGAAATGATGATTACTACCTTGAAAAAGGAGCAAATAATAAAAAAGACAAAAAGTGGTGCTTGCATAGTAGATACAACCTGACATAAAAATTTAAAAGCTTTACTTCCCATTTCTTCATTACTATTAGCTTCTCTTATCCAGCCTTTTATGACTCAGGACAGTTTTTTCAATGAATCTGATCATTAAAATCCAAGTTTAGCAAATTTAAATTCTGTCAACTACATAATTAAGCAAATTCTATAGTGGTAATGGCACAACACCAGGCTTTAGAAATTGAATGTAAATTTTCACAAGTTACCTCAAAACAAACTTAGGTCCAGCCAGATAGCCACGCACAGTCATAGAGCTAGTTTGCATTTTTAAAGTTTTTCTTCAAATTTATAAGGATTTTTATTACTTATGCTAAGAGGTTACCTGTGGAGAGTGTATTGTCACTAGAAAATGAATTACATGTATACCTGGTCATCATCAATATCTCTGCCTCCAAATTTCAACACTGTTGCTTTAGTTGCTTTTTTACACACATTTAATAAATACTCAGATAATTAATCTTTTAAATGTTAATTCAGTTTGACTGAGAGAGCATGGGTGGTTTGCTTACATTACACCCTTAAGGGCATTTCAAAACTACTGGAAGAAACACTAAGCATGATGTTCCAAAGCATAACAAATTACAAGTTTGCCTTTGAACAACATGTATAATTTCTGAATATTTTAAACACATTACTCAATTATTCTTGCTGAGGAAGGATAGTTATGTAATTGTACCTAAATTTCTAATATCCTACTGGTGAAGAGTATCTGACTGCAGGATTTCATTTCCTGAACTCTTGCTGACTCCTTGTGTGAGCAGTCCAAACTTTGGACTCCGGCAGGCTCCCAGCTGCACCAGGATTGGAGCACTGAAGTTGGAATGCCAAGGTTTATTTTATTTACCAGAAAAGCTCTGGGGCAGACTGAAAGCAAAATACAGATAGTTCTTTGGACTTACAGACTGAAGTGTGCACAGAGCTTTTTATGGAAATGAGAGGTAAATGCTGCCCCCAGTGGGGCTCTATCTGTGCAGTCTGTAATAACAAAATTGTTTGGTTGCAGCTCCACCTTCACATTTCTAGAAACACAAAACTCCACAAAACGCAGCAGCTGAAGTAGAAAGGTTCTCACTCAGTTTCAACAAATATTTATATAGTTGCTTATTTCATAATATCCTATTCTGCTTAACCAGATGTTCTGTGGTTTCTGGAAGTCACATGGCTTACTACTGGAAGTTTATTTTTATAAGTTGAGCTTTTGCAACCATTACTTGCATTTAAGGTACTGATCTTTAGGGAGGGGAAATGCTTACATTAGACACTCTGGGTAAGCAATAATAATATCATTACACACCATCACTTAGGATAAAGATACAAATGGAATACAGAAAAAGGTGACCTTTCCAGCTGAACTGAAATTCAGAATCCTTTTCTGACGTGGTGGGATTGCTATGTAGTGAAAGAAAGAGTTCCATATGCCTACACTTCAGTTTATATTCAAAGTCCCACAGACCTGAAGAACTTGATTCAAAGACTGCTGAAATAGTCTAAGTCCTTCACTTCAGTACTGTGATTCTGAAAAAATGTGTGTTATAGGAAAACATATGTAGAACTCTGAAAAGAAATTATTCTCAAAAATTAGAAGGATATACACTGGACTGTTTGATAAACATGCATTAGATTTTCAAAAATATCCAAGATTCTTGTTGGAACACTAATTTTGCCCCTGAATATTAAGCAGCCACAGTGTCAAGAAGTGCAATGTTTTTCATCTAGTCAGTAAATATGTGATCGTGAGACCGTTTGTGCAATTATTTGTTACCAACTAAAAAGTATATTCGTCCTCTCATTACTTTAAAGACAGCATTATAACCTTCATCTTCCTTCCAGTCACCATTTCTCCCTCACTCCTTTCACTGTCTTGTATGCTATTAATAATTTCTATGTCCTAAAATTCAGTTATTTGCACAGCTTTAAAGCCTTTTATACAGAATGAAAGGCTCAACCTGGATTCCCTCACTGGGATTCTTAAATCTGGTGTATCATACAAGATATACTATACCATATTCTGTGACTTTAACATTTTGAAAATTACACATCTACTTAAACTAGTTAATGTCTGTTTGATTGTTTTTCTGTTTTAATGCTGCTTATTGAAAACAGCTTTTCAGCAAATAAATGTTTAGAAGCAAGCCTTTGTGTAAGACTCCAGAAAGAACCACAGGCTTGAAAAAAATAGCAGCATTTCCTTTTCAGCAACTTAAAACTTCAGAATGTTTGGACAGGGTGGACATTTTATTAGTGGTCAGAGTATTTTCTACTTGTGTCATTAGTCACTGTAGTTTCTGCTCATTCCAAAATCAGAAGTTCTCTCAGAAAGCATGTTTTAAGTTCATGGTCATGGATAAGGTGTTCAGCAACACTCTACCTTTTGTAGGACCAGACAGGTCAGTAGAGTCTCGTAGGAAAAAAGAAAATTAAAATTCAGAAGACATGTATTATCATTGAATGTTAACACAGAATATTTTCCTATGTACCCAATACGAAAGAAATGCCACTTTAATGTCACTCCAGATATATTCAGTGAAGTTTTGTGAAATGTAAGTTGAGCATTTAATGATTCTATGCATACTAATTCTATGAACACTGAGAACTGCCTTTCCAGTAAGGTCTAATTTGAAAACAGGACAAAACTGCATCTTGCTCTGTATCAGTGCCTTAGAGAAGACAGAACAGAACAGCCCACTGAGACACTTTCTAGTATGAAAAACTCTCTGCAAAGCAGGGCACTGTCCAGGTGCAGCATTAGTCCTAACATCACTTTTCATTTTGAGGACTAAAGACTGGCACAAGATTATTATTATTAACTCTGGCAAGCAGTAAACACCTTTTGCCAATTTCAGGCAAAACTTCTATGCATTTGTCAGGAGTCTGAGAGATATTACATGCCTCCTAAAGGGAGACTGAAATATGAACTGTTCTATAGCTACATTTAATTTTGATGTAAAGATTGACAAAGTTTCTTTAAATGTATTGAGTGAACTCTTCTGAATACTCATTTCCTTAAGCAAATAGTTACAGCCACTACAGTGGTAAAATAAGTCTCAAATGCCTATTTATTTCCTGGAAAGTTAACATGATTGTCTTCTTCAGTATTTCACTGTATTTGAATCTTACCCATAGACATTTCTTACTGTTGATGGTCTATTAATGACTTTGCTGACTGATGGTTCATTCCAGTTTTTCTCATAAAGAAAAAAATAATCTCTTACAGTGGCATCAGAAAATTTTAAAATACTACAAACAGCAATTGGTAGTAAAGAACAATCAAATAACTGTATTTTAATTTTTAACTCATTCTAGCAACAATATTCTGTGGTAGGGTATGTGGAGTTTTGGGTGTGAAGAACTACTAGGAACACTTAATTTGCAGAACTACTGTATTTATGAGTTACTTTGGATGTAACTTCTGTAGCATAGAACCACTGAGCTTCTACCACAGAATACCACTGAACCTGATAAAGTTAATCCCCATTGATTTCAACATATCAATTAGCCAGTCCCTGTAGCTAGTTAGGTAATTAAACCACAACAATGTAATTACACAAGTTGGAGTTCAAAGTTAAAGCCCAAAGGAAATAATGCTGTTAGTTGCTACCTAATCCTGAAGGCACTTAAGCATCTCCAACTTCTGGATTTATCATCCTGTGCATTATTTTAGACCTCAAGAGGTTGTAACTGTAAACAATTTTCTATGAAAGTAAAAATAAATATGTAGAAATCAGACATATCGGGCAACACTGACAAATGAAAATACAACTGGATATAACATAGGTTATAGATGATTATAAATAATGGTAGCTACAGTACTGGCAAATTGTTATCAAAATGTTTTTGGCATATCCATTTCTATGACATGCTACTGTAGCATGACAAAAATCTGATTTAATCTCAGGTGTTATTTTACTCTAGAATTTATTTCTGTACTCCATGTGGAGATAGATTATTTACAAAGAGTGGTTAGTTTTGGCACATAAAATATTCAAGCAAACAAAGATTCCTGGAATTAGAAGGAAAGCTTCCAGTAAAACAAAGATTGAATTCTCAAAAGTTCAAACTAAACATGACTTATGCTCTATCTTTAATTTTTTTCCCAACAGTAGTAGTATTTAAAACACATGTGTTGTCCCTAAGTTTGTAATAAATTTTCTCATAGTACTTTTGATTCAGCAGACCCATGGTTTGGGTTTCTGTGGGTTTTTTAGTAATATTAAAACCCCACTCCACTAAACCAATCTTGTTTTAACTGTTAACTTAGATCCACTATGAAAAGACAGCCTTGCTGAATTTACAGGAAACCTAAAACTGGTGTAGAAGGTGCTGACTTGCACCCTATGTTTTAATTAGGTGTTTTCTGTGTTTTTTGCAATGGTTTCCTTGATCCAGAACAAGTTGGCGTGTGCATTGTCTTTGCTGAACATTCCATTCCTGCTTGAGAACACTGTTTTGTCCAGGGATGAAATAGTAGGAGGAAGCAAACAAGAATGAGGAAACAAAAATACCACCATAAACCATCAAAACAGCCAAAAGATGAAGTCCAAGGGACTCCGTATTTCATTATGTCAGGAAAGATGAGAAAGCAGACAAGAACACGTGCTGTCTGCATTGGTACATGCAGCATTTATGCATCTTTTAAAATAGTGCTTAACTCTTATTTTACAAGAAAAAATCCATTGATATTACTATTCATACAAAGAATCAGGTTATATTGAAAGCTGTCAATAGCTGTGGGGAACCAAGGAAATCCATGTGGATTTGGCTTCATGGCCAGCCACTGCACTCACTATGCAGTGTAAAATCAGATAACCCAGATACACAGGAACATGCTACAGACACTTGGAAATGTTTCTTTAGAGGCCCTGGTGGTGAGATTAAAGTACAATATTCTTGGAGGAGAGGTAACAGAGGTAAAATTGCATTTGGTAATTTGACTCCTACAGAGTTGTCACTCGAAAGTCAATTTTTTTCTGCAGTTTTGTGATCTCTGGCTCTAGTAAAAACAAATGGCAGAGCAGTAAAATACCTGGTAAAATTAAGACTCGGTAACCTAGTTTTGGATTTATCATTCCTTTCTTTTAAGAGTTAGGTCTTCAAGTACAATTTGCTAGAACCTCAAATGAGGTGCAAGTAACTTTGAGGAAAATTAAACAAGTTTGAGGAAATCAACAAGTTGTTAGTAGAACTAAATTTCTGCTTCAGGAAAAAATAAACATCTCCCTTGGCTAACTGACTTCAATGTTGTTAACTGAATCTGAGAAGCTCTGGCTCATGCCCACTGAGTTCAGTGAGAAACAGCTTGAATCCACAACATTTTGGATCAGGAACAAAATTATCTTGATGGCTTCAAGGAATAGAAATATATAGGACTGTAATGGAGTGCAGCTGATAAAATGAAATCTTGGTCTCAGTAAATCCAAAAGGAGTTTAACTGTTCACTTAGAAAAGCCTGAAATGGTTGTTGGGTTATTTCAGTTTAGCTTAAGTATCACTGGGTGAGCTGCCTTGTAAAGCTCAGTAATAACAAAACAGAAATAACAACAGCAACAATAATAATAACAACAGTAATGAAAATATCTCTTTTAGGAAGACTTGAGTTTTCCCACCATCAAGATATTAAATTTTTTTAAGGCTTTTAAGGGGGAAAAAATAAAAAAAAAAAAAGGAAAGAAAAAAGGAAAGAAAAAAAATAAAAAAAAAAAAGAAAAAAAAATCCTTATTACTTGAAAATGTAAAAAAAAATCTTGGATATAGGTTGTTTTTTTTTTTTTTTACATTTTAATCCATCCTGTAAAGTACCAAGCATAAAATTGACCTTTTTATGTTTACAAACATAATGTAATTTCACAGGAGTCAGAAACAGAAAAATGACATTTCTGCCAGTGACAGGCTCCTGCATTATGCTTCAGTCCAAGCCCATCTGCAGATACTTAACACACTTACTGGAGTGGTGCAATAATTCTGTTCTGTGGCAGCCATATCACTGGTTCAGTGTAATTGCTGCTTTCTGGTCACGAAAAGACAACTAAAGAGAAAAAAATGCATCAAGGTGATTAGAAGGTGATTAGGACTAAAAATAAAGAATTAAAAAATAATTTCAAAGTTGTGTTTTTAAAATTACATATCATAGCAATATTAAAATACCACCTTTTCCTTTTATACTCCATTATTTCAAATTACCACAGGCAAAGGATTTAGTAGAAAAACTCAGAAAAACTTGCCTGAGATGGAAAGATTCATCAGAATAATTCCTTATAGTACTTCTGTTAATATTTATATTATATATATAAAATATAAGTATACTTTCTGTCAGGAAAAAAAAAAAAAAAAGAAAGAAAGAAAAAGAGCTGGGAACATAGTGAAATTATGGAAAATTCAGATTACAACTCCAGTGAAAAATGAGAGACAAATTGGATAGGAATATAAAAGTATCAGTTCTGACTGAAATAAACCTATGCAAACAACTGGGAAAAAAAAGCCCTGCACCCTTTTTAGAACATTTTGAGATGTGTGAAAACTACAAATGCTAGAACTGTGAAAAGGAAACTGGGAATTTGATCCATATGTTCTGGAAATGCCACTGCCCACTGTAAATTATTTTTGGAGCACAAGAACTAAGAACTGAAGAACAACTACTAAAGCTGTTATAAACACAGGGTCTCCCTGGTGATGCAAAGATCTTACTGTAGCAGATATTAATGAATGGTTACTACCATCTGGATACCTTATCTGAAAAAATAATCTTCATTATGTTCTAGAATAATTACTAAGGAATACAACATTATTTATCAATTATCTCTAATTCTCTGAGGAGAAATCATTTCTCTAACTCCCAGGGTAAAAAACACTGTTCAGGGTGGTTCACACATTAATTTTCTTCATATAGATGAATATAATTTAATGTCCTTAGCTGATCTCAGTAATTCTAATGCATTAGGAAAGATCATATTTTAAGCTTGGGATGCTCCTTCTCATGGTATATTATTTCAAAGTGCAATATTTTTAAAATCTGGAACAAATGAAACAACAGTGGACAGATTCTGCTACTGCTTCTCAAAACCAAAAGCACATCATGCTGACCACAAGAGAAATAATTTCTAATTAACTTGGGCAACACAAATGTTTGACCAGAAGGGGTGAGCTTCATTCATTCTGCTATCAAAGACAACCAAACCTTGTATTTTTATAATCAGAATCTCCATACCAGTTGGCATCTTCCACTTTCTACTTGAGGGCTGACACTGGACATTTATTCCTTGGATAATTCAATAGACTGCAGCTCTCACAAACCCGTTTGTACCAACTTGATCCTTCTGGTATTCAGGAGGTACTCTCAAAACCAGTGGCTGCTAGGAGCTCTTGCCACAGAAAGGGATAAAAACCAGCAGAAAGAGTGTTAGAATTCAAGAAAGCAGTGTGTACATTTTCTTGTCCATACCAGTAAACTCTCCCTGAAAAAGGTATTTACAAAAAGTGAGAAATGTGGGAGAAATTTTGTACCATCTCTTTTGTTCTGGTTCAGTAAAAATTTGCATCAGTCCATGATGTTCTGTACACCACACCACCCCTTACTCACAACAGCCACTGAGCAAAACCTGGCATCAAAATGGTGACAATCCTATTGAAATATTTTTTTTTATAATTATGAATTAAATTTGAAAATTATATTAATACATTTCTGGTTGATACTGATTTCTACTCTTCGAAAAAAATGTCTTTGCTAAGCAATTTATGCATTCTGAAAATAAAGAGTTCTCTGCACATATAATCATCAAACTTGAACTGACCCTAAGTACAGTTTTTATTTTTCATGTCTTTATTCATTCTTTCTACATAGTATTTGTGGAATTCAGCATCTGGAACGAGCAGGAAACAGGTTGACTCTCTTTGACTCCCTTTATTTCTGCATAGTGACATTTTCCACTGTGGGCTTTGGGGATGTTACACCAAAGATATGGCCTTCAAAGCTGCTTGTTGTCATTATGATCTGTGTTGCTCTTGTGGTGTTGCCCATACAGGTAAATGTGATTTTTTTCTCTCTCTTTAGAATTGTTTTTAAAACAAAAAAACTACCGAAATAATTTATTGTTTCTATTACTGTTGCATAGAATATGTCAGAAAAAATAACTACCTCCTATTCTAGTTTGTTGGGGTTTTTTTCTTCTTTTTTTTCCTTTGTTTCTTCTTCTATAATGTTAATTTACACTAAAAACTAGCAATAGTTTCCAAGTACTAGTGAAAGCTTTCTGTTCCTTTGATGCACCACAGAGCCTATTCTTCATCCTGTCATATGGGTTTGTTTTTAATGGAGTGATTAAAATAAAAAAACACCCTCCCCCCCCCTCAAAAAAAACCTCCCAACAACCCAAACCCCAACACCCAGTAGACAGCACTTTCATTATGAGTGCAGCATTTCCTCTGCAGGCTCTCCTTGTGTCTAATCTGGGTTCTCTCCACTTCCTCTCTTATTCTTACAGCTCAGGACTAACTAGAAAAAAATCTCATTAAATCTGCAGCTCAAGCAAATTGGGTTCACAGCTGTGCATGTTGGTACACACACACCAGAGCCAATAATAGGAATTTCTGATGCCTACTGAAGTTTAGGGTTTCTAACAGTTTGAGCAGGAAATATTTTCAAGAAGTCAGTCAGTTTCATTACATTTGTACCAAACATTTCCTAGCTCAGTCGGTGATGACAAAAACCCTAAGATTACATTGGGAAGACCAAGCCCTGCCAAGATGTTCAATGCCCCACACTTGGTGGTCACCCAGATCTTGTGCCACAAAAAGGGCTGTAGGGAGATCCTGCACATGCTGATTAAAGCTTTGTGTTAGTCTGTAAAGCTCCCAACTTTATCACACAGCTCTAGCTAATGTATAATAGATTAAATATTTCATATATGGAATATATGGAATATAAGAATATATAATTATATTTGTATATAATATAAAAATATATTTGTATATATTAATATATTACATATTTTCTATATGCATATATATGCTATATATAGCATATATAGAGAATATATATAGATATATATAGCATGTATTCTCTCTATATATGCATATAGAGAATAATATATATTAATATATATAGCATATATATAGTATATATTCTCTATAGCATATAGAGAATAATATATATTAATATATACAAATATATTTCATATATGAATTATATGAACATTTTAATTGTACCTAAATATTTAATGTTTGCATACACAGACAAATGCAGTAACACAATTATATTGTCACTCAGTGGAAATTTTGTAAAATTAATATTTCTGTTGAAAACTCAAATATACTTTAAGAAATTTGCAATTTCCTAGGAAGCAGAAATTTAATCTTTCTGGTAGTGCTGATGTAGACTTCAGATGTCAGATTTCTGCATTACCAGTAAATAACCTGTAACCTACTACCCTTTCACATAAATTTACCTATTACTAGCTAGTTTGTTTTATAGTTTTGTACTGATAATATGGCTTCATATAGTTTTTCATACACAGAATGTAGGAGGCATTCTCTCCTAAGGTTTTGTCCTGCTATGATATGAATTAATTATTATTCATCATTCAGTCTTTATCAGTTGAAAGCAGCTATCACACAGATGTACAGTTACATGGAGCTCAGTGTTAAATGCATATTACTTACAAGAAGCTTCAAAATGGTGTTTGTATGTTTTATTACAGATTTTCATAATGTCACTGATTGTTATTAGTCCAAAGGATTCAGACCAGTACAGCAATGTTTACTCTTGGTCTGTTCTGATGACAAAGGCCAAATTGCAGTATTAAAGGCTGCTTTGTATTTAAGCTGTATCTAAATTTACAAAACCATACAGAAAGTCATCTTTAGAACATTATAAAGTCTGTGAGAAGGGTTATTGTCCAAACCAAGTAAAACAGTTCCCACAGTACACTCAAGTGTTTGAAAATTTAGCCTTTCCCTTGAGGGGAGCACTTGTGTCCCATGGCACTGGAAAAAGAGAGCTCACAGGTATAAAACACAGAAAGTGAATAAGGTACAGCCTTCATACACCTCTAAAATCTTGAGATTTACTTTAATATCATGGTATTTTAGTGAATTTACCCTGCTGTTTACATGTTGTAGAGACTGGCTTTACTACCATGTTTTTCATTTACCCTGTTATTTATCTCACCCACTTCCTAGACATTAGAAATTTTTTTACAAGGAAACCAATCCAACAAACAAACATTTTGGGCTGAGGGCATCTCTTCACAGAGGCATGAGATGAATGATGCAATGCTATTAAGTCATGATGCAGTTTTATTGAACATCTGCTTGTCTATATTTCACTGACAATTGGCCTCTCTTACAGTTTGAACAGCTGGCATATTTGTGGATGGAGAGACAAAAGTCTGGTGGTAACTACAGTCGACACAGAGCTCAGACAGAAAAACATGTTGTATTGTGTGTTAGCTCTCTGAAGATTGACTTACTTATGGATTTCTTAAATGAATTCTATGCTCACCCCAGATTGCAGGTACTTAAGTGAAAAAAACAAAACAAACCCATCAAAATTTTGATTTTTGTGCAGACACACTTCTGGAATTATCTTTAATTTGTGAAACGGATTTGGGAATAGGTGACTGAATTGGAAATCTGTAATTGCAATGAGAAGCTGAGATACAGTATAGAGATACTTACTTTAAATTGAGGTAGATATCCTAAACAGATAGAATTACTGTCTTGTTGAGTTATGCCACATCTTTTAGAAACAGATATTTCCATACAAATTCCTTATATTCTATCTCAAAATAGAAAATAAATAAACCCCACTCATATTAATTTTTCTGGTTGGTTTGGAACTGGATCCAAAACTCCTCATAAGTCAAAACATTTTTTGGTTTTGTTAGGAAAATCAGATCCTTTTGGAATTGGTGAACTTAAGAAATCAATAGACATACTTTAAAGGACAAACACTTTGAAAGATTAGTTTTGAAAGACTGAATTTCTGTCATGTACACATATTACCTAAACTCATGTGACTTGTTTTGATCATATAGAGCTTATTTGTGAGATAACAATTTGGACTCATTATCATTAGCTTTGCTACCAACCAGTTCTTAACTGAATCTTCTCTGTCTTTTACCAAGTTGCTTGTGGTACCACGCTTCACTAACTAATGCAAAAATCACAAAAATACAATCCTCAAATTGCTGAGCAGCAATTTGACAAATCCCAAATTCAAAATATTCCCCAGAATAATTAGCTAGAGAAAGGCATAAGAAAATGCACAGAGAAATAATTTTCCGTGTAGATCAAAACACAAATTAAAATCTAAAATTTAGTTAACCAGCATATAGAATGAGTCAAGCTATGTGATACACTGGAGACAAAAAAGAGGAGTCCCAGTGCTACTTACGTACCCTAAAAGAGTTTATACACATTCCCTTCACAGTTGAAAGGGGAAGCTGGAGGACACTGATGGTGATTTGGATCCAATGCAAAAGTCTGTGTGTGCTACGGTAGACTTTCTATGAGGAACCTCTCCCAAGCTCTCAGTCTCTCCTCACATTCCATTTGTCTCTCCTTTTCATTTGTACACACATGGATACTTCTTGGCAATCTCAGTTTTCCTAACAAGGGTTGTCTGTAGCACTGGAGACTGTTTGGATGTGCCCATTAAGAGGGAAAAACACTTGGGGAAGCCAATTCCATTTCCATTCTTGAAAATTTCCCACATTGGCCAGTGAGAATGAAGGAAATAAAAAACCCCCCAAAACAATGCTTATATGGAAACATGTTTCTAAATGAACTTAAGTTTTTATTTGAAAATTCTGTATTTTAAACACGTGTATTCTTTTAACTTTTATCAATGAAATTTGAGAATTATCAGAGATTTAAAATACTATTATTTTTGACATCTTGAGTCTCTGTTAACAGGGGCAATAATAACTGGTAACAAAAAAATAACATAACTAATCCCCCTTATGTTTTTCACAGGACTATTATGTTGTTATTTTGTGTCCTACTGAGATGGATGCTCAGGTCCGAAGGGTATTACAGATCCCAATGTGGTCTCAAAGAGTTATCTATCTGCAAGGCTCAGCACTGAAAGATCAAGACCTGTTGAGAGCTAAGTAGGCAAATATTGACCAATATATTCTTTTTTACTTTTGTTCCACTCATACTGTTTGATAAGTAAGTTTGACAAACTACATAAACTCTACTAGAAGGAAAGCTTGTGCATTTAGAAAGCAAGGCCTTTGGTAGAATTTGCTTTTCTTAGTAGCTGATCTTTTTCAAGGAACAAATGTTTGTTAGTCTTTCATTTGACCCAATTATTCTTCAGTGTCTTTTTCTTTCTCAGTTTTTAAAGGTATTGAAACAGAGTGATCCTTATTTCTTCTGAAAAAGCAGTACTGAAAATTCCAAAAGTGGCAGTAATACTAGAATGTGTTTCTGTTCTTTGAGTAAAGATGGTAAATGTAATGGTAATTCTGACCAACTGCAGGGGGGTGGGGGGAATTAAACAAAAATAATTATCACCCTTTGAACCCATTGCACAGTTCTGTTTCATCCTAAATTCAGCCTTGCAGTTTAAACAACTGCTCTACCTCCATATATTCTTCTTTCAGGGCCTTCTTCTTACCACATACACCACTTCTAAAAAATCCTCTCTGCCAGTTAATAGTGAATTTACAATAATCAAAACACATCAGTCAGACATGGTTCCCCCCCCACACACATTGCTCGATCACTGTGAAGGAATTCACAGTGGAGTTCATGTAGGAATATCATCTGTAAACTCTCCAAAGAGAGAGAAAGTTGATTCTTAGCAAATAACTGATCTAACTTCTCTGCATTGCTCTTTATAAAAGCTTAGTCAACAACGGATACAGATAGCTAAAATAAAGCCAATACCCAATACTTTTATCCTTCAATCGTCTTTATCCTAGGGGAGTTAATTCCAAGAATCTAATTTGTGAGGAGTCTAGTGAGCAGTGTTATCTTCTCAGATTTCTGTCACTGAAAAAAATAGCTGTTCCTATATCGGTTTAAAAATTGAAAATACAATAAAGCCCTTTTCAGGGCTAGGAAATTTCTTTAGATAGATGTTCCTTTTTTTCTTTTTCATAATGATTTAAAGAAGGAATTCTTTTGGGGATTTAGCCAGCATTAGTTCTATACACTAGGAGAAGAAAAAATTAGGCTGTTCCCTAAAGATAATCTTGAATTTCACTTATAATAACCTGGAGGTAGTCAACTGTGGAACTGTGCTTTTTCTTGCAGAACATGTAATTGAACGTACCTGTCATAGAATAATTTTCAGCCTCTCCTGAGGGAATAAATGTAGCAGGAATTAAATAGAACATTTAATGAAATATAACCCAGTACCTAAGACATTTGCTGTATTTCTTTTTAATGAGAACATAGTGTACTGAGAAGATAATAACTAATAGATAACTTCTAATAAATAAATTAATGGTTGCCACCAACAATAAAATAATCAAGAAGTGTCTAACTGTAAAAATTTAGAAATATCTGTGAAATGCAGTGACAAAACAACATGAGAAAGGTTGCATCAAAAAGGAATACCAAAAGTTGACTACATAAATAGTAAATAGTTCATTAAAGACTGTATTTTTCTTTTTATACCCTAGTACACAATCTGACTCTACAAAAATTATATTCTGTCTTTTTTTCTTACCTTTGAAGGCTTCACTTTGCAATTCTCAGTGGTCTCTGAACAGTGTTCAGGTACCTGACTTTAAAAAAACAAAACCAGAATGATTTCTATCATGAGGTATCACCAATACTTACATTGTTCATCAACATGACTGGAAATTTGATAGCTACTTCAGTAATAGAAAAAACTGATTAAAACAGCTCTCGTTCCCCATGCAAACGAGCACTAGAAAGTGAATAACACTCCCATACTTGATTTTTATCCCTACATCTTGGAAAGATTTCTTTCATGTTCTGTCATTACTTCAAATAGTTTTTCTCTGTCCTTCTTTCTTTAGTGAATGATGATAAATCTTAATTGTCTTCTTTTCCACTCTTTTTCTTTACCTTGCACTCTTTCCTGTCACAGATTTCTCTATATAAAGTCCCTTTAATTTCTACTATCATGAACCAGTGGAACTATTGAGGTTTTTTGTCTCAGATTCAGCTTTCTGGCACATAATGGTGGTGCTACTGACAAAGCTTTTTCAGTTGTGAGAACACTAATGACACTTCTCTCATAAGGATACTCTGGGTTCTAATAAGTATTTTAAATATAAAAGGTTATTAGTGTTTCTGTCATCTAAATTCATTACATTCATAGACATGAATCTCATGTTATTATCCCTGTCATCTGTGCCTGAAGTGATTCATGAAGTTACAAAAAATATTGGGGACAAAAGGTGAATATGTTCACATGAGGTTTCATTTCCTTATGAAATCATCCATATATACTGTCAATCTCATTTACCTCATCAGCACAAATCAAAACTTTATGTAGTTTCACTGAATTTTCTTTGCTATGACTTTGTGAAAGATCTCATCTTCACAGTTCTGCTCCCATGCTTAGCTGAAACTACTCATAGGGCTACCATAAATTCTTCTGAATCAGCACTCAGAAGTGGCCTCCTATCTCACTTCTCACAATAATTTTATTAATTTTATTAAATTTAATTTTCTGAGGCTTCTCTTGTTTTCCAACTACTTGGTGCTTATGGTGAATCTACAATGACCTGACTTTATCCTTATGTTTTCTTCATACATTCTCTGAATGATCTCACATAAAACACACAAATTTAACCACTGTTTCTATAGTAAAAAACGCAGAAGGTTGGGCAAACTATCTGATATCTCACAGATATCTATTTATCAACTTTGGATAGTTGAAAACAGAGCTTAATTTTTGCTGTCAAATTAAACTCAGCATCCTACTGTGGATCATAAACTTGGAATCATATTGTAGAGCATCTTATGTAGAGAAGTGTTTTATCACACAAGCTCATATTTTCACCCCTCTTAAAACTTATGTTCTTGCCATATATCATTTCAACTTCCTGAACCCTTGTTTCACACTGGAAATACTAATTTATGTAGTACATCATTTTGCCTCATTGCTGTCTTTGCCTGGCTTTCTCATCTTTATTACACCAAGAAGTGTCCCCTGATTCTCACTTAGCCTGCAACTCCCTGTTCTTACTGAGAGGTCACCTTTTGGTAAATGTATAATGCTATTCTTTTTCACACATACAACAGATTAAAATATAAATCCCATGCTATGCCTTCAGTCTGAATTTCTCAGAAACATCTGTAAAGTAATCCCAGGATTTTCCATCACATCCTCTGTTCAGCTGCTTCTCTGCTCTGAGATCCAGTGAGAACACTTTATACATGATAATTTTTATACTCAGGTGTTGTCCCTCTGTTTCTTACATTTCCCATGTTTGCATATACGTTAGTTGACCCATGTGATGTAACTCAGAGTTTATATGCCAAGATGGCCTAAACCATTCCTAACCACCAATTCTGTTTTCCACAAGCAGAGAAACCAAAGATTTAGGAAACTCAAGTCCCATTCTGGACTCCAGAATGCAGGTGCTGCAATGAGCAGTGAATTGGCCTGTTCCCAGCTTCTGTCTCACTTTTCCCCATTCTGATCATCCTGTTCTTTGCCCAGAAAGTCCTGTCTTCCCAATCAGATCAACTAAGTCCTTATTTCTTTACTTCCATGTACCACTGGAGAAGGATATCAAGATCTGAGGCAAGAGAGGAAAAACAATCTTTGATGAAACCTTCAGACAGTTTTTTCTCTGCACTTTCACCACCACTCTTTGGTACATGACCAGTTGTACCCATTAGAGAACAATTAGGCATTGAAAGTTCTCAAAGGAACCATGAACTTCAGTTAATCCACTTAATGCCTACACACAGAGAAATATTTATCCCTGATGCATTATTCTACCACATCTGCCCATCTTCTTGCTATCACAAGGCAGGGCAAGTCTGTATTACATTATACATAATAACTTGTACATATCACACCTTTACACACTCTGCAGTCTGGTGCTATTTAGTCACCTGTTAGCTTCATGGCAGATATATCTTTATTTTGCACACAAAGTGTGTTTAAAGCCACCTTGCTTTTATTATTTTGCCACAGCTTCTTGCATCAGGGAAAGAAAGTTTCCCAGAACCTACTCAAGAAATACTGGTACCCATGAGTTAGCACACAAGGTGACTGCTGCTGACTTCAGATAGTGCATGACAACAGAAAGACAACTTTGTCTGTATGCAAGCATGCAATTACACAAGTCCCCATAACAATTTTGTTGGTATGTAACAGGCTTGTCTCCCCTTTCCTAGAATGGATGATGCTGAGGCTTGTTTCATCCTGAGCAGTCGCTGTGAAGTGGACCGGACAGCAGCTGTAAGTTCTAAAGAAATAACTGAGAATGAATGTGCTTGCTGTTTATACTGTTACTGCCCTTATTCCCTCGCAGGGACTGAGACTTCTGTGAAAAGAAGGTTAAAATTGGATGATTTATACAGAGATTTTGCATGAACTTCTTGTCTCTGTTAAAAAAAAGGAAGGTTTCTATTGGATTCTATAAGGCCAGAATTTCAAAAATTTTTGAAGCATGATCTAATGGTTTATTTCACATGACATATCTACTTCAGCTTCTTTTTCTGAAAAGAAAATAAACTACATGACCTACCTACCAAAAAAGTCAAGATTTTACTGCACGTTTTAGTTATACATTAAGTTATATTTATACTTTTAGTTGTATATTAAAAAAAGGTACAGTAAGACATGGGAAACCAGGGCTTCACATTATGCATGTTGCATTTCTTAATATATTCTCTGTCACTTACTACAAGTACTTCATCTGCCATCAATACTAGTTGTTTCCATACCTACATATATCAGAATTATCAGAGAAGCATGAGCATAAACAGCAACATAAGCTGCAGCTAGCAAGAATTATTTTCTAGAAGCAAACTTTATAAAAAAGGGCTTAACTCTTTTTTAGGTTATCAACATGCTGTAAAAAATATTTTCTTCAAAACTAAAGACCCTGTGCTGTACTCATCATTTCCAAAAAGCCACCGAACTCCCTCAGAAATAAAATTATGCAGTTACTCTAGCATTCAAACTTAACAGAACTAAGAGCTTTGAATTTCATTACTCAGAAGCTGATCCCTGAAAACACACCAGCAAAAGCCATTGAACTGGCAGCAAGTAATCCTGGAGTAGTCAAATAAGGCAAGGACTCAGAATGTACTGCTTGAAAGTGACAGAGGTGCCAGGGTATTAAGGATAAGAACAAGCAGCAGTGCTTGAAATACCTAGAAAAATACCAGTAACTTCTGAGAGACTGAAAAATACCAAAAACCCAAACTGTCTTACCTAAATTAGCCATGAAGTTCAGAATAAATCACCTACAACATCTGATTTCACAACTTGTACTTGACAGTTTTCAAGTGGTTAGAAATGAGAAATCCCACACAAGCAGAGCATGTGATTTACATTGCACTAGGTAGGTTTTTGCATCTGTAAGGACAGCTGCACCAAGACAAGATTTACTTAGAGGTGAGCTGTTCATAGCTTCTCATTCCTCATTCCAGATTTATACAAAGCCAGGCTAATTTTCAACTCTGCTGAATTATCCTTCAGGTCAAACAGTGGACTCTACATGCAGCTCATGGAGCTTCCATCCATTCTGGCCCACACAAGGTAGTTTTGATTTCAAGAGTTGTGGCCAGCTGTGCCTCTCCTCAGGCAGTCTTTTTGTCCATAAGGACAATGTGCCTCAACTAATACCAAAATGTTACCTAACATTTCAGCTCCCAGTACAGACTATTATCAAATCTCTTTTATCATTGTACCTGGAACATTCAAACAGGAAAATCTTACCAAAGAGACAATCCTATTACCTTCCTCTGGGACATACTGCCCTGTTAGGTGACTGGCTGGCTGGTGATAATGGCACAGCATCTCAGCTGTAGGCAGAGAAACCCTCTGAGGGTCAGTGTCATCCAGAGATGTCACCTCTCTCTGTTTTTGTTGCTCAGATTTCCTTTGCACAGGGAATGCAATTATTTATACTGCAAGTAGAAAATAGGACAACTGCTTTTTTTTTTATTTATTTATTTGTTTGGGATTTTTTATTGCCACCTAGAGGTGTGAAATGAAATTTATTTAATTTCCTACACTGTTGCAGCTCTAGTCTACTGAGAACTTTAGTATTATAGCACATAAGGTTACAGTTTGTCATTGGGCTGAAGAAATTTCAGTTACCATCTCAGTATCCATCTTTATAACTGCATTTGTTTTTTCACCCTGCTGGGCTTGAGAAGCTGACAAATTGTTAGGAGTGCCTTGGATCCTTTCCTGTGTCTGACAGATGTCAAAAGAAAAGTTAACAGACACATTGTGGAAATTCTCAACCAGAACTGTTGTTACTTGTGATTTTTAAAGTCCATGAGAGTTTTTATCTCCCTAGCTGCGGTTCTCAGCAGAGGATCTACTAATTTGCCATGGATACCACTGGGTGTTCCTTGCTTGCTATTTTGTTATTTATGAAGTTGTAGTGCCAAAGTCTGTGCTGCTTCTGATCCATGGATCTCAAACTATAGCTCAGGATAAAGCACAATAACAGGTGGCATGCAGTTACTTCATAAAAATTGTCACTTTTTCACTTGGAGGAGTAGATACTTCAACAGTCTCGACCAAGAATTTTGACAGCTTTCCAAAATCTCCTACTAGAAACTTTCTTGTCTTTGGCAAGATAAAGCTCTGCCATTTTTTATATCAAATGCTATTTTGACATCTTCGACCAAGATGTAAGCTGCTCATCTCCTGTAGCAGGCAAGACAGGGATCTGATTCACTTCTTAAAGAGAGTTTAAATTGTACTTAAGTCTGCATGACAATTTAAATTTTTTTTGTTTGGTGGGTGTAGAACAGTAGAGTCTGTGCCACACCACAGTTAGCCAATGACTTAAGTGGGCTGCCTAGATCAAATTGCTCCCCAAAACTAAGGTGCCTGAAAACAGTGCATCTGCTGTTTTAAACCAAGGAGGCATGGGAAGAGAAGTCTCTTTTAAATTACCCTACAAATAATATATATATATATATATATATATCTCCTATATATATTTTATAGGCTATATAAAATATATGATAGGTTATTTCTACTACTAGCAGCTTTGTTCTGATGCTTTCTGAAAATTCAGAGATGGCTGAATTCAAGCTTGCTCCTTTTTTTCCCCCCTTTCTTTAGTCAAATGTTATGACACTGCTCTGCTGGTAGCCTAAGTTACACTGCCTTAATAATGTCAGCCAGATGGGTGCATTGCATGGGACAATATAATTTATCAAGTTGTGTGTGACAAGACAAAAAAATAAAGGAACAGAACTATTTTAAAATGCATCTAAAATCAAGTTCTTGCTTTGAATTCTGATTATCTGAGTTTCTCTTACACCCACATTAAAACTTACAGTGTTGGATACATGAATTTATCAAGCCTATATTAATC